>NW_026126418.1:73368928-73978214 GCF_943737965.1 Phodopus roborovskii
AGTCTGGTGCTTGCTCTTTCCAAGCATCCCCAAAAGTCCAGCCTGTTATACAGCCAGGGCCAGCAGCTTGGCTCCCCTGCAGGGCAGTCCCTGGAACCAGACTTCAGCCCTGTGTTCTTTGCTGAGATGTGGGGATAGTGTCAGAATCCAGATTCCCTTAGGAACTCTGCTACTTGCTCCATTCCCTGTGGTGGCACTAGCCCAATAACAATTTGGTGACCAGGGTGAAGAAGGCA
This sequence comes from Phodopus roborovskii, assembly GCF_943737965.1. Taxonomy (NCBI): domain Eukaryota; kingdom Metazoa; phylum Chordata; class Mammalia; order Rodentia; family Cricetidae; genus Phodopus; species Phodopus roborovskii. The sequence continues at coordinate 73,369,165 of NW_026126418.1, forward strand.
CAGACAATGTCTTCTTGGCAGAAATGTTGCCAGGGAACACTCTGGAGGCTGCAGAGGAGCCAAAGGCAACTATTCTTGGGCTCATGAAGGCACTGCAAGTCCAGTCCCTGGTCTCAGAAACATCAGATATAACCAACTCAGATTCCCAACCAGGCCCTGAAGGCCAGGCATCTTTACTAGTTCAGTGACCTAAGGCTTTAATTGGCAGCACCTGTCTTAGGTGAGCTTTGCTTGGCAGCTGCAACAGCAACTAAATGCAAGGTAGTAGGGGGTATGCAAAAGGATTTCCTGAGGCTTCTTCAGCAGTTTTCTCTAGGAAGTACAGTTTATCCTTTCCCACATGTCATAAGGCAAGAAATAGTACTTAGAGGTGGTGTTCACAGGAGGCATGTCCAGGACTGTCACATGCATTCCAAACCACCTTCAGATCTTACTGCCACCCTCAAGAACCTGAGAAATTGTGGGGAAATTATGGGTCATTCCAACTCAGTATCACTTTTTTAAAAATTACATTTAGTCAGGGGTGGTGGTGCCTTTAATCCTGGCGCTGCAGATGCAGAGAGGCAGGTGGGGCTCTGTCAGTTCAAGGCCAGCCTGGTCTACAATAAATAGTTTCAGGCCAGCCAGAGCTACAGAGTGAGACCCTATCACAGGTGAGGGGCTGAGGATGGTAGGAAAAGCTTTTTAATTACACTATTTATTTTAATCTAAAACAAAAGAATCTCCTAAGTAAATCACTCCTTGGTTTTCTTATGTACAAATCCATTCACTAGTCAAAAATCAACAATAATAAAGTGTTTTGAGCCAGCTAGGGTTTAAAAACTGGTGGATGACTAGCTGGCTCACACCCTCAAAGGTGACCATTATGGTTTCCCTTTTACTTAGCACCCCCAATTGGTTGGGGGGGCACAGACATAGATCACTAGGACCCAACAGTGTCCTAGCAGCACATGTCTTAATCTGCTAGCTGGGATTATGTCAACTTCTTGCCAACATCTGTGCTCTTAGTCAAGGACCACTACCCCAGATTTCAAGTAGGAAAGGAAAGGTTATATGCCATTTAGGGAGGAGGCAAATAGAACACTCTCTAATCCCCAGGTAGCCTGCCACCAAAGCAATCTATCCTGGGGTGATGCCCTGTGACACAGACCACCCACAACTATGCTAACTGTATCCTATTTTAAAACATTCTTAAAGAGCTTGCTCTATATCTGTGGATGTGGTGGTGTACACCTATAATCCTAGCACTAGAGAGGAATGCCACAAGTTTGAGGCCATTCTGGCTACACATCAAGACCCTGTATGAAGAAAGAAATGCCAAGTGTGGTGGCACATGACTTTGATTTCAGTACTAGGGAGCCAGAGACAGAGAGAATTCTATCAGTACCAGGTCAGCCAGGGTAATAAATACAAAGACCTTGTCTATTAAAAAAAAAAAAAAAAAGTAGGGAGAATGGACAGACTTGCTTCCTCCTCCCCCCTTTACAACTACTCAGACCTGTTCTGTGTCTCCATTCTGAAATCCACAAATCAACATATTAGTATTGGGAGACAGCATGGATTTTAGTGAATCAAAGTAAATCCCTAAGCCATGGTTCAGTTTCCCATCATACAAGGGCTAGGGTTCCTACTACCATCCTGTTTCCTGGGGCACCTAAACATGTAAAAGTCCAGGAGGGAATGTTGCCCTCTACACCCTGTCTCTCTCCTCCTCTGGTGTTTCTAGCCTGGGCCGCAGAGTCTGGAACTGCCCAAGAATTGAGACAGGCCCAGGCCTCGATGACACCATGTACATTTTAGAGGACCCCACCTTAGCCAAAGAGAAGGACTCCTACCAGAGATTCCAACTCCAAGTGCCTTCACTCCCAGTCTAGCCTTTCTTGGAAAGTACATGAAGACCAGTCATTCCCATGATATGACATAGACAGGCTGGCTACAGCCACAGAGGGCTGGGGAAACACCTACATTTCAGACATTCTTTCCTCTAGGCAGGGACATCATGCCTAGGTACCATTCATCTCTTCACTCAAAACCAGTCTCTGCCTGCTGCCCCTCACCACACTGGCTCAGCATACAGACCTGCTTCCATTGGCGGTAGGTGGAGAACTCCTGTGAGGGGATAAAGACACTGAGTTTGAAGATGGATTTCAGCTCTGCGGGAAGCCCCTTGGATTCAAAGTACTGGAATTCAGTCTGGGCCTCCCCAAAGATCGGCACATATAGGCACAGGCAGAGCATGCTGGTGGGACCGGGTGCTCAGCCACACTGGGAGCAAGTGCTGGCAGAAGTCAAGAGTAGGAAATGCTGAGGGTTCCCAGGAAAGTGGCACAAGATATGTCTAGCCTCAGCTGTCACTGGCTGCTAAGTCCTGCCCTTTTACTTAATTGGAAAAAAAAAAAAAAAAAAAAATTCCGCCCACTGTAAGTGCAACCAGCAGCCAATGAGCACAGGCCCCAGCAGCCAGCAGTATCAGGTTGCTCAAGAGCTGAGCAAAGATCAGGACTAACGTCATTGCTTGCAGAAGTTAACTCTTGGAGCCCAGGCAGCAGGCATTACCTATGGATGCAGTCCTGTGCCCAAACAAACCTTCACCCCTGGCTGTCAACCCCTGAAAACAAACAAACAGCCAACAGTCTGTTTTCATACAAGGTCCCCAAATGCGTCACACTATGCAGCTTTCTCCTCTTAGCAAATAATTCCCAGGTGAAAATTCAGTGGAAATAGAGGCTGAATCAGAGCTCATTGAGAACTGACCCAGGCTACTGTGAGAGAGGAATCTTGAGAGCCACATACGTCCCCAAGTCTCCTGGAACACAGACCCCACACCCACAAGCATGCAGTACCTGGGAACTGCTTCTATCAATCACTGGGGTTAACCAAGGGGGAGGGAGACTCACAGTCCTCAAAGCCCACGCCCACTTAGAGCACTTGAAACCTTGGTCTGATCATAGCTTTAAGAATTCTGCTGGGCCACCCTGAAGCCTTTAAAAATTAACTATGATTAAATGAGCCAAGCATAGTAGCTCAAACTATAGTCTCAGCATTTTGGGGGCTAAAGGAGGATCTCCACTTTGAGGCCCTAAGCTACATATTAAGATCTTGTCTCAAAAACGGGTGGGATGGAGGCTTAGAGGTAGAATGCTTGTGAGCCACACTGAAGGCTCTGGGTTTTTATGCACCGATTGGCAAGTGCCACAGATTAGTAAAGTACACCTCTGGGTGTGTCCATGTAATTCCGGAGAAGACCAGCTAAGCAGAAAGGTCCTACAGGGGAGCAGGATGGGGCTCCAGAAGGAGTAAAGGGTAAGAGCACAAAGCCAGCAGCTGTGGGCTGTTCTCTCCTTTCTGCCTCCTGGTCATCATGATGGGCTAAAATCAGACAAGCCCTTCCTCCCTAAACTGCTTTTACAGCAACACAAATCTGATTAGTTGCTGGGCATGGTAACTCAGGCTTGCACTTGGGAGACTGAAGCAGGGCTGTTGAGAGTTCAAAGCCAATCTGGGCTACAGTGTAAGACTCAAAAATTAATCTCAAAAGCTAATAAAATGACTAACACAAGGCTTACTCACCAGCAAGAAGAGAGGGGAAGAATAGAATTAAACTGGACCCCTCACCTATGTAAATACTTGTCATGTGGTTGTGGGCATTCCCATTATTGCTCTGTCCGCTGACAGCCTAGGTCTAGACTCACACTTTCAGAAGACAGAAGACCTCTGGTCCTAGAAGGATCTGATTTATTTCACTTTTAAATTGTATTATTTTTAACTGCATTTGAATATGTGTGCTGTGTGCAAGCCATGTGCATGCAGATGTCCTCAGAGGCCAGAGGCACCAGATTCTCTAGAGCTAGGTGGTAGGGTGGGGTGGGTGCTGAGACTTCAGGCATTTCTCCAGCCCCCAGACACATCATTCCTTACAAGCCAGCCTGCATTCTCTTTCCATTCCTTACTTCCTTACAGATGAGAGTTGTGGGGGTGAGATCACATCACTATGACAGGCGGGATCAGTCCCACCCCCATTCCTTCTATGGCATATCCCTTATCCCTTCCTAATATAGACTAAGTCTTGTCACTACTGGGAGGGATTAAAATGGACAAGTTACCATTTGGGGATCCGTAAAAGGATTTCAACTCTTAAGTGTTTCGTTAAGAATTTGTGAAGATACATGCCTTTAATCTCAGCACTCAGGAGACAGACAGGTGTCTGTGAGTTCAAAGCCAGCATAGAATAAAGCTGCTAAGATTCTAGACTAAGACACTGTTGTATCATCTAACAAAGGAGAAGGCATTTTGCATTTCCTGAGACTTGAGTTTGTAAATCCAGACCTTGGTGTGAACTTGATCTAACAAGGAAGCAATCAATATCCAGGCAGATTCCTGCTCAGATTCAGCCATCTCTGAAACTGTCCAATCTAGAACATTCTGCTTTGGAGCTATTTTAACACACATCTTAAGTCTACTGCTGGGGTCCTAAAGGCAGAAGCCTATAGCTTCAGATCCTGGCATGTTCTGGCATTCACCTCTTACTTGATTCACAAATGGGGCTTTTCCAGAAGTTTTTAGGTGAAGGCTGATGAAATGGCTCAGCAGGAAAAGCTGCTTGCCACCAAGCTGCCTACCATTTAGTTTGATTCCTGGAACACATGACAGAGAGAATAGATGCCTGCCAGTTGTTCTCCAACCTTCATTCACACACACGGTCCAGGGGACCGAACACCCTCTTGAGACCTCCAAGGGCACCAGGCATACACACATATGGACATACATACAGTTGAAATGCCCATATATACATATACATATAGTAAAAATGAACTGAAAAGAAATTTCCTTTACTATAACAAAGGTCATTATCCTACACAGACCAATAGTTATGAAGAGGCAAGGAATGTTCTCTGAAATGTTCTGTGACTGTCAACATACTGTTTTACAATGATATCAATTCTATTCCAACATTAGTTTTGTTTTATTTTCTGTGGTGAGGGGGACTGAATCCAGAGCCTTGAATGCTAGGCAAGTGCTCTACAATTGAGACACATCTACAGGCCCAATGTAAGTAGTTTTTGGTTTTGAGAATGTTTCTTTATGTAGCCCAGGCTGGTCCTGGCCTTCCAAGTGCTAGAATTACATACAGACAAGAACCACCACCATTAGTTTAAGAAACTTTGGAACATTTTTCTTTTGAACACGGATTGTGTTCAGTAGAGGCCAAGCATGGTGGCGCTTATCTGAATTTATATCCCCAGGAGACTGAGTTGGAGACCAACCTGGGCTATACAAGCAGACTTTGTTGTCACATCCATACCTTATTCCCTGAAAGAAAACAAAGTTAAGCAGAGGTCTTCACACAGTAAGCCTGGTGCTTAACTAAACACCCATTTTATAATTCAGGACACAGAAATGGACTCATCCAGAAAGAGTCAATCTCTAGGTGCCTGATGTCTAAGGCCATTGCTGTGCCCTGGGACTTCAGACTGCAGGCCACAAGGCGCTGCAGACAGCCATCTCAGGCCTCTCTGCCTAGAGGAACCCTCCCTGCAGAACTCAGGCTCACAACCAGCCACTTACAACAGTGCCCAAAGCCAACTCCACAGGAGGAAGATTTTAAAGCCCATTTTCCAAGAAAGACCTGGAAGCCCACTTAGACCCCATGAGCAACATCACATTGCAAATGTGAGCCATACATGAGGCATATCCAGGGCAGACTCAGGTCCAACTTGTCATTCCAAGGCAGCTCATGGCCCTTGGGACCAGATTACAGTACACCATGCACTTCTCTGCTCTTTCCTTACTCGATCTAGTTCAGCGACCCAGATCTATTTCCTGTCCTCTGCTGCCCATTCTTATAACTAATGAATGAAAACAAAGGCAGCAGCACTAGAACACTTAGAATTCTGTGGCATCAAATTTCATTTAATAGGTAAAGGAGCAGTTCCTTTCATGAGCATCTTTCCACTTTGATCTACCAGGACCACTGTCAGCTTTCCTCATCCTGCCACTCTATCACATGCCCAATGGGCCAAACAGGAACTTCCGGTAAGGGAGGGAACACACTAACTAAGAGGGCAGGTACAGTGCCTCTGGGAGTGTAGCACTGGGTCTGAAAGTAACTCACTGCTCCTCTGCAATGACTCACACCAAGCCAGGAGTATTGTGTGAAGGAGCCTAGCAAGCCCCACCCTCAAGGCTCTCAATCTCATTGGCTGCTCTGTCATTTTATGATCAGGTTGCCATGACAGCCCAGTGTAGCAGGTTTCCAATTAAACCTGCTTACACTTGGTAATTACACACACAATGAGCACAATCCTGAGGGGCCCTCAGGATCTAAACTCCACTGTGCAAGGGCACCTCCCACTCCAGACAAATGGCTTTCTTTCCCAACTTTCGGATTAACTGTGAGACAAAGATAAAGAGGAAACTGGAGCAGTTCCTATAATAAGAGCCTCTGCAGGGACCCGAGTCACAGACACTTATTTACATGGGGGTGGGGTGAGAATGAAACAGTAGTGCAATGGACAATGAGAAGCCTGAGAACTGAAGGTTCTCCAGACTGTTTCCCAAGCTTGCTGGGGGCTTCCTGCTGAGCAAGGCGGAGGCTGATCCATCTCATGTGCACTTTCATTGCTCAGAGGTGCTCTCTCTCGTCTGAACCATGCCAGCTGCTCCACCTCCCTTTTGCCCTCCCCATGAAGACCACCAACCCACCCACCCCCCAAAAAAAACCAGAGCCAGTAAATGGCTTGGGTCTCTGCAGGCCAGGCTATAAAGTCCCACCCAAAGCAACCCCCTTGAGGCAAACATGCCAAGGGGGTATCCATACGTAGCTAAAGTTGGTTATTAAAGTTTAAAAGGTGATCATTTTAAAAGGCAGCCGGCTAATTCAGGACAGAAGATGTGCAAGGCTCAGCATGGTTTCTCACAAATGAGTTCACCACTACTCCTGATCTGAGGTAGAAAGCAGTACCCTCTTGCAGTAAGCTCAAATGCCTCAGGCAGGACACTGGCAATGGGGAACTCATCACAGTCTAAGGATTCCCCTTGATGTCAATGTTCAACTACTGCAAAACTTGTCACAGTAAAGTTCCCATCAACTGGGTCAAGCTAGAAAACACAGTAACATTTTGGACACATCTATTATATGCCAAGCACTGGGACTCTTCTTGCCGTCTGACTGAGAAGAAAATTCAGGAACAAAATTCAGGGGTTGAATAAGGCTGAACTTGCTGCAGCCCTGATCTGTTCTAAGTGAGAGCTCAACCAGTCCCATTAAACAGCTTTCTGAAGGGAAGCAAACAAGGTTCCAGAAAGATTGGGGCCAAGTTCCTCTCCTTAAGTAATTTGGTCAAAGTACTAAACTTTTCTGTACTTTACTTCTCCAACCTCCAATTGGGGAGTGCTGTCACTACCTTGGCTCCTGTGAGGACTGGATACAAATACAAAAGGCCCTGATGATTGGCTCACCCTAGTGGCTGTGGTCAACTCAAGAGTCACTAGCCTCTTTCTACTCTTTCATGACTTCAGGCTCTCTTGGGACCCAGCCCCATCCCTGAACTCCTTCTGGAACCTCAGGTAAACTAATCATGACCCATCAGGCAAGAGGAATGTGACCTTCATCTGACAAGATCTGCCCTCTTTAGCCTGTGTGTAGTGGCACATGCCTTCAATCCCAGCATTTGGGAGGCAGCAGCAGACAGATCTCAATAAGCTGAGGCCAGCCTGGTCTACAGAGTGAGTTCCAGGGTGGACAAGGGCTATGATGTAGTGAGACTCTGTCTTGGGGGGGGGAGATCTATCTGTCCCCTTTCAAAGAACCTCCTCTTTCATTCAACTGTCCTCTCACACTCTAGATAAATGAAGACAATATACTTTAGTTCATCCTTACTTTCAAATTGACTTGTTTAGTGTAACAGACAAACCTGGAGGCTAATCTGAAGTAAACCTTTATCCACAGTCACAGTGGATAAAGAAGTTTGCAGTGGTGACAGACATTTTGAACCAAATCTCATGGCCTTTTCCATCGCCCAACATTTCTCCAATTCCAAACTTTTTCTTTTCTAAGTTCTCCCTCCCACACTCATTTTCTTTCCCTTTCAGAAAAATGATTCCAGCCCAACCCCTAAACTAGAAGGTCTTTTTGAAGGTTCTGTTACCTTAGGAAACTGTTCTGCAGGTCCAACCACCAGCAAGATGGTGGGTCTCTTTTCCGTGGCCTCAGCCCTTCCGTTTTGTTTCCCCAAAAAGGTGGACATCTGGTCTCCCCGAGCAGAAGTCTGGGTGCCTTTGACTCCATGATCGATGCCCTCTCTGGAATCTTGGCACCCAGCTCTAGGGAAAAAGCTAGACAGAAAATGCCACACCATCTGTAGCATCCCGGCTTCCTCCAAATGCCACTGCTGATGACTGTTCACTTCTTAGGGATGTGACCACAATACCAAGGGTCTCTAGCTACACAGCTGTCTGGAATACAGCCTGGGAGTTCCCAGGCTGAAGCTCTACATGCAGGGGCTGTTTCCTGTTTTTTCAAATTCGCTCGTGCCTAGCCTGAGAATTAGCTCACTTAGGGAGCCTCCCTGGCTGCTAGCAATCAAAACTCACTTCGTCAGGTGGCGGAAGATCAGAGGCTTGTCTTTTTTTTTAAATGCAAAAAAAAAAAAAATGATATCAGACAGACCTCTCTTACAGACTGAAACAACTTGGGGCTCCCAGTCACTCAACCGTCCTCGCTCATTCCGCAACCCAGGACAGAGCATCTAGTCTGCATTCTCACTGCAGCAGGACTTGGCCAATCACCTCTGCCGACACTACCAGGTTCATTATCCCGACCACTAACCCTCCAATCACAGGCGGAGTATTTCCAGCCTGCAGCCCAGCAAGTCCGCTGGGAGGTACCGGCAAGGTTCATTTCGCAGAATATGAGCAGGCTCATCTTTGGAGACAACTTCCCGCTATCCCCAGGGTAGGTTCTCGAATGCCACCCACATTCAACGTGATCCAGTGTCCTTGGCAACACCTCCTAAGTCACCTCGCTTCACTCTCTCCTCCCATTATCAAGCCTAACAGAAAGCAATCCTACATGGTAGTTGTTTCCTGAGATCACATCAGAACCGGAACCCTTCTACCCACCCCCCCACCCCCACCCCAGAGTCCCTCGAATCAGGCCCTGGACTTAACATCAGTCCACTTGCTGGGCAAATGACCATGATTAATCTTTAGTTGTTTTTAGTTTAATAGTAGACAAATACAAGTGACCAAATATCATTCCTCACAAAGGTGACTTATAGTCATTCTATTTTAAAGATACAAGCCCAAGGCTGGGGAGATGCCTCAGCTGCTAAGGGCACTAGCCAAGGCCCGCTGATCAGAGAACCTATCCTTCACGTTGACCTCTGACCTCTACATGTATGTACACAAATATACACAGACATAAAAAAAAATCACATTAAAAGATGCAAACCCCCCAAAAGCTCATTGAATTCTTGGGAGAAGATGGGGAACCTAGGCTTCTCCCGCTGCTACAACCCCTAGAAAAGAAACCTAGTTACAGTTTTCTAAAGCTCCTGCCCTCTGCATTGAAGTTCCACTTTTAGCTTATTGTGTAAACTTGGATATGTAAGAAGTACTTAAACCCACATATGAACACATACACATATCTTTGCTATATGATTTTTTTAACTTTGCTTGAAAAATTCATTTTTGAGAATTCCGTAAGTGTAGCCAAAGAACATCTACTCGTTTCCCTAATTTATGCCCCCCAAAACACCCTACCCCCCCCCTTTTTTTTAAACAACTCCAGTTAGTGCTGCCCAGAGATACACAATCACCTATAAAAGTGATTGTTCCATCTCAGCAACTATCCACTGCCAGTAGAGCTTCAGTGTGGGGTAGGGCCTGAAAACTATACCAGGGTTTTGGCTGGCTTGACCTTGTTTGGTCTTGAGCAGGTAACCTCGGCTGCTATGACATCATGCTCCTCACGGGCAGGTATGTACAGAAGCCCCACATCACAGCACTCCACCCCCTCCCTCCAGCTTTTTCTACCTCCTCTCCTAAGATGTCCCCTGAGCACCGGCAGTGCTGGTGGAGGTTAATATAGCTATCCTGTTTAGGGATGGGCATTCAGTCTCTTTATCAGCACCCTGAGGGTCCAAATCTCCCTGCTGACTGCTGTCCACTCTAAAACCAAGGATGAGAAGCCTGGGAGCCTGGGTCTGTTGGTGTTTCAAAATGGGTGAAGGGTTTTTTGTTTGTTTTTGTTTTTTAAAGGCAGGGTTTCTCTGTGTAGCCCTGACTGTCCTGGAACTCACTCTGTAGATCAGGCTGGCCTTGAACTCTGCAATCCATCTGCCTTGGCCTCCTAAATGCTGGGATTAAAGGCTTGTGCCACTACCACACCCCCTACTCCAGGCTAAGGATTTTTTTTTTTTTTTTAAAGCATTTTGGGGGCTGAATCTAAAGCCTTATAAACACCAGGCAAATCCCTACCAATGAACTACACACCTCAACCAAAGCAACCTGGGCAGGAAAGGCTTTATTTCAACTAACATGTCCCAATCACAGTCCATCTAAGGAAGTCAGGACAGGAGCCTGTGGAGGCAGGAGCTGGTGCAAAGGCCATGGAGTGCTACTTACTGGCTTGCTCCTCTTTGTTTGCTCAGCTGGTTTTCTCATGGCACTCTAGACCACCAGTCCACAGGTGACACTGCCTACAGTGAGCAGGCCCCATAGAACATCAATCAAGAAAATGTACTGCAGGCCCACAGGCCAATTTGGTGGGGGTTTCTCAACTGAGGTTCCCTCTTCCAAAATGTTAAAATGACATAAAAGCTAGCCAGTACAGAGGGTCTTGAGTTTTTTAAGAGGCTAGAAAAGTGTCAGATCCCCAAAAGTTTCAGATGGTTGAGACCCACCATGTGGGTGGTGGGAATTGAATCCAGGTCCAAGAACAGCCAGTGCTTTTAACTGCTCAGCCATCTCTCCAGTCTTTTATGTTTGTTTTTTTTTTTTTTTTTTTTTGAGACAGTCTTACTATATCACCCTAGCTAGCCTGGATCTCGCTACTGTAAACCAGGCTGACCTCAAATCACTGAGTCACTGGCCTCTGCCTTCTGAGTACAGGGACTAAAGTAAAGGCATTCACCATCACACATAGCTAAATTTTTTTCACATTTTTTATTTTATGCATAAAAGTATATGTACATATGTGGGCAGACATGTACCGAGGCATATACATGGAGAGCAGAGACAATTTGTAGGAGTTGGTTCTCTTCTACCTTGTGAATCTTGAGAAATCAAATGCAGGTCATCAGGTTTGATAGCCTCTGACCCATCTTGCCAGGTCAACAGCTGGTTCTCTTTTCCAAAGAGGTTTCCCTGTGCAGCCCTCCCTGGCTGTCCTAGAACTAGTTCTATAGACCAGGTTGGCCTCAAAATCAAGAGATCCACCTGCCTCTACCTATTGAGTGATGGGACTAAAGGTGTGCACTACCAACACAGGCTTCTGATTCAATCTTTCATGTGCAAAACGGGGACAGTTAATAGAACTGTTTTTGTTACTTTGGGCCAGTCTAGAGCCAAGACCCCCAAATAAACACATCCTTTTTATTGAATTTAGGGCCTTGTTTATGGGAGGCAAGTGCTCTATCTACCAAGGCACATCCCTAGCCTAACAAGTTAACCCTGTCATAAACTTGAACCCTGTTTAGGCACAGAAAGGCAGAAAGAATGAAGGAAATAGTGGTTTGGGGTTTCCACCTAATAAAATTCCCTTATGCAGTTGGTATTGGCTTTTAACTGAATGGACTTCTTCATATCATGGAGCTGAGTTACACACCAGGGCTTCCAGTCAGGAAGAGGTATCAGGAACTGATTCACACCTTCCTGCCTATAACAAGAAAAAACTAAGAATATATAAAGCAATGTTTTCAAGCCACTGAACAGGCACAAAGGACAACGTTTCCTGAGAAGTGTGTAGAGATGAGGCAATTGTTGCACTGCCATAGCTTCCTGCCTGCAGTTTCAGGCTCTCATGCAGAGGAAGAGCTTGCTTGAATGGAGCTGGGCAATCTCCCAACATTGAAGGGATGAGGCTGCTACCAGAGCAGTCTGGGTACCAAAGAGAAGATAGCTGCAGAGTTAAAGAGGGTCCCCTGGGAGTCAGTCACAACACACCACTAGGTTCATAGAAATGATCCCTGACCTACCAGCCACAGTGAAAACCTCAGAACCCAGGTTTAAGGAAGAACATTCAAGAGGGTTTGGCTTACAAGACGGGCAAAGCCATTAGACAGCATCTATCAAGGCAAGCCCTCCAATGCTCAATCTGTTTCAAATAACCACACACACTTTCTTTTCACCTGCACAGACCAGGACCAGCTGTGGTTTACTGTGTGCTTCACCAATATATTGTTAGAACACTTGCATCTTTTTTTGCCTATCTCCTTTCCCAGTGGTTTATATAGTCCATTTCTTACCTCAAGGCATCTAAATCACTAGTTTCTTTGGGTTACCTGTCAATTACCACAACTCTAATTCTACTTCATTCAGTTTCCTGGGTTTGAGACCCACCCAACTCCAAAGCAGGGCTGGCAAAGGCAGCTTCCTACACCTGTAGCCTGTACATGTCAGAAGCTCAGCAAGATGACAGTGATCACCTAAAAGAGAAAGCCACACTTAAAACAGCCAGGCTGGTGGTATATGCCTTTATTCCCAGCACTTGAGAGGCAGAGGCGGGAGGATCTCTTCGAGTTCGAAGTCAGCCTGATCTAGAGTTCCAGGACAGGCTCCAAAACAATAAAAAACAAACAAACAAAACCTAGAAAACAGACTGAATGGATGAAAGTCTGTATCAGGAAAAGATTCCAAGGAAATGGATTTAGTGGCAAGCAGTCAAAGCCTTATTTCAAATCACCTGAGGAATTGTCTGGGGCAGAATGCCCTCACACAGTACATAGAAGGACAACTGTAGAGAGCTGTGGAAGACTCATAACAAAACTGAAAGCAGTGCCTGTGCTCATGCTGACAGCCCACCTCACAGTCTCATCTACCTATTTAACTACCTACCACTCATCATTGTATTACTTCCAACTTTGCATAATATTCAGAACATGTCAGAAGCCTGTTTTTTCTTTTTCTTTTTCTTCTTTTTTTTTTTTAATGAAAAAAACGAAACCAGACTTCATTTGACAGAAAGCCAGGTTGATTTGGCTGACTGATTTCATAATGAGGACTGATTATGCAAATGAGGTCACAGGAAGGCCTCTGTCCACCAGCTAAATGGGTCAAATCTAAAGCTCTAAGACAGTAGCTCTCAACCTTCCTAATGCTACAACCCTTTAATACATACAGTTCATGTTGTGATGACCCCAACCATAATATTATTTTTGTTGCTACTGTTATGAATCATAATGTAAATACCTAATATGCAGGATATGGGATAATGACCACTGTGAAAGGGTGGTCTGACACGTCCCCTAAGGGACAGGTAGAGAATCACTGTTCTAAGGGTTTTCGTTTGTTTGTTTTACCATAATCAGAAATGAAACCAACAACAAAAGATACAAAATGTGCAAGGGGAAAAACAAGAGTTCAAAGCCACGTCGTAATAATTTATTATTTCAGAGGCACTATTGTAGAGAGTGAGGCTGCCTAGGCTGATATGAATCAACCAGCTGGTTCAATTGAGCTCTTCACTAAGCTACCCTATGGGAGCCAGTTTCAGGGTGTAAGTCAGAGTGAACAGACCAGACCCTCCTGCCAATGACTCAGCCTTCAATTAGAGAAGGAAGTCAGCCCTTGTCCCCCTGGCACTGCTCAGGCGGTAAAGGTGGTAGTGATGAAAAGCACAGAATCCCCTAATCTGCATCTTAGGAAAAATGTAGAAACACCCTGACTGTGACAGAGAACAAGAGGTCTACACATCAGTCTCCTGAATGGCTTATTCCTGCTGGTGAAAAGCCAGTCCCCATTGCTCAAGGTGAATGCCTGTTTAACAAAGATGTCTTTTTCTCATTTCTTTAAAAAAAAAAAAAAAAAAAAGAAAGAAAGAAAAGAGTGACAAAATTAACCAATTTTAAGCACAGGACTCTTGAGTCTTAGGACAAGAATGAAGCCAGTCTTCATTGAGACACATCATAATCTGTTTTTTCCAAAATCATGCTCCTCATTCCAATTAGATTATCAAGTTTCTGAAGAGAATATGGATACAAACCAGGGCAAGCATGTAAAATTCACATGCCTAAAATAATCCAAAAAAAAAGAAAAAGAAGCCTTCCCATCTACACCTTTCCTCTTTCAGTCGAGAGGCAAACCTGCAGGCTCAGTGGTACAGTGTTTGCTTGCCCAGTTTGCACAAGGCCCTAGGATTTGATCCCCAGAGCTGCCATAAACAGTATTTTTGGTTTCTCAAAAACTGACTTAAGCATCAAAGCTTGGGATCAGGCTAGATCAGGTCGTGCCACCTGCAGCCCCAGTGCATGGAAACCAGAGGTAGGATTATTTGATCCCAGGAATTCCCAGCCAGCCAGGACAACCTAGCAGAGTCAAACAAGACAGATCAATGGTACAGTATCACTGTAACTTCCCAAGACCACTTGCTGGGCACGGTTCAGGACCGCAGGCTCAAGAACAAGAAGAGCCCAACCCAGCATGTTGGCACAACACCGGGGAGACAAAGTCAGAGAGAGATCTGTGTACTTAAGGACAGGCAAGGCAAACTGTGAGAGTCTGTCTCAGCAATAAATAAACAAGTAGCAGAAGAAGAATCTACTTGAGACTGCCTTCTGCAGAAAGCAGGGCTGTTAAGGATAGTTGAGAGATTTCTAACAAAGAATGACTGGTTTGAACTAAACCCCCCTCTTGGAAACAAATCAGAGATAAATTTAATTGTGGACCTATTTAGTTCACTGGTCCTATTTTCCTTTTCCAATAGGTTAGAGATGAAGAAACTAGTAAACAAAATAGACCTGCAATATGAAAGAAAAACAGAAAAAAGTGAGCTTATGTTCTATGGGGTGCTACAGGAATGTCTCTCTTCAATGCCTCTAGAGAGGCCTGAATAAACCATTTAACCTCCTTGGTAAGTAGAGTCTGGAGGCTAAACTGTACAGCTGAATGTGTTCCAGATCTAATATCCTATGGGTTCAAAGTCCACCTGAAGATAACATTACTGGCCAGCACAGGTGGCTATGAACAGCTATGATCCCAATGCTTGGTGGAGGTAGAGACAGGAGGATCCTGAGTCCATCTAGCCTCGACCACATAGTAAGATCATCTCACTAAAATAAAATAAAAATCTGAATACTCTAAATACCTACCTACAAGTATACATGACACTAAACAAAAGAGCAGTGTTTCAGCATGTGGAGATGGGCAAACAAGGACAGCTGAACTGGCTAAGGTGGCCACTGTCCCTAGTTTTACCCAATAGAATGGATGACTCAACTGTGTCACACAACTGAATGGGAAGGGTTAGCTACCACATTAATTCTTGGTAACCTAAACTACTCTCCCAGGCTAAGAATATGGCTCAGTGTAAGAACACTCACCTGGCATATACAAGTCCCAGGTTTTGATCCCCAACAAGACACAAAACCCAAAACTAACCCCCTCTACCATTTTTCACCACTGGCATTTCAGTAGTTTTATAACTTTCTCAAGCAGAAAGGGGTTTGCGTTTTAGTAAGAATTCTAACTTCGGGATTGGAGGGAAGCTGGTGGATGAAATAATGAGGAAACCTCAGGGACCAGCAGGAACAACAGGGACAGCAGCCACCTCCTTCTCTATTGCTCCAGTGGGGAATGAGCCATGACTCACCTCCTGCTTCCTGGAAACCCAGACAAAAGGGAGAAGGCATCAGGCAGCTTAGGCAGACCAGCCTGCCTTATTCATTTATTTATTTGCTTTAAAGGAAAATGCATCTTTTGAACAATGACTTTAAGTTTTTAGTGTACTGTCTTTACTTTGCAGCTCTTTTCTATTTCACATATTGGAGCAGTATTTACCTTTTGAGGTACTTCCTCAACATGGTCAAGGGCCTTAACATGCTGAACTGGATTATGCACAAATATGTCAATGTCATAAGCTGAAAGAGGACACTGTAAAGTTTTCCATGTTTTCACACATAGTGGCCTTGAACTTGCAATCCTGCATCTTCCTGAGTGCTAGGGTCATTAGAATGTGCCATTGTACCTAGTGCAATATTGTAAAAGTTTTAAGGGCAAGTTCAGGAGGAAGGAGGCTGTGCTGAACTAAATTGGGCAGAATCAAAATAGTGGATTCTGCTACTGACTTGGCCCACCTTCTAGGCTTCAAACCCACAAGTGTAAAACAACACTGGCTAAGCCGGGCAGTGGTGGTGCATGTCTTTAATCCCAGCACTTGGGAGGCAGAGGCAGGCAGATCTGAGTTTAAGGTCAGCCTGGTCTACAGAGCAAGTTCCAGAACAGCCTCCATAACTACTGGGGAAAGCCTGCCTCGCAAAACAAAACAAAACAAAACAAAGCAAGCAAGCAAACAAAAAAAAAAAAAAAAAAAAAAAAAAAAAAAAAAAAAACCACAGCACTGGCTGGTTAGTAAAACCTTCAAGGTTTTAACTAAGCTCTGTTGAAGCTCGTCTTCTCAACCTCAAGTAATCTCTGGAACTAAAGAAAGACTACCCAAGGCTAATGAGCAAAAGGCTTGTAGGTCAGTGCTGTGTCTGTATCCCAAGAAATATTTGGATGGACACTCACATTTATAAGCAGTAATTCTAATCCTTCAGGGCTTCTTCATTTTAATCTTCCCAAAGTTCACAAGCCCAGGATTCTGAGAACCCATACCTGCTTCCAAACTGCTTTAGCTTGTGGATGAGCCTAATCTCTATTGTCACACCCCCTTTACTACTGATATCCAGACTGCACCCTTTACTCTTCACCAAGCAAACTGGAGGCAGACCCATTTAGCCAACTTGGGACACTATGTGTTCAAACAAGCCACAGGAGGAAAGCTAACTGGTATGCATCAGACCCAGTATGGTGGCTCACACCTACAGTCCCTGCTACTTGGAAGGCAGAGGACAACTGCCTAGGCTACAAAGTAAACTCATGGCCAGTCTGGGCAATTTAGTAGAACCCAATCTGATACCCTCTTCTGGCCTCCATTGGTACCAGCAGGCACATGGTGCATGCACACACAAACATATATACATATGTACATGCAAGCAAGCAAACATTCATACACATAAAATAACAAACCTGAAGATTTTAATTCTTAACATTAAAAAATTGAAGGCTAGCCAGGTAATGGTGGCACACGCCTTTAATCCTAGCACTCTGGAGGCAGACGTAGGTGGATCTCTGAGACTGAGGTCAGCCTTGTCACAGGGTGTGTTCCAGGACAGCCAGGGCTATACAGAGAGACCCTGTCTCAAAAAAATAGGCTAAGAGAGGCTATGGCAGAGTCAAGGTTTAATGTCTGCTGCCATGTTCCTATGCCAGCTCTTCCAGCACACCAAGCAGCACCAAACACTTGAGGTAGAACAGGAACAAGGGTGCTACTGCTCAACAACTTGAAACTTGCTGGGATAAGGCAGGACATTTCTTTGATCTCCTGGACTTCTTTTCATGGAAGGTAGCAGGTATCACAGCAAGCTTCCCGGTAGCCAGAATGGGTGAATGGCAAGTCTGGGTGAAGAGTAAAACCCCAACTGCTGTTTGGAATATTGGAACTTTGGACACAAACTACAGTCACCTGGGAAGAGGGAACCTCAACTGAGTAATTCTCTCTGATTGGCCTATAGGATTTCTCCTAATTGCTAATTTATTTAGGCAAGGACAGTGACATGGGCAGTGCCTGCCCAAGGCAGGTGGGCCTGGACTGTGTAGCTGAGGCTGAGCAAGCCAGAGGAAGAAGGCCAGTAAGCCTCTGTGGTCTCTGTTTCAGTTCTTACCTCCAGGTTCCTGATTTGACTTCCTTTAATGATGGCCTGGACTATAGAAGCACAAACTAAATAAATCCTTTCTTACCCTAAATTTAGGTTTTAGTCAGTGTCTTCACAGCAACTAGAACAGAAAAATCTAAAACAAAATCTGGAAAAATAAGCCGAGTGTTGGTGCCTCACGCCTTTAATCCCAGCATTTGGGAGGCACATGCAGATGGATCTCTGTGAGTTAGAGGCCAGCCTGGTCTACAGAGCAAGTTCCAGGATAGGCTCCAAAGCCCAAAGCAATACTGAGAAACCCTTTCTCAAAAAAAGAAAAAAAAAAAGAATCTGGAAAAATACATACATATAAACATATACACACTCACTCTCTCTCCCTCTCTCTAATTGAACCATACAACCAGTATCTGAAATGTGAGATTCAAACTGATTCTTGGACAGGGTGGACCTCCTGGCCATGGTCCTGCAGCTAGCAAACAAACTATAGAAACATCTGAGTCCAGGTCATATGCCACACAATTGGAAGCTAGAGATTTGGCTCGGCTGTTTGAGTGCTTACCAATGATGCACAAAGCCCTGGTTTAATCCCCAGCACTGAATTAACTGGGTGGTGGCCTACTTCTGCCCTCTTAGCACAGTGTTCATGGTCAATTTTTACCTGAAGACATTTTACCATTCAAGAAGAAACTCTACCATATTTAGCACAGTTCTATCTCTCCTCCCAGATTAGAACACCAGTCTCTATGGATAATCCTACTCGGGATTTTATATAGACAAGCCATAAAAATGCATGTTCTTCCCTTACCCAGCTTCTTTGTGTTGGCTGAGTCATACTGTACTATTAACTCCCAGGAAGCTATAAACTGTATGTAAGGTATATTATGTGAGATGTTCATGTGAGTACTTACAGCTTTTAGCAGGATCATGAGAAAATCACGTTTCCCAATTTTCTATGTGTGTTAGGGCAGAGGTAAACAAGGTCTCATACTATGTACCCCATGGTTTCAGATTTGCAATCTTCCTGTCTCAGACTCCTAAACTCTGGGATTACGGGTGTATACCATCATGACTGTTGGTTTTTAACTTTTTTATTACATTTTTTAGTCAGTATACAAAATAATGGGTTTCACTTTGACATTTGTATATAAGGATATTAGTTTCTGGATTCCTAAAGGGCTCCTGCATGACTGCTCTTTTTGCTCTTGAAGGCAGTTTTCAGCATGTGAATCGATGATGTAAGACTATAGGTCTCAGTTAACAAAGGATGCCACAAAGAAGATACTATACTTCAAGTAGAAAGTTGAAGAGTAACTTAACTGCATGACTTTGTTGGCCAGTGACTCTTTCAAATCCCACATGTAGTGGCACATGTCTTTAATCCCAGCACTCGGAAGGCAGAGGCAAGGCAGGTGGATCTCTGAGTTCAAGGCCAGCCTAATCTACATAGTGAGTTCCAGCACAGCCAGGGCTATAGAGACTATCCTGAAAGAAAAACAAAAACAAACAAACAAACAAAACACAATTCTAATAGGAAATGGGTAAGTTCTATCTATGCACTTAGTGTAATGACATCAGCTTTATACCAATAGTTCTGTCCACTGACTTTAGCCCACAGCTGTATTTAGCTAGACTACTATAAATGAATTCCAGCAGAGATTCTGTTTGTGTCATTCCCACATGACTCTCTGAAAAAGAATGCATCTGTGAAGCTCCACTTTTCCAGACAGACTAGGGAGAGTTCTTACCTTGGTTCATCTTTCTAAGTATCAGCTTTAGGGGCATTATTCTTCAGGCAAGGACTCATTATGCACCTCAGGCTAAACTTGAACTCTCAACCCTTTTCAATTAGCCTCCCCAGTGCCACTATGTACAGTTTCAAATATATACCCACTTTTCAAATTGGCCCCATCATCACAAATTTCAGCCAATAATCAATTTGACAACAATATAGATCAACTTAAAAATGCACTCAGTCTAATCTTTCCAGAATGGGCTATTACATTATTCCCAATGATGTCTATTCTCTTCCCAAGGCAAAGGTTCTTCCTTAGCTGGGCGTAAAGCTCACACCTGCAACTGTAGCACTTTGAGACTGAGTCCAGAGAATTGATAGATGTTCTGAACCAGTGAGGGTTACGAGAGACCCATCTCCACCCAAACGGGGTGGGAGAAACTAGAAATGTATCTCAATTGGTAGAGTGTTTGCCTAATGTGCACAAAGCCCTGGACCAGGAAAGGTGGCACATACTTGTAATCCCAACACTCAAGGATCAGAAGTTCTAGTTAGTCTCAACAACACAGCAGTTCAAGAGCAGTCTGGGCAAAGTGAGGTACTGTCTCAAAAAAATAAGTTCTTTTTTCTATAGGCAAGCCTACCTTATCTAAATCAGTCTACCTTTGGCAATGTGAAGAAGGTAGAAAGTTTAGGGATGTTGTCTGGTTAAACAATAACAGCTCAGCAGTAACAATCCATCATTTGATGATTTTGAGTCAACAGAGATTGCCTCCTGTGTATACTACCTATATAGGTCAGAGAACGATACAGGACAGAGGGGGCTAAAGCTGTAGTTTGGAAGCACCATTGTTGGTTCTGAATGGGCATTCTTGGGCTGGGGATGAGGCTCAATGGCACATCATTTGTTTAGGTTGCACAAGACCCTGGGTTTGACCTCCCCAGCTCTGGGGAGATCTCATCTTTCTCAAGTTCTCCCCAAAGGCCAGGTTTGGATCTCACTTCATTAAAGATGAGAGGAGTGTGTTTTAGACTCAAGTGATCTTCCTGTCCAGCCACTCTCCTAACCTGAAGCCAGGCTACCACTAAAGGCATCATTTTGGATGGCTTTTTCATCCCTTGTAAAATGATGTAAAATTATGTTACTGTCATGTTTGTTTTTGTAGAACTCAAACTGTACACACAAGTCTCTAGATCAGCAAACATAACATCTATAATGTTCTCCTGAATGAAACCCTTGCCATGAGAGCTCACAAGTCTTACCTAGAGAAAAGCACAACTGTTTACATGTAAAACAAAATGCTTTCTTCCTCTACTAGGCTGCCAAGTCCTAACCTATGTTTTAAACTTGTTTTAAGACATAAATTTTGTTTGGTCACATGAAAATGCCCAAAATAGTCAATGCTGTAATTAGCCCAGGCTGAGTGTCATCTCCCAAAGTCACTGCCAGTGACGTTATCTTTTAATTATTTTCTTTAATAAACCCTTTCCTTCCTTTTGTACCAAGACAGGCTTCTTCCTCACGTGTCCCTTACAAAGAAAATTTCCTTGGCTGGCTGCCATGAATTTTTCTGCCCATTTCCATTTTAAGTAATTTTTCTGTCTCAGTCTCTTCTGGAACAAAGGCAGAAGGCAAAACTTTATGGTTTATTTTTAAAAGAAAATTTCACTTCAAGCTGTTAAAAGCTAGCAAGAGGCCTTGTGGAGTCACATGACCCTAGTTCATTGCATCTGCTGATAAAAGCTCACAGCTGATTCCTGTGAAAACTTCTACCTCAGAGCAGTTTCACATGGGCCACAGGAAGCAGCTTCCAATTGCACTGTGTTTGTCAAAGCTTATCCCACAGCAGGCACCCATTTCTACCCAGAGGGCCCCTAGATTCTTCGGCTCTTACCAGTTCAGTAAAAACAGTGCTGCCTTTTCCTTTGGACAGCCAATAGTAATGAATTCAACAGGAAGTGGTGGTGATGTGTGCATAAGGTGGGGTGTCTTGCTATGGCCTAGTTATTTACAGAAAGGAACATTTTTCTTTCTTAGTTTAAAAGTTTCCCCAAATGCAATATACTAATAAAGTGGACCATTTCTAATCTCTCTCAAAGCTGTGCAACAACAAGAAGTTGTTCAAAGCTGGAAAAGAGGGAAGAAGATGAATTTTAAAAATGTATTAACGAAGTATATATGAAGATGCCCCAATGATACATATTACTTGGTATGCTAACTTAAAAATTTGTTTAAAGCTATAAGAGATCAGAGTAAATATTAAATGCATACCTCAAATTAATTTTTTTTAAAGTTTTTCAAGACAGGGTTTCTCTGTGGCTTTGGAGGCTATCCTGGAACTAGCTCTTGTAGACCAGGCTGGTCTCAAACTCACAGAGATCTGCCTGCATCTCCCTCTGGAGTTATGGAACTAACTTTAAAAAAAAAAAAAACATTCCACATGGTGGTAGTGTCACATGCCTTTAATTCCAGCACTCAGGAGGCAGAAGCAGGTTTGAAACCAGCAGTATATCTACATAGTGAGTTGAGTTTCAGGACTGCCATGGCTACAGAGAGAAACATTGTCTCCAAAAAAAAAAAAAAAAAAAAAAAAACCTTTTAGGATAAGTCCTCACCTTCTTACTCTTGGGAGTTCTGACTTCTTAATGAATCTATGTTCAAAAAAAAAAAAAAAGTTTGGCGGGGCATTGGTGGCATTGGTGGCACCTACCTTTAGTCCCAGCAGGTGGATCTCTGTGAGTTCTAGACCAGCCTAATCTACAAAGCTAGTTCCAGGACAGGTTCCAAAGCAATACAGAGAAACCAAAAAAAGAAAGTTTCATGTCATATAACTTAGGTCAGTCAAAGTAACCACAAAATAGCTAAATGCTCCCTTAGGTTAACAAAAAAAAAAAAAAAAGGTTTTCTTTTACCTGGGTGGTGGCTCATTGCTACAATCCAACATGGAGGGGTAGGGCAGACAGACAGGGAGACTAAGGTAGGAAGATGTATGTGCATTTGAGGCCAGTCTTTGCTATATAGTGAGTTCTGAGCCTGAGCTACCAGAGTCAGAAAATGTCTCAAAATAAACTGGCTTTCTCTTACCACTGGAAAATGGTCACTTTCTCCTTATTTGCCTTTAGTCAAAAATCACTGCCAAAAAAATGGATCAGGATCAATATCAGATGTGCTATGAATGCCACAACAATTTGACTCCTGTAGAGTCACAAAGCTTGGTGTAAACATGGAACACTCCCACTATCAGCCATCCTCAATGTGCCTGGTACCATAGACAACTGTGTAGGTTCTTAAGAACAAGAAGGTTCAAGCTGGGTGTTGGTGGCTCCCCTTTAATCCCAGCACTCGGGAGGTAGAGACAGGTGAATCTCTGTGAGTTCTAAACCAGCCTGGTCTACAGAGTGAGTTCCAAGATTCACACAGAGAAACCCTGTCTTGAAAACAAACAAACAAATAATGATAACAAGAAGGTTCATTCACCCAGACCCAGGCTGCATTGAGCCCTTGGGCATCAAACCTCTGAGTTTGCTATCCTATCTTTTAAAAATGACCTTTAATCCCAGCACTTGGGAGGCAGAGGCAGTCAGATCTCTGAGTTCAAGACCAGCCTAGTCTAACTACATAGTGAGTTCCAGACAGACATAATTAAGATCCTATCTCATAAAAACCAACACAAACAAACAAACAAAAAACCCAGAAAGAATGATTTATTAGTTAGATGTATAACACTATTCTGTATAAAACTAATTTTTAAAAGTTGACTTTATTTTTTTTTTAAGATTTACTTATGCATATTTGCATGTATACCTGCAAGACAGAGGAAGGCATCAGATCTAGTTACAGATGGCTGTGAGCCACCATATGGTTGCTGGGAATTGAACTCAGAACCTCTGGAAGAGCAGCTAGTGCTCTTAACTGCCAAGCCAACTAACTCTAAAACAATATTTATTTATTTATTTATTTATTTATTTATTTATTGTGTTTTGAGACAGGGTTTCTGTGCATTTGACCCTGTCCTGGCACTCTGTAGACCAGGCTGGCCTCGTACTCAGAGATCCACCTGCCTCTACTTCCCAAGTGGTGGGATTAAAGGCAAGCCACCAATGCCCGGCTAAAACAAACTTTCTTTAAAAAAAGGTTTTTGGTTTTCATTTTAATGCTAGGAGTATTGTGAGATCAAGGCCAACCTGGTTACATAAGGAAACCTTATCTTTAAATCTCTTGGGCTTAACTCAAGGATTCTGCATTACAGTGCTGTCCTTGGGCTTCCTACATTGCCTAAGTAGGTTAAATATCCTGGATAATGAGCCAAGATTATCTTGGACTTGACACCTTCTGTATGGCCACCCAAGCAACCATCATGATTCACTGTCACCTTACCAGGTTTTCTTCATTCTTGGCTATGAGATTTAATAACTGCATACAAATGAACCAAACACAAACTTTGGAAAAAAACAGGTTAGTAGACAAACTGCTCAGTAGAACCTAACAGATTGCATACCAGGCTAGGCCACGATAATGATGGTAAAGGGCAACCACATCTAATCAAACAGAAATATCAACCATGAAACAGAAAGAGAAGAAAAGGCCACTGCTCCTTGTGCAGGAAGGACAACATTTCTGTTTCTTACAGACCCAATGATGGCCATTTCTCGGCCCCTGTCTCCTGGATTTGGCCCATCCAACTCCACTCAACTATACCCTTAGATGTACCACACTTTCACTTTCTGAAAAAAAAAAAAATGTTCCAATCCGGCCAGTGGTGGCACACACCTTTCATCTCATCATTTGGGAAGCTGAGACAGGCAAACCTCTGTCAGTTCAAGGCCAGCCTGGTCTACCAGATAAAGTTCCAGGGCAGCCAGAGATGCACAGAGAAAGAAACCCTCTCTCAAAACAAAACAAAACAGAATCTTCCACATATCTACACTCCAACTCCACATGACCCAGTGTTCTGGAACAGCAGTGGGGGGCTGGGCCTACACCATAAGAAAGAACTGTTCAGCTCTCACCACCCACATCCATATACATCTGCCTAGAACCCCAGTTCCCATTTTTTCTTCCTCACAACACCCACAACTTTCTGCGAGCAACGAGATCGGGGCCCCGGTGGCATGGAAACCACAGGGAGAAAAAAGTGGGTGGGGTGCCAATAAGAATGGATGGATAGGAACCTGGGTGTGGGGGCAGGGCTGGCACCAACTTGGCCTTGAGGTCCGGAAGGCATTCTTGAGATTTGTCCTATGCCCTAATGAAAGTAGGAACAAGAAGGGGCTTTCTGCCCATCAAAGACACTCAAGTGTGGTCATTTGTACCCAGACGAGATTTTCTCATTGCCTGAGCCCCCACTTGGGGAGCCCCACGCTCAATACCGGGTGAGTGTCCTTTCCATCTGTCAATCAAGGAACACTATCCCCCCCCCCCAACACCAGGGGTTCCGCTTAGCTCCAGCAGCGTCCACCCAAACCTGACAAACTCCAGAGGACTGCCTGAGAGGCCCTGGAATCCTGGTCCGTCCCCCGCGACACGGGTCTCTCTCCAGGACCACCGGATCCTCCCCGCCCGCGCGGACGGCGCACGCAAGCTTACCCGGAGCTCGCCCTCCGTGCGGTGCAGTCCCAGGCGCCGCAGCCCCACCGCCAGGTCGTTGACACAGAGGCCGCCGTCGCGATTGACGTCGAGAGTTTGGAAGAGGCTCCACAGGCGCAGCCGGTGGTCCGGGCCGCCACACACGGTGCCACCGCACGGGTCCCCTACAGAAGCCGGCGACGAGGCGGACGACGAGGCGGCGGCGGCGGCGTCCGGCGGCGGGGAGGCCACGCAGCGACACAACACACTGCTCACCATCGGGCGCGAGGCGGGGGGCGCCGGACGCGGGGCTAAGGGCGGCAGGCAGGCGACCGGAGCGCGGAAACACGCCGGCTTCCCTCAGGCGGCGAGCGCGGGCTCCGAGAAGCCGGCAGGCTGGAGGGAGGGGCCGCTTCCGGGAACCCCGCCCCGCCGCGCGCAGAGGAGGTGACCACGCCCCCTGGCACACTGCCGACCAATCACAGGCTGGGATGGCAACTCTGGGATCAATGAGGAGGCGGGACCACCACGCTGGCTCTGAGTCGATTCAAACTGAGAGAGGCGGGGATTGGCTGAATCTGGGTAATATGCGAGCCGGAGGCCCTGTGTCCAATTCCCATTCAGAAACGCTAGACTGCGGAATGATGAGGTTGGGAGGAGCGGCTGTGTACAGAGAGATCGTACCTATCCGTGGAAATGACATTTGTATGAGAGCAACTTGTGGACTGAAGTTAGAAGACACACTTAGCACCAATGAATAAAATGAAAATTTAATGGCTGACGACTCAAGACCGAAAACACGAATCAAAATCAGGAGGCCGGTTTCTTGTCGTCTTCTAAACTACCAATAAAATAGCTGAATTTAACAACGTAATAGTCGCGATACCAACAATTGAACGACAGACTGATTTCCCAATGGAAGTGAATAAAGAACATGTGGGCGGGCGCCCGAAGCGACAGGCACCTCTTTAGACCAATGACCAAGCTAGTTCTAGCAAATAGGTGTGTCTTTGAGAGGAATGGCAGGCCTGGAGAGCCAGTGATCGGAGGAGTATTTGAGCCACGCCAACCTGGAGGGCGGGGCTTCCTAGGGATATGTCGAGGGGCGGGAAGAAGGGAAGTGGGCGGATCTCCGCACACCCCAGCGGAAGAGGCAGATTCAGGAAGCCATTACGCAGCTGGCTGGCGGCGGTCGGGCCGGTCAGGGCTGGGCCCTACGCATTTTGCGTAGCGAGGGGGATTACTTGGGGCCTCGTGCTTGGCCTCGAGAAAACCCTGTCTGTCCCCCTTTGGGGAGGGGGTTGGGAAGTGGGCGAGAAGTGAGGTTGAAAAAGAGAAAAAAATTGGGGTTGTTAAGGACATTATAATTTCTTTAAAAAGGGAGGAAAGGGGAGGCCATGGCTGTCCCAGCCAAGAAGAGGAAGATGAACTTTTCAGAGCGGGAGGTAGAGATCATCGTGGAAGAACTAGAGCTGAAGAAGCACCTGCTGGTGAACCACTTCAATGCTGGGGTCCCTCTGGCTGCCAAGAGTGCAGCCTGGCATGGCATCCTGAGAAGAGTCAATGCTGTGGCCACCTGCCGCAGGGAGCTGCCCGAAGTTAAGAAGAAGTGGTCCGACCTCAAGACGGAGGTCCGTCGCAAGGTTGCCCAAGTCCGAGCAGCTGTAGAAGGTGGCGAGGCCCCAGGAACCACAGAAGAGGATGGAGCTGGTGGACCTGGGACAGGTGGTGGCAGTGGCACAGCCATAGCTCCTGTACTGCTGACGCCTATGCAACAGCGCATCTGCAACTTGCTGGGTGAGGCCACCATCATCAGCCTGCCCAGTACCACGGAGATCCATCCTGTGGCCCTCGGACCCACGGCCACGGCAGCTGCAACCACGGTCACCCTGACACAGAGTGAGTGACCTCTCCTGCTCAGTTCAGCTGCGTAAATGGGAAGGGCCAACAAGTGCTGGGGCAAATTGGCTGCCAAGGGTCAAAAGTCAGATGGCGATCTTGAAAGACCATGAGGCCTTCCAAGAACTCCCCAAACAGAAGTGATCTTGTTCTTATGGGGACTTCCTCTGCATGTGGAAAGCTGGATGCCCATGACTTCCACTTGCTGACCTATGTAGTCTTGAAGACAAGACTATTTCTGTAGCTCCATGGGACTTAGGATGTGCTATATTAGTAGGCAACCAGGATGTACTTGTTGAATGACTGGCTAGGAATAATACTACCCAAGGGAGACATCCATTCTGCACAAAGATAGTCTGTGTTTTCAATACACAAACATTCACCAGGCACTTCTCAGAATCTTCATGGTTCCTATCTAGTCACCCATTCATCAAGAAATTTATGCTGGGCACCAAAAATACCAAAGTATTTAATATTCCCTGGAGACTGGGGAGATAGCTCAGTGGTAGAGTACTTGCTTGGCACCACAGAAATTAAATATACCACTAGAGCAGATGGGGTATATATGTCTATGAGATGAGAAAACCCAATGACTCACAAGAGGAAAGGGTTTTCCTGATGCAAGGGAACACAGTTGATGGCATCCAAAGGTAGGGAAAATAGGAGGTGGAGGTACACATTTGTAACCTTACTATTCAAGAGATGGATCCCTAGGGCTCAATAGCAAGCCAGCCTAGCCTATTTGGAGAGTCCTAGCCCAGTAAAGGGACTGTCTTAACAAAGAAAACAGAAAAGATGTTGGCAGCATCAGAGGAATGACACTTGAGTTTATCTTCTGTTCCCCTCCATGTGTACACAAACACACATGTGTACCTACATATATATGAACATAACAAGTTTTGAAAAGATAAGCAAGATTGACATCTCCCACATACATGAAGGTCCAAACACCTAATATCCCTTCGGAGGTTCTCGGCAGTGAGTGATAACAGAGCTAACTTTGGTTAGGTTTTTGTGTTTGAGATAAGGATGTGTGCCCACAACTGTAAACTCTGCTGGGTCATGATAGGCTTTGAACTGTGTCCACCAGACTCTTAATAGTGTATGGGAGTGTGCTCTCCCCTGCTTATTTCCCCAGTTCATATGAAGTAGGAAGAGAAGGAAAAGCACAGGTCCAAGTCAGGTACTGTTCTGGAACAGAATCTTCGAGGATGTTTTAGGGTTTTGGATTTTTGGGGGGAGGCTTTATTGTTTTGTTTTGTTTTTGAGTCAGGGTTTTTCTGTGTAGCTCTGGCTGTCCTGGAACTCAATCAGTAGCCTAGGCAAACCTTGAACTGAGAGAATCACTTGCCTCTGCTTTTTGAGTGCTAGGATTAAAGATGTGCACCACTACCAGGCTGGATGTTTGGGTATCTTAAGAACCAAAGTGATTAAAGAGACAGAGAGGCATGTTCTGGTCATGTGAACGGCTATGGCCCTTCCTTCTTTGATTGGCACAAAGAAGGGATAGACAGCTCAAAGCCACCCAGAGAAGTTGCTCTATTTCATCCTCTCTGAGACTGAAGACAGTTTCTAACTCTTGTCATTTGGAGGATTCCTTGAGCTAATGAATACAGAGTGATACATAAGTATCCCAAGGTTTTGCTGGCATTATTGTTGGCATCTCTATATTTGTCAGATCTGGGGGGCTTCTCTTTGGCTACCAATAGAGTAAAATCCTGAAGCCTGGTTGAAGAAGGATCTTGGTGGTACAGCACATGCTTAGCATATACAAGGTTCTGGGTTCCATCCCAGCCTTGAGGAACAAAGAGAGCTGAACCTCTCAGATACTGTGTTTTTATGTCAATACAGCGAGGGGAGGCCTGAATTCCCCTTTGCCTGCCTGCTACACAGGGCTTAATGGCTTCCTACCTATGTTGCAGAACCAGTACCATTCCTTCCAAAAGATGATCAGCTTCTGCTTTTACTCTTTCTTCTCGACAGTCCCCACTGAGACCACCTATCACACACTGGAGGAGGGAGTGGTGGAGTACTGCACAGCCGAGGCTCCTCAAACCCTGCCAACCGAGGCCCCCGTGGCAATGATAGCCCAGCATGCAGATGCATCTGTCAAACCACAGGCACTTAAGAGCCGCATTGCCCTCAATTCTGCCAAGCTGATCCAGGAGCAGAGGGTCACCAACCTACACATAAAGGAGATTGCCCAGCACCTGGAACAGCAGAATGACCTGCTACAGATGATTCGGCGTTCCCAGGAGGTGCAGGCCTGTGCCCAGGAGCGGCAGGCCCAGGCCATGGAGGGCACCCAGGCAGCCCTGAGTGTCCTCATCCAGGTCCTCCGGCCCATGATTAAAGATTTCCGACGCTACCTGCAGAGTAACACACCCACCCCAGCCCCAGTGCCTGACCCTGACCCTGGACAGGTGGCCCAGAATGGACAGCCAGACAACAGCATCCAGTGAGGGCAAGGGTCCAATCTTCCATGATTGAAGGAAACTTCTGTGGATTTGTAAGTGGTTTCTGTGAGTGGTTTTAAGTGGACCATGTGGGTAGCTCTCTTGAATGAATGGATGGATAGCTGGGACTTGTTAGTCTGAGAGCAATGAAGGAGGTGGGAAAAGGAAATCTCTGGGCCCCTGGAACCCACTCTCTCTTACTTCAACTTCTGGGGCTACCTTGTTGAAATCTGGAAGATTTAGCTGGGAGTGTGTGTGCTGATAATGGGACATTTGTCATGATCTAAGGCTTGAGACATCACCCAGACTCAGTCCAGGACAACTTTAAGGACAGACTGGTTCTCACTGGGGCTATGTCATGGCACAGGATCTTCAATGGACTGCCCCACCTCAGGTGCACCATCTATTTTGGTGCCATCCTGCCAGTGTCGTTGGCAGAAACGCAATAACGTCCACATGAGAATGTCTCCCAGTGCCACTGGGAAGCCCCAGCCCTCTTCCCCACTGCCTCCGTCCTCAGGGACTGTCCCTACAGCTGTGTGCCACAACCATCCAGTCACAGCCCAGCTCTTGGAAATGCCCTGAGTCGGATACAGCAAGCCTGGCTCAGGAATGCTGTTTGGTGGGAAGGGGTTGGCCATGTTCTAGTCTTCCATGATACCTCTAGGTAGCTGTTATGTGGTTACCCCATCCCCGGACTTTGACATGGGTGGGCTTCAGGTGCTGTCTGTATTAGAAAGCAAACCCTGTGGAGTCTTGTTCCCTGCTGCAGTGCACTTGAGGTGAACCTCTAATTTTTATTTTATTTTATTAGTAGTTTTTTCAGAAAGCTCATTTCTAGCCAGTTGTATTTATTCTATAGCTGAACCCTTTCTGGGAAGGTTCCAGGGTCTGTGGCCACACTCTTTCCTCTCTGCTGGACCACATATCTGACATGCAGTGCACATTAGAGCCCTGTCCAGCATCCCACCCTGACACTCCCCTCCCCTGCTCTGTTACTCAGTGCCTGGTGCCCTGTAGATGCCCCACACACACCCCCTCCATCCACAACTGGCTAAGTGAATCCAAAACAAGGATTATCCTTGAATGTAAGAGGAAAATGGGGCCGGTTTAATTCTGTGCTGTAGCAGGGCATAGATAGCCTCAGAGGGCTGAAGGACTTGTCTGTCTTTCCACCTTCTCTCTGAGGCATTTACAAAAAACTTAGGCAGGCAGGATCTGCCTGTATCACTTTCAAACTTGCAGTTAAGTGCTAAGCCCTTAGTCTCCCCACATCAACATCCTATTTGCCATTTTGCTGCCATAACTGGGCCAATTATGACCAGTAGCTACAACGTAGTTCCAGGTCTCAGTCAAGCTGCCCTTCTAGGCATGCACACACTGAGATGCTTAGCACATTCTTGTTCTCCCAGGGAGAGACCCCCTGGAGACAGGAGGTGGCTACCTGCTGTCCCCTTCTCCAAGAAGGCATATATGACACCAGATACAGAGAGGGTAGTGAAGAGGGGCCTCCCCCCTGGAGCCTGTTGGCCCCAGCAGGGTTGCTGCAGAGGGTTCTGATTTGTGATCCCATTTGGTTCTCCTCTGGAGTTGAAAATCTGAGCCAATGTTGTATGTGTTCCATTTGTGTGTAAAGAGGAAGCCTAGATTACTTAAGTTGACTTGTTCTTTCCAGGTCACAACTTTAAATTAAAGAAATTTTTTATACACTCTTTCCTGTGTCTTTATTGATCACATATAGAAAAAAAAAAAAAAAAAACAAAAAAACTATGGCTTCCAGGCTAAATCTGGTCTACCACCTACTTTTTTTTTTTTTTTTTTTTTTTTTTTTTTTTTTTTTGTGTGTGTGTGTGTGTGTGTGTGTGTGTGTGTGTGTGTGTGTGTGTGTGTGTTTGATATAGGGTCTCACTATGACTCCCTGGCTGGCCTTGTTGTAGCTAACGTTATATTTTAAGTTTAAATTACTATGCTTAAGAGATCTATAAAACAAAAATATCTCTCACCTAAAAGTCCCATCTGCCTAAGAACAGATAATTTCCTGGAATGCTGGGGGCTGTTGTTCATGTAAGATAACAAGCCACATGTTTTTGCTTCTGTACACAAGCTTGGTTGCTCCAACAGCACAGGATGTGTTTGATCACACATAGGTAGGAAGTATGTAGGCAGGAAGTATATCAGATATATGCTTGCCCCTGATTGCACAAAGGTGGGAAGTATGTAACCTTGTGGGTCGTGCCTTCCCTTGTCTAATTTGATGCCATAATCTGGGAATCCCAGGTATGGACCTGGTGAGTGTCCATCATCCTGGCCAGTATTCAATAAAGCTCTCTTCAAATTTGACTCAAAAATGATAGTGCTCTTATTCTTAACCGGTGGGATTAGTATTTCCTGGAGACTCCAGCAAGATCAGACCACCCACCAGAATCTGAAGCTGGACCTTCACTCTGGGACATTGCAAGCCTCTAAGGTAAGCTTTTATTTTGTGGACTATCTGAGTGAGCTACCATGCTGAGAGAAGCAGCCAACATCTACAGAGACCCCCTCCAGGAAGTCATAGTCACCTTCTGAGACATTTGCTTCTGTTGGGATCCAGACCAAAGAAGAGATGTTTCAGGACTCACCTGAGGTTCTCATTTGTCTTGTCTTTGTAGAAGTTTTGCTGCAAACATGGGAGTTGAGATGAGAATGGATCAGGCTCAGATGGAGGCATGAATGATTGTGTCTTCTGAATGCTTGCTTCTGAATGATTTCCTTTGAATGTGAACTCCATGTGTTCTGTATTTATTGGTTTTGTTTTTGCTGTCTCTGCTGTTGCCAGTCACCACAGCTAATATCACTTGCCCTGGCTGCTTGGATGGCCAGGGGTCAGAATTTATCTCTGAGCTTTCTGGTCACTGAATTCAATTTAGCAAGAATTCAAAAGCTTTGTTTGGTGTGGGTAATATTAAAATTGTTTTATGCTGTTCTACTTTATTGAAAAGCTGGCTCTGAGGTTGGGTTATGGCTCTCCCTTCTCTAGACCCAAAGCATGCTTATTTAAAAGTTTCCTGTCTGGCTATGTTAGATGATCCACCTGACTCTGTGACAGGGAAAAGAGAGGAAAAACAAAACAGCTAAAATAGATCGATAGATGATAGATAGATAGATAGATAGATAGATAGATAGATAGATAGATAATTAAAAAATAGGCTATTGGCTTTACAGAGAAACCCTGTCTTGGGGGGAAAATAAACCTGGGAAGTGGTGGTACATACCATTAATCCCAGCACTTGGGAGGCAGAGGCAGGTGCATCTCTGAGTTGGAAGCCAGACTGGTCTACAGAGGGAGTTCCAGAACAGCCAGGTTTACACAGAGAGACTCTGTCTCAAAAGAACCAAAATAAATGAATAAGTAAAAGAATTGGTTTTAAAGGCATGAAGGGGTCACAAAGAGCAGCTAAGACTTGGCTCTGTGTGGCAGGCCTAGAGTTTCTAAAGAGAACCCAGGAGAGGGACCCCACCATTTTTGTCGATGCTGGTGACAAGTGAGGGCTACTGGGAACAGCAGTCACAATGAAATGGAACCTGCTGGAGCTGAGAAAACAGGCTGTGTCCTGCCAAGGGTGGAGCCAGAGAGGTGACCTGGGCCCCCTGGGGAAGCTCAGAGGACTGTGGGTGAACCCCGGTTATTGAGCACCCAGCTGTTTGTACTGTTGAACTTTGGTTTTGCCTTATCCAGACTGTGGCTGTACCCCTGCTTCTTCCCTCTTGAAGTAAAAATGGGTACTTCAGTTTTAATATTTCAGGAGCCCACAGTTTAGAGACTTTTTTAATCTTTAAAAGGAAATCTTGGAGTTTCACAAAAAAATGAAAATCTGTTGGGAGGTGGTGGTGCACACCTTTAGTCCCAGCACTTGGGAGGCAGAGACAGGCAGATGTCTGAATTCAAGGCCAGTGTGATCCACTGAGCAAGTTTCAGGACAGCCAGGGCTACAGAGAAAAACCTAACTCAAAAAACAAACAATCAAAAAAAAACCATAAAAGTAAATAAAAATAAATTGGTGAGCAGCAAACACTAAACAACAGAACCTGGTATATTCCTATCTTAAGACGCTGCAATGATCTAAGCAATCTGACAGTTTCTCCTTACCCAAGGTCTATTCAGGCTAACAGAGACTGACTTAAGAACTATGTCTATCCTTCTTTTCTAACTTTGTTAAACTGAGATATTCAAGAAAGTGTGATTTTTTTAAAAATATTTATTTATTTATTTATTTTGGCAATAGTATACTATGAAAGTACCAGGAAAGTAGTTTCCAGTTTCCCCTAAGCTGTATATGTTTTAAACTTTTGATTCTGAAAAAGCTTCAATTAAAAAATTGTTATTTTTCTTTTTAAAGGCTAAACTTAACAGGAACAAAAATGCAAATTCTTTCTCTGTCTCTCTCTCTCTCTCTCTCTTTTGTTTGTTTGTTTGTTTTTTGAGACACAGGGTTTCTCGATGTAATAGTCCTGGCTGTCCTGGAACTCACTCTGTAGACCAGGCTGGGCTTGAACTCAGAGATATACCTGCTTCTGCCTCCCAAGTGCTGGGATTAAAGGGGGCGCCACCAGCACCAGGCAAAAATGCAAATTCTAGTTATAAAAGCTAAAAAGTTATAGTAAACTGTTAAAGATGATTGAGATATACAAATTATCATACAAATTATCAGTCACCTTACAAATAAGGTGGCTGATAATTTGTATATCTTAATCATAAATGATCTAATTCTTTAGTGTGTTCAGAACTATACTTGTAGTCATGCTAAGTATTAGTGTAAATAATTATAGATATAGATTTTATTTTGCTTCCTGTATGTGTTTTCAAGGTTAAGCCTAAAGCAAATAACTAACAAGTAAAGTTTACTTAAAAAGCAGGTACACTTAATAAGTGGCTCTCAAAACTTTTTCAGAGAGCTGCCTAATATGACATTTAAATGTTTAATGGAAGAAGCTTCCTGTGACAGACATATTAGCTCCTGGAGATAAAACACAGATGGGGCACAGAACTGGATTTTGGTGGCACAAACCACTGGGAAATACTGCCCATGCCTTACCTGCTGTCAGAGCTCTGCACAAACTGCACAAACATTTTCCTAAGTTCCTCATCCACAAGAAAATCTCTCAAACATTCTGGGTCTGGTAGCCGAAGGCCTGTGCTGTCCTATACAACAGTTGAAGATATGACAGCCAAAGATCACCTCTGCCCCACAATGAAGCCTTTGAGATCACAGAGCCTGCTAGGGTTATTGTCCAGGTAGTTGGCAAATCTCTGTCATTTTAATCAATACAGAGGTCATTGGGTTTATATTTCCTGCTATAATTTATCCTTCTCAGATCTCTGACAGGTGTTGATGGCTAGACTAACTGCATGTAGCTTTGTCTGTTTGGCTGCAGCTGAAACCAGCTCCTTCCCCAAGGCTACAGCTATCTTTGTCAGTTTATTTCATAAGTAAAAACCAAGTCTTTTTCTAGAAGTACTATTTCTCCTGATGAGAGAGGCAGACAGGTTTGGCTTGCTGACAGGCTTCATACTAAAGGATAAACAGGTTTCAGATGAAACTTTTTATTCTTTTATTTAAAGGAACTTGCTTTGCAATGACTGGGCTCAGTAATTAACCACCTGTGTCTCATGGTAAATTATTAGAATATATATGTTTTTTTTTTTTTTTTTTTCCCAGACTGGGTCTCTCTGTGTTACAGAGCCCTAGCTGTCCTGGAACTCACTTTGTAGACCAAGCTGGCCTTGAATTCACAAAGATCTGCCTGGCTCTGTCCCCCAGGTACTGGGATTAAGTGTGCCACCATACCCACTTAAAAAAATAAATAAATAGACTTTTCCTCAGCTGCCGCTAAGGTGCTAGGTTCTTCCGAGGAAGCTAAGGCCCTCACTTCATCCGGCGACTAATACCGTGCCGGCAGTCTGCAACATGGCCTCCGTCTCTGAGCTCGCCTGTATCTATTCCGCCCTCATCCTTCATGACGACGAGGTGATGGTCACGGAGGATAAAATCAATGCCCTCATTAAAGCAGCCGGTGTCAATGTTGAACCTTTCTGGCCTGGCCTGTTTGCAAAGGCCTTGGCCAATGTCAACATTGGGAGCCTCATCTGCAATGTAGGGGCTGGTGGACCTGCTCCAGCAGCTGGAGCTGCACCAGCGGGTGGTCCTGCCCCCTCTACCGCTGCTGCCCCAGCTGAGGAGAAGAAAGTGGAAGCAAAGAAGGAAGAATCTGAGGAGTCTGATGATGACATGGGTTTTGGTCTTTTTGACTAAGCCTCTTGTTAACATGTCCAATAAAAAGATGAACCTGTAAAAAATAAATAAATAAATAAATAAATAAAAAGGTTTAAACTTATATAAAGTCTGAGGGTCTAAGAAAATATTTTAGCTGGGCGTTGGTGGTGCATGCCTTTAGTCCCAGCACTCAGGAGGCAGAGGCAGATGGATCTCTTGTGAGTTCAAGGCTAGCCTGGTCTACAGAGCTAGAAACCCTGTCTCGAAAAACCAAAAAAAAAAAAAAAAAAAAATTAAAGTATGAAATGCAAGTTGTAATAAAAGTTTCAGATTTCAGATTTCTTTCCCTTTCTATTCTATTATTATACTGAGATTTCAAAAACTTTAGAGTTTTAACAATCAATGGAATTCTTATAAACTATTTTAAATTTCCCTTGATTGTCATCTAAGTATAGATTTAAAGGTGCTTCTCATGGGGCTAATCATCCAACCCTCATCTCTATCCAACCCTCTGAAGAGAGGAAAACATTTTCATGCTTTTTAACCCAAAGCCATAGCTTTTGCCCTGCTTCAGAGGCTTCCTTCTACTCCAGCTGTTTTACAGATACCTGTTAGCTACTTTTTCTACAATGTAGATTTCAGTACAGATTACAAACAATGGTGAGGTTAATTCAGCTAAAACTTGTATCCTTTTTTGCAAACTGAAGTGTCACATAAACTTGAGTTAGACTTGGATCCACCTCTCACAGGTTAAAGGACCCCAGGTAACTACAGCCCAAGTTTCCCTACCTCCTGTTCCTGAGGGTGGGGTCTCTCTCTTTCCCCTGGTCTTGGGACTCCTCTCCTCCCCACAACTACCAGGGCTGTGGTCTCCAAATGTAAGATTTCTTTTAAGTTCCTAAATTTTGATTCCTGTCCTTGATATGTATCTGCCCCAACAGATTTGTACTAGGCTGACAGACACCATCAAGGAATCAGTTTCTGACTACTGACAACAAACTGCTCCAAATAGCTGTGACCCCTGGACTTGTTGAAAGCTGATGTGAACTAATTCAGCCAATGTGATTGCTCCCTGTCTCTTCCTGGGTCTGTGAACCAGATGTTTCTAGTAAATAACCCCCTACCTGAATCCCTTCTGCCTTTTGACCAACATTCCAGCCTTCCTGGGCCCTGACAACAATGCCCCAATTGCAACAGGAAGTACTTAGAGAAGAGAGCAAACCACTGGATGTTGGTGGTACATGCCTTTAATCCCAGCAGAGGCAGGCAGATCTCTGTGAGTTCGAGGCCAGCCTGGTCTACAGAGCGAGATCCAGGACAGGCTCCAAAACAATGCAGAGAAACCCTGTCTCAAAACAAAAACAAAAAGAAGACAGTATGTCACCCCTATTCTCAACAAATGGCTGAAGGGTAGGTCAAAAGGAAACTCCAAGGCATAGTGCCTATTGGCATACCAGGGAAAGTGCCTGTTAAAACCAAATAGACCAAGATCCACCCACAGCTAGATTCTGTAGTTAAAGTAGTTCTGCAACATGATAGGGCACTCAAGGAGGTTATTATAATGGCTTTAAGAGAAAATTGTTGTTTCTATACAAACCATTTGGGTATTAGCAATAATCTGGCTATATTTTTTTTAAAAATTGCACTGGGGCAGTAGTGCCGCATGCCTTTAAACCCAGCACTCTGGAGTCAGAGGCAGGCAGATCTCTGTGAGTTTGAGGCCAGGCTGGTCTACAGAGCTAGCTACACAGAGAAATCCTGTCCCGAAAAAAACAAAACCAAAACCATTGTGTTAGTGTTCTTATTCTCACCCAATGAGATTAACAACCTAGAACTCACTATGAGGACCTTTGAACTCACAAAGATCTACCTACCATTCCTCTTGAGTGCTGGGATTAAAAGTGTGCTCTACCATGCCTGGCCTGCCACCCATTTTTGTTTTACTGGAGCTAAATAAAGTTTTACTGGAACACAGACGTGCATTCATTTAAGAAACTAGCTGACTTATTCCGATAGCAGAGTTGAATAGCTGTAACCAGAAACACAAAGCTGGACCACAAAGCCTGAAGTTTATACCTGGATTAGTGCAGGCCTTCTGATGTGGGAACGATTATCCATGTCTTACCTAGAACCTAGAATAGAGGTCAGGAGAGAAAGTGCTGGGGCTGTATGGTATATGGCACAATGCACCATGCTTTTAGAAATGTTAGAAATGTTCTCATGGTTTCCCGAAGGCTGAGAGCTTTGGCCCAATTCCAGATCCTGCCCCAGAGTGCAGCCTCTCAGCAGTCTGCTTGGCAGACTGGTCTTTTGAAGGATCCTGATTTCCCAGGGCAGGCTCCTGTTCTTACTTGTCACTGTTTAAAGACACATGGAGCTGACAGCTTTCAGGCCCCACCTCACAGGCTGTAGTCACTGAGTCCTTAAATCAGTGGCAAGACATGGGTGCTGATAGGGTTCTCACTGTGCAGTTGAGGACACTGAAAGGTCAGAGGTCAAACAGCCTGTGTAAGGTCCCCTTACTCTCCAGGGAAATCTGTGCCTTTAGCTACATTTTTTTTCTAGTGTTCTTACCATTCATTGTTCTGTATCCTTAGTTCTTTTGTTGTTTAACCTTTAATTCTGACACCCTGGCTGGCCTTGAACTCACTCTGTCACCCAGGAAAACTGAATTTCACATCTCACTGTTTTAGCCTTCCAAGTAGTTGGTTTACAGGCCTGCACTGCCAAGCCAGGTTTAATTACTGCCTTTAGCTCCTAACTTACCTTGACCTTTGGGCCTGAGGGACTTGAAGTCACTTGGAAATGAGTTAAGTCTGTGTTGTAATTTAAGGAAAGCAGCTAGAGAAAGATGCCATGTGACAGGGTTCAAGCAGAGGGATTTTTGTTTTTGTTTTGTTTTGTTTTTGTTTTTTTTTTTTTTATTAGGAAAAGGGATCATAAAAAAGGGAAAGAGGAGGGGGGGAGACCAGCCTCTGGGGACAAGAGCAGCTGCAAAGAGAAAAGAGAGGGGGAGAGAAGGGGAAGGTGGGGGAGATGGGGAGGAGGTAGGGGTGGGGAGAGAGGGAAGGGAAAGAGGGAGGAAGGGAGGGAGGGAGGTGGACAGGGCCCTTTAAAAGGGAACACAGTGAATGTGCGCAGGTGGTGCTCTTAGTGGCTGCAGCTGAGAGCTGATTCTGTTGGAACCCCAAAGACAGGCCAGTACAGATGCCTGAATACTAACAGACTGCCCTTGGGGAACTTCTAGGTCAAAGAGGCTCCCCTGCTCATGACTGCGTTGTCTTTTTTTCCCCCTGAGACAGGGTTGTCTCTGTGGCTTTCGAGGATGTCCTGGAATTAGCTCTTGGAGAACAGGCTGGCCTCAAACTCACAGAGATCCACCTGCCTCTCCCTGCCGAGTGCTGGGATTAAAGGCATGTGCCACCAATGCCCGGCTGACTGCATTGTCTTCTATCAACAGAAAAGAGAGAATGGTTTAGTTGGTGATGGTGGTGCATGCCTTTATACCTTTAATCTCAGCAAGTGAGAGGCAGAGGCAGGCAGATCTCTTAGTTTGAGGCCAGCCTGTTCTACAGATGGAGTTCCAGGACAGCTAGGGCTACACAGAGAAACGCTATCTTGAAAACAAAACAAAAACAAAACAAAACAAAACAAAAAAAAAAGGAAGGGAAGGAAGGAGAGAGATAATAGTTTATTTAGATTAAACTGGAAGTACTATGATGGATATGACACAGGCAGAACTCTCCTTTGTTTTGGGGTTATTTAGTGTGAGGACAATGACAGAGAACTTTCTAGCATATCCAAAGCTATGGGTTCTATGCCAGTACCATGCACATACAAAAATAAGGGTGATCTAGAGGCATTATTTTGAGGGGTTATCCCCTGAATTTGTTTTGAAACAGGGTCTCATTGTGTAGCTCTGGCTGGCTTGGAACTTGCTATGTAGACCAGGCTGCCCTCTGACTTACAGAGATCACCTGTCTGTTTCCAGAGTGCTGGAGTCAAAGGCCTGACTTGTTTTTTAGACAGTCTCTGTCTGTAGCCCTACCTTGTTTGGGACTTGTCAGGTTGGTGTCAAATTTATGGTTGTCCTCCTGCCTCTGGATTATAGGTGTATTTCACTTCACCTGGCTGGAATTAATATAACAGAATTTTCCAAGTCACTGACAGATGTGGTGGCACACCCTTGTGACTTTAGCCTTTGGGATGCTGAGATAGGAGGGTGGCAGATTCAAGGCACCCAGTCTTCATCGCCAGACTCCCTTAGAAAACCCAAAACATATCTTCTGAGTCAGATGTAGTGGTCCTCACCAGATCAGGAGAGGCCAAGGTGGGAGGAGCTGGGATCTGAGGTCAGAACAGGTTACATAGCAAGACTGCCTAAAAGAAAAATACTAAAGTTCTGGAGAGATGCTCGCTCAGTGGCTAAGAAAGCTCACTGCTCTGGCAAAGGACCCTAGTTTGGTTCCCAGCACCATATTGGGCGGCTCATAAATACCTATAACTCCAGCTCCAGGGGATCCAAATCCTCTACTGGCCTCTATAGGCAACTGCACACACACACACACACACACACACACACACACACACACACACACACACACAATATTTTTAAAAAGAAATTTTTAAAAATAAATCTTTGGAAATTTTTCTCACATGGCCTTGGCCTAGGTTACCTAAGAAGTGTATGTAGAAAGAACCTAGGCTGACAGGTGAGACTTTAGGACTTGCTGTGTCTCACACCTGTTAGGGTTAGGTTTCACTAATGTAGGCACAATGGATAATAGTATCTACTTGTAGGACATGATCTGAGGATGGAATGGAAATGATGACTAGCATGTATTGAGCACTTTCTATGTGAAAATTGCCCTGAGCACACCTGTGAAGTCATTTCTCAATATTATGTGGGAAGTAGTGAGTATGGTCTCCATATCATAATGAGAAAATATGTGATTCCAGGCAGGCAACAAGGGAACTAAAGAATAGTGAGTGGGTCCTAGACTGCAGAACAAAGGACATGAAGCAAGCTGGGGCTGAAGGACTGAGGCCGGTGTAGGAAGGGGCTCTACACTCAGACGCTCTGGTCCCTAGGGCCTTGAAAGGGGAGGGTGGCCAGGTGCCTGGTGCTCTCTGCACAGGAGCTGGCTGAGCAACCAAACATGCAAGCAGACCCTTAGGCCTACCAGCCAAACAGGAAGTGTAAAGGGAGATAGAAAATGCCAGTTGCCACCACCGCCCTACCTTTGCCCAAAGCTTCTTCAGGCATCTCTGGAGCCTGTTATCTTGATACTCAACAGGCAAGACAGGAAGTTCACAAGTTCTAGACCAGCCTGGGCTAGATAGCAAGGCCCTACCTCAAACAAACAAAATAATCATTTGGCCCCTCCTGCAACAAGTCTTCAAGACACCCCTCCCCCAGTTCTGGCTGTGAGGTCCTGGTAGAAACATGTGGGAAGGCTCTGGCTTTGGTTAAAGAGCTAAGAATGTAATTTAGTGGTACAGTGCTTGCTTGGAATGCCAGAAGCCCTGAGCTTGATTCCCAGGAGCATGGTAACTGGACATGGTGACTGATGCATGCTTGTAACTTAGGCACATGGAACATAAAGTCTAGCGGACCAAAAGCTCAACATTATCTTTGGATACATATTGAGTTCAAGGTCATCTTGGGATATATGAAACCCTATCTTTAAAAAGAAGACTTTGGCTGGGTGATAGTGGTACACACCTTTAATCCCAGAGCTTGGGAGGCAGAGGCAGGTGAATTTGAGGCCAGCCTGGTCTACAGATCAAGTTCCAAGACAGTCAGGACTACACAGAGAAGCCATGTCTTTAAAAAAAAAAAAAAAGGTTTTGATTGACAGAGCATGCCTCATAAAGAGGTCTGTGGTGGAGGTATCCCAACCAAGAACACAGGTTTGCATAAGTATATGGAGAGACAGGAAGGCTAATTGGCTGGTTGGCTATACCAAGTCTGGAAGGGCAAGGGCAGCTCTCCTCACATCCCAGAAGGCTTGCCTGTCTGAACCTCTGTAGCTGCCTGCAGTCCACCTACATGCCTGATCACATGGAGGTCTGTGGCCGAGAACTAGTCCAAAGTTAGCCTGTCCTTTTCAGAGGCTGTGGCCAAGAAGGACTCTGATTTCTTCCCGCCTCCACTTCCTCATCGAAATGCCTTCTCTAAACAAGGTTGATGTGGAAGTTAGCAAGTTGCTGGCAGACCACTTCCCAGGGTTCCTGGAAGCTGATGCACATTTAAAATAGGTTCTTGTTTGAGTGGATGTTTGCAATGCAGCAAACTACCTTAAGACAGGGCTTTAAAACCAGCACCATTTATTCACTTGGAATTTAATTTTTTTGTAGATTTACTTGTTTTGTGTATATGATTTTGGCTGCATGCATTGTTGCACAAGGTATGTATCTGGTACTCCTAGAGAAGGACGTGTTGGATCCCCCAGTTGTGAGCCACTATGTGGGTGCAAGGAGCCAACTCTTGGTCTCTGTAAGAACAATACCCACTGAGCCGTCTCTCCAGCCCCATGAAGATATTTATTTATTTTGTTTTTTTGGAGACAGTGTTTCTCTGTATTGTTTTGGAGCCTGTCCTGGAACTCGGACTAAAGGCATGTGCCACCAACACCCAGCCCCAAAGAAGACATTTTATTATATATTTATTTCTTTTTAGCCAGGGCCTCTCTATACAGCCTAGGCTGGCCTCAAATTCATAGAAATTTACCTGCCTTTTCCTCCTGAGTCCTGGAATTAAAGACAAAGATCACCACACCTGGATTTCTTTCTTCCTTCCTATCTCTTTCCTTCCTTCCTTTCTTCCTTCCTTCCTTCTTTCCTTTCTTTCTTTCTTTCTTAAGACAGGATTTCAGCTCTGGCTGGCTGGGACTTACTATATAGATTATACTGCCTCCTGAACTCACAGAAATCCCCTGCTGTCACCATCTGGGGGCCAGCCTCCCGTGGGCTGACACCATGAAGTCAATTGCCATCAGTTGCTCCTCTGACAT
The DNA here is from genome assembly GCF_943737965.1 of Phodopus roborovskii. NCBI lineage: Eukaryota > Metazoa > Chordata > Mammalia > Rodentia > Cricetidae > Phodopus > Phodopus roborovskii. Next base: position 73,412,000 of record NW_026126418.1, read on the forward strand.
GACCATGGGCACCCTGCCTCTGACTCCTGAATACTGAGATTAAAGGTATGTACCACCATACCTGGCCCTTGCTCAAGATTTTGCAATTTGAATAGCCTTATCAGTGCTGGAAAATACACTTTTAAGATGACTGACTTGTCTTGCTTGGAAATCTCCCTGGGAAAGATTTCTCGACCCTGAGGACTGCTAGACATTGTTTCAGACTTTCAGAAAAGCAGACTAGGTCAAACCCAACTACTTGGTTGAAGATGATGAAATCAACCTTGAGTGGATGTTTGCCAAGGGGGATGTGTCCCAGGATGGAGGCTCAGAGGCTGGAGATTTTGCTGCCTCTTTACTGCCACAAGGCTGCTTCTGCTCCATTTAGTTCTCTGGCTCTGCTTGGGTTTGACTTTTTTGGGGGGGGGGGGTAGTTCAAAATGGTGTTCTCTGTCCTAGCCCTGGCTGTCCTAGAACTCATTCTGTAGATCAGGCTGACCATGAACTCACAGAAATATGCTTGTGTCTGCTTCCCAAGTGCTGGGATTAAAGATGTGTGCCACCACCACCTGGCCTGTGTTTTATTTTTTTTTTAAGGGAACTTTCCAAGCCCCAAGTAGCAGAGGCCACTGTCCCCTGCTGCCCTTCCCATGGCCCCAAGTATCTCTGACAACCTTTGTGGGGTTTTCTGTTCACTATTTGGTTCTCTTTGCCAGAGGTCTAGACTTCTTCAGGGACACCATCAGTCCCAGCTGTCAGATGATCACCAGAGCGACAGCGCTGTCACCCCTCAGATCCAATAGTTGGCAAGGATCTCACAAGATGGCTCAACAGCTTAAGGCACGTGTGCTGCTAAGCCTGATGACCTGAGTTTGATGCCTAGAACCCACATGGTAAAAGGAGGTAACGCCCTTAAAGTCATCCTGTACCCCACCTTGCTTGTCCTCCACCTCCACAGTAAATATGCTTAAGAAATTTAAGAACATATTGTTGATAAGACCTCATGGCATCCTTGAGGTTCTCTTTGCACTGGGCCTCAGCAGCCTCCTCATTGGCCTCCCTGCTTCTAGGCCCTTGTAAGGAGCTACTCAGAACGTAGTCCAGTCAGGCCTTCCATTCAGCCACTCTCATTCTGACTCTGGGTGAAATCTAGGCTCTCCATGTGACTTTGGAAGACCTTCCAGCTCTGCCTCCTAGATGCAGGCACCATAGAAGTTTAGTATCTAAAGACACCAGGCTAGGTCTAGCCTGCAGATCTCAGCCTTTGCAGTTTCTCTCACTCAGAGCCCTTTCTCTCCTCTGGCTTTGCTAACTCCTAGCCATCTTTCATGTCCAGTGTGGGCATGTCTTCCAAGGAGCCTTTCTGGGTCACACCTTATGTTTCCCCTGTCACATGTTTACCACATGCATGGTTACTTTTGGGAACTGGATAACTTGGTGTTGAGGAATGTCCTGTATGTGTATATGGCTACATATGTGCCATGGCATGCCAAGAAGGCAGAGGACAGACAACTTATGGGAGTTGGTTCTTCCCTTCCAGGATTGTGAGTTCCAGGGACCAAACTTAGGACACCAAGATCGGTAGCCAACACATTCAGTTGACTGGGGTCCATGGCCTGTATAGGATATTTTAGAATGTTTCATTACTTTCCTAGTATCTACCCACTACAAGACTGTAGCACCCTCTCCCTTTGTGACTGTCAGAAATGATGTTTCCAGACCTTATCAGATGTTGGGGAAGGCACAAAAATCTCCTTCTATGACAACATGAGTCTTAGTCATAGTTACTGTTCAAGTACATTCCACAGACCTGGACCATTTCTTTATACTTTTTACTATAGTGTTGCCTATATTGAAGGCTGACAACATCATCTTAAGATAGTTTGGATGCCTCACACTGGAGAGGCAGACACCAAAGCCAAGACTCACTCATCAATGGCACATAGTTGTAAGGAGCAGAGCCAGAAGTCCTCCCCAGGTGTGCCTGCTGCAGCTGCCCTGGATGAGTCACCCTCCCGTGAGAGTAGACAGCCTGGCCATGAATCACCCTCCCATCCCAGCAGCCTGGACCCTGGACCTGTGACAGAAGCATCAAGGGCCTCACCCTGTGAGTCCCAGACATACCTGAGTGTGAGGACCTTAGGCAGTCCACCTGCTGGGTCACAAGTGCCATCCCAGACAGTTTCACTGGGATTGATGGCCCAGAGCCTGGCCATAAGGGTAGTAGATCTAAAGAGATGAGAAAAGAGTGAAGAGACTCATCTAAGAATCCATAGCATAGTTCTCCAGGGTGTGTTAGCCCCATCTCAGAATTTCACTTGCCGGAAGACCAAGGCTACTCAGATAACAGAAGCAGAGGCACTGATAAGGACTTCCTGGCGGGCTCCTGCAGATGGAGGCTGGAACTTGCTTCTCAAGGTCAGAAATAAGCCCTTGCCTGACTGTCCCTTTCAACAGAAACAAGAATCCCAGGCTTGAATGTGAACTCTTCCATTTTAAACTTAATGATTGCTAAACATTTCCAAAACACCTACAAGCCAAATGAGCACCACTAGGCTGGATTCAACCCACTGGGGTCAGTCTTCAAGTTCCCAACTCAACGCCTTTGGGGCCAGTGACTAAAGCCTTGCTTTTGAAGGTGGAGGTTGACCTGCAGGAGGTTGGAGGGTCAGATCCCTTTTCCTCTGGAGATCTAACTTTCCTCCTCAATGGAGTGGCTGTCCTGGCTGGGTTGCCTCTGGTAAGGACAACCCTCCTTTGCCCAGGCCAGCCTGACTCACCTTGGAGACCTGGGCTTGACTCTGCTTTGTCCTCTTTGAGTCAGGGTGACAAGCACCAGTGATGCTCACATCCCACCCACTTGTCTGCAATCAAGTACAAAGGAAAAGAAGATGTCACAGGAGACCCCACCTAGGCTGAGGTCACCAAGGACCTCCAGCAAAATCCTAGATTAAAATGTATCATTAGCCTGGAGGTGGTGGTGCACACCTTTAATCCTGGCACTCAGGAGGCAGAGGCAGGTGAATTTCTGTGAGTTCAAGGCCAGCCTGGTCTACATATAGAATGCCCAGACAGGCTCCAAAGCTACACAGAACACAGAGAAACCATATTTCCAAAAAAACGAAAAGAAAAAAGTATCATTAATATAATCTAGCTTTGTGTGTGTGTGTGCATGTAAGTATGTGTAGGTTCAAGAAGGCCAGAGGAAGACTTTGTACCATCCTCCAACACTTTCCATCAATTTCCTTCTGTCCTGGCCTGACCCCTCATCTAGCACTGGGTTTACAGGCATGTGCAGCCATGCCCAGACTTTTTATTTCAATTTAATTTTATTCCTTATTGTTGTGTGTGTTTGTGTGCATGCCCCAGAGTATGTGTGGAGGTCAAGGGCAATGTTTGAGAGTGGTTCAGCCCTCTCACCTTGTTAAGGCAAGGTCTCTCTGTTATTTCTTTCCTTTTAAAGATTTACTTGTTTATTTAGTTATTTTGGTTTTTCAAGCTCACTTATGTGATACTAGAACCCAATAACTCATGCTTACTAGATAAAAACATTCTACTCACTGAGCTCTGTGTGTGTGTGTGTGTGTGTGTGTGTGTGTGCTTTGTTTTCTTTGTTGATTAGAGAGGGTCTCACTGTGTAGCCCTGGCTGGCCTGGAACTCACAGAGAACCACTTGCCTCTCCAGTGTTGAGATTAAAGATGTGCACCACTATGCCTGGTCTTGTTGTTTTGTTTTGTTTTGTTTTGTTTTTCCCTAAGTGGCATGTGTTTTACTCATCCTGTGTATTCACATGTCACAGTGCCTGTAGTCAGAAGACAACTCGTGGTAGTCCATTCTCCCCTTCTGCCATGTGAATCTTAGGGGTTAAACTCAGGTCATTAGGCTTGGTGGAAAGTGCCTTTTTCTGATGAATCATCTCACACTCACCTCTTTTACATTTATTTGTATGTTTGGGTTTGTGTTTCTTTTTAAAGATTTTTTAAAATCTAGTTTTGAATTTTTTTTTTATTACATTCAGCTGGTGCATAGCTTTAATCCCAGCCCTTGGTAGACATAGGTAGGCTATCCATTTCATTTATCCTTTAGGGGCACTTGTGGAGATCAGAAGACAACTTGGGGTGTCAGTTCTCCCCTTCCTTGAAGCAAAGTATCTCTATATAGCTCAAGTTGGCTTCAAACTCACAATCTTCCCACCTTTGACTCCTCCCTCTGGCTATTGCTGGTGCCTGCACAGCTTGCAGGGCTCTCCTGGACACGGAAGTCTGGATTTGTCTCAGAGAACTGTTCTTTCATGTTCTCTTAGTCCATGCAGTTGGAAGGGGTTTCCCAGTCGTCCTTCAGTGGGGAGGATGTGACTGAGGCTGACCCATGGGATGACACATCTGAAGCCAGTAAACTTGCACAGGCCTTCTCATTCCATTGCTGGCTTTGACCACTGATTTCCAGGCCACCACAGCTAAGTAGCTTTCCCATTAGCTCTGCCGTCTGTGACATCTGCGACCCAGTCACCATGGTAACAGTTGTGGAAATGGTTCTTCAGGTTCTTCAGCTTAGACGCCTGTTTGTCCACCTCAAATTAGCTGTTAGGGCTGCACAGTTGTCTGTCTGATAGGTGACCTTTTAACTTCAGAGGACCCAGAACTTGATCATCAGATCCCATGAAGCTACCATTTTGGGAATATGTAGTTTAGGAGCCCTGAACTTTGACCACACATGTGGAGACCACAAACACTTTCATCACCTCCAAGCACCTTTCCCCATGCCTTAGACTACATAGAGATTGCTCAGCCCTATCCTTGAGGAAAAAACAAACAAAACCCAACCCTCTTTGCACCTGTGGATAGGGAAGTAGATTTGCGTGCAGTAGACTCCCTTGAATTCAGACAACTGGTAAATAATGAACAACATTCATCTTTTGCAAGTCTTGCTACCAGGGTGACATATTGGACAAGGGCAAAATGAGCCTGATTTAGGCTGAGGGTATAGCTCAGTGGGTAGAATGTTTGCCCAGCATACATTGAGCCCTTGATTTGATCCCCAGTAACACAAACTATGTGTGGTGGCAGATACCTCTATCCCAGTACTCATGAAGTGGAGGCAAGAGGATCAGAAGTTTAAGGCCATCCTCAGCTATATGGGAGGATTTTTGGCCAGTCTGGGACACATGAGACCGAAGTTTTTTTGTTTGTTATTAATAAAGAGGTGGTAGGATAGCTGGAGAGGTGGCTCAGTAGTTATGAGCACTAGCTGTTCCCAAGTTCAATCCTAGCACCCACATAGCACCTCACAACCAACTATAACTCCACGTCCAGGGAGTTCATGTCCTCTCCTGGCCTCTTTGGGCACTGCATACACGTAGTGAACAGACATACATGCCAGAATTTTAAAAAAAAAAAAAACCCATACACATAAGGTAACTTTTAAACCAGGTGTGGTGTCACACACCTTTAATCCCAGCACTGGGGAGGCAGAGGCAGGTGGATCTCTGAGTTCAAGGCCATCATGATATACAGAGTGAGTTCCAGGACAGCCAGGGATACAGAGAAACATTTATTTATTGAAAAATAAATGAAAACAGTTAAGTAGGTCTGTTGCTGACAAAATAGATGGCTCATCTTGATTAAGGGTCCTGTGCCAGCCCAAGAGCCTAAGTTGGACCCTCAGAACCCACATAAAGGTAGAAGAGAACTTACTTCACAAATCTGTCCTTTGATTTCTGCACCAATGCCATGGCATGGTGCTCCCCCCTCTCCATAAGGAAGGACAGGATGGAGGGAGGGAGAGAGGGAGGGAGGAGGAAAGGGAGGGAGGGAAGGAGAAAGGACAGGTGAGCACATAGGCACCGGTGAGGCCACCCTGGAGTTCCAGGTGTGCAGGAGGCTGAGGTGAAGAATTACCAGAGCCAGGGAATTTGAGACCAGCCTGTGTTTCCTGAATGTCTGGGCGTTCCTCAGCCATCAGCAGCTGGAAGCTTCCTAACAGCCTTTCCCCAACCTGAGAGCGGGGAATCCAGGACTCAAAATTAAATCCCACAAGGGTTCACTGGAGCTAGGAGCCTTGTTTCATGGCTATCCTGGATGCTAATGCACATTTCTGGTTCCCACTCAGACCAGGTGTGGGTGGGAGGCCAGGGGTGTTGATGATTAACCAAGCCACACACAGGTCCATGCTCCTTTCCCTCCCTCCACCCTCCTCTCCACCAGTGAGCTTCCTGATGCTGCCCCTTGTGGCCACAGCTGATTGGACAAGGATTCAAAGTCCAGAGTTGTTGGAAATAGAACACTGGATCCAGAGGCCTACCTACCCAGTCTTTGCAGCTGGGTGAACCTTGTGGTACCTCACATGCCAACAGGCAGAAGATGTAAACAGCAGAGTGAAAAGGGAAGGTTTGGGAAGAAGCCAGGCGGGGACAGTCCCAACGACAGCCTGGGCTTCCTGAACTTCTCAGGCCTGACCTTGGACCCTCAATGTGCCTTCGGGGGATTTTCAAGTTTTTCTGACCACTCCCATTTTGTTTTGTGGCTTGTTACTTGGAACACTTGAGAGTGACTTACTTATCTTGTTACTGTGACCACAACACACCTGTCAAGAGTTAGGGCTTGCTCTGAGAGTGCTGTCCATCCTGGAGGGCAAGGCGGGGGCATGAGAGGGAACTATCAGCTGCGTTTATTACCACCTCCCATCTCCACAGAGCAGGAAGCAGAGGCCAAGGGATGCTGCTGTCTGGCTGGTTTTCTCCATTTTCTTTTCCTTGAGGCCAGGTCACCAGTCCATAGGGCGACGACACCTATACCAGCTTTCCCAGTTAAAGCTCTCTGGAAATATTCTTACAGGCACACTTCTGGGTAATTCCAGAGCCAGCTGTATTTACAATAAACAGTAACCACCACAAGCTCCTCCCCTAAGCTGTAGTTTACCTCAAGTTCTGGTTCCTCCCTCTAAATGGCAGCACCCTGTCCCTAGAAGCCACAGGCCAGTCCCTGCTTAAGTCTCTCTCATTCTATAACAAAATCATTTTTTAAAAAGAGTTATATTTTTAAATTGTGTGTGTGTGTGTGTGTGTGTGTGTGTGTGTGTGTGTGTGTGTGTGGTGTTCATGCACATGGTATAGAACTCTCAGAGTTCAGTGAATTTTTTGGAGTTTTGAAACAGAGTTTCTCTGCTTAGCCCTGGCTGTCCTGGAACTCACTCTATAGACGAGGCTGGCCTTGAACTCACAGAGATCTGTCTTCCTTTGCCTAACATTCACTACTCCATGAAGAGGTCTTAATGACATAGATACAGCAGCTATTGGATTTTTTGTTTTGTTTGTTTTAGTTTTTGAGACAGGGTTTCTCTGTAGCTTTGCAGGCTGTCCTAGAACTCACTCAGTAGACCAGGCTGACCGCAAACTCACAGAGATCCACCTGCCTCTGCCTCCCAAGTGCTGGAATTAAAGGTGTGCGCCACCACTGCCCAGTTGCAGCTATTGGATTTTGCTACAGTGGTGCTTCTCTAATTTGGGACACACTAAAATGCCTAGGAATCCTTATTTATTATTGTTGTCATTTAATTTAAAATTTTTGTTTGTGTGTATGTGTGATGTGTGTCTGCCACCTGTGTGCTATGGAAGCAATGTCTTAAGATCCCCTCAAGCTAGAGTCATTGGTTGTAGTGAATGAATTGCCTGATATGGGTGCTGGGAACCAAACTTGAATCCTTGAACAAATAGCCTTAACTGCTGATCCACCTCTCCATCCCTGTATTATCATAGCTAACAGGCGGAGAGGTGATGCCTTGGAATTTTTGGATTGCCTAGTCCTTATATAAAAGCTGGGGTCACTATACAGGTCTGATGAGGCCTGGTTATTTCTATTTAATTTATTTATTATTTTTACAATTTTACTGAAGTATAACTGATATACAATAAGATCCACACATGTAGTAATTTGATGAATCTGGATATACATCTGGGAGACCAAGGCTTTCATGAAGCTGTCATGCAAACTTCCCTTACCTCCCAGGTTCTCAGCACTCGTATGTGGCCCTATCTGATCTCCACTGTCCCCTACCCTTGTCCCCAAACAACCTCAGATGATATGCAAGTGTGAGAGCCTGAGTTCAGGTCCAGGGAATACAGGTAAAGCCAGACAGGGTGGTCCAGGCGTACGTAATCCCAGCATTCCAAAGGTGAGAAGGGAGGCATGGACTAGAGAGTCCCAGGAAGCCCTGAGCCACCTAGCCTGTCACATGCAGCAGTGGAAGGTGAAGTGTGCTGTGCTCTGACCCCCACATGCAAACCCTAGTACACCAGTGCTCAACTTCAGAACATGTACACAAACATTTTACCCAGGAGTGGCAGTGCCTCCTTGTAGTCCAGCACTCCTAAAACAGGGATTGGCACATCACAGAAAGTTCAAGGCTAGCCTGGTCTACATAGTGAGCTCTGAGATCCACTGCTAGTTAGGTATACTCAGGGAGACCTCAAGCTGGCCATGGTGGTATACAACCTTACTCTCTGTGATCCAGAGGCAGATGCAGGAAGACCTCTGTGAGTTCTGGTTTTTGTTTGTTTGGTTGGTTAGTTAGTTGGTTGGTTGGGTTTTTTGTTTTGTTTTGTTTTTTCGAGTCAGGGTTTCTCTGTATTGCTTTGGAGCTTGCCCTGGAACTAGCTCTGTAGACCAGGCTGGCCTCGAACTCACAGAGATTCACCTGCCTCTGCCTCCTGAGTGCTGGGATTAAAGGCATGTACCACCAATGTCCAGCTAGACCTCTGTGAGTTCAAAGCCAGCCTAGTCTATAGTGAAAGCTCATCCATAAATGAATGAATAAATCAATAAATGAATGAATGCATGTTCTTTTGACTCAGCAGCTTCACTCTAGAGATTTCTTTTCCTGGAGGGGGAAAAAGGCAAACCAGAGCAGTGAACTATCTGTCCCAAGATCTTTGGTCCTGGGGTTGTGCCTAGGGGAGGGGGCTGCAGGCCTGCTCGGCTGGCTGGTCATGGATCCCAGAATCATCCCTGGATCCTGTGGCCAGAGCCCTTTGGTCTCCAAGCAGGAGCACTGGTGGAGGGCTCAGCAGGAATGAAGGGTCACAGGGGCCGGATTTTACCCTGTGCCCAGCAGAGTGGGCAGAGAATACACTAGGGCAAGCGTTACCTGCTGCCTCACAAGTCTAGTTCCACTTGGAGCCCTCGTGGCCTAGGAGAGATCCAGGTGGCTGAAACCAGCCACCACCAGCACAGACTGAAAACCTGGCCCCAGCTGACACAGCTTCCTGGAACACACACAGCCCTTTGTACTCCAAGCACTGGTGGATTCTCTGGGGCTCAGAGTGACGTGGCTGTGGCTGAGACTTGGCTTGGCCTGACCTGCTGGAGCTGAGTGTGGGTGGAGAGCCTAGGAGCATGGAAGCCTGGGAGCCTGGAAACCTCCCATCTAGATTAGAGCCTGACCTGCTGTGCCACTTACATCAAGACTCCTCACCCCAATCCCATCCTTAGGCCCCATTTCCTGAGGTGGCCCGAGCAGAAGGTAGTTCAGTCTGCTCTGACTGAGCCTGACAGTGGTGGCGCACACCTTTAATCCCAGCACTCAGGAAGCAGAGGCAGGTGGAGCTCAGTGAATTTGAGGCCAGCCTGGTCTTGGTCTTCAGAGCTAGATCCAGGACAGCCAGTGCTACACAGAGAAACCCTGTCTTGAAACCGAAAACCAAAACAAAACCCACAACAGAGGGGACTGAGAGCACACATGTTGAATAAACCAGGCTTGGGCCTCATTCCCAGCCCCACCACTTCCTGTGACTTGATGTAGCTTTATTTATTGCAGCAAGTCCTCCACATGTAGCCCAGGCTGGTTTGGAGCTCCTGATCCTCCTTTCTTGGTCTTCTAAGTACTAGGATTGCAGGAATGTGAGTTATTTTTGATAGCTTAACATTTTTCTCAATTTAAAGCTGGGCAATGCCCCTTCCTCACTGTAGTTTGGAGAACAACTCTGCCGTCTCAACCCCTTCCCACCTCTCTAGCTCCTGTCCCCTCACTCATCACACGCCAAACACACTGGCTACCTGTCAGTGCAAGTAAGCCCCTAAATTTCCTCCCCCAGCCGCAGGCCCTTACTTATTTTCTGGCCTCTTCCTCTCATGTTCTCCACCCCGCCTCCCCCACACACAGCTGGCTCCTCACAGCTGATGTGTTACTTTGTCAGAGTACTTGCTATGATCATAATGTCTCCCCCAACTCCCTGCATTGAAGACTTACATGTAGGAGAAAATGCAGGCATGACCTGGCACAGTGTGTTTCTAAATAAGAATCATGGCACACCATGCTCCCGAGTATTCCTAGAAGTCAAGCCTGCTGAGGAGTCTGTACTCTCTGAGTCTTCTTTTACGTGCTTCTCTGCCATAGAGATCCTGGTGGTATGAGCACTTACTGTCCAATTGGAGGTAATGTTCTAGCCAATCACAGTTGATAGGCATCCACTATATAAGTGGTTGTTATGCAACAAAGCAGACAATGTTCCCTGAAACCATCCCTGGAGTGGTTCGTCTCCATGCCCTTTACCAATCCACTCACTGGCATTGCTGTCTTGTCTGAGGACACTCCAGTAGTGATAGCACTTGCCCCCTGAACCATGTGTTGATAGTGTTGAGGTGCTCTCGCTGCAGCATTACTGGCTTTATAAGCTCAGTTGGCTATGTGCTTACTGTGCAAGCATGAGGGCCTACCTGAGTTCTAGCCCCAGCACCAATTAAAAGCCAGGCATGACGGTTCATGTACCTGTAATCCTGCCATTGGATGGGATTTCTGTGCTTACTGGCCAGCCAGTCTAGCTGAACTGACAAGCTCCAGGTTCAAAGGAAAACTCCCTTCAAAAGACACCTGACATTAACCTTTGGCCTCCACATGCACCTGTACACACATACATACATGCACCTGAACACACATACATGCACCTGTACACATGTATGTTATGAAATAATCTTTTTGTACACTGTGAAGATGAGTCACTCTGATTGGTTCAATAAAAAGCTGATTGGCCAATAGCCAGGCAGGATTTCTAGGCACAGAGGATGCTAGGAAGAAAAGGAGGAGACACAGAGCAAGCAGAATGGACACTATAGAGATGAGGTAATAAAGGAACAAGGCAGAAAGTAAATAGATAGAAATGGGTTAATTTAAGTTATAAGAGCTAGTTAGAAACAAACAAACAAAAAAGGCGGGTGTTGGTGGTGCTCACCTTGAATTCCAGCACTAGGCAGGCAAATCTCTGTGAGTTCTAGGCTGTCCTGTTCTACAGAGCTAGTACCAGGATAGCCAAGGCTTCACAGAGAGATCCTGTCTCAGAAAAACAAACAAACAAACACACACACACACATAAAACCCAAACAAGAAAAAATAGAAAACAAAGAAACAAACCCATACAGTCTCATGTAGACCAGGCTGGCCTTGAGCTCACTTTGTAGCTGAGGATGGACTTGAACTGATCCTCCTCCTACCTCCACCTCCTAAGTGTTGGGATTGTAGGTTTGCCCCAGCATGGGTGGCTTCTCCAGGAACCTTGGTACCCTAAGGACAGCATTAAAACAGTGGAGAGTTGATTCTAGTGAGAATGAATGAGCATTCCTGTGTGCACTGAACTACGACCAAGTCAGAGGCTCTGTTGGGTACATCGGAGCTTCACATCTGCCACCCTTGACAGGGTGGATTTGAATGAGGGCTATCTGTCTTCAGCTGCCAGAGGATGCCAGTACTCTCTTCTGTCATTCTGTCTTGAGTTACTGGGTACATCATGTGGCAGCAGAGCCAGGACCTTTCACTGTTACAATAGTGCAACTGAAATCATTAAGCAGGTGAGTTGGTGTGATGTCTGGGGGAATCAGTCTGGTTTGGGGTATCTCCTATCCCATGCATGGGCCTAGCATGGGACAAGTTCCATTGTAAACACATTGTATGAGTGACACCCCACGTCCCCACGTCTTCTGTTCTAAGTGGTGACCATACGTACACAATCTAATAACTCTTAAAGTCATAGCAATCAGGTAACAACTGTGACACACTGAGACAAGGTCTTCTCATGAGCATACAGGGAGAACATTGAAGCCACATCATCTGCACTCTGTGTAGCATGGAGGTCAGCATCTGGGAGCACAGCTAAGTGGTAGAGCACACACAGCACGTAAGGGACCCTGGGTTGAAGACCCAATGCTCCTCCCTGAAAGCCATCTCAGCAGGTCCAACGCTGCACACACAGATGTACTTAATAGAAATACTTTATCATTTTATTTTAATTTGTTTATTATTATTGTTTGTTTTTCTTTTTTCTTCTTTCTTCCTTCCTTCCTTCCTTCCTTTCTTTCTTTCTTTCTTTCTTTCTTTCTTTCTTTCTTTCTTTCTTTCTTTCTTTCTCTACTCCCAGAAATGGAATGGTTGTTTGTTTTTTGAGACAAGGTTTCTTCTCCATATACCCTTGTAGACCAGACTGGCCTCAAACTCAAAGAGATCCTCCTGCCTCTGCCTCCCGAGTGCTGAGATTAAAGGCGTGTGCCACTACCGCACAGCTGCTCATCATCATTTCATTATCATGATTTCCTTTTTATGTAGGCACAATTGTGAATTAACACTCAGTTTACAACTGTTGATAACTCCAGTTCCAAAAGGGTCTGGAGCCCTCTTTTGGCCTTCTTAAGTACTGCATGAACTTGGGGCACTTTCATACATGTAGGCAAAACACATTAAATATAAATAAAAAAGGTGTGTGGTGGTGCACACTTTTAGTCCATGCACTCGGGAGACAGAAGCAGACAGATCTCTGTGAGTTGGAGACCAGCCTGCCTGGCCAAAATAGTGATTATACAGGATAGCGATAGCTATACAGTGAGATCAACAGACAACAAAAACAAACAAAAATCTTTAAAAATTAAAAACCTTTCAAATGCACTGTGTGCATGATGGGGCAGGGCATGTGTGCCCCTGCATGTGTGTGTGGGGTCAGACAACAACTTTGCAGACTTCTCTTCTTCGGCCTTCGTGTGATCTGAGATCAAACTCAGTTTTCCAGGTTTGCATGGTAAATTTCTTTACTGCTGAGCCATCTGGGAACTGAATCAGCAAGAGCAGCAAGGGCCATCTCCCAGCCCCCACCACCTTGACAGTGTCTCAGGTATCCCAATCTGGCTTCAAAGCTGCTACATAGTGAAAGATGGTCTTGAACTCCTCATCTTTCTGCCTGTGTCTCCCAAGTGCTGGATTACAGGTGTGTACCACCATGCCTAGCTCAAAATAAAATGCCCAACTGATAAGTGTGTGGGGGGGGTGTATTTTAACAAGGAGTATTTGTCTTTTTTAGGCAATAAAATGAATGATAGATTTTTCAAGTAACCTATACAGGGTACAGGGCTCTAAGGAGGCCCTGTGTGTATACATGGTTAACTGGGGCGGGCAGAAGGGGTCGGATGTGTTGACCTCTGTCCTGTAGGTGGAGGTAGACAACTGCACTAAGCCTCAGTCTCCTGTGGTTCGGGTTGGAGTGAGAGCACTGGAGAGCCTGGAGGGAGTACTACAGCACATCCGGCTCTGGACAGCCGAGCGCCCACTCTTCTCTTACTCCAGACAGAGGACCTGGCCAGTCCTACAAACCCTTCTAGCTCAGAGGCTATTTTGGGTACAAAGCTCAGGAAAGAAGTCAGGGTCCCCACCCCTACCAACTATGGGATTTGGGACTCCTCCCCTTCTAGGCCTCAGTTTCCCCTGCAGTGCTCAGAGTGCATGGGGACTTCAAAGGTCCTTGACCTGCTTTCCCCAAGAAGCAGCAGAGCTCTATGGCAGCCATGTCCCAATCTACCTAGATATTCACCCTTCATGCTCTCCTTACCCTCAGGCCCCAAAAGATTAAATACATGACCTTCAGAAGAGAATCATTGGTGAGTGGTCAGAGAAGAACAGAGGTGGGCCCATTGTGTCCTCTCACCCTCGGGACGGAGGGCCACAGCAAAGGTGCAGACTTCTCCCCTGAAGAAATGGGCTCTAAGCGCTTGCCGAGTCCATGGAGATGGCCTATGGGGAAAGGTGCTTGCCACCAAGGCTGACAACCTGAGTTTGATCCCCAGGATCCACATGGTGGGGTGGAAGGAGATGGCAACCCAACACTGGAAAGCCACTTTCTAATTCCACACAGCATGCTGCGGAATGCTTGCATACACACACTAAACAAATATAAGAAATATTAAAGTCGTTGATTTAGTAGAGAAGAAACAGAAAAATAAATCAATAAAATGGAGGGAAAAACCCCCAGACTAAAAACCACTGTTAAGAATAGTTCCCTAAGCCAGGAGTTGGTGGCGCGTGCCTTTAGTCCCAGCACTTGGCAGGCAGAGGCAGGAGGATCTCTGTGAGTTCGAGGCCAGCCTGGTCTAAAGCTCAAGTTCCAGGCTCCAAAGCTACACAGAGAAATTCCATCTGGGGAGAAAAAAAAAAAAAAAAAAAAAAGAATAGTTCCCTAAGTCACGCAGTAGTAGAAAATATTTGCAGAATCTCTCTGAATATATAACACTGCTACAACTCAGCAAAACAAACAGCTCAGTATTAAAAATTGGCAAAACAGGTCTTGAGAGGTATCTCAGTAGTTAGGAGCATTCCTTCCTCTTGGCGAGAACTTGGGTTGGATTCCCTGCACCCATGTGGCAGCTCACACCATCTGTAACTTCAATTCTAGGGAATCTGACAGCCTGTTCTGACTTCCTCATGCATCAGACACACATATGGTGTACAGACACATGCAAGCAAAACACTCATGCACATAAAATAAAATCACCTGAAGCAAACCAGGTACGTGTAAAAGAGCGGACAGGGCTCTTAACAGCTGAACCATCTCTCCAACAATTTTTTTTAAAAACAGGATCTCATTCAGTAAGATAGTCTTGAACCTGTGACTATCCTCCTTTCTAGTCTCATAAATGCTAGGGGTTACAGAGATGGGCCACCCTCCCAGCTAGTCTGTTCCTTTCTATTGCTGAATGGTGTTCTACTAGGACACCCACTGTAGAACCACAGTCAAGGTACTCACTCGGGAGATGATGGAGACAGAAATACAGTTCAAGTCAGTATGGTTTACATAGCCCTTCTGAGCCTGCCAGAACTATAAGACCCTATCTAAACATACATACATACATACATACATACATACATACATACAAGATCACCTTACTGTGCTAGTTATTATCCTATCATTATGATAAAGTACCCTGGCAAAAGCTACTTAAGGAAGATTTCTGAGTTCAAGGCAACCTGGTCTATAGGCAGCCAGGACTACACAGAGAAACTCTGTTCCAGAAAACAAAACAGCGTGTGGATTGACAGGAACACTGTCTATTTTGCTGTGGGAAGGGTCATGGCCTGACTGCCTTTCAAGATAACTTTACATTTAACTACAGTCATAAAATTCTGGCCATGGCGGTGGCACATGCCTTTAATCCCAGCACTCAGGAGTCAGAGGCAGGTGGATCTCTGGGTTTGAGGCCAGCCTGGTCTACAGAGTGAGTTCTAGGACAGCCAGGACTGCATTGTGAGACCCTGTCTTAAGTAAACAAATGAACAAACATAGCATATCTGAAAAAGAACCAGCAGTTTAACCCCAAGTTGCAGCATTCCTTCCACCATGCATGAGGGAGGGGGAGATGGGCTGGGACTGGGGAGGGGTGAGCCACATCCATGGTAGACAGGGGGTGGGTAGACAGGTAGGGTTGGAGGCAGATTGTTGTAGAGATAGTGATGTGAGCTCATTTCTCAGAAATAAGAAATAAGCAAGTGTTAGAGAGAAAAATAACCAGCTCTGATCAGAGAGAGGATGCTTCTGGGGCAGGTGAGGAGCTGAGACATAAATAGGAAACTACTCAGTGGGTAACAAGTTGATTGTTCTCTTCCCACCCAGACCACAGCTCACGGATTCCGGATTCTGAGAGGCCCCACTTCCTCAACATTAGCGTCTTCTGGGCCAGCGTCTGGTGTTCCCTTCAACAGCTGGTGGTGTTCTTGACAGTTACCATCCTGTGTGAGAGCATGCATGCACTGGACTGTGTGTGTGTGTGTGTGTGTATGTGTGTGTATGTCTGTGTGTGGTGTGTGTGTGTGTATGTGGTGTATGTATATGTGTGTGTGTGTGGTGTGTATGTATGTGTATGCATGTGTATGTGGTGTGTGTATGTGGTGTGTGTGTATGTGGTGTGTGTGGTGTATGTGTATGTGTGTGTATGTCTGTGTGTGTGCATGTGTGTGTGTATGTGGTGTGTGTGTGTGTCAATGTGTGTGTGTATATGTATGTGGCGTATGAGTATGTGTGTGTATGTGGTGTATGAGTATGTGTGTGGTGTGTATGTGGTGTGTGTATGTATGTGGGGTGTGTGTGTGTGTGTGTGTGTGTGTGTGTGTGTGTGTGTGTGTGCATAGGAGGACAGTCTTGGGTGTAGTTCCTCAGGGTCTCTCATGCCTGACTTTTTTTTCTTTGATTTTTTTTTTAATTTAAATTTGAAACACACCTGGCTTTTTATGTGGATTCTGGAATCAAATCCAGGTGCTTCTGTGTGTGTGACAAGCACCTCTCAGACTGAACCATCTCTCCAGCCTGTCCAGCCTGCCAGTGTCATCTCTTGTTGGTACTCATAGTTGGTGAAGTTTGAGGTTCACTGAAGTGTGGCATTCTTTTGATAAGGTAGAGATTTGAAAGGCAGGCATGATGGACCATATCTATAATGAAGACTTGGAATTCAAAAACATCCTTGGTTACTACACCTAGGTTTCCAGTCAGCCTGGGACACTGTTTAAAAAAAAAAAAAAAAAAAAAGTGAGCTCCCTGGAGCAGCTGCTGGGAATGCAGCTCTTCCTAGGTTTTTCCCTGTTTAGTTTTTCAAGACAGGGTTTCTCTGTGTAGCCCTGGCTGTCCTGGAACTCTGTAGGCCAGGCTGGCCTGGAACCCACAGAGATCCACCTGCCTCTGCCTTCTGAGTGCTGGGATTGAAGGTCCATTTAGTTTTCTAAGCAGGTCCTTCCTGTTGGTTGAGCCTTAGGTTTGGGGAAATGGGCTCAGAGAGGTCAAATAACTTCCTGAATGCCACCTATCCATGGAGTGTTAGACAGTATTCAAACCCCAGGCTGTTTCTTCTGTTTTGAGTGGTTGAAAGAAGCCCATCCTTACCCCTTGGGAGTAAGGCTCAGAGCCTCTAATAAGCTGTCGAGTAATCTTGTGTGGATGAGAACTTGAATTGTGGCTCCTGTGTGCATGTGACACCCACAGGGTGAGGACAGGGCTGGGCCCTTGCCTCTCCACCCATGCAAAACAGCTGACACCTGGCAGGGACCCAGATAACCTGTGTCACAAGGTGCTTCTGGGCCACCAGCATGGTGGGCCATGTTTTCTAATAGTGTGTGTATTTTGGAAACAGGGTTGAGGGCTGGGATAGATAATAGATGTAAAAAATGAACAGGATGAAGCTGGCTGAGCCACTGCATAGAGAAGAGCTCTGTGTACTCCAGTGTGACAAAGGCTCTTGTCACCATCAGTGAAGCACCATCCCACGAGCCCCAACAGCCTGTAAGGTAGGTTCCATTCAGAGGCCCAGAGAGGTCGAGCCACACATCTCCATCACACAGCTATACCAACCAGTTAGCCCCACTGCCTTTCTCGTGATGTTCACGTGTGGAACGGCATTTATCAATTTGGGGCACCAACTCCTCAGAGGAAACCCACATCCTGTTTCTACTGCTGCCTCAGAGATATGAATCCGTGATAACGGGGCACCAGGAACTATCTCTGATGTGAAGCCCCACCCCCTCTTTCCTTCCTCTCTCCTCTGTCCTTGTCACAAAACCCCAGCAAGTCCCCAACTGACTGCCTATAGCCCCAGCACTCAATGACCTGTGACATCTGTGGCACTGCACACCTCCTGCTTTGCTGCCTTGGTTTCTTCCAGCATGAAGCTTACCTGGAGATTCTCCTGGGACCCACCCCCTACCCCCAGGAGCTGGCACATGTTCCTTGCCTGACATTTAGCCCTGGTGATGGAGTCTGGAACGAGGGTAGCAGAGTCAGGGGACACTGTGACTCCTGGCTCTGTCACCAATCAGCTGTGCAGCCTGAGGCGAGTGTTTGTTCCTCTCCAATCCTCCATTACCTCATTTGTGAGATGGGGGTGGAGGGGACTCCCACTTCTCTGTGGGGCTCTTCTCCCACAGACAGAGCTGGTTCAGATAATCATACTGTTCATATATCCCAATAAGGCATGGTGGTGCAGACTTTAATCCTAGCACTCAGGAGGCAGAGGAAGGTAGATAGATTTGGTTTCAGGGCCAGTCAGGGCTACAGAGAGGTACCATGTTTCAAACAACAAACTAATCAACCAAACTACCTACCAGATGCTCAGAATCCCAGAGAGGCTCCTGTGGCCATCAACACCAAGCCCTATACCTGTCAAATGGGCATGATGGCCCTGTGGGCTTTACCATAGGGGCAAGAAAACAGAGAATGCTGTTTCCACTCTGCCAGAGGGACTTGCTGAAAGCAGGTGTGCAAGGAGAGGATTAGGGACAGTCACATGGCTTTTCCAGCTGTGTCAGCCTTCATCTGAGGGAGCCTGCCTCCCAGTGTCTCAGCTGACCCAAGACTTCAGCAACCCTGTGCATTGTGGAAGAACTGGGCAGGGACCTGTGGCGAAGTGGTGGGACATGTCCCAGAGTCAGTTATGAGAGAAGCGGAATTATTCTTGTGCAGCTGTCATGCAGGGATGGAGATAACGAGAGTGAGAACGTGAGGTCCAGAACAACAGGATACAGAGCCTGCTGGTACGTATGATCCCAGCCCCTCCAGAGGACTCAGCACAGCCAGCACCTCATTAAACACCCCAAGCCAGGCCACTCACAAAGCTCTCCCCACATTTCTGCCCCCAGAAATGGAAACAACAAATATCTGCAGTTCTAAGCTGCTGTTTTCTTTTTTGTTTTAGGGGTATATGGTAGTGTATCTGTGTTAAAGTACACATTGCATTCATGTAGGCACATGTGTGTAGGAGTGCATGTGTACATATGTGCCCATGCGTGTGGAGGCTTGAGATTGATGGCAACTCTTCCCCATCGCTCACTGAAACAGGGTCTCCCCATTGAACCCAGAGCTGGCAGGCAGGCGGCCTCATTGGCCAGCTTACTCTGGAGACCCCGTCTCTGCCTGCCTAGGCTGGAATCACAGGTGTGCTGCTGTGCTCCCCCAGCATTTGCATGGCTCCTGGAGATTTGAACTCCTCAGGCTTGCATGGCAAGCAGTTTGAACAATTAGCCATCTCCTCAGCCCCTTGGCTGCTAAGCTTTGAGGAGATGTGTTGTGCAAAGCTGTGTCAGCCTCTCAGGAGGCCAAGGCAGGAGGATGGCTTCAGCTCTGGAGTTAGGATCAACTTAGGCAAGGTAGCAAGACCTCACCTTTTAAAACAAAAGTGTAGAATATGAAAATGTTAATAAAGTACTTTCAGCTATATATAAAAAAGTGTACGGCACAAATGTGAGGAAGAACCAGATATTATAGTGCACCACACACCTTTAGTCCCAGCACTCGGGAAGCAGAGGCAGGTGGATGTAAGATCTAATGTAAGATTCATTAAGTATATTTTTATGCACATGTACTAGGGAATAACATGTTAAAGTTAAAAAAGGATGGAACAGATTCCACTGTCCAGAGATGGCATTTTCCCCCAGAGTACAGGTAAAGGGAAGAAAGTCTTGATGTACATGTAGTACACACTGGTGATCTTAGCCCTCAGGAGGAACAAACACAAGTTTAAGGCCAGCCTGACCTCTGGAATAATCAAAACCATGCCTCAAATGCAACAAAACAAAACAAACAAAATAAGGCAGCCTGGCATGATGGCACATGCCTATAATCACAGCACTTGGGAGGTGGGAAGATAAATGTTTGGAGTTCAGGCTCATTCTTGGCTACAGATATAGTTTGAGGCCAATGTGGGATATATCAGACCCTGTCTTAAAAAGACAAAACAAAGTAGTATTATGTGTAATAAAGTCACAGGATGGGAGAAAATGTCTGAAAAACATGAGTCAGATGAAATAGTGATAAGCAAGGCATGTTAAAAATGTAAACAACTCTTTAAATTCAGTAAGAAGGGGCTGGAGAGATGGCACAGAGGTTAAGAGCATTGGCTGCTCTTCCAGAGGACCTGGGTTCAATTCCCAGCACCCACATGGTGGTGGCTCACAGCCATCTGTAGTGAGATCTGATACCCTCTTCACACAGGCAGGACACTGTATACATAATAAATAAATCTTTAAAAATATTCAATAAGAAAATCCAATAAAAATGGGCAACAGGCTCAGATACTTTTAAGAAGTTCTTGCTATGTGCATGAAAATGAATGCATCTTTAATGATCAGAGAAATGCACATCAAAATCTGTAAAAAGAGTGTGTGTGTAACACAGTATATACAGATTTATGTGTGTGTTGGTGTATGCCTGCACTCTCAGAGTCCACAGGAACAAACATAACATGAGTCCTACTCCATCACTCTCCACTTCAACAAGGCAGGGTCTCTCACTGAACTTGGAGCCAGGCTGGCAGCCAGCAAGCCCCACCCATCCTCCTTTCTCTACCCCACCACTCCCAGCACTGTGTCTGGAAGCTTGTGCAGCCATACACAGATTTTTATGTAGATGCTGGAATCTGAAGTGGGGGTCCTTTGCTTTCATCCCAGAACCATCAGGTGGGAATCCTGATGAGGAATTTCCCACAATCACCCAATGTGTTGAAAGTAGACAAGCTGACAGCCTCCAAAATGGGTGAGGATGTGGAGGAGACAGAAACCTTGTACCCCATGAGCCAGCAATTCTTCTTACCTAAGAACCAAGTGTGTGTCCACAGAAAGACTTAGACAAGACTTAGACTTAGACAAGCTGCTTGATAATACTCCAAAACTGGAAATGACCCAGCCAGCCATCAACAGGAAATGGAAAAGCAAACTGTACTACAGTCATAGAATACTGCTCAGCAGTAAGCAGGGCCAACCACTGACACAGGCAACACTAGAGATGCAGACAGGCTTCCGGACCTCTGCTGAGTAAAGACAGTGCAAGCTGCTGGGCTCCCTGTACCGGAAATCACAGCAAAGGAAAGGCTAGATCCGGGAAGTAGGGCAGTCTTCTAGGTGGAAGGAATGTTCGAGATATGGTCAGAGATTTGTGTTTGCTCCCAAACCCAAGAAAATTCATACTTTTATTTTAATTCCATGTCCATTGTGGCTCACAACTATTATCTTGGCATTGAGGAGTCTGGGACAAGAGGCTTGCCACAAGTTTAAGGCCAATCTGGGCTACAAAGTGAGAACCTGTCTCTGAAAAACAACTCTAGAGGGCGCGCACACACGCACACACACACACACACACAATATATATATATATATTATATGACACCACATACACACATTCATCTCACACATCAGACACCCACACACATATCACACACCACAAACACCATGCACACACAAACACACAGAACATATACCATACATACACACACACACAACAAACACCATACACAACACACACACACACACACAGTGTTGAGGGTGTTTTGGGGTTGGAGAGAGGACTCAGCAGTTAAGAGCACTTGTTGCTCTTACAAAGGACTTGCGTGGGTTTGATTCCCAGCACTCATGGTGGCTCACAATCATCTGTAACTCCACTTTAAGGGATCTGATTCCTGGGAACCAGGCATACAGTGATGCAAATACACACACGCAGGCACACACTCATGTATAAAATCTTAAAACTTTTAAAAGAAACTCTGGCTGGGCGGTAGTGGTGCACGCCTTTAATCCCAGCACTCGGGAGGCAGAGGCAGGTGAATCTCTGTGAATTCAAGACCAGCCTGGTCTACAAGAGCTAGTTCCAGGACAAGCTCCAAGGCTACAGAGAAACCCTGTCTCGAAAAACCAAAAGAAAAAAGAAAAAGAAAAAAAAAAAAAAAAAAAAAAAAGAAGAACTCTGCCTCAAGTATAGTGTATCAAAGTGAGTAATCATAATTCTCAGGAATGTGGTTTTTAAATATGTTGATTACAGAATGTAGAGAGACCCTGAATAAAATGGTAAATATGTCACACATGTTTATACTCATGATAGAATGTATCATCAGCAAGACAATATTAGGATGGGGATGGGCAATGAGGTAGCAACATGTTGTTCCTTCTTTCTTTGTTTGTTTGTTCAGTTTTCTGAGACAAGATTTCTCTATATAACAGTCCTGGCTGTCCTGGCATTCACTCTGTAGATCAGGCTGTCCTGGAACTCACAGAGATCCACCTGCCTCTGTCTTCCAGAGTGCTGGGATTGAAGGCGTGCATCACCACCTGGCTGTTCCTTCTTTTCTACATTAATTTGTCAGCAGTGCCCCCTACATTCCAGTGCTTAGAATTTATAGGGACACCAGTGGTTTACAAAACAGGAGCCCCTGAAGTGTCTGTGGACATAAGTGCTTTGGTTTTTTGTTTTGTTTCCTTTGAGATGGTCTCATAGTGTAACACAGGCTGGCCTGGGCTCATAGGACAATCCACTTGCTTCAGCCTCCCAAGTGCTAGATTAGCTGTGATGCACTTTGTAGAAAATGATGCTGAGTATATACAGTGAAAAGCCAGGACGAGTGTTTCCCAGCTGTTGTCTCTCATCCCAGAAGTCAGCAAGGATTGCAGGGATCTTCATTCAGTTCTGTGATATGTTGTGATATTTGCATATATTTTTTTTAGATAGGGTCTTTCTGTGTAGTTATGACTGTCCTAACTCACCAAGTTGGTCCAGAGCTCACAGACCCTGTCTCCAAAGTGTTAGGATTGTAAGTGAGCACCCCCACATCTGACTGGTACTTGCATTTTCTATAATGTGTCTTTTTGATAAACTGATGGAGAGTATTGTAGGAAGATAAGGCCTAAAAGGCTGAAAGATGAGCCAATCTAGAGTGTGCATGAGGCCTGGAACAGGTTCTGCCAGAGGTCCTGATCCTGCCTAGCCAATGAGAGGTGACCATTCAAAGTCAGCGGTGCTGGGAGGAGGGTATATAAGGTTCTCTCCATTGCTGCTTGCCTTCTACCTGATCCTGGAATCTGTGCTATTGATGCCTTCTCACCCCATCCCCTGAGGAAGCCGTTAGGACCCAGCTACAGAGTATGATAATTTATTTTAAATATTGTTTATCTATTTGTTCTAGGGGATGCACACACGCCATAACTGATGTGCGGAGGTCAGAGACACCTGGGTAAGTCAGTTTCTCTTCCTCCACAATATGGGTCCAGGGGCCAAGCTCACACAGTCAGACTTGGCAGTAAGTGCCTTTACCCACTGAGCTATCTGGACAGCCCTAGAATATGGTAACTTACAAAAGGTTGTCTAAACTGGGAATGATGCCGCACACCTTTAGTCCCAGCACTCGGGAGGCAGAGGCAAGTGGATCTCTGTGATCTTGAGTCTGGTCTGTCTATAAGCAAGTTCCAGGACAACTAGGAATGGTATATAAAGAAACCCTGTCTTGAAAAAAAGATCTGTCCAAGAGAGCTGGTAAAAGAGCATAACAAGTTGGCTTCAGCACCCTAGATCCCATGGCTGTCAGCATCTATGGGCTTAGCACCCATTTCTGTGGAGTCTGGGGGTGGCTCGTTCCACGAAGTCAGCTGATATACACGTGGCATGGCCATAGATGTCCAGCTGGTAGATGTGGTGAGAGGGTAAAGGAAGAATTGGAGATTCGCCATGGTTCCTGAGTCACTTCAGTCCATTGTCCGCTCTGTCACATTAGTCTATCAGGATTCCTGCTCTGTGACCCAGGAGCAGTCATTTTCACTGCAGTTCTCAGACACTGGCCACAGCCACCTTAGGGTACAGGCCCTGATGATGCCCCAGAGCACATTTCCTGGCCAGACAGAACATTCTAGAAGCCTATTAACTCTCCTCAGAGGGAGGCCTAGCCTGTCTGGTCCAGTTAGGAACATAGTCTTCTGACCCCTCCTGCATCTCCACCCAGGATCAGGGCCATGGCCTGGGGTGTGGCTTCTTAGGGAAGGGCTCTGGGTCATGAACCCTCCCATAGGTTTTATGAACCACCCCAGGCACCTGCCTCTAACTCCAAGCAGGAACCACATGACCTTAGCATAGAGCTGCGAAGGACTCTGTCTCCTGAAGGCACACTAGGGGCTGTGCTGAGAGCCTGTGATTCTCAGGAAGAGGGAGTCTGTTTTGTTCACCTGAGATCACATGGCTGCCAAGGGGAAAGGCTTGAGGTGGGTGTGGATGGGGCTCCAAAGCCAGTGCTCTCAGTTCTGCTCCCACATCCTGTAGTGAGATAGTTCTGTGGCACTGACCACGCCCATTGGGGGTGGAGCCATGGGCGGAGTGACCTGTGGAAGGAGGTCGGAGGGGGCCAGGAAGGCGCTCTCTCTTTCTGTCGTGACTCGGACAGGAGAGGATCGGGTTGAATTTCCTGGTGTTCATCTGTCTAGGTTGTAAGTTATTTCTCCCTGAATAAACATCTATTCGGCCTATTTGTTTATCCTGATCCTTATTTAACCGTGATAACATCCTTCATTCCCTCATCATGGCAGGTGGCTTCATGAGAAACAGCAAACAAGACAGCAGCCAGTTTGTTTTGTTTTGTGATGTGGTCCAGGCCGGCCTCAAACTCGCCCTGATCTGCTGCCTCCACTTCCCAAGTGCTGGGAGAGAAGGTGTGAGCCAAAACATTCGATTTAGTTCCAGTCTATGACTTACACCCTCAGTCCATCTCTATAATCTAATCTCAAAAGCAACACCATCCTTTGTTTTTATTTGTCATATTTTGCTTTGCTTAGGTCTTACTCTGTAGTCTAGGTTGGCCTGAAAGTTACTATAGAGAGCCCATCTCACTATGTAGCCATAGATGGCCTAGAACTTAATATGTAGCCCAGGCTGGCCTTAAACTCACAGAGATCCACTTGCCTTTGCCTCTTCAGTTCTGGGATTTAAGGTCTTTGTCACCGCACTTGGCTTTCTTCTTTACTGAGGTCACTTTTGGGATGTGCTAGCCTTAGAGCCCAGAGCCTCACACACGCCAGGCTTAGGTTCTTCCAAGGATCACTTCCTTGCCCACAGCTCTCAACAAACTTACTAGCTTGGAATGGAATAATGTTTACAGAAACCTTGGCTGATGGTTGCAGAGCTTGCATGC
Source organism: Phodopus roborovskii (assembly GCF_943737965.1). Classification (NCBI taxonomy): domain Eukaryota; kingdom Metazoa; phylum Chordata; class Mammalia; order Rodentia; family Cricetidae; genus Phodopus; species Phodopus roborovskii. The sequence continues at coordinate 73,437,194 of NW_026126418.1, forward strand.
CTTTTGTACTCCCCTTCATGTCATCACCTTATCAACCATGAACTTTTAGTCCAGAGACACTGGTTTGTGTCCTGTCCTAGGATCCAAATGTGTGGCCATGTGGCCATATCTCCTTGACTCTTGAGCTTTGAGACTTGCCAATCAGGTGTTTTATAGACTGTCCTCCACATCCATCTGTCTGTTTATCTATGGTACACACACACATCCTGATTACCTTGAATGCTTGCTTATTATATTGGATCAGGCACACACCCTCACCATATGACACATGGATTAACCGTCACCTGATTATTAAGGCACAGTGCTGACATTTGACTATTCTTTCTCTGTGTCCTCTCCTCTCCTTTGCCCTCTCTTTCCTTTCTACTCATCCCCCTCACTCCCTCCTTCTCTCCTTTCTCTCCTCTCCTTGTGTCTCCATCTCTTTTGTTTTATAGTGTGGGTGTTTTTTCAGGGGGAAGGGCAGGGTCTCACCATGTAACTCAGACAGGCCCTCCGGCTTCAGTCTCTCTAGAGCTGGATTCTTTGAACCATCATGCCCAGCCCAGCTCAGAATTTTTTTTTTTAGCAAACTCAGGCCCTCCCTCATGCTCTCCAGCTCTGAACTTCAGCCCAGTCATTTCTTTATACTTGAGAAGTGAGTCACTAAATCAAAAGCTCACTCAGGGGGCAGGGACTTGAACTACTTCCTGGAAAAAGAACTATAAATTATTTGAATTCTAGTACAAAGACAGAAGGTCCTTTCTCCCATTCTGTTAGTTTTCTCAGCCATTGACTTCTGCAGTGTAAATGAAGCACACATGTATATTTCTTTTTGCCTTTGTTGTTTCCCAGTGCTGGAGGCTTGAAACCGGGTCTTTTGGTGTTTGGGCAAGCTCTGTACCTCTGAGTTGCTCCCAGCTCCTCATTTTATTCTTCAAACTGTAATCCATAGCTACATTTTAAAATTTTTTTTAAATGCTTATGTATTTGGGGCTGAGAGATGACTCAGTAGCTAAGAGCACTGGTTGCTCTTCCAGAGGTCCTGAGTTCAGCTCCCAGCACCCACATGGAGGTTCACAAACAATTGTCTGTAACTCCAGTTCTAGCAGGTCCAGCCTCCTCACATCTATATGAAGTCAAAACACCAAATGCACATAACATAAAATAAAAATAAGTAAATAATTTACATTTATTTGTATTTTATTTATGTACATTGGTGTGTTGCCATGGGTGTTGGTTCCCCTGGAATTGGAGTTATAGACAGTTGTGAGCTGTCATGTGGGTGTGAGAAAGGAACCTAGGTCCTCTGGAAGAGCAGCTAGTGCTCTTAACTATTGAGCCATCTCTGCAGCCCCCAGTCCATGGCTATATTTTTACTGTTGCTCAGATTCTTTGCCTTTGGACTTGAGAGCTCCTGGTTCCTTGGACATAGTGTTGTCCTTTCATTTGTTCTTATTTTAATTCTCTCTCTCTCTCTCTCTCTCTCTCTGTGTGTGTGTGTGTGTGTGTGTATGTGCACCATGACTCATGGGGAGGGGAGGTCAGAGGACAATGACAGGCGATGGTCCACCCTGCCTCCTTGTGTGAGTTAGGGTCTCTTGCCATTCACCATTGCATACACAGGCTAGCTATCCCAAAGCTTCTGGTGACTCTGAGAGTTGCCAGCCTCATACAGTTTCTTTTTTAAAAGATATTTTTGTATTTTTTGTTTTGTGAAACATATTTAGCTCTAGCCATCCTAGAACTCACTTTGAAGACCAGGCTGGCCTCAAACTCAAAGATCTGCCTGCCTCTGCCTCCAAAGTGCTGAGATTAAAGATGTGTGCCACCACTGCCTGGCTTAATAAAAAAAAATTTAAATGCATTTCACATTTAGTTTGTGTAATAAAAATATTTAATATGCTGGGCAGTGGTGGCACACACCTTTAATCCCAGTACTCAGGAGCCAGAGGCAAGTGGATCTCTGTGAGTTTGAGGCCAGCCTGGGCTATAGTGTGAGTTCCAGGATAGGATCCAAAGCTATTCAAAAAACAAACAAACAAAATTAATATATGAGTATCTGGCCAGCAGCCTGCATGTATCTGTGCACCACAAACATGTAATGTCCTCAGGGGCCAGAAAAGGACATCCAATCCCCTGGAACTGATGTTATAGACAGTTGTGAGCTGCCACATGGGTGCTAGGAATCTGAAACAGGTCCCTGAAGAGCAGGCAGCTCTCTTTACCACTGAGGCATCTCTCCAACCCTCCACATTACAATCTTACCACACACATCGTGCCTCTCTGCTCCTGTCTTTGACCTTCTGACATCTTCACCTTCAAGGGCTAAAATCACAGGCATGTAACGCTATGCCTGGCTGCATACCTTCGAAGGCAGGAAAAGTGAAGGGGCTTACTTGCCAAGATATGTGGAGGTCAGAGGGTAACTTGAGTCTGTTCTCTTCCACCATATGAATCCTAGCCATACCTCTAGTATCCATGTCCTACAATAGGTGCTCTTTGGATAAATTGAGAGCTTCATCAAATAACTAGCCTTGACAAATGGGACCTTGGTAGTAGGTCATGTGTCTATATGTAATAGACACATGTACAATATCTATCTATAAATATAGATGTCTGTGTGTATATATACAGAGAGGCAGTTTTGTTTTGTTTTTAAAGAGAGGCAGATTTTTTAAAGACAAGATCTTGCTATCTTGCTATGTATCCCTAGCTGTCTTGGAAATCAATGTGTAGACCAAGTTGGCTTGAATTCCCAGAGATTTACCTGCCTCTGCTTCCCTAGGACTGGAATTTAAAAGTGTGTCCCATGGTGGAAAGGGATAATCAGAGGTTGTCTTCTGGCCTCCATATGCATAGCCAGGTTCATGTACACCTCTGAGACAACACACACACACACACACACACATACACACACACACACACACACACACACACACACACACTATGCACAAACACAAAAATACATATTTAAAATGTCTGTCTCAATATACATCTGAATGTATTTGTATACATTTTTTAAATGTGTTATACACATAAAGTTTTTCTTTTTTGTGCTGGGAATTGAACCCAGGGTCTTTTGTTTGTTTGTTTCAAGACAGGGTTTTGGCTGTCCTGGAACTCACTGAGATCCTCCTGCCTCTGCCTCTCCAGTGCTGGGATTATAGGTCTGTGCCACCACTGCCTGGTATTTGTATATGCTTTAAAATGCATACGGGGGCGGGGCTAGGGACATCACTCAGTCAGCAAAGTACCCGCTGCACAAGTATGAGGACGTGAGCTTGGGCTTATTACTAACTAGCTCTTCTCTTACATTTCAAGTTAACCCATATTCGTGATTTACACTCTGCCACGTGGCGATACCTTTATTAACATGTCACGTTCATCTCCTGCTCCCTCTGCATCTGCTGGCGACTCCTCTGACTCTGCCCTTCCTCCTCCCATCATTCTCAGTTTGACTTCCCCCCCTAACTGTATCCTGTTCAGCTATTGGCCAGTCAGCTTGTTTATTAAACCGACTGCAGTGACAAATCTTTACAGTGTTCAAAGGGACTATTCCACAGCTGTGGCTGGAGCCTACAACCCCTGCCTTGGAGGTGGCAAGAGGAACAATAGATAGATCTTAAAGCTTATTGGCTGGTCGGCCAAGCAGAATCTTAAAGCTTATTGGCCAAGCAGGATCCATGCGCTTCAGTTTCAATGAAAGACCCTATCCCAAAAATGATAGAAAATGATACCAGAGGTTGACCTCTGGCCTTCATATGTCCACATATATGTAATGCATACACTCATACAATTTAAAGATACATAGAACTGTTGCAAACTCCCTCCTATGTTAGTTTGTACTGATCCACTTAGCTCATTGTTAGCTTCTTTACTGTTCTGTTCTGCTGGGGATGCAACCCAGGGCCACACACATGCTAGGAAGTGCTTTACCCAATTAGCTCAGGCTCTAAATGCCCTGGTGAACATCCATTCTCTCTGTAAGTATAAGTGTTTCTTTATCTTTTTAAAGATTTATTTATTTATTATGTACATAGTGTTCTGTCTGCATACCAGAAGAGGGTACCAGATCTCATTATAGATGGTTGTGAGCCACCATGTGGGTGCTGGGAATTGAACTTAGGACCTCTGGGAAAGCAAGCAGTGCTCTTAACCACTGAGCCATCTCTCCAGCCCAAAATAATTTTTTTCTTTTTCAAGACAGGGTTTCTCTGTATATCTTGGAACAAATCCTGGCACTGGTTCTGTAGTCCATGCTGGCATCAAACTCACAGAGATCCCCCTGTCTCTGCCTCCCGAGTGCTGGAATTAAAGGCAGGTGTCACCACTGCCCGGCCATAAGTGTTTCTTTAGAGTAAATCACTAACACAATCCTGGGTCATATCGTCATAGTTTGGAAGTTTTGACAGACACCTACAAGTTACCTTCCCAAATAGTGGTAACTGGTTTCCATTCCCACAGTGGGCAAGTAGGCTTGGTCCTCAATCTTTGTCTGCTCCCAGGGTTGCCCGACTGGAAAGGCCATTTATGTAGCAACATTAGCCTCAGTGAGCATGTGAATTACAAGACAGCAGTGGGTAGGATAGCAGAGGGTTTGGGGCACAGGGTCTATAGGCTTTCCACCCCAGCCATGGGTTCCTTCCTCTTCCAGGCAGCTATGTGCAGCACATCCTCTTGCAGGCACTTCCCCAGGAGACCTGTCTCCCAGATTGGCCCAAGTGCCTATGGTCTTGACCCACAGTGAATGTCTGTTCCAATCCAAGGCCCTTGTCTCTTACAAGATGGATGCCTTCCTGGTGTGTTTGGATAAAAGTCTCATCATCTCTGAACTCTGTTCTGCTTTTGAAAAGCTGTGGATGAAGGAACCAGGAGAGTAACTCAGTTAATGGAGTAATAGCCTCGCATGCGTAAAGCCCTGGGGTTCAATCCTTAGCACCACGTAAAACAGCTGTGCCTTTAATTCCAGCACTCAGCAGGCAGATCTCTGTGAGTTCCAGGCCAGCCTCATCTACAGAGCTAGTTCCAGGACAGCTAGGGCCACACAGAGAAACCCTGTCTTGAAAAAAACAAAAAACAAACAAACAAAAAAACCCAAGGCTGTGCACACTTGTAATCTGACAACAGGGGAGGTAGAAGTAAATAGATCAAGTGTTCAAGGTCATCTTTGGCTACATAACTAATTTAGGGCCAGCTTGGGCTATATGATCCCCTAAAGAGAGACAGAGAAACTTTGAACAAGAATACTGATCACCTTGAAGACTCTGGTGGTGATTTCCTCAATAAACACATTTATTCCTTCAGCAAATATTTACCATCCTGACCTCTTAGCCCTAAGGATGTGTTGGGGAAGCAGGTCAATCAGGTGTGCACAGGGTTACCTGTGACGGGAATGGAATACTGTGACTGGGTTGTATAGACGGTAGGGAAGCCAGATGGCCTCAGATCAGACAGAAGGTGGAGGGCCCACGTGGGTGGGGAGAGCCGGATGGATGCATTCCTGGTAGGTACAATGGCTTGTGTGAGCCATACTCGTTCTGGGGCTGAGAGGAACCAAATGCAGAGTGTGAAAGAGAGAGAGACATAAGCAGGGCTAGGGCCACACCATGCAGGGTTTGGTCCACTGTCATGGAGACAGTGAACTCTAAAACAAGACCAATGAGGAGATTGAATGAGATGCAGCACACAGGCTTTTGTGATAATAGGGAGATGAAGGCAAGGCCCCTGCACATGTTAAACAAGCACTGTAACCACTGGGCAACACTCCCAGCCTATATCACCTAACATTTATTTATTTATTTATTTATTTATTTATTTATTTATTTATTATTTTTTGATTTTCTGAGATAGGGTTTCTCTGTGGTTTTGGAGGCTGTCCTGGAACTAGCTCTTGTAGACCAGGCTGGTCTCGAACACACAGAGATCAGCCTGCCTCTGCCTCCCAAGTGCTGGGATTAAAGGTGTGTGCCACCACCACCCAACTATCATGTAACATTCTTATGTTCAACAAATGGTGCAGGATAGGGTTATAGTTCAGCTGGGAGAGTGCTTACTCGGTATGCATGAAGCCCTCGGCTTGAATTTCAGCACTGCACAAATGAAGCACAACAGTTCCTATCACTAGTCTCAGCACTGGGGAGTAAAGACAGGAGGATCAGGAGTTCAAGGTCATCCTTGCCTATACACTCAGTTTGAAGCCAGCCTGGAATACATGAGATCCTGCCAACAAATAAATACAGAAATAAATAGGTGTTGAAATTTATTTTTTTACTTACTAATTGCATATGTTGGTGGTGTGTGTGGAGGCCAGAGGTTACTCTCTTGTGTCATTCCACTCTGTGTTTGAGTCAAAGTCCAGATATTTGGAGAAGAAACAGAAGTTGCAACCTTTGTGAAGTATTTGAGTTTAGAATGGGTGTTCCCACACTTTGGGGCTAGTACTACCAGCTCTCCTCCACATCTGGGAAAAACCACAGTGAGGAAGATCAAATGGCTGAGCCAAGTTCACAGAGTCTCGATCTGACCCCAGTCCTCCCTTCATTCCAAACCTCCTCCCCCAAGCCCCACCAAAGGACTTGCAAGTGAGTCCTGTGGCTAATTTACCCTCTTTTCTGGCTTCCTGCCAGAAGTCAGAGGGTCACACTTGAAAGACTTCCTCCAACCCTGTAAGTCATCACTCTGGAGGGTTCTGCCTGAATTAGAAGCAGGAACCATTTTCTTTATGCTGCCAAAGGACATGGGATGAACTGGGGAAGGTTCCAGAGCCTTAAAATGTGTCCTTTACCCACCCATGCCACGGGAAAGAAAGAGACAAGTGTGCAGAAATGCATGTACAAGAAACATACCAAATGAAAAACTGCTCCCGGTGTTGAAGTACTATGTGGTCGTCAACAATTATAACTGAGAGGACCAATGAGAGGGCTCAGTGGGCAAGGGCACTTGCTGCAAGTCTGGCTTATAAGGATCTTAATTGAGTTAAAGAATCAAAAGGTAGGGGAAACCAGGTAGCATCAGCAAAATCTTGAACACTGGTGAAAGCAGACAGTCTCAGCATCGAAAGGCCTTCTTTAGGGGTGAGGAAACATATAGCAGGCACACAGAGAAGGGGGCCCTCTGCACAGCAGACAGTGGGCTCAGGAAGCCACGTCCAGCTTCCCCAGGGCTGGGAGTTCTAAGGTCTTTGAAGGGTTTCTTTCTCTAATTTAGGTTGACCAGTTTGAAGAAAGCCAGGATGGCTGATTGGCTCACAGCTCTTGTGTAAACATGTCCTGGGCCAATCTTAATAACCCATAAGGCCTTTGGTGTGTGGGTTTTTTTTGTTTTTGTTTTTGTTTTTTTGTTTTTGTTTTTGTTTTTTTTTTTTGGTTTGGTTTTTTGAGACAGGGTTTCTCTGTGTAGCTGACTATGTTGGAACTCTTTCTGTAAATCAGGCTGGCTTTGAACTTATAGAGATCCACCTGCCTGTGCCTCCTAGTGCTGGGACTAAAGGCATGTATCACCACCGCCCAGCCTTTGTTTTAAGCTGCCAGGTTTGTCTTGGGTCAGAAGGATAAGGAAGAAGACAGCCATCTCGGGAGTTCATGGCCCCTCTCCCTATCCATCTGCCTATCAGAGAATCTGAATCTTAGTTCCTTATGACCATCGGAGCTCAATCCTGGGACATACATGTGGGAAGCAGTCCTTTGACCTCCACACATGTTCTGTGGCACACTCATGCCTGTGTACACACAAAACTTAGACATTTTAAAATGGAAAACAATTTAAAAATATGTAACAGGGACTAGAGATGTGGCTCTGAGGGTAACATGGTTGCTGCACAAGCATCAGACCTAGAGTTCAGTCCTCAGAACCCACATAAAGAGCCAGGCATGGGAGGTAGTCCTGGTGTGCTAGGGAGGCAGAGATAGGCAGATCTTGGAATTCCCTGACCAGCTAGTTTCACAGAGACCCCATCTCAAAAAACAAAGAGGATGACACCTGACCGCTGATCTTTATACATAGTCACTCATGGACTCACATACATACAAACATGCGTGCAAACACAGTGTACATACAGACACATGTACATACACACACACACACACACACACACACACACACACACACACAAAAAAAAAATGTTAACACAGGCTAGGGGTATAGCTTGGTAGAGTGCTTGTCTAGCATCCCTGATACCCAACAACAAAAGATAATGGAAGTTTCACTTTGTAGTCTAGGCTGTCCTCAAACCCTGGACCTGCTTGCTTAGCTCAGTGCAGGCTGACATTATGGGCACACTGCAGTGGTCTGCTTTATACCTTCACTGACTGATACAGTAAGGTATACCAGAATAGCCTCACATAAACACAGGAGAAGATGTTTCAATGCATGAGTCCTAAGGTGTGATAGTTAATGTTAACTATAAACTTAATGGGATTTATTTATTTTATGTGTATGAGTGTTCTGCTTGCATATAGCATATAGGTATGTGGAATGCACACCACATGCATGTCTGGTTTTCATAGAGGTCAGAAGAGGTTGTCAGATCCCCTGGAACTGGAGTTGTTGGAGTTGTGAATGGATGTGAGCATCACAGAATTCTGGGATTTGAGCCAGTTCCAATTTGATGGGCTTTAGAATCACCATGGAAACAAACTTCTGGTTTGTCTGTGAAGGCAGGTCTAGATCAGGGTCCTTGAGGGAGAAGGCTAGCCCTAGCTGTAGGCAGCATTGCTTGGGCTGTGAACTGAATTTAAAGCAGAAAGTATAGCCAGGCGGTGGTGGTGCACGCCTTTAATCCCAGAGGCAGAGGCAGGCAGATCTCTGTGAGTTTGAGATCAGCCTGGTCTTTAAGAGTTCCAGCACAGCCTCCAAAGCCACAGAGAAACCGTGTCTCAAAAAACCCAAATAAAAAAAGCTGAAAGCATGTTGCGTAAGGGCAAGTACACTCTCTGCTCCCTCCCTGAGGACTCAGGTGACCACCACTGCTGCCGTGTGCTCCTCGTCAAGAGCTGGTCACTCAAACTGCAGACTGAAGAAGCCCTTCCTTCCTTAGGTGGCTTTCAAGTCAGGCACTTCCTCACAACAATGAGACATAACTAAGACACTAGGCTGTGTGCACTGAAGCTGCAGGGAGAGCCATGCCTAGAGGAGCAACGAATAGAAAAGCCTGACAACTCAGAAGGATGTAGTCCTTGGAAGTTGTGTTGTTCTTGGTGGGGGTCATAAAATGGCAAAAGTCATGTTAGAAAATATCTGGGGGATGGCTAGATGGCTCAGAGGTAAAGGTGCCTTAGCTGAAGCCTGCTCACCTGCTCACCAAGGACCCACATAGTGGAAAGAAAGAAGTAACTCCCAAAAGTTGTCCCCCTGATCTCCACACACCCACCTAAGCAGGGGCCTGCACACACACAAGCAAATGTTCATTTTACTTATTCATTCAATTTTGGGTTTTGGAGACAAGATTTCTCTGTGTAGCCGTGGCTGTCCTGGTCAACTCGCTCACTCTGTAGACCAGGCTGGCCTTGAACTCAGAGATCCACCCACCTCTGCCTCCTGAGTCCTGGGATTAAAGAAATGTATCACCACTGCTCTGCTGAGAGCCCTTTTTAAAGGTTGGGGTGGGGGGAAGCCAGGTGTGTTGGTGCACATCTTTAATCCCAGCACTCAAGAAGCAGAGGTGAGTGGATCTCTATGAGTTCAAGATCAGCCTGGTCTACAGAGTGAGTTCCAGGACAGCCAGGGCTACACAGAGAAATACTGTCTTGAAAATAACAACAACAATAATGATAATAAGTTAGATGCCAAGTTGGGAAGCTGAGGCAGGAGAATTGTTGCAAATTTGAAGTCAGCTCCTGCTACACAATGAGTTGGTGGCCAATCTGGGTTACCATGTGAGACTGATCTCCAAACAAACCAAACAAAAACACCATGAGTCTCACAGTATGTGCAGTTCAATTTCATTTAGGGATGGGGGGGCTGCAGTGAATGTATGTTTGTGTTCTGGACTAGCAATATCCATTTTTGCAAGAGGAAAAGAAACCGGAGCTCTGTGCAGAGCCTGGTGCCGCTGACGTCATAGAGGCCCCTCCCTGCTGGCTTGCTCCTTTCTAACCGGAGACACGGGAGATGACACAGATTCAAGGGCTTCCTGTGCTGGCCCAAGTGTCCCAGGCACTCTGTGGTAGTGATGGGAGTAGCCACAGATGCTTCCCGGAAGGCTCAGGGTCAGGCTTAAAGAATCACTAAATCACTGGTGCCCGCCCTGGCTGTGCTAATGGCCATAGGGCAGGAGGTTTCCTCTGCAGTGTCAGGCCAGGGCAGTGGGAAATGTACAGATTTGCCTGAGGCAGGGGTGCATCACCCTTAGATTCACCATCTGGGGCTGGTGAAATAGCTCAGTCAGTAAAGTACATGCCTTGTGAGAGTGAAGGCCAGAACTCAAGTAAAAATGCATAGCTCTGCAAATCCCAGCTGGGGAAATGGGAATTAGAGATGGGCATATCCCTGGAAGCTCCTGGGACAGCTGGTCTGGCCTATGTGGCAAAGTTCCAACAGATGAGAGACTCTGTTTTATCTATCTATCTATCTATCTATCTATCTATCTATCTACCTACCTACCTACCTACCTACCTACCTATTTTGGTTTTTCCAGGTAGGGTTCCTCTAGAGCCTGTCATGGAACTCACTTTGTAGCCCAAGCTGGCCGCAAACTCACAGAGATCTGCCTGCTTTTGCCTCCTGAGTGCTGGGATTACAGACAGCTGTAAGCTGCCATGTGGGTGCTGGGACTTGAACCAGTACTCTTCACTGATGAGTCATCTCCCAAGCTCTCTACTATCCCGACCATCAAGAAGTATTCTTTTTCTATCTGAGGGATTTATTGGTCCCTATAGACACTGAAGGAAAGCTATAAACATTCATAGCCAAAGAATGTTTTCACCATCTTTCCCAGCTTGTAGTCTCTTCTATGATGCAGTCCTTCTGTCTGCCCAGAATATTAACCAACCCACTGCTTGCCCCACAATAGGAGAAAACAAATTAACAGATGTTGCTTTAGCACAACTCAGTAGGCCTTCCCTTTGGGGGTCTGTCAGGATAACTATACCACAAGTAAAAAGATGCTGATGATCCTGTAATCCTGGGCCCAGGGTGATTCCCAGCTTCCTGGTCTACCTGGCCACCAGATACTCATACATGCTGGCTCCCAAGGGTGCAGATGCAGAGAGCACTTGGTTGGGTCATAAGGTTTAACCACCAGGTAGAGACAGGAAGATTGGGAGCTAAAGGTCACCCTGAGCTGGGGAGACCACAGTTGGGGCAGATGAAATCTTTGGTGAGGTGGCCCCTGGGGGAGCTCAGCAGGCCAGACCACTCTATCCCATGTCTGGAGGGAACACAGCTATCAGAGCCTTTGCTTTGAACTCTCAGGCAATATTCTTAGCCTCATTTTACTTACTTATTTCAGAACAGGGTCTCATTGTGCAGTCCTGGCTGTCTTGGAGCTCACTCTGTGGGCCAGGCTGGCCGTGAACTCACGGAGATCCACCTGCCTCTGCCTCCTGAGTGCTGAAATTAAAGGTGTGCACCACAACAGGTTCTTAGTCCCATTTTACTGACAGGGAAACTAAGGTGTAGCTTAGTGCTTAGTGGATGGAGGCAGTTAGGTGCTTAGTGGATGGAGGCAGGGTTCAGACCTTTCTAGCAAGCTGTTCCTTCCTGTTAATATCCACCAGGCTACTTGTGCCTTACTGAGATATAGATCAAGATACAGGTCTTAGGAGGAGGGGGATGGTGCACGCCTTTAATTCCAGTACTTGGCAGGTAGAGGCAGACAGATCTTGGTGATTTCAAGACCAGCCTGTTTTGGAAAAAAAAAAAAAAAAAGATACTGGTCTTGAGCTGAGATGATATGGCTCAGTTAGTATTCTTGGAGCCCTCATCTTATTCCTCAGTGCCAGAATAAACTGGATGCAGTGGCACATATTTGTCATGCCAGCACTTGGGAGGTAGAGACAGGAAGATTGGAAGCTAAAAGTCACCCTGAACTACCTAGGGAGTTTGAGGCCAACTCGGCTACAGAAGACCCTGTTTCAACAGACATATTTCCGGTTGTATGGACCTCATTGAGGATCTGAGGGGATGAAAACATCAATAGCAATGATTCTGAGGATATTGCTGTTTTGGGTACTGCAAACATCTATAAGAATCTCGAGAAAGGGACCTGCTACCCACCTCTTGAGGTCCCAGGAAGGTACTGATGCTGAGTCTAAGAACAGCAAAGAGGAAACAGGCAAAGTATGGAGACTCCAGGTAACAGTATATACAATGTGCTCTGGATGACATAACCATTTTACCAAAGGTCACCATAGCACTGGTGACAGGGCGAGATAAGAGCCCAGCCCTGGTCTCTGTGACCCTGTTCCACCTTCTCCATTACCAATCATCGTAGGCAAATGTCTACAGTCTTTCTGGAGGTAGCAATACAACCACTCTGGGAAGTGACTCAAAGAAACATTGGGTCTCAAGTGTCCTGAAGGACAGAACCTCTGTGGTCTGTCACAATGAGTCAGGGAAAGGGTGCTGGTCTGATGGAGGAAGGGAATGGCATGCAGATGCTATCAGAGGCTGGCTTCTGTCCAAAGGCTTATGTGGGACATTCCCGGCTTCTCTAATGAGTTAGAGGCAATGCTGTGGTTTTTGACAAGTGTTTTCAGCTTAGCCACTTGGTGAAACTTCTTGATAAGTACCGTCAGTTTCTGGACTTGAATGGCAGTAGCCAGATCTGTCACCAGGAGAGCCTGGACTCTACTCTCCCCAAACAGGACTACCCACAAGAGGCCTCTCAGCTAACCTGTCCAGTAAACATAATTGCAAGTGGGGTGGGGACACCTGTGTCCTCTGCCATCTGGGAAGACTCTCTCTGCTTCCTACAAGGAACCACACTGTGACCTGAGAGAGTAAAAGCCTGTAAGCACCTACCATCCCCATGGAACCATCTGAGTCCCAGTATGGATGCCTGCATGCTGGAAGGCTGTGAAGCCCTCAATAGCCTTTCCAACAAGGAGCAGCCTCTCAAGGGTCCCTGATAAAAACAAAAGTGTGTTTTGTGTAACTCCATTTTTGTTACTCTGAAAATAACAGAAATCAACAATGTTTCATTGTTATTTTGTTTTGTTTTTGATACTAGGTCTTACTGTGTAGCTACTGCTGGCCTGGAATTCTCCTGTAGACCAGACTGGCCTTGAACTCAGGAGATCTCCCTGCATCTGCCTCCTGAATGCTAGGGTTAAAGAGATGCACTACCATGCTCATTATTTTTCAAGTATCTGTGTCTTATGCATGTGTGTATATGCATGTTTTGCATATGTGTTGGTACACTGTGTTCATGAGAGAGAGAGAGAGAGAGAGAGAGAGAGAGTGTGTGTGTGTGTGTGTGTGTGTAGGGCTAAGGTTGAGAATCATCCTTGATTACTCTTCTACCTCATTCATTGGGGTAGGGTCTCTCAGTCAAACCCAGAGCTCAGTGATGTGGTTAGTACTGCTAAAAAGCTTGCTCTGGGATCCCCTGTCTCTGCCTTTAGGGCCTGGATTACTGACAGGATTTCACACCCACATTTACATGAATTTCTAGGGATTTGAACCAGTCTTCATGCTTGCTGGGCAAGTGCTTTAGCCATCAAGCCATCCCCCCAGACCATTTTGAAACAGGATGTGAATATAGTACAGGGTGGCTTTTTGTTTGGTTAGTTGGTTTTTTTTTTTTTGTTTGTTTTGTTTTGTTTTGTTTTTGTTTTTGTTTTGTTTGAGAGAGTTTCTCTGTGTAACAGCTATGGCTATCCTGGAACTTGGTCTATAGACCTTTAGCCTTGAACTAACAGAGATCCACCTGCCTATGCCTCCTGAGTGCTGGAATTATAGGTGTGTGCTACCACCTTTTTTTTTCAGGGTGACTTTGAACTCATGATTCCATCACCCTGGCTCAACTGCCTTTCTCTACACTAGTAATGAAAAAATTCTGAGAGGGAAATTATGTAAATAATTTCATTGATGCTAGCATCAACAAGCTGGCATTCACTCACACAGACATATACTCATATATACTAGTTTCGTTTTTAAGGGTGGGTGATGGGGGATGTCCTTTTGTATGCTGTGAATATATGTTGCTTTCATTAGTTGATGAATAAAGCTGTATTGGCCAATGGATAGGCAAGATTTAGCCAGGCAAGAAATCTAAACAGGGATAGAGAAAGGGAGTAGATGGAGTTGAAGAGACACCATATAGCTGCCAAGGAAGCAAAAGCTTCAGACATCACTGATAAGCTGGTAAGCCAAGACAGCGTGGGGAGATACACAGATGAATAGAAATGGGTTAATAACTAAGAGCGAGCTAGCCAATAAGAAGCCTGAGCAATAGGCCAAACAGTGTATAATTAGTATAAGCCTCTGTATGTTTATTTGAGACTAAACAACTTCAAGACCAGGAGGGACAGAAACTTCCATCTATAGGTAGGGGTATGGGACTAGAGAGATGGTTCAGTGGTTAAGAACACTGGTCTTGCTTTTCGCCAAAATGGCACCAAAAGCAAAGAAGGAAGCTCCTGCTCCTCCCAAAGCCAGGAAGGCCTTGAAAGCCAGGAAGGCAGTGCTGAAAGGCGTCCACAGCCAAGACCCAGCTGCTCCGGAGGCAGCCCAAATACCCTTGAAAGAGTGTGCTCCAGAGAAACAAGCTTGATCACTATGCCATCATCAAATTCCCCCTGACCACTGAGTCAGCCATGAAGAAGACGAAAGACAACAACACACTTGTGTTCATTGTGGACGTCAAGGCCAACAAGCACCAGATCAAACAGGCTGTGAAGAAACTCTATGACATTGATGCACTGATGTGGCCAAAGTCAACACCCTCATAAGACCTGATGGAGAGAAGAAGGCATATGTTCAGTTGGCTCCCAATTATGATGCTCTGGATGTTGCCAACAAAATTGGGATCATCTAAACTGTGTCCAGCTGGCTAATTCCAAATTACACTTTTTCACCATTAAAAAAAAAAAAAAAAAAAAAAAAAAAAAAGGAACACTGGTTTTCCCAGAGGACTCAGGTTCAATTCCCAGCACCCACATGGTGGCTCTCAACCACGTGTAATTCCAGTTCCAGGGTATCTGACCTCCTTTTCTGGTCTCTAAAGGCCCCAGACACACACATGGTGTACATACATGCAGGCAAAACACTCATACACATAAAAATAAAATGAAAATAGAGACAAAAATAATCCGACTACAAAACTGCAGCCACCAAGAGAGTGACCAGGCTTAAAGACAGACAGAACAATGCAAGAAACTGAGAGCTTAGCAGCCGCCAGTCCACACGCATGTGGTCACATGATTTTTAGCAAGGTTGGCAAGATCATACAGGAGGAAAGAACAGTCTTTCAACCAGTGGTGCTGTGAGATAATTTATTTTTAACCCTGGTTACAAACATTAACTCAAAGTGGATCAAAGACCTCAATTTAAGACCTTAAAACTATTAAACCCTCAGGAGGACGCAAAGGGCAACAGCCTCATGACACTGGACTTGGCAATGCTCTCCTGGCTATGACATCAAAGGTAACAAAAGAAAAGAGACAAATTGAACCCGAAAACATTTTTGAAATCGTGCATTAGCAAAACAGTATGGGAGGTGTAGAAAGATTATTTTGTGATTTAGAGCACTTGTTGCTCTTGCAGGGGACCCAGGTTCAGTTCCCAGCACACACGTTGCAGTCACAGCCAGCTGTAACTCCAGCTAGGCTCTGAGAGCATCTACACACACACACACACACACACACACACACACACACACACACACACACACACACAAATATTTTTGGAAATTCAATATCAATAGTAAAAATGCAGACCTCTAGAATGCATAAAAATTGCTACAAATTAGCCAGGCAGTGGTGGCACATGTCTTTAATCCCAGCACACAGGAGGCAGAGGCAGAGGCAGGTGGATCTCTGAGTTCCAGGTCAGTGAATTCCAGGACAGACAGGCTCCAAAGCCACAGAGAAACCCTGCCGAGAGAGAGAGAGAGAGAGAGAGAGAGAGAGAGAGAGAGAGAGAGAGAGAGAGAGAGAGAGAAAAGAAAAGCTATAACTTACATATGCATTGCTTGGGATGTAGCTAGGTGGTAGAGTACTTGCCTTGCATGCACCAGTCCCTGAGTTTGATCCCTAGCATTGCAAAAACAGTAAGGACATCTCAGCAGTTTAGAGAGAGCTTGAACAGCAAACATTACCCAACCTTGGAAAGGCAGGACATGAGGACCTGGATAAACTTGAACATGAATAAGCTTGAAAACATGTTAAGTGAAAGAAGCCAGGAACAGAGAACAAACAATGCTATAGGTCCTTTTAGATGAGCTACTAAGAGGAGATAAAACCACAGGAGTGGGATATGAAATGATGTCTTCAGGCCTAATAGGGGGCAGAGACGGGAGTTACTGTGTAATACACTGTTTCAGGATTTTTAATTTTTATGTTTTATTTTGTTTGTGGTGTGTGTACTCATTCATGCATGTGTGGAGGTCAGAGGACAGCTTTTGGGAGTCAGTTCTCTCTTCCAGGTGGGTCCTGGGGATGAAACTCAGGCCATGAAGCTCAGTGGCAAGTGCCTTTCACCTGCTGAGTCACCTCTCTACCCACGAACTAACTTCCTTCCTTCCTTTATGGCTCTCTCTCTCTCTCTCTCTCTCTCTCTCTCTCTCTCTCTCTCTCTCTCTCTCTGTGTGTGTGTGTGTGTGTGTGTGTGTTTTCCAGACCGTGTTTCTCTGTATAATAGTTCTGGCTGTCCTGTAACTTGCTCTGTAACCAGGCTGACCTTGAATTCACGGAGCTCTGCCTGCCTCTGCCTCCCAAGTGCAGGGATTAAAAGCATGCATCCCACCCCCTCCAGTTTCTTTCTGGCTTTGTTAGAGTTCAAACAAGGGCATGTTGGTCAAGAGTTCAGGCTCAGGATTGGAACTTTCTGCGTTTGAAGTCAGCTCCATCAATGACTCCCCAGGCATGATGAGTCTCCGTGCCTCAGTCTTCATCTGTGAAAGGAGACCTCCCCCATGGGATTGCCATGACAAGTGGGATGGCTCCCATGCTGGAGTCCCCGGCTTAACCTCTGGGCATCATCCAGAGGGCATCAAAGTGCATGGTTTAGTGGTGCTGAACAGCAGGAAGAGAAGGGGACATGCTCACCACAAAATGGATGTTTCTGCTAAGCAACCATAGACTATTGTAATAAGGAAACTTATTCCTGCCCTCTGAGAGCTGTAGGGATCCTGACTCTTGGCTTAACAGTTACCCCTTGATGCCCTCAGGCTCAGTTCCTGCTTACTCATCTGTTCAGGTACAGGTCCTAGGCTGGGGGCAGGTAAAGCCTCACTGGGCCTTTATTCCCTCTGTGAAATGGGGAAGATGAGGGTAGCTTTGGAAGACTGTAGCTAACACTACAGCAGATATTAATTATCCCAGGGTGCAGTGCTCAGGCTGAAGCCAAAATTCAGAAGTTATTGCCACTGTTTCCAAGAAATACAGTGGGAGAACATCAAGACCTTTAAATAAAACAGGGTGGCCGACACCTTGCCACCTTGGGGCTCTGACATTGAGGTGGTGATTTGGGTCTCTCTTGCCAAATCAAACCTCAGAGCCTATGGTTCACCTTTCTCTCCCATTACCTACAGCAACAACACGGTGAGGACTCCAGTTTTTACATTTTAATTTATTTATTATGCATATGACTGTTTTGCCTGCAGGTAATACTGTGCACCATGTGTATGCTGTCCCTGTGGAAGCCTAAAGAGGGTGTTTGATCCCCTGGAAATGGAGCTGCAGCCAGCTGTGATCTCCCATGTAGGTGCTGGGAACTGAACTTGGTTCCCTCTGGAAGAGTACTCACTGTTCCCAATTGCTGAGACATCTCTCCAACACTCCGTGCTTTTTTTTTTTTTTTTTATTCACTTCTCACAAACACCTTCAAAATAGACACGAGAATGATTCACATTTTAGAACCCTGAAATGGAAGCCTAGAGAGGTTAAGCAACTTTGCCCAAGCTCGCACAGTGGCATAGGCAGTCTAAAGCTGGTGATCCTTGCTAACTGAATGAAGAGAGGAAGAAGAGAATGGGCACAGAGTTTGGGGTCTCTGGAAGAGGGGTAGAGTCAGAGCACAAAGTCTGGGACAAGACCAACTCCATCCAGCCCCCCCATGGCTCCTCAAGTGGGGGCTGAAATTGGGGAGGTAGCAGGACCCTAAGGTTAAGCAGAATATTAAAGTTTAG
Organism: Phodopus roborovskii; assembly: GCF_943737965.1. Classification (NCBI taxonomy): domain Eukaryota; kingdom Metazoa; phylum Chordata; class Mammalia; order Rodentia; family Cricetidae; genus Phodopus; species Phodopus roborovskii. The sequence continues at coordinate 73,455,465 of NW_026126418.1, forward strand.
GGCACCCAGATCCCAGGCTGTCAGGAAGTTGGGATTGATAGGAAACCCCAACAATGTAAGTTCCCTGCTGTCCCTGGGGAGGGTCAGGTGAGTAGAAACAGCACATCCTATAGCACTGAGGGCTGGGATGGACTGGTCTAGGGCTGGGGCTCAGTAGAGTGCTTGTCTGACATGAGCAAAGCCTGGGGTTGGATCCTCAACACCCTGCCAGACAGGTGCAGCAGCACACATCTGGAACAGGAGAGTGGTCATCAGCCCAAGATCATCTTTGGCTGTATATGAAGTTTCAGGCACCAATATCAGGCTGTTAGTAGCTATCATCTGATGAGTTCTTCCTGTTGCCAGGTAATTCACAAAGTCCTTTATATGAATTACATATTGCAGAGAGTATATTCTACATTATAGACTATAGAAGTTCTTTGAACACTGTCAGACCCTCAAGGCTAGTAGGACTGCCAAGTGAGAAAACTGAAGCTCAAGAATGCCACAGCTGGCTGCAGGTTCCAGAGCTGAAGGGCATAGAGGTTGCCAGCAATATCCTGATTCATACCCAGGGTTGCCCTGTCCCATCTATCTCTCCATGTTCCCATCTTCTCAGTGTTTCACCACTACATGTCACCACCAGGCTGCCAACATTTAAAAACAGTTGCAGTCTGAGGACTATGACTAAGAATTTAGCAAATATGCAGAGCTCAGCGAAGGTTGAAGGGCCCTGTGTGTACAAGAGTCTAAGGACAGGGCAGTGACCCTAGGGTGCTTCTCTGTGGTGAGCACAGCCCTGATCACTGGGTGAAAGGTCCTGCCAAGTTATGTAAGCTCCACGCCTGCAGCCCACACCTGGCCGTGGGGTGGGGTGGGGGATTTAGAAAGACCCAGAAGACTCAGTCTAAGATTGAGCAGGTGTCTGTGGATGGAGGAGGCCCAGCATTTGGGCATTTGGCTCTGCTGATCAGAGATTTCAGCCAGCCTACTCCGGACTCTACTTGCTGGGCATCTCTGTGCGATGCCCTTTTCCATGGTGCCTTATGTAACTGTGCAGAGAAGGTGTCCTTATCTTCCTTTTACAGGTGAGGACACTGAAGGTGGAACACTTAATGATTTCCTTGAAGCCATAGGGCCAAGGAGTGGCAGGGCTGTTTCTGAACCCAGGTCACACCTTGGACAGAAAGAAGGCAGGTCCAGGCAACTGTCTACTCGTGAGGCGTTTGAGACCCGGCAGCGCATAGAGAAGGTAAAGGTGAAGGGGATAAATTTCTGAGTCCTGTGGGAGGGCAAAGGCCACATGGATCTGGTTTGGGCTTTCTATCCTCTGAAATCTTACACAGCCCGTCATTACATAGATAAAAATACAGCATCGTTAATGTGGCCTCCTGAGATTGGGCCTATATTCCTTGCTAGCCTTGCCCATCCCTCTGGGAGATTCTGGACTCTTTTTTTTTTTTTTTTTCCTTAATGTGAGCCAGCTGTCTCCTCCTCTCCACCAATGCTGCCTTCCCTACCTGACTTCCACGACTTCCTCAGAGAAGCCTGCCTTGCCGTACCCAGACTCCATCAAGCCTCTCCTGTTCCCAGGATCCTGGCACTGCTGCCCAATTACTGTCACCAGACACTCCATCAGTCACCAAATGAGCCACATCTGCCTGTACCTCTCTGCAGCCTAGCCCAAAGCACAGGGTGAGATACACCTAGGGACAAATGACTGAGGTGCACGGACAAAAGGCTCAGCAAACATTTAAGGCAGGGGGGGAGTAAGGGGTGGGGCTGCTCCGCTAATATGTAGGTTGTACAATGAGCAGCATACTGAGTGAGGCCCGCCCTCCCTGGCCAGGAGCATGGGCCGCCAGCATCACTTTGCCCTGTGGTTGTTTGTAGGCCTCAGCAATGGCCTTCCACAGCTGAAGCCAGAGTGTGGAAGGTGAAGCAGGCCCCAAGGGCTAAAGGGAGAGCTGGGCAGCCCACCGTGGGTGTCTGTGTAACACATCTCAGGTTCATCCTAGGAATCTGCCCTCATTTTTGCCAAGTAGGGCCAAGGCTTTTATTTATTTATTATGCTTTTCAAGACAGGGTTTCTCTGTGTAACAGCCCTGGCTGTGCTGGAACTCACTTTTTAGATCAGGTTGGCCTTGAGCTCACTGCCTCTGCCTCCCAAGGGTTGGGATTAAAGACATGCACCACCACTGCCCCATCAGGCCAAAGCTTTTATTTATACTCATAAGTCAAAACTGCTAGCCAGATGGTGGTGGTGGCAGTGGTGGCACACACCTTTAATCCCAGCACTCGGGAGGCATAGACAGGTGATCTCTGTGAGTTTAAGACAGCCTGGTCTACATAATGAGTTCCAGATCCATCAGGAATACACAATGAGACCCCACTAAGAACAAAAAACAAACAGGCTGGAGAGATGGCTAAATAGTTAAGAGCACTGATTGCTCTTCCAGAGGCCCCAGGTTCAATTCCCAGCACCCACATGGCAGCTCACAACCATCTGTAAGTCCACTTCCAGGGGACCCAACACCCTCACACACATACACACAAGTAAAACACCAATACACATAAAATACAAATACATACCATTAAAAAACCAAACAAACAACCAACAACAAAACCAGAGCTGAAGGGATGGCTCAGCAGGGAAAGGCACTTGCAGCCAAGCAACCTGAGTTCAGTTTCACATCCACATGGGAAGAGAAAGCCGACTACTGAAAGTTGTCCTCTGACCTCCACATGCACTCTGTGCACTCACACATACACACATATAAGTAATAATTAATATGCAATAAACAAACAAGAAAAAAGGTGGGAGTGAAAACCCAGCTTCCTTGGTTGGCGTGGTGGCACATGCCTTTAATCCCAGCATTTATGAGGCAGAGGCATGTAGATCTCTGTGAGTTCAAGGCCAGTCTGGTCTACAGAGCTAGTTGCAGAACAGCCAGGGCTACATAGTGAGACCCTGTCTCAAAAAACCAAACCAAAAAACAAACGAACAAAAAACTCCCAGGCTCTTACTCTCAATCCAGTGTATTCTCTGCTGAAGTCAACTGACTCCTGTGTATCAGTTTAGGCTTAGTTAGAGAGGTCCCTATGAGGGAAAAAGAAAAAAACAAAAAAAAGAAAAAAACAAAAAACACTAAACCAAATCTATAAACAGAACAACACTTCAATACATATACCACAGCAGTTGGTGTATACATACTACATAATAAACTACTACAACTAAATAAGAAAATATTACCTCAGTTCAGAAAAAGATAATGGAACAATTCATAAAAGAAATACAAATAGCTTAAAAGAAGGAAAATATGTTGAATAAAGATAGGCAAGCAGAATAATACAGCTTTCCTTGCTTATTTATTCCAACAGATCAGAAAAGATGGAAGAGATATGGGGATGTGCATAGTCTTATACATTGGTGGGACATGTCAATAGCATTGTGTCCATCCTTTCTAGGAGGCAGCTTGGGGGCATCACTCAACAGCAAATTTGCAAACCCTCTTTGACTCAGTAAGCCTTGGGCCCAACTCAGGAAGGCTGACTCCAGATCTCGTGCTATGAACCATGACTTCCCTGTGAGTGATGGTCAGGCTTGTGTTGAAAAGGGCAGAGCTGGCGGATAATCCAGAGGACTATGGACTTGCCTGTGGGAGGCTTAAGCAGGATGAATTGCTGTGGGCGAGTTCTTTAGAGTCTTTATCTTCTTGTGTAGCTGGCTCAGATGGCAACAAGGAACTCAGGACAAATCAATATGTCCTTGGTCAGCTGATTTGGTGGCTCAGCTGCCATTCCAGTTCTGCAAATAATCGGAACCCAGTCACCGGTGAATCAGCACTGACTGCCCTTGGCAAGCTGGGCCAGGAAGGCTGATTGCTTGGTGTGGCATGGTTGTATGAAGAAGGCTCTGTGCTGGGGGTCAATTGACAAAGAGCCTGAGCCAGCTTGGTAGCTGCCCTCAAAGGGATTTGGGCAAGTGACATTTACCATGCCTACCTTAGTTCCTCCTGTGTCTGTTTCTCTCTTTTTATCATTCCCTTCCCACTTCTTACCTCTATTTCTTTTTCTCAATTAATATGGCCAGGTATTGTTCTAAGCCCTGGGCAGGGGAGAGTAAAGGGGACCCTAGGCTCTCATTTCCTATGCATGTGGGTGTTTGGTAATACAAGGACACAGAGTCAGGGGCAGGCATTGTATGAGAAGGGGAGGGTGATGTGTGGATGTATGAGCTAGCACCAGACATTGAGTGATGTTATCAGATGGGCAGTAGGGGTCTGAGGGAGGCAGGCAGAGGGTCAGAGCAGTTGCTTCTAAAAGGCTCTAAACACCAGGCTAAGGATTTGACTTTTTACCCAGAGAGAAACAAAAATGTAGAGGGACTTTTGTTTATAGCATTCTTATATAGTGTTAAATGCCAAAAACTAATTCAGGTTTGGTGTAAAGTGCTGACTTAGCACATGGAGTCATGGGTTCCATCCCCAGCACCAAATAAATGTGACATGGTGGAACTTGCCTGAGAGATAGAGACAGGAAGATCAGAAGTTCAAGGTCGTCTTTGGCTACATAGCAAGTTTGCAGGCCGCTGACTCTGTACTGGATCTTGTTTCAAACAACAACCAGTCTAACTCATTCTATTAGAAAAATCAAACAAGGGTCTGGAGTATTTTCCTTTAATGAACTCTGTGTATGTGTGTGCGCATGCACATGTGTGTGTGCATGCCTCTGTGTGTATGTACGTGAGTGTGCATGTGTGCATGTTATGTGTATGTGTGTGGTGCTGGCACTAAACCTCCATGTGTTTTGCAAATGCTAGGTGTTTTACCACCCAGAAGAGGCAGGAAGAGTGAGTCAAGTAAGCATGTCTTTCCAAAGCTTCTCCTCAGATGAAAGCTTCTGGTAACCACCCTTCTGGGTGTATCCCTCCAAGATCCCTTTCTATGCTCACATAAACAACTCTTATTTTTCTTCACAAAAGCAAGCTTACCCTTTACACATTGTTCTGTGAGAAGCACAGCTGCCTTCCGCCTCAGCACACACCAACCTCCTGCTCAACAGTCTCTCAGGAGCCATTGATGTCACCTGCCTTCACAGGATACTTATTGAACTGAGTGCCTAGGATGGAGCAGGGGACAAAAACACAGTCCTTGGCCTGAAGGTCTCTGTCTTCCTCCCAGTATGATACACAGCACACAGGGCTGTCTGTCTTGTTTGTTTGCAGACAGAGCCTCACTGTGTAGTGCTGGCAGGTCTGGAAGTCGTTATGTAAGCCAGGCTGGTTTGTTATGTACCTTTCCATGCACGTGGAAGTATTACAGTTGGGTCATTTGTGAGAAGGAATTTTGAGAGCTGGGTGTTGTGACACATACTTATAATCCCAACACTTTGGATGCTGAAGCAGAAGGACTACTATGAGTTGAAAAAACTCTAGGCTATATAGCAAGTACAAGGCCAACCAGGGCTGCATAGCAAGACCTTTGTCTCAAACAAAAGGAATTCTACGCAAAAATTCTTTTGATGTGAGGTCCTGTTTGTTAGCTAGGCATGCCTGGAACTCTTAGCTGGAGCAATTTCCTGCTTCAGCCTCCGAAATGACTGGAACTATTCACATTAAATTGTTAAATTAAAGTGTGTGTGTGTGTGTGTGTGTGTGTGTGTGTGGTGTGAATGTAGGAGCATACATGCCATGGCATACTCATGGAGGTTAGAAGGCAACTTTTAGGAGTCTATCTCTCCATCCACCATGGACTCTGGGAATCAAACTCAGGTCATCAGGCTTGCACAGTCAGCACTTTTGCCCACTGAATATTCTCTCTAACCCAATGAATCATTTTTGTATAGTTATCTTGAGACTGGAAATATAGTCAGTCATTCAACCAGACACACACCTGTCCACACATCCATGCATGTATGTGCCCATTCCTATATTTGTCCACTAGGGTATCCATCTATTATCTCCACATATACATACATTTGGTCACAGTTTAGGGACATGCATCATGTGGCAGGCTTTGAATTGGATAATAGGACCCTGTGGGTGAAGTGTTTGACCCTGTGCAGTTCCTGCTATAATGGGACATGGAGCTGTCAATAGCAACAGGAGGCTGGTGTATACTGAGGTGGAAGGTGGCCACAGAGTGTATCCATGGCCAGAGATGGTGTCCTAGTTTGCTTTCTATTGCTGTGATAAAGACCATAACCAAAAGCAATTTGGAGAGAATGGGTTTACTTGGCTTACTCTTCCCCACAGAGGCAAGCCATGGCAGGAACTTGAGCAGAATAGGAACCTGGGGCAGAGACCATGGAGGATGCTGCTCACTGGCTTGTTTCCCACGACTTCCTCAACCTGCTCCTTCTATGAACCAGGGCCACCTGCCCAGGGGAGACACTTGCCCACAGTGGGCCCTGCCCTCCCACATCAATCATTAATCAAGAAACTTCCCCACACACTTATCTACAGGCCAGTTTGATAGAGGCATTGCCCACTCTTCCCAGATGACTCTCGCTTGTGTCAAGTTAACAAAACACTCCCAATCACAGAAGGTGAAGCTTCTCTACAGTGGCCCTGCTTCCTCTGGTTGCCCTTCTGTTCTGACTATGGCCACACTAAATTTCTTCATTCCTGTCTACTCCTTGTCCATGCCTGAGCCCTTTCTGACCTTCACTTAAATCTAACCAGGAGCCCTGCAATCCTCCATGTCAGCCTAACTCGAGGCATGGCTCTCTCTCTCTCTCTCTCCTGTCTTCCTCTTCCACGCAGCCACTCCCAGTCTTCTTTTCAAACTCTAATAGTTCAGTCTTGTTTCTCCATGACAGGTTCTGGGGATCAAACTCAGGTTGTCAGGCTTACATGCAGCAAGTTCTTCTACTGCAAGCCACTTCTCCAGCCCAGGCTGACACAACTTGGAGCAATGCAAGAACTATCCGTGTTTTATGTCCCCTTTCTCCTCCCATCATTCTGTTTCTACCCACAGGACTGATCCCAGCCTCCTGTCTCTGTTCCTGTGTCTTGCTACACAGCCCTGGCCAGCCTGGGCCTTGCTATGTAGACCAGGGTGACCTCCAACTTGCAGCGATGCTCTTGCCTCTGAGTGTTGGGATGACAAAAGTGTGTCACCATATCTGGGTTTCCCTTGGCCTTGCAGTAAAATCTAAACGTTAAGGCCCACAAGGGCCCTTGTAATTAGTGCCCATTCTGCTTCAACCCTTTTCCTACCCCTTTTTATTCTATGGCAGTCATATAAAAAATCCCTTAAATGTTCAAACTTGTGCCTCTGCCCCCAGCACATCATGTGCCTGGGTTCCCTGAATTACCAAAGTCTCAGCTGAGATGACACCTCTAAGAGGCATCCCTTGGCCACCACATCTGAGTCAGAACCTCCAGCTCAGGCAATCTCAGTTTTTTTGAAGTGGTCCTGCTTGGCATCAGTTAGGTTCCTTATTCAGCTGGTCAGGGTCTCAGCAAGGTAGGGCAGTAAATGGTTGGGATCTGGAGTGTTGGAGGAATGCGACCTGCTGGCAGGAGACTCCCTATAGACCACTTGCTGAGATCCCCCTGCCCCTCCAGTCCTGAGTCTTTCATAGGCACATTCTAGAAAAGTTGCAAGGGAAGAAATAACAGCTTAGAAAAGTTTAAGGAATCTCATTGAGGTCCCTGCCAACACCCCACCCCATTTGTTTCTTTTTAAGATGGGATTGGCCTTGCTGGGATCCTCTAGCTTCAGGCTCCTGAGTCCTGGGATTACAGGCATGTGTCACTATATTTGGAGTGTAACCATCCTGGAAGGAGTGAAAGTACTCCATTACCTATACTGCTTGCCCTCTATTTCAACCTAAATCTCTTGTCAGTAGCTTAGTGACTTGAGAGGTCCCCAGTGTAACCACTCCTGTCTCATTTACTGGAGTATTGAGAATGGGCAGCCAAGCCTAGCCACTCAGGCTTTCACATTCTCTTCTGCAAATGCAAGGTTCACCCAAGCTATGTACTACAAACTGCCAATAGTATGTTGGTTAGATGAACTCAGTACTGTTGGCTCCAAAGCACATAGTCCTCAATATACAGAAAAACCCTGCTGTCATTTGTACATCCTAAACTCAATGTCACAAACTGAGCACCCATGCCAATGTACCAGCAGAGCCAGGATTCTTTGTTTTGGACACAGGGTTTCTCTGTGAAGGCCTGGCTGTCTTGGGACTGACTCTCTATGTAAATCAGGCTGGCCTGGAACTCAGAGATCTACTTGTCTCTGTCTTCTGAGTGCTAGGATTAAAGGTGTAGGTTACAACACTCAGCTCAGAGCCAGGATTCTAACTAGGGTTTGTCTCACACCAAATCTTGCACCCTGTCCTGGTACCATACTTTTTGCACCATCTGGAAAGTGAGAAAGGACACTTCCTGGGCTCCTAGCCTTTAGACTGTCCAGAGCTAAATGAAGCCAAGCCTGATAGCAAAGCTGACTGTTTCCTGATGGAGTGGTACAAGGTTATACACAATTGAAACTGAGGAGCCAGTTAGCCCTTCAGACATCCTTGACTGATTTGAGTCCATTAGGGCCTCAGGTAGCCACAGGCTCTTTCTTCCTTCATGGAGAAGGCCTGGGGGGGGGGAGGGCAATGGTTGAGAGCCAAAGAATTTAAACCCTCTAGGCCAAGTCTGTTGGAAGTACAAGCCTGTAATTCGAGGGCTTAATCAATAAAGGCAGGAAGATCATCTCTTGGCTAAAAACATGGAGATACTATGTCAAAAAAACTCCAAACAAATAACCAAAAAACCAAGACCAGAGCTGGTAAGAAGGCTCAGCCACCCGGCAGGTAAAGGTGCTTGCTGCCAAGTCTGATGATCTGCGTTCAATCTCTAAGACCCACATGGTGGAAAGAGAGAACATACATTGTGTTCTGACCTCCATAGACTCTGTGTCACATGTACACATTCACAGAAATAAATGTAACTTCATTTATTTCTTGGTTTTTCGAGACAGGTTTTCTCTGTGTGACAGTCCTGACTGTCCTGGAACTCACTTTGTAGACCAGGCTGACCTGTCTCTGCCTGCAAATGCTGCAACCCCACTCTAGTTCTCCACAGTGAGGTCGCAGATCTTATCTCCTTATCTCTGGTGGCTGTCACTATTTGTACCCTGATGCTGGAACTGCTTTGTGTCAGAACCCTTCTTTAAGTGTCCTTCCCAAACCAAAAGCCAGATGCCTCCTCTGACCTCCCCGATATGTCTACTTGAGCTCTTCAATTGACTGCAGCCCTCTGTGATCCAGTCTGCTTGGTGGGGTAGAAGAGAAGTCCACCAGATTTCCCACTGGGTGCCTGCCTGAATCTGGCAGCCCTACACATTGGCGGACCGAATGCAAAGAATTACAAAACGCCAATGCCTTGGAGAGTACGAGGGTCCTCAAAGTGTCCTCTGCCTCCAGAGCAGTTAATCTAGCCCTAACTATCCTAGAAACTGAAGAACAAAAGCCTTAGATAACAGCTTGGAACGAGGCAAGCTGGGTCACAAGGCTGCAGGGCTCCACGGGATCTTCATAAACGGCAACGCCAGGGCAGACGCTCGTCACATTCAGAGGAAAGAACGACCTGCTAGGGTCTTGGGCCACCTCTAAGAGGGTCGTTTTCCTGAGAAATGGGGGGCTCACTACCTTCCCAGCCTGCTTTATTGCTCAACGAGCTCAGGTCTTGGCGGGACCCGGGCAGGTCGTTCTAGCCTTGGTTTCCAGATGGTTTCTCCAAGTCATTGTTACTTCTTTTCTTGACTTCGCGCGCGCTCTCCTCCTGTTCCGGCCTGCGCCAGACCCCCACCCCGCGACCTCCCACCCTTCTCAGTTCCCCTTCACCCCCCACCCCAGCTCGTCTCAAGGAGGCGGGTTCAGCTTCGCGAGTACACCAATCCGAGCGCCCCAAACCGGCTCTGCCTCCGCGAGCCCGGCCCCACGCCACCGTTAGCCAATAGAAATTCGCGTTCGTAAAGTCGGTCCGTCCAATCACAGGCGGGCTGTGAGCCTCGAGCGTCCCGCCCCTGCCGAGCTTGGCCGCTTCCCTGCGGGCGGCCGCGCTGGGGCTTCGACTTTCTCCGAGCGGCGCCGAGCTGCGTCGGGCTCAGCCGGCTGCGTCCGGAGGTGCGGGCGACGGCGCCGCCGTGATCCTGGGGTGCTGGGCGAGGCAGAAGCCACCGGCTGGATCGGAAGGTGCCTCAGGCTCCGTCAGGGCAGGCGCGGCGTGTGGTCCCAGGACTGAGCCGGAGGCCGACCGGCCACGTTCCCCGACCGGCAGCGCCTCCCGGAGGGGTCTCTACGGAGCCCGGGCGGTCGCTGAGGTGGCTTCCGCTTCCCGGGGCCTCACCTGCGCAGGCCGCGGGGAGCCAGGTGCGGAGGCGTGTGTGCCGCTGGGCGCCTCCCCCGGCCGCCAGCGGGGCGGAGGCGGGGCCGCAGCCCGGGCCTCCTGGGGCTCGCCGGGCAGTCTCAGTCTCACCGGTCCGCCTGGCGCTGCGGTTCGGGATGCTGCTGCCTGCTCACGAACCGCCCTCCACCTTTGCCCCCGCCGCCGGGGCCGCGCCTCGCTGTTTACATGCCCGTGGAGCCCGGGCCCCCCGAAGGTGAAAGTAGCCGGCCCACAGGACTGGTCCCTCAGACCCCGGGCTCGGGACTTAGATTTTCTCCTGCCCCACAGCCTCCGCCACCATCTGGACTGGATCCGGCCCTGGTGTTTCTTGAGGAGGGGGTGTGGTGTTAGGAAAGAAATCCTGGGGATTTCTGGGATCCCCTCTTTTTCTTTTTCTTTTTTGCCCTGCGGGCTTAAGACTCAGGGAACTCACTCATGGCTTTCTTGATGAAGAAGAAGAAATTCAAATTCCAAACCACTTTCACCCTGGAGGAGCTGACTGCGGTCCCCTTCGTGAACGGGGTCCTCTTTTGCAAAGTCCGGCTGCTGGATGGCGGGGATTTTGTCAGTTTGTCGTCCAGGTAGGCATTGAGGCTTTCGTGTTTGTAGGGGAAGATGTGTGTGTGTGTGTTGGGGGGTGCTGGTGAGTGAGATCTTGGTAAATGTGGAAGCCTCAGGTCGGGACGGCAGGAGACTTCCGGGCGTTATACGTGTCTGGGGGAAGATTTGCTCTAGGCAGTACTTGGGGGCCAATGAGCTGGCACTGTGCCAGCTTATCTGCGCGTTACCAGCCAGAAACCTTTTAGGGACCTGCATGCATTCTCCAAATCATCCGTTTTGCAACCTTGCATGGAGAGAGCTGAATGAAATTTGCACCTTGAGGGAGTAAGTAGGGGTGCCCTAGGCCACCTTGCCACCAAGCTGGCCCCTGTGGCTGTCATATGATTGAGAGCTTAGATCAGCCACAGGTTTCCTGGCTTTTCTCCCCATGGCTGGGAAAACCCAGTCCCAGGCACTCCCTGGATCTGATTGAGGGTGGTGGCTGGATTTTGGGTTGCCCAGCCCCCTCTGAGTGACTGCCCCCCACTGGCTGAAGCTGGGCTGCTTTGCATTGCAAATGTCTTTGCCAGAATACTGCCTTCTGTGAAAGAAGACCTCCAATTTGGTTTTGTGTTGCTTGCCATCCTTCCCAGATTATTGGTGAATGAGATCTGAATTCTTAGTCTACCCTTTGCAGATTGATATCAGTGGGGTCACACAGTCCTAGCCAGCCTGCTAAGGTCCTTTGAAGTCCAACTGATGAGGAAAGGGAGTCAAGTTCTGGCTCCTTCTGGGGTCCTGTTCCCTCTTGTGCACAGTGGACTACACAGGTTTCTCTATCAGAGTTATGGGAAAAAGTTGCAGTAAATAGACCCACAATACAGCACCTGGCCCAGGGCCTGGGATGCTCTCCTCTTCTTACTTAGTCTGTCCTTTGTTCCTTAGGTTTTTGAGCTTAGTTAGCTGGAGATGTCTCACTATTCTGAGATCTCAGAGGTATGTTTTAGCGATTGGGATAATGGGCCCCAGGAAGAGAAAGTAAATGGTTGCCAGGCACCTTTCATGAGACAGTTGTCAACCCAACTGCCTGTTAGGAGACCTGTTGGGTGAATCTGCTGGGAGAAGAGAAGCTATTGACTCAGATTTTGGAATCTGTGGATAGAGTGAGGTGCCTGTTCTGTGCACTGGGCCTCCTGCTCTGCTTGATGCTGCTTATCTGAGGAATTTGGACAAGGGTGCCCTTTGTGGTGGGGTTAGTCTGCTGTCGATGAAGCCTGTAATCCTAACAGCACAGTGTCAGAGGGTTGTGCTCAGAGATGGGCCTGGAGTTTCAGGTTTTGGGTGAATTACCCATTCTCCCTGACTCCCTTATCTCAAGAGCCAACAGTTATGGTGCTCCGCTTGCTGTTTTACTAGCACCTCTTAACCTCTTGACTGTGCCATGGAGCAGTAGAGGTGGGAGCCCGGGGGAGCATTTTACAGAGGTGAAATGGAGGCTCAAAGACAGTGGCTTTAACTGCTACCTTGTGCCTCTGAGCCTGTTATCTCTTTTGTAAAATGGGGAAGTAATGCCTACCTTTCAGTGTGAGGGGGATGGAGAGTACACCATGTCTGACCAGGGAAGTTGCTACAGTAGTTACTATATTGTAAGGGGCCCAGGCTCCATTGGCAGGGATGGGGGAACACTGGACCACATCTCTTAAGTAACAGAGGTCCTCTTTGTGAACTGGGAGTGGGCACAGTACTAAGGAATTTGTACCAAGCGTATGCTGCAGTTTCACCTGTCTAGATCCTTAGCTAGCCACTATGACCCTACCTGTCAGCTTTTCCCTTGCCCCAACTTGTCCCCACATCCTGGAAAGTCTGGAAGGTTCCAGGACTTAGCATACATGACTCTGGATTTCACCTCTGTTTCCCCTTCATCCTCCTGGCAAAAGACCACAGATTCTCTGAGCCCAGCTGAACCTAGGCAGCCTTTCCAAGTTCCCATCCTGGGTATTGGAACCTGAGCCACTTTGAAGTGGCTTTTACCCAGGAGGTGGGGTTCCCTCTACCATACCCCTCCCACATTGATCCTGTAGCCCAGGAGCTTGGGCCACCCCTCCACTATTATGACCATATTGTTTATAAGTTAGAGTAGGGACTGAGGTAACTGGACCTGCTTAGATCCTGGACTTAGATGTGGCAGCACATCTTCCTCTGGATCTCTTGATGTGCTGTTGGCAGCATGGGTGGTGTCAGGCTGACAACAGCCCTAGACCCCACCCCTGCAACACCCACCTTCCTAGCTGCTGTTTTCCTGTGTGTTGAGTGCCATGGCAACAATTGGTACTCAGCTCCATCTGACCCAGTTGGAACAGGTGACTCCTGGGGTTGTTCCTTAGCCTATTCTTCTAGCACCGCCTTAGGAGCAGCAGTTCACAGAGCAACCAGGCTCTTCGTGCTCAGACTGTGCCAGGCATAGTGCTAAGTGTTTTGTGCAGGGTATCCCCACTAATCCTCTCAGGCATCTGCAGAGACACAGGCCAGAGAGGTAGAACTAAATGCTGGTTACCAGGTGGTAAGTGGCAGTGAGAAAACAGTTCTTTTCTATAGTGGCTTCTTTTGAGTGTTTACTTGCCAGTGCCAGGGACTTGCTGAGCCACTCAAATGCCTGACCATAAGTCCTACTTGTAGGTGAGGACGCTGAGGTCAGGTAAGATGAAATGACTGTGTCTATGTAACAGATAGAATTTGATTGCGGCAGTTCCCATTCAAAGCCCTGCCTTGCCTTGGTGGCATGAGTTGGAAGCAAGAACAGGTCCATGTGACATTTCCAGACTCCACAGAGGCTTCTTTCAGTGGGTTGGGTGGTATGGCAGGACAGTTTAGATGCACTGAACTGGGCTTTGTGAAGCTCAAGTAAATATAGAATCCCCAAGACTATAAGGTGTGTGTGTGGGGGGGGAGGTTAAAGTAATCACTATGTATTTGTGGTCAAGCTTAGGTAGTCACTAGGGCACAGTGGGCATTTGCCGTGTGTTCTTGCCTGGGGCCTCCCAGAAAGATAATCCAAGTGGTACCTGGGAGGGCTTTCTGGTTTGGAGGGTATCCAGGAGCATACACAAGTCCCATACAAGTGTATTGAATCTGGCAGACACTAATGTGCTCAAGTGGCCTTCAGGTCAGAAGGATTCCGGATCTCCCAGGGGCCCTGTTCTTTGATGGCACTGGTCCTTTGGCTTGCCACATTCATGTAGTGACTGTGTCGGGAAGAGGAATGCAAGGGAACATTGACTTATGTCATAGGATGGAGAAGATAGAAGGCAGAAAAGTGACTCGCCAGGGCTACTTCATAGGAGGAATAATTAACCCAGTTGGACAGACTATAGTCTAGCTCGTACCTCTGTCTTCTGTGCTTCATTCAGCTCCCTAAGAATGTGGGTTGGCCAGGAGGAGAAAAAAGATCCCTTGCAAGGCCACCTCCTACTCTATACTTGAGTGCCAGGCTGTCTGAGAAGCTGACTGTGACTTGAAGAGGCCCCCTACCCCTTTGTCCTTTCTTCTTGGCTAGCTTTGAGGCTTCAGTGGGGCTTCAGAGGGGTTTTATTTTTGTAAATAGAGCCTGGCTGCTTACCACATAGGCACTGCCTGCCTTATGTGGGCATGACCGTGTGCCTATCATGTAGGAGTACTCAAAGTGCCTTTGGGATTCTCTGAGCATGAAGAAGTCCTTGGAAGAGTTAGCTGTGCATCCAGAGGCCTTGTGCTGAGGTCCAGACCCTGGCTCTGGGGCAGGCAGACAGGCTTGATTATTCATCACTCAAGCCACACATTTGGCAGGGTTCCAGCCCTGTCTCTTACCCTACCTACCCTACCTTACTGAAAAAAGCTGTAGATGCCCCTGGGTTCACAGCCATGCAAGGCCTATTCTGGGATAGTTTGGTATGGAGCTCTGAGAAAGCATAGTGGAGATGGATACCCACACTGAGGATTGTCCAGCAGTGTGAAGTTACAGGAGAACCCCTAAAGTATTTATTGTCCTGCTCAGAATAGGGGCTGTGGGTTGAACAAATTGGAAAGGTAGGAGGAAGCTAGTAGACACTGGTCTTTTCTTCCTGTTGGCTGGCTTCCAGAGGTGAACAGGACTCTGCGTTCCTAGGTAGATGATGGCAGTATGCCTAGTAGGCCAGGCTAGTCCCAGTGGACCTCAGCAGACCAACTGAGGAGGTGTTTTTGTTCAGACTCTGTTCATCTTTGTTTTCTCTCAAGTCTTCTCACCTCTGCCCCTAGTTCACTGTCTCATGGTAAGCACACACACCATCATCACTGTAGAGAGGGCTTCCCTGAGGAAGCTACAACTTTTGGGCATCCCAGAAGCTGAGAGGGATCAAGCTGAAGATGAGGAAGAGCTGTGGAGAAGCCCCTGGTTTGAAAGCATGTTTTGGCAAGGTGGGATTGGGGTGTGGGAAGAGTTGAGGTGCTAGATTAATTAAAGATGGAAGGTGGCCTGACTGGAATTGTTTCTAGTCTTGGAAGTCATACAGGAGCCAGGGGAACAATGTGACACCATTTACCAATTAAGATGATGGCTTTTGGGTGCTTAGATAAAAGACTGTAGATAGTGTTGACGTAGCCTGGTACGTAGAGTGGTAGCAGACAGAGAGAAAAAAGGGAACAGACTGGAGAGGGTAACAGGCAAAATGGGCAGGAAGGTTCCCTATCCTAAAGGCATGGCACCATACTTTGAGGGTGCGAGGAGAGTGGTCATCCAAAAGTGCCCTGGAAACTAATACCTATGTAAAGGTCCAAATTTTCAGTTTACTTTAAATGGAAAATCAGATAACAGTGCTTCGAAGTAGCATTCAACACAAGGGGCTTTGTAACTGCCTCCTTACCTGCATTTTGAGGGCTCTTCCTCCCACCACAGCATACTCTTAGATGCTTGGCATGTTCTCAGTGACTCTTATTGTCAGTTGGGTTCCTGAGGCCCTGTGGATGGTCTTTCCTGTATAAGAAACCCCTCTGTCAGAGGAAAGGGGAGGAGTGGCTGGGCAGAAGGTTGTGGTCCAGGTCACCCGACTCTCTGAAATCAGGTCATACTATGGATAGTCTTGGTAAGAAGCTTCCCAGCCTGCTTCAGGCATTAGTAGCTACTGCTTGGATCTGGCCTTTGCTGCCAACTGGCTACACTGTTAGCATGTGCCACCTTGGCAATGCCTTAGCCTGCCTGGCAGCTTGGTAGTAGCCCTGACCTAAGGAAATCTGGCACTGTGAAGCCAAGGCTACTCCCCAAGGCCTGCTCTTTGCTTGGAGCTCCTGCTTGGCTGGGACTTCTTGGCAGCAGTAACACTGCTTGTCTGTAAGCCCTGTTTACCTGGGCGTGGCTGGGAGGCTCTGAGTGACTTTGAGCCCTGCTTTGTCAGAACCTGGAAACACTGACTTGCTATCAAGGGGCCCTGCCTGTGCATCCAGGTGCTAGCTAGTAGGTCTGCCTCCAGGTCTCAGGAACTTAAGGACTTGGTATGTGAAGTAAGGGAGCCAAGGACAAGTGTGACAAAGGGAGAGACCTGGAGTTAAGGTGGGATGGGAGGGCATATAGCTCTTTATTTTCTTCTCCTAGTGAGTGCTTTGGATTATGGGGACACTAGACTTGTCCCCAGATCGTAGAGGTGCTCTGGGCCTGCTGGCTCTCCAAAGATCAGACTACATTTTTGTAGTTTTGAAGCTGCCCAGCCTGTGTCTAGCCTAAGTGTCATCAGAGGGTGTGGTTACAAACTTGCGGTCTTTTTGCTTTGAGTATCTTTGTCCCCGTGGCTTAGAAGAGCTCTTGACTATAGACCTGAAACTGCTTTTGCCCATTCTGCCCAGATGTTGATTGGGTAAGAAGCCCTCAGCTCTGTAGCCACCTTGTCTCTGGTGTGTGGAAGAGGTTCTGCTAATAAGAACAGACTTTTATTGGTTAGGTTTCTACTTTGCCTTCCCCACCTCCATACCCCAGCCTGCTATTGACTGCCTATGGCTTCAACAAGGGCCTTAACCTGCTAGCCTCTTTCATGAGCCTCCCTTGAATCAGGGCTGCTGTGGCTAGAGAATGTAGTGATAGTGCTTGCTGGAATGCCAGCTTGGCTTCTGGTCCATACTGGTAACACTATGTTATACTCTGTCCTATTCCCTCTGAGCCAAGTGGTATGCCTCTTAGTAGCTGGTACTCCCCTGGGGGTCCAGACCACTGTGGTGCTGCCAAGAGAGGATACCTATTGCTCAGGCTTGCTTCTTTCTTTGCCTTCAGCATGGGTGGGAGCCAGTAGTGAAAACCCTGGTGTGAGCTCAGGGCCTAGTGGGGTTTGTGGTGGGGTCCACATACTTTCTCTTCCCTATTGACTTAGCTCTGCTCTGTTGAAACATTGCTCAGGGACCTTCTCAGGCAAGCAGATAGCCCTCACAGAGGTGCAGGACACTAGCTGTAAACCTCCTGGTAGGCTAGATAGATGAGAGAAGCCAAGGTCTTTAAGTGACTGACATCCTTGCCCCTTGTTTTGTTGTTGTTGTTTGTTTTGTTTTTTTCGGGACAGGATTTTTCTGTAGCTTTGGAGCCTGTCCTGGAACTCGTTCAGTAGACCAGGCTGGCCTTGAATCCACAGAGATCTACCTGCCTCTGCCTCCTGAGTGCTGGGATCAAAGGTGTGCACCACTACCACCACTCCTTGTTTTTCTGGTTACTCTGCTCTTTCTCAACCTCCTTACCCTGCTTTTCCACATGAAATACTTCTCAACCTAATGGCCACTTCTGGGAAGTCTCTCTTGGCCTGTTGGCCTCATTACCTACTGTAGTCCCTCATTTCAGGTGTTAGAGTCCTTATTGTATCCAGCTCCTTCCCCAGACTAGCTCTTCAAGGCCAGAAAAGCCTCCATTGCATCTTACTACTTGGGCCTCTTGCTATGTGTTGGCACTGCCCCAGGCTGGAACTTCTCTCTCTTGGCTCTGAACCAGTGTGGTTGTTGGTGTTGACTATGTGGTTGCTACTGCCAGCTGCTGAGCTCAAGCCTGCCCCCCCCCCCACAGTTCCTGAAGTATCAGTCTGTGTCAGGAGGAACCCTTACCCATATACTGGGCAGCTGGCTTAAAGATTACAATTGAGATGCAGCCAAGAGCCCACTGGCTTGAGTTGAGTGTACCTCTTGCAGGGGATATCGACCATTCAGGTTTAGGAGGAAGACAGTGAGCTCATTCACTGCCATTGGATCTTGCAGCTGATGAATTGTGACTGTGGCCAAGGGCTTTATTCTACAGACTATTTCCTCTTCTAGAGGGTACTCACTTGAGGGCAGGAGAACTGTCCAAGACCAAGGTTACCTGATCAGCATATGACCAGGCCCTGGCATCTACCACCAGCTAAACCTGTCAAGAGAGGAAGTGTACAACCTGGTATCAGGAAGACAGAAGCTGGGTCCCGTTCACATGTGAAGTGCCCTTTTCACCCACCACTTCCTGTCTGCAGGGCTGGACTCTGCAGACATGTGCAGGCAGCACCTGTGACTTGTACTTCCCCTGGGTTGTTCCATGACAGTTTCCTGGTCACCTTATGTGTCTGGGACTGTGGCGATACAGTCTGTACCTCTGAAAGATCCCACCTGTGGCAAATGAATGCAGGCAGTACTGAACAGCCCTTGAAGTGATGTGGATTTAAGGTGGGTAGGGTTAGAGGTTGGTTGTGGGAGAAGAGTAGCTAAGCAGGAAAGAGCCATTGGTTTGGGAGGGGCTTAGAGAAGGGAGGCTCTTGGGGATGGACTTTATAGTGTGCTGAAGAAGCCAGGGTAGGTTTGAACCAGTCAGACTTGCAGTTTTTTATTTTGTTTGTTTTTGTTTTCCAAGACACAGTTTCTCTATGTAGCAGCTGTCTTGGAATTCTTTGTAGACCAGGCTGGCCTCGAACTCACAGAGATCTGTCCACCTCTGCCTCTCCAGTCCTGGGATTAAAGTTATGTGTCATCACACCTGACTCAGACTTGCGTTTGATTTATTTCTTAGTTTATTACTATTTTTATGTATATGAGTGTTTTGCCTTCATATAAGTCTGTACACCATGTGTGTGCAGTGCACATGGAAGCCAAAACAGTGTGTCAAATCCCTTGAAACTATAGTTACAGATTGTTGTCACTATCCATGTGGGTGCTGGAGATTAAACCCTGGTCTTCTGGAAGAGCACACAGTGCTCTTAACTGCTGAGCCATCTCTCTCTAGCCCCTAGACTTGCCCTTTAGAAGTAGGCAGCTTAGGGCTGCCAGTTATAGGAGGGCAATTGTGTTAAACCAAGAAGGGTATCTTCCCAGCCATTGTTATGAACCAGTTCAAAGTTGGAGCCATCCTCTTTAGTGACCACAGTGAACAGGTACCACAGACAAAGGGCCCAAGGCAAGGGTCCATGATGATTTACACAGAGTTAAAAAATGTTCTAATTCAGAAAAGATGAGGTTGTCTTTGGAGTTGGGGCCATATCTGAAGGGCCTTTTAGGCCTCCAGAATTCTACCTAGGCTTAGTTATGCAAGTATGTTCTCTCTGAGGACTTGAGCTGCATGTGTCTGTTGCAGAAATGAGCCTTGAAGCCCATACTTCTGGGCTCTAGGTGGACACCAAAACTTTCAAGACAAACACAAGGGTTCCTGGAAATCTGAAGCTGATCTTTGGGATTTTTTCCTGGGTCTTTCTGGTAAGCCAACCTGAACCGTTCTGACCCAAAGAGCATCACTTTTGTGTATGAGGCAGAGGTTCATTTTGGCAAGTGCAGGCAGTCTTCTTGGGCTGGGAATTTTCCTTCTACCACTTACAACATCAGCAGATTAGGGCTTCCAGGCTCTGGAGTTTAGCAGTTTGAATGCTTGGTGGGTGCCTGAGATTACTACCAGACCACTGGGTATCTGGACTTTGCCTGTGATAGGTAAATGAACTCTTCCATGGTATCTTGATGGTTTGGTGAACCTGTTACTACCCACCATAGCTTCTGACTCAGAGTGCATGTTCAGTGAAAGCTGGCGTGGCTAGTTTTCAGTTGAGAGCAGTAGTTAAAGGGACCTGAACTGGAAGCATACAAGGAAAGATTCATATTTCTTCCTTTTTCTCTCTAGTTGTTGCTCTTCTCTCTTCTTGAGGTTCACCTGTTGAAGCAAGTGTGATTAGAGCTGAGCCACTGCCCTGGCCATGATGCTTGTGGTCTCTGCCTAAGACCCATAAGCAGGAAGAGACCGTGAGCTATATCTGTCTCAGAGAAGTGCAGAGCATAGAGGGGTTAGGGTTTTGCTACTAAGCTTACATCAAACCCAAACCCTCACTTTTTGATCCTCACTATGTAGCTCCGGCTGGCCTAGAAGTCACTATATATAGACCAGGCTGGCCTATATCTGTCTCTCAAGTGCTGGGATAAATGGTGTACATCACTACATCTGGCTCCAAACCCTGTCTTTGGGACGAACCTTTGACTGATGTGCTCCACTAACTCTTAAGAGATGTACTGTGAACTCACCAGCTCTCATGGGGGTTGTGTTTGCCAAAAGGATAACAGGAAAAATTGGACCTAGTTGTGAGGCTGGCTGTGCCCATTATGGGTATAGGCAAGATAGCCTTTCTTTTTTTAAGAAAGATTTTATTTATTAGGTATATAGTGTCCTGTCTGCATGTAGGCCTGCAGGCCAGAAAAGGGCACCAGATCACATTACAGATGGTTGTGAGCCACCATGTGGGTGCTAGGAATTGAATTCAGGACTCTTGAAGAATATAGCCAGTGCTCTTAACCTCTGAACCATCTCTCTAGCCCTTCAAGACAGCCTTTCTATCTGGGCAGCAAGTCGGGTGGACTGCTTGGGACTTTGGATTGTAGAAGGCATCCCCTGTAACAGCCATTATCACAGACAAGGACCCATCACATAACACTGTTGAACAAAAAAGGCCCAAGGCAAGATCCATGATGGCACTTGAGTAGAGTTCAAAGGCATTCTGGTTCAAGAAGGATAAGGTTATCCTTGTTGTGTGGGGCCCATGTCTGGAAGGGACCCATTCAGCCTGACTGCTAATAAGAAGTAAGTGCTCAGTAAACATGAGTGAAATTAGTGACAGTAGTAAAGGTGGCCCAAGATTGGTCATCAAGTCTTCAGAGTCTCAGGTGTCCACTGAGGAGGTAGAGCCCTGTGAGTCAGGGCCTCATGGTCCTGTCTGACCCTGAGCCCTTTGTCTTGTGGTTGGAATCTTGGGTAGTTGCTGAGGACAGCTGGAAAAACAGGTCTGAGTCAGTGCCAGGCTGTAAGGAAAGGTGACTCTGGCTAAATGACTCCTGATTACCTTGTCATCTCAGTTCAGAGAGCCATGGGGAATCCATTGTGCAGCAGGAACACCTGGGTAGCAGATGCAGTAATGATGATCCCAGACCGCACAGACTCTAGAAGACAAGGTGCAGTCACATCTGGGAAGCCCCTACCTGGAAGAAGAACGAGATGACTTGACTATGGAAATAGAGTACAAAGGTCTCTCATTCAGTTGTCAGATCCTCAGCACTGTCTTTGAGGACAGGAGACAGCAGTGAGTGTCCAGGGGCCCTGCTTCCCTCCGAGAGATTGGCTATGGGAGACAGAGGCCTTGTGTGATTTCTACTACATGCATAGACCCAGTTCTGTGTGCACAGGAGGTGCCCTCAGGATGGGCCTGGGAGAAGGTGTCCCCATGACTGGTGTCCAGTCAATTCAGGAACCAGGCCTCAGGGACAGGAATCCCTCTTCCTCTCACTCCTTCCTCCCTGGATGAATCAAACACCACCCAGGCTTGAGTCAGCTAGGAACTGATCACACATTCCTGGCCACCTGCCACACCTCTGGACATCACAGATGGGTTTCAGGCCTGGGGACACGGTCAGGTCCAAAGTCCAGGGCAAGGAAGAAGGCTGGGTCAGTGGTTTTTGCATGGCTCCAGACCACCTGCCTCTGAGGGCTCGGCCCTGTCCTCCATCCAACAGAGGTGTCTGGTGTGTTTAGGCCAGGTGCTAGTAGCTTCATGAGAAGGGAGGTAGATAATGGCTGAGACCTGAAGAGCTCTGGTGTTCATTGTTTTGCAGAGGCTTGCTTGGACCCATCTTTGTCTCCCCAAGTCTCTCAAGTGAGTCTGCTGGGTACAGGAAGGGAAGTTCCCTGAGCAGATCCAGCTCCACAGCTCTGTGTATACTAATAGTCTGGGTTTTAGGAGAGGAAGTTGGTATCACACCCCAGTGTCACAACCATTGTGTCCTTTTGTTTTGAATTCCTAGGGCCTTTGGTTTCTGGCCTTCACATGGAAATGTAGTGTTAGGCACCCAGAGTCAGACAGCCATAGGTTTGGGTCTCAAACCTCCAGTCAGTAGACCTTAGGCAGGTGAATTCTTGAGCCTTGGGCTCCTAGCCTGTGACATGGGGGTGATGGACTATGGATTCTGTGACTGTCCTTTGGTATGAGCCTAGATGCAATGCCGTCTCTTCCCTTCTGTGTAAAGGATGAGACCACAGGGCCTAGGGTTCTGGCATGACAGATAGTCATGTTATCAATGAGACCTGGAATGGTTCTCCTGTGTTGACATATTTCCCAGGGAATCTGCAGGGTTGAGGCTTGGGGTACAGGTTGTCCCTCAATTCCTGTAAGACCTGCCTCAAGTCCCTGGACTCCCTAAGAATTAGTATTCTGGTCTGTGGAGTGGAAGTAGGGAGACAGCATGTGGAAAACACTTGTATTTGGCATATAGGAGGACATCCAGGAAAGAGGAGCCAGGGCCACCTTTGTTTAGTGCATGGTACTGGACCTGCATTTGGTTTAAAGCCAATAATATACTATGAATCCCTTCACAGAGGTTTGAGGATGCAGCCCAGTATAGAGCTCTTGCCTAGCATGCACACAGTTCTGGATTTCAATCAACCCTAGCACCAACAATAAAAAGAAAAAGATAGTGACTACTGGCACCAGTTCACAGGCATTTGCCTGAGTGGTAACATGAGCTGTCTGTATACCCTGGCTGTGGAGCAGAAGGTAGGACAGGACAACTACACGTCTGTGTCTGTAAATAAAGGATGTCAACACCTAGCTCTCTTGGTGTTACTTGCCTGAAGAATACCAGGGTTCAAACCCAGGTGTCTAACCCTGATGCTCCTAACCCAGCAAGTTTGAGCACCCTGTTGAAACCTTACCCCATCTCTGCTGTGTAGTTTCTAAAGCTGCAGCTTGCCCACATTGTGCTTGATGGCGTTACTTGCCAATGTCAACCTGTACTCCTAGCCTTTTTGTCAACTCCTGAACCACGTTTAGGGTTCCTGCCAGCAAGGGAGCAGGAAAGGCACCATGAGACCCTAAGGAGGGGCTGCTTTAAGTTCTCTAGTGTTGTGCACAAAATGGCTTGTCTTCTAGGAACTTCTTGCTGCCTCACCAGAGGAGGGACTGGCATGCTGAACTGTAGGGAACTGTTCCCCTGCACGTGGCCCTGAACTCCTGGCAGGAGCCAGACACTGTTGTGCTGCCACGTTGGCCCTTCTGGCCTGTAGCTCCTGGACGGATGCCTTGGCTGGTCCCTGGGACGGGCCCCTCCCCAGGCAGCTGTGCTGGTCTCTTCGGGGAAAGCACTGGCAGATGTTGTCAATTTAAATTGTTTCCTTATTATTCTCTCACTCAGGCCAGGGCTGCCTCTCAGCAGCGCAGAGCATAGATTGTATTACTAGGACCACTCATTCCCTGGAGGAACCAGGCTGTTGCTGGGCAAAGCCAGGGAGGGGCAGGCCGGTTAGCAGGAGAGGATGCCTGTGTTGGTGCCTGTGGGCTGAATCAGAGGACTAAGTAAGTCTTCTAGGACCCAGGAGCACAGCTAGGGCTGGGAGGTCCCTGGGGTCCTGTCAAGTGTTTACCTTCCTGATCAGAGTTACCTGGAAGTTGAATGAAGAGTGGCTTCCAAGGCCCCTGGTAGTACATCTCAGCTGGAGCTGATTTGGTTTAATCTCAAGACAGCTTGTCACGTCTGGAGTTGTTCAACTCTAATTGATAGGGTGCAGCTAAATGTACCACAAAGAAAATCCTCTTCCTACACAGCCAGTGGTCCTGCAGGCTAGTAGACATGTATATGCTCACTTGTGTCTGGAAATGCCTGTTTTGCTAGGCTTTACACCCTACTTTGCTCAGATTTTAGCACCTAACTCTCTCCCAGTCCTGTGCCTCATACTGAGCATGCCAGTGATGGTGGTAAATGTACTGATGGGCATTTACATTTATGTGTGTGTGTGTGTGTGTGCATGCTTGAGAGTGTGCATCCTGTATGTTAGGGGATAAAACTCAAGTTGCTAGTATTGTATACCAAGTGTGCTGTCCTGGTGAGCCTTTTAGCTGGCCCCTGATGGACACTTCTGTCTGGGAAAGTGAAGTGTTGTAGATGGCCCTGAGGTCACCCTGGGGTTCCCTTTTCCTTGTTTCCGGCTCCTATGGCAACTGCCAGTCCTGCTTCCTCCTTAGCACCAATTCTGGGGACAGTCTCCCTGAGCCTATGGGTTCTTAGCAGCCTGTGGCTATGAGGGAGCTCCCATGACAGTCAATCCCTTGTCACCTGTGTGGTAGAGACCCAGAGCCAGCAAAGCTCTGGGACCCTGTTGCACCTTGTAAGCAGTGATGCTTCTAGGTACAGTATTTGTTGCAGTGAGCTCATTCCTAAGAACCATGAAGCCAGATTCTGGGGTGACTCCTAATAGGAACATTGCATTTCTGTCAGAGAAACTGTTGGAAGTGGCTCAGTTTGCCCTGGCCTGCCATGTTCCTCATCCTCTGGGGCCTCTTTAATAGTCTTGGTTGTTGTGAACCACAGAGGCAGTAGAGTGGCCTTTTGCTCCTCCATGGTGTCTGCTTATATCTTCCTTCTTTGCAGGGGGTCAGGGACAACTGAAATGGCATAGTGAATTGGGAGCCTCATGGCAGGCTGCTGCAGGGAGACCTGGTGTTCTGTGAGTTTGTTCCACCCTCCTGGACCTCAGTTTCTTCACATGCCTCAGTTTCTTTATACAGGCCTCAGGATTATGGGAGAATTCTTTCAGTCCTGTACTTGAATCATGCATCCCACAGAATAAGCTCAAGGCATGGGGGATGCTTTATTGATATAAAGGGGCCAGGGAGCACATAGAGTAGAGATCCCGCTCTGCCAGTTCGGTTCTGGGCTTTTTAGGGAAAAAGGCCATGGTAACAGAGATGTGGGCCACATTAGTATGGGACCCTTATGGTGGCCAGCCATATTTCTTGGTCCCAAGACACAGCAAGGCAGATGTTAGAGAGGTGTGGCTCTGTAGACACTAGGTTGATGGACTTCTTTACATCCCACTTGAACTGAGCAGAGAGAAAGGGGTCACCACAGCTTCATGCAGTGGGCATGCAATCTCCTCCCTTTCAGGCTGTCCTGTGTTATTCCTATTGCTGGAGACTATCTTTCCTTTCATTTTTACCCAGCTGACTCCAGCTTTGAAACCCCGACTCTGACATCTGCCAGTTGTTTCCTGTGTAACATGTTTCCCACTCTGCTCCAGGACCCTTCACAGTGTTCATTCCATGCCTGTAGCCTGAGCTGGTGCCTATAGCAACTCTCCATGGATACCTCACAGAGCTCTGCTTGGATACAGGTCCAAGGTTCTTGCTAAGTCACTCTGCATGGCTGCCTGGGATAGGCAGAGGTGGTCAGGGAGTCAGATTGGGAGAGTCCTAGAGCCAGAAGAGATCCAGGAAGTCAGAATCTGAGGCCACTGTTTTGTGGGGTACTTACTCTATTTTAGGACATTTCAAAAATACCTTCGTGGTGGTCACAGAGGCCACAGTGGTTAAAGGGTTTGCCCTGTCTCACTGGGGTTTGCAAGTCTAATTGTATATCTTAAAACTAAAAGAAAAACCTGTCTCTTTAATTACCTGTCCCTGGCAGTGGCAACGGCAGGAGGGAACAGGGATGCACACCCTGAAACCCCCAACTAGAAGAGCTGACTCCCTGCCTTCCAACCCTGACAACAGACTGTCCACATTGACTCAGCCTGTCCCCACTGGCAGTGCCTCAGAGGGGTAAGGGTGGGCCCTGGCCATGAATCAGATATTTGTGGCTCAAATCCCTTTGCTTATTATAACCACCCATCCGAACGTAATTTCCCTTTTCCTTAATTTTTATCTTTTATTTTATTTATTTATTTATTTATTTATTTATTTATTTATTTATTTATTTATTTTTTGTTATTTTGAGACAGGGTTTCACTGTGTAGCAGTGTTGGCTGTCCTGAAACTAGTTCTGTAGAGCAGGCTGGCTTTGGATTTACAGAGATTCGCCCTGCCTCTGCAGCCTGAATGCTGGGATTAAAGGTGTGTACCTGCCCTGCTTAAAGTTACACAGGAAACAACTGGCAGCTGCCAGTATCTCTGAAGGGCTATGAGAACCACTCTTAAACAAAAACCAGGTAGCCCCAACAACTCCTCACCTGCAGTTCTAACAGACTTGACTGTGCTGTCTGTCCCCTTCCTTCTGGCCATTTTCCTTTCATATCAGTATAAATAAGCCAGCTGTCCAGGGAACTAGCAGTCCAGGGTTCTGGTCCTTTTGGGCTGGGGTGATCTCTGAGCTTTGGTTTTTGCCATTTTATTTAGTTAGTTATCTGGGGCTAAGCATGCTAAAGTTTTGTAATTTTACACTTGCTGTTGTCTGGCTGCATGCTGAACCATATTTTCAGGGAAGGGAGTGGGTTATATTACTATTTACGTAATTTTACGTAATATTACTATTAAGTATAATTTGTCTTTTCACACTGTCTTGATTTCCATGGCTGGCCCATTGTGCTCCTGAGGAATGGGTGTATATATTGGGCAATTGGGCACTGTTATGCACGGGCCTGTGGTTCCCTGGCAGGCCCAGCCTCTGCCTCCCTAGTACCTCCCAGCCCATTGAGGTTGCAGATGGTATAAGGTGGTGCTCAGTTGCAGCATCCTTGATACTCTGTGGTCTCCCAGTGTTAGAAGGGCTTATGCTGTTCCCTAGAGTAACTTTTCTGCTTCTAATGATACTGTATTCTCCAGGACTCACACAGGAGTTAGTTCCCTTTACCCAGGTAGGCATTGTGAAAATTTACAATCAATATTAACTGTTCTGTGGTGGAGTGCTTGGTTATATGTGCAAAGCTTTAGGTTCACTCCCCAGTATCACCAAAAATAAAAGAGAAAAGAGGAAGGGAAGGAGACTTAGGGTGTCAGTGGGAGAATGCTTGCTTGTCTAGCATTCATAATGTCTTGTGTTCCATCCCCAGAGGGAAAATGACACAGTATCTCTTCCCTGCCCATCCTCATCTGTAGTTTCCAGACACTCAGGTGCCCAGTGGTGGCCTTCATTTGCCATATGATGTCATGGGCACCTCAATTTTCTGTGCACACCATCTTGCATGTGTCCTTTTGAAACCAACAGAGATGATGTATTGTAGAAACCTTCTGTATCTGGCTTTTCCTGCTGTCCTGCCGATGAGTGAGACTACCCTCCTTCCCTTGCTTCTTTCTTTCCTTTTTATGAGACAGGATCTCATTATGTAGCCAGATCCATCTGCTGCAGCCCCAGGAGTGCTAGGACTAAAGGTGTGAGCCACCAGACCCTGCTCTCCTATCCCTTTTTTTTTTTATTCTCTTTTCCCCTGACAGGGTTTCTCTATGTAGCCCTGGCTGTCTTGAAACTAGCTGTGTAGACCAGACTGGCCTTGAACTCAGAGCTCAGATTGCCTTCCTCTGTCTCCCAAGCTTACCTTCTTTCTACCAGTTTCATACTTAATGCCACTAAGCAGTCTCACATCGGAGTTTTTGTTTCTATTTCTGCTTAACTTGGCCTTACCGACTCACCCTATCTTAGCCCCCCACACAGACATGATCCCTTTGTAATTTGGGGGCCAAGACTCCCTCTCTCCCCCCCACTTGTTTTGGAGCCCACCACTCTGCGCACTTTGTCCCTCAGTACACACATTGGCCTCGGGATCTTTGTTGTTTCTACTTCTGTTTTCATCTTGCAAACATCTGTGTGGCTCACTCACTGCCTTGGTGCTGCTTGGGTTTGATGTTACTTTCTTGTTAAGACCTTCCCTGGCCACCTTTCCCTCACATCTCTGTCTACCTTGACTGTCCACTGTCCACCTCCTCCCATTCCTTTATTAACACCTAGGACATGCATTGCCTAAGTTTTCTGTGTCTCTTACCCACTGCCAAAGTAGCAGCTCTTCAAAAGCAGGAATTTCTGTCTGCTTTGTGTACTGCTCATTTCTCCATCTAGGATTTTTAGAAATGCCTAGCACATTGTGGGTACTTTAGTTAATGGATCCTAGCACATTGTGGGTGCTTTAGTTAATGCATCTTAAGTGGATCCAGTCTGATAGCTCCTAAACTCCTGCCCAGGACTCATGGCTGCCCTTTTGACAGCCTCAGTCCTTCCTATAGGCCTGAGTTCTTGTCCATCTCATTCCCGCTCTGCCTGGAACCTCCTTGTTCCCCAAAGGGGTTTGGGTCTGGGCTTGAGAGTGCATCTTTAGAACTTGGGTGAGCCGTGCAGCATTTCTGAACTTCTTTTCATTTTCTTGCAAAAAGTGGACAGGGAAACACCCCCCTCTGTGTTGAATTGTGGGATGAGGTTACAGCAGGTACTCAAGTGACTACTACTGTGGTGTTTATTACAGCCTTGCTTTGCCCCCTTGTTGGGGCGGGGTGGGGTGGGGTAAGGGGACTGTCAAGGGTACCTGCTGCTGCTTTTCCCCGGGTGTGTGTGTGTGTGTGTGTGTGACATGTAATACTAATTGTTCAGAACCAGTATGTAAACAGGAGGGTGGCCCAAGGCTGATCAAATAACCAATAAACTCTGCCTTGCTCACCTTCCTGTAGGAGGGAACAAGTTTGTCACCTTAGCCTGGGAGGGCTTCATGTGATTTGTTCTGGCCTGGCCTGGCAGGGCTGATGGGAACTGCAATTGAGCTTTAGGCTTCCTAGCTGGTATTCCCAAAACAGTCTCAAAGGAGGGTCAGGCAGTTTGCCATCAACTTTTGTTCCCAGACTCTAATCCTAATTCCTCTGGGTGTTTGAGTCCTAACCTTCCTGCTTCTGCAGGTCTCCAGCAGCTGCTTCTGCTCTTAGGTGGGGTGAGGTGGGGGCTAGGGTCCACACAGAGTGGTCCCAGTCCTGTCCCCTTTCAAGCTTAGGCCTCAGTTGCTCAATAGTGACTTTCTCTGCCTTTCTGATTCCATCTTAGCCATATCCATGTGGGCAAGGCAGCCATGAACAGACTCAAACACGCTGTCCCTCACTTGTCTCCCTACTGACCATCCTCCTCGGTGTTTCCATTTACCAAGTCTATTCTCACAGGGCCTTTGTACTTGCTGTTCACCCGTACCTCTCTCCATTCTAAGCTTTGGTGAGGAAGACCCATCTCCAGACACCTAACTAAAGTAGCAGCTGTGTCTGAACTCTGCCCAGTTCTTGTCTTCCCTATCCTGCTTTCCATGTTCCTATTTATCAGATTGGCTGTGCATTTTGTTTTTTGTTCTACTGACATGGAATTCACATACTTCATAATTCATCTACTTGAGGTGTGTGGTTCAGTGTTTGTTTGTTTTGGTGCTAGTTGTGGAACCCAGGGCCTTGCACATGATCAGCAAGCACTGTTCCTACAAGTCAGTGGTTTTTCAAACTCACAGGGTTGTACTCTCATCACTGCAGTCATCTGCAGACCATTTTTATTACTTCACCAAGAAACCTCATGCATACATATTAGCTGTCACTCTTCATTTCCCCAACTTCTGTCCCCTGGCAACCACCAGTCTACTTTCTGTCTCTCTGGACTTGCCTATTCTGAACATTTCCTACAAATAAAATTTACACTAGGTTCTCCTGTGTGCCTAGCTTTGACTTAGCAATAATGTGTTCAAGGTTAGTAGCACTGTGAAAATGCATCCTCCCAAAGGACACCGACCTCATGAGCAGACCACAAGTATTTCACCCACTTAACCATTAGTGGATGTGTGGGTTGATTTGCTTTTTAACTCTTGTGAACAGTGCTGCTTGACACATTTATATGTGTTTTGATGTGGATGTGGATGTAGATTCTGGTTCTGTTGGGTTGGACCTGGGGTAGAATTACTAGATCATATGGAATGTGGGACTGCTGGCCTCACAGGTCCACAGGGCTTCAGCTGCCAGGTTTTCCTGCTTTTTGTGCCCCTGAGCCAATGTAGCAGCCTAGGGCTCTCACTCTGAAGCTAGACAGCCTGGATTCTAGCCTGCTTTCTGAGTTCTGGTCTTAAAATCTTGCTGGAGCCCCAGTGTCACAAACTGTTGAGAGAGAGAGAGAGAGAGAGAGAGGGAGGGAGGGAGGGAGGGAGGGAGGGAGGGAGGGAGGGAGGGAGAGAGAGAGAGAGAGAGAGAGAGAGAGAGAGAGCGCATAGATCCACAGCCACCCAGGCTGCCGTGCATGAGAAGCAGAAGGTGCCTGACTGCAGCCCTCTCTGACCCTCACCTCAGAGCCTAAATCTGGCAGCTAACCAATGTTTCTTGGGTCACTTCTCAGCTGTGTGACTGCCCCATCCAGCTGTCACACACTGCTTCCTTCCCAGGGATGCCCCTAACTGAGCACAAGTTCTACCAGGGTTTGGGTGAAGACTGTAGTGGTGCCACAGCTCAGCTCTCCAGGCTGTGCACTGCTACCACCCCAGATCTTGCGGTGTTCCCCACAGCAGTGGGTTGAGTCGTAGATGAGCTGCCCCCTGAGTTCCCATCAAATAACCTCCTCATTTAGAAGTGACGGGTTGTTACCGCTGTCAGTTTCTTTGTAGACAGTGGCTGACAGGCTTTGTTCAGCACTCTGAGCAGGCCATGATGACTACTGGCTTTGAATGGTGGATAGCACCTGGGAAGCAGTGTATAGCATTAGCTATTGTTACTGTTGTCACTAGACAAGTCTGGGTTAACCCAGCTTGTGGGCTCAGCAGACTAATGGGGAGATCTGAGGCCCTGACCTAGCTTTGACCTCTTATCTGTAAATGGGTTGAGTGAGTCCATCCTGGGAAGACTGAAGTGAGGGTCACCTGGCAGGGACTGATAATGGGAGTGGAGGGACAGCCAGGGTCAAGGTGCTGGGAGCAGAGGCTTAGCAGGGCAGCGGGCCCCTGAAAGGCTAGCTACTCCAGCCTTTCCTCACCGGTGGGTGCTCTTTGATTCTTTGTTTCTCTTCTTTTGGGGGGTTGAGACATGGTTTCTCTGTGTGGCCTTGGCTGTCTTGGAACTCCTTCTGTAGACCAGGCTGGCCTCAAACTCACAAGGCGAGTACCACCACTGCCTAGCGGGTTCTTCATTTACAGTTATGTTACAGTCTTATGAAAACTCTCTGGTAGCAGGGACCTTGCCTTGTCCCTGATAGGACTGGAGTGGGGGTGATACTCCACATTAACCTAAATGCTCACCTGTCCCATATTCATCTGTCCTGTCTCCACAGGGAGGAGGTACAGGAGAATTGTGTACGGTGGCGGAAGAGGTTCACCTTTGTGTGTAAGATGAGTGCCAATCCTGCCACAGGCCTGCTGGACCCCTGCATCTTTCGAGTGTCTGTGCGCAAGGTGAGGTGGCTTCATGTGACTGAGCCTAATAAGGGCTTTGAGCCAGAGCTGAGGATGGGTGTGGAACTGACCACCTGTGGTTTTAGGCTCCTTTCTACCATGTCCACTGCAAGGAGAAATGTGGGCTGTTACCCTGCCCATTTTGTGTTGTTTTCATGGTGCTTTGGGGAGATCTGAGATGCCAAGGTTTCCTAGTCATGCCTTATGTGTCTCTGTCTTTGCAGGAGCTGAAAGGCGGGAAGGCTTATTCTAAGGTAAGAGGGCCTTACTTCATACCGCTGCTGCCTTCCTTCTTCCTTTTCCTGGTACTTCACTAGTTGTGATAGGAATTGGTTAAGAACTTACCATAGCAAGCAATGGTGATGCCCACCTTTAATCCCAGCACTCGGGAGGCAGAGGCAGATCTCTGTGAGTTCAAAGCCAGCCTGGTCTACAGAGTAAGTTCCAAGACAGGTTCCAAAGCTACACAGAGAAACCCTGTCTCAAAAAACAAAACAAAAAAAGAACTTAGCAGAGATCACCCAGCCTCTGTTTCCTAATATTTTGTGTGTGTGTGTGTGTGTGTGTGTGTGTGTGTGTGTGTGTGTGTGTGTGTGTGTGTGTGTGAGTGAGAACCCAGGACCTCATGCATGCTAGGCAAATACTCTACCACTGCTACAAAGTGTGCATATGACTTAGAGAAACTGAAAGGAGGTGCTATGTGTATGTGTGTGTTTGTAAGCAGCCTTTGTTCAGCTGATGTAAAGATTGTGCAGCTTGAGCTTCTTACTTACTCAGGCTATCATGGATGTCTTTTCAGGTCACCTCAGCTTTCTGTATTCTTTCTAATGGCAGCAGTGTCCTACTATGTGGCTGGTGATATAGATTCAGCCATTCACTGCTGTTGTAGAGCTGTGTTGACCCTAGGTTTTTATTAGTATTTACCTTTTACCCCAACACCCACTCCCACTCCTAGCTTCAGTCCTAGGAGTAAAACTTTTTCTATGGGAAAAATTGGGGGAAGATGACCTAGCTTTGAATGAGCATGTCCTATCCTCCATCTCTCTTCTCTGGGGGACTCTTGGGCAGCCCAGCACAGACCGGACTGTATCTTCCTTTGTTCTACCTCTTACCCTGTAGGAGATATCTGAGATAAGGGTAACATGGGCTCAGACATCCCCACTGCTAGAGCTCCAGAAGCCCACAGCTCTGTATGCATTCCCTGGCCCAGCAATGGGGTGGGGACGGGAACTGACAAAATGCAAGTGTCTCTTGTTTACTCATGAGTAAGGATACCAGTGTACAGCCAAGAAGCCTTCAGCCCACATCAGATGCTGCCAGACCTTTCCCTCTTGTTCCACAGCAGGACCTCACCTGGGCTTTTTTCCATTATGTAAATGAGGAAACCAGTACCCACAGAAGGGCTTGACTGGAAAATGGGGTCCCTCTGAGTCATTCTGATCCTGAAGCCTGTGTCCCTAAACTCTGTAGTCAAGACCTATACATAACTGGTGTACAATAAGTGTCCCAAATTAGTTTGCTACCTTAGTGACACCCAAGCCTGGCATTCTCTCACTTCAGCTTCAGTCTCCTCCTTTCAGGCATATTTGGATTCCATCTGATTCATCTCTGTGGCCCTATGTGTCTGTCCTTTCTGTCTCTCACATCTCACCTGCACACTTCCCGAGAGGAACCGGTCTACACTGGTTGCTAGAAAGTCTTTCCCAGTAGGCCTGTGTACCAGGACAGTGGAAGGGCTCATGCCCATGTCAGACTCTTCCCTCTTCTCTCCACTGGAGACTTCATGGGGTCCTGCCCACTCTGTAGTATCTCATCACTTCACCCTGCCACTGAGTTCCCACGGGCCTTCTCTTCTCCTCTGCCTGCTCTTCTGTCAGCTCCTGACAGCATGGCCTTGTTTCCTTGGGAACAATGTGTCTGTGTCACAGACAACAATGTCCTTTCATCTCAGGCATAGTGGCCCTAGTGCACCCTGGGACTCTATACAAAGGGTGCTTTGTGCCACTCAAGGATGTGAGCTCCTTGCTTTGCTACATTGGTGCTGCTGACCCAGGATCCTGTCCTTGAGTCCTGGTTATACAACAGTCAGTTGGGGCTGTGGGGTGAGCTTGTCCTCCCCTCCCCATCCCTCCCAAGTTAACCCCTCTGGTGCATCTGTAGCACCCACACTCTCTGCAGCCTCCCATGTTTTCTTTTCTCCTCCCAGCTGGGTTTCACTGATTTGAACCTGGCTGAGTTTGCAGGCTCAGGTTCCACCGTGCGCTGCTGCCTATTGGAGGGGTATGACACCAAGAACACTCGCCAGGACAACTCCATTCTCAAGGTACCTTCTGCCTGCCTCTTCTGCCTTCCCAAGGGGTAGGGACAGTTGTAGCTCCTCATGAGAAAATGTTGAATTCTCAGAGATGCTAGGAGGATGTGGGCCCCTGGGTCATGGCCTCAGTTTTTCCACTCATGGTTGGTGTGACCCCTACCTTCCAAAGGGTTTGATAAGCACCTCTGACAAGATAAACCTTGTGCCACGTGCCTGTACTTTTCTACTTTGTGGCCCTAACAGCAAGCATAGCCTATGGGTCTGGTGTCTGTCATTAGCTCCAAGTTTGAATAGGAAGGAGTCATAACAACAGAAGTTCCATCGTTTGCCCTAGCTCATAAGCAGAGCTAACACTTAATCCCACCAGTCATTTGACCCACCAGCTCCTAATTGTTGCCCATCATGTTCTGAGACTTCAGGGTCACCTGGTGAGGTATCAGTGAGCAGAACTAATGTTCTGGATTCATGAGCACCATTAGGGGATATACTGAGAGCTCCAAGTCAGACCTGTCCTGCTGGCCACACAGGTTTCCAAAAGTCCAGGTAGCTCATTTCCCTCAGGCAGCTGGTGATTTGTCTTCTTAAAAAGAACAGAAATACCCAAATGTCTGAACCGGAACACCTCTTGGTTCCTTTCCACACCCTTTTACAGTCTGATGAGAAAACCAGTTTGTCCTAACACCATCTCTGAGCTGGCCAGCTGTACCTGCACAGAGCTGGGCTTGGGGTAGTAGACAGGACTTGAAAAACATCAGAATAGGTTTAGGCTGGTAGATGTGGTAGCATACTAGGTAATCCTAGAATTTGAGGCCAGCCTGAGCTACACAACAAGACCCTGTCTTAAAAAGTAAAAAGTCAGACTGTACTGGTGTATACCTTCAATCCCAGCACTCAGGAGGCAGAGTCAGGTGGATCTCTGATTTCCAGGCCGGTGTGGTCTACAAAGTTCTAGAACAGCCAAGGCTGTTACACAGAGAAACCCTGTCTCAAAAACAAACAAAAAAATGGTAGTGCATGCCTTTAATCCAAGCACTCAGGAGGCAGATCTACATACATTCTGGGGCATTTGGGAACTACACAAGACCCTGTAGAACATAAAAAAGAAGGGTTCAGACTGGTTAGTGGAAAGTCTTCCCCAGTAGGCCTGTGCTTAGGGCAATGGAAGAGGCCTGGAGCGAGGTGACCTCAGGTTGGAGGCCAGTCCCCCTACGTCCTGTCTGTTAAGTTTTGGAAGTCAGCTATCCTTAGTTTTGCTTCCCTCACTGGTTCTGTCACCTACTTTGTATACTGTTACGTGACTGAGTGAAAAGATCCATTAAATAACCTGAGCCCAGAGGTTGTGGTGACATCACACTGAGGTCATTAGAGATCTGGGATTAGAGCATTTCTTTCCCATTCTGTTACTCTCTGCCTGTCACTCCAACTACCCCCCCCCCTTTTTTTTTTTTTTTTTTTTTTGTTTTTTCTAGACAGGGTTTCTTTGTACAACAGTCCTGGCTGACCTGCAACTCACTTTGTAGACCAGGTTGGCCTAGAACTCACTAAGATCCTCTTGCCTCTGCCTCCCAAGTGCTGGGACTAAAGGTGTGCACAACCAAGGCCCAGCTTCAGCCCATATTTTTTAAAGGCTCAAGCTTAACTTGTTTTGGACCATTGGCAACATCATTTGCAAGTGGGTTCTAAATTCCGTACTGGTTGTATATTTATTTCACTTCATTTTTTAAAAACGTTTGCCGGCTCTGGTGGCACATGCCTTCAATCACAGCACTCAGGAGGCAGAAGCAGGAGGATCTCAGAGTTTGAAGCCATTCTGTTTTACAGATTGAGTTCCAGGACAGCCAGGGCTACAGAAAACAAAAGCAAAAGCAAACAAAAAACTTTTCAGACAGCCTCTGCTTGCCATGGTGATCCCTGTGGGTATCCCCTACTCCTTGTGGGGCTCCTTGAGCGCTGTTCCCCAACTTTAGGTTCTGTTCTTACACACCTGGGAAGGCAGGTGTGAGTAAATGTGGCCCCTGGAACTCACAGTCCATTTATAATGTATAATTGCAGGTGCTGACTAGCTGCACTCAGGTGGTAGGTGGCAAGTGAGCGCTTGTCACTCCTTCCCCTGGACTGCCTATTTTGTCCTCCACAAGGACATGAGGTTCACTGTTGGCAGGTGGGGCCCAGAGGCTGGATTTTGGCAGCCAGTGCTGATTTCTCTACTCTACCAATAGGTCACCATTGGCATGTTCCTACTCTCTGGAGACCCTTGTTTTAAGACGTGAGTGTTACCCTGGCTATTGGAGGGGATGGGGCCCATGAGTGATTCTTGCTTCCTCCAGGCCCTGGGGTACCTGTCTCCATCTGATCCTGAGATTAGGGTACCCTAGTCACACTCCTCTGTTCTCCCAAGGCCACCATCTACTGCCAAGTCCATCTCCATCCCGGGTCAGGACTCATCCCTGCAGCTGACCTGTAAAGGTGGTGGGACCAGCATCGGTGGTAGCGGTAGCACCAGTTCTCTGACTGGGTCCCGGCCCCCCAAGGCTCGGCCCACCATCCTGGGTTCAGGTACCATCTTCATCTGCCTATTTCTCCACTGCCTGTGGCTTCAGCTTCCTGTCCCAGGAAGATGTTTATCAAGAGGAGGGTGCAGGCATAGTGGTGCACACCTTTACTCCCATAGCTCAGACAGGAAGGAGGATCTCTGGGTTCTGGGCTAGCCAGGGCTACACAGTGGGACTCTATCTCAAAAAGAGGGTGATAGAGTGGTGGGAGAGGATGTATGCTTCTGCTGCCATCATATATATGGCCTGAGTACCATGATGGCCTCAGCCCTACACTCCCTCCCAGAAGTAGCCTCAAAGCTAGGAGGCTTGAGATGATTAGTTAGCAGGTGGCACATGTGGCTCTCCAGCTCTGAGAGCTATGACAGACCTTACCACTGGGCTTGACTTTAACCCCTAAGTGCTGCCGCTCTTGCCTGCCTTGGTTCGGCATGTACAGAAGTAGGGGCCTCCCAGTACCATTGCGCTTTCTGGGACCCAGAAGAGAGAGCTTTCTAGACCAGGGCATCTCTGTATAGATGCTGCCCTTGTATAAACTAAAAGGCAATAGTTCTCTCCTAGCAGAGTGACACTTGAGAGCCCATGTGCCTTAGCATCTGGTTCTGCCATAGAGCATGTTAAGAACTTGAGATCTATCTGAGCTGGAGTGGTACATGCATGTAATCTCAGTGTGGGAGATGGAGGCAAGAAGTTCAGAAGTTTAATGTACATAGCAAATTCAAATCCACCTGGATTACATAGGACCCTATCTTAAAGTTAAAAAAAAAATCTGAGCATGATGGTTCACACCCTTAATTCTATAAGTCAGAGGCAGGTGGATCTCTGAGTTGGAGCAGCTTGGGGCTATATAATGAGTTCTGGGGCACTTGCCTAGTGAGACCCTATTTAAAAAAACAACAACAAAAAAACACCCTGCCTGGTTTAGGTAGAAATACGGCAGACCTGAATCTAGCCTATAAGCTGGGTATTCATGCTCATCTCTGGAGTGGAGGAGGTTGGCAAGGCTGGAATATGTGCATTTGCAGAGAATACCTAGGTCCCACCTAATTTCTTATGTTTGAACAGGGAATGTGTAGTTATATATTTATTCACTCTCGCATCTGTGCCAGGAAAGTTGGTTTGAAATGACCTGGAACATAGCTTGTCTGTTGTTTCCATCCTCCTCCCTGCTTGCTCTTCCTTTCCCAGATTTTCCTGTGAACCCAAGTTCATTCCAGTTTCAAGGCCTTTATTATGCTGTCCCCTGTGTCTAGAAGGTCCTGTCCTTGCTGCTTCCTGTCTCTCCTCCATGTTGTCCTAAAGGTCTCAGTATTAAGCCATCTCCTGGGGAAAGACTTGCCCAATCCACAGACTGATCAGGCTTCCATGGATGCTGTCCCTGCTCTACACAACTCACCATGGTGTGGATAGCAAGTCTCAGTCTTTGTCCTCAAAGATCTTTAACAGATACTGCACTCAAGAAGGTCCCAACAGCTACTTGTGGAATGGGTGACCTGGGTTCTGAGGGTAGCCTGTGGCCTGAGGTAGATTGCTGCCTCTAGCTCTTGATCTTCAGTCTGTGGAATGGAGTGGAAGGCTTGTTGAGAGGAGGCTTATGGGTGAGGTGGCACCTTAGTAACTTTGCTCCTTTTCCCAGGACTGCCAGAGGAGCCAGACCAGAGCCTGTCCAGTCCTGAGGAAGTGTTCCACTCTGGCCATTCCCGAAACTCCAGCTATGCCAGCCAGCAGTCCAAGCTATCTGGTGAGTGGTCAAGCCTCAAACTTGGGATCTCCCACAGCCCTTGGCCCTTATATTCACCTTCCCAATATTGTCACCCCAGGTTACAGCACTGAGCACTCTCGCTCCTCCAGCCTGTCTGACTTGACACACCGCAGAAACACGTCTACTAGTAGCAGTACCTCTGGTGGCCTCAGCATGGCTGTAGAGGGCCCTGAGGGCATTGACAGGGAGCACCGACCCCCTGAGAAGCCACCTCGGCCTCCTGAGAAGCCACCACGACCCCCACGGCCCCTGCATCTGTCAGACCGCTCATTCCGGTGAGTCCTGTTATTTGGGACTCCCTGGTAAACAGATCACTTGCTGTACTCCCTATACTTCTTTGCATCTGACCACAGAGACAACAAAACAGATTCCCCACCTCAGAGTGTTGAATGGTTATGATTTAACCAATTGCTGACTGCAAAATCACAGCCCTTGCTTATCCGGTGCTGCTGTTTGTGGTTTTGTGTATTAGTCTGTAGATCCTACAGACCTTGTTTGAGCCTTAGATCCACTGCATGCATGTGGTTTGGCTTCAAGCAGGTTACCTAACCTTAGTCCTAGTCTATCAGCACCTGCCCCTGAAGGTGAAAAAGGGAGGGCTGAATGAAGTGCAACATGGGGCATGCATAGTGTTCCAGTTCTGTAGATGCTGGGGTTACCCTTGTCTTGTTGTTGTCCCTGTCTCATTCTGTCCCTCACTCCCAAGGCGAAAGAAGGACTCAGTGGAGAGCCATCCAACCTGGGTGGATGATACTCGCATAGATGCAGATGACATTGTGGAGAAGATCATGCAGAGCCAGGACTTCACTGATGGCAGCAACACTGAGGGTGAGCTACCCACTTCAAACCAGCTGGGGTGATGGTGGTCTTCAGAGACTACGAGCCTGACCTCCCTTGTGTCCCCACAGACAGTAACCTTCGGCTGTTTGTGAGCCGTGATGGCTCCACCACACTGAGTGGCATTCAGCTGGCCAACAGGTAGGGGCTGGGGACAGGGTGGTGTGGTAAGGCAGGTACTAGGACCTGGCTTTGAACACCTGTTTTGTCGCCGATGACCTTGGACCCACCCATCCCCAGAGTCCTTGGTAACTGTCTTCAAAGTTCTTTCCCACAGGCCTTTGTGCTGTGAACTCCAGTATTTCTGCGCCCCCCCCCCCCCCCATGCCTTTGAGTGAGAGTAGTGTCCAGAATACAGGGCTTTCCCTTCTGTTCTTATAGCTAAGAACTTCTGCATCCAGGGCTCAAAAAATTTTAGTGAATGGGGTGTCTTGTGCTCTTCTGCTGACCCCTGTTGGCTGAGGCTAGAAATTACAACACCCTCTCAACAACAGCCCTGAGTGGAAGAGCAAGAAGCCACTGGGACCTCCTTACAAAGGTGATAAAGATTCCTCCTTAGACCACTTGCAAAATGAGAAGCTGAGATTGGGAGATTGAAGAAGAGAAACCTGATTTCTACAAGACTTAGGCAGTGAAAAGAGTGGATGCAGCCCCTTAACTTTCTGTTGCCTTCTTAACAAATCTTACAGTCCCTCCAAACCTGTTTCTTCATTTGTCAAATGACACAGAACAGTCCCTCCTTGCCAGGGTGGTACATCCAGGTGTGTACACAGTTGATATCCAGAGGGGATCAGGCATAGCTGGTGCTCCCACTGACTCTGGTACTGTTTCTGTCACCCTGAGCAAATGACTAAACATCATTGGGGCTGTCAGTTTCATCCAGTCTGTAAGAGACTGGTAGCTGTGATCGTATGGGATGCACCCACAAGGGCCTAGCTCAGGGGGAATGCTCAGTCACTGCCCCATCAAAGGGAATAAGCTCACCTTTCTGTCCCCTGCAGAGTCTCCTCTGGAGTCTATGAGCCAGTCGTGATTGAGAG
The DNA here is from genome assembly GCF_943737965.1 of Phodopus roborovskii. NCBI lineage: Eukaryota > Metazoa > Chordata > Mammalia > Rodentia > Cricetidae > Phodopus > Phodopus roborovskii. The sequence goes on from NW_026126418.1 coordinate 73,495,490, forward strand.
CCATTGAGGGACCAGGTGCCCGGCTGAAGAAGGACCCTGCCGTCTCTGCCACCCAGGCCAGCAGCGTTCCTAGAGGAGCAGGAACCTGCCTTTCAGATCTGCTCTGCATTGCATTTGTGCCTCATCGTACTCTAGCCACACCAGCCCCCCAGAGCATCATTCCATTGTCTTTCCATCCACCCTGGAACCGCTGGTCCTGGGTGCCACTGTGAATATTATCCTCAACCACTAGAAAATGAGGCAAGATGGAGCTGGCCAGGCATGCTCAGACTAGAGAGGACATGGGCCCAGCAAAGGATACACAGCTACTCCTTCATGTTGGGGTGCTTGTGGCTGCCTCCCCTCCCAGACTCACTTACTTCAGGAGCAACAGCTTCAGCCAGGCTAACAAAGCTCTTGCTCCTTTGCCCTTGCCCTTCAGGAGCTGGACCACCCCCAGAGTCCTGCCACTTTTGACTCTCTGCTTAGTGCTTCAGCTGTCCTTTATATCCTGAGGAGACCTGCTGGCAGCCTTCTCCTAGGAGCCGAGACCTCACACCCCACCTCCCTCATCAAATGTTCTGCTGCTCTGTAGCCTGCACTTTGCACATGCTTGTCCCCAGCACAGCCATTGGCCCTTGCCCGTCTCCAGTACCCCTGGGTGCTGTCTGCTGTGCAACCAAACCTAGGGTACAGTAGCCTGGCTGGAACGTGGCATTGTCCCTTCCCTCTAATTATCCCCAGCTCAGACCCAAGACTAGAACCTAGAAAGGCCTGAGCATCATGGTGCCATCTGCCCAGGGCTGGGACCTGAGCAGCTGGCCTTCCTGCAGGAAAGGAAGGGTGGGGCCCAGCTGTGCTGGGTAAGCGAAGGCCTCTTCCTTCTGCTCTCATGTCAGCAGGCCTGGGCTGGGTTCCAGGCTGGAGAGGCAGTCAGCCAGGTGGGCTGTGACTAGATGGACTGGAGCTGGCTTACTGCCAGATAAGCCTCAGCCCTTCTCTGGGCAAGGGGCATGCTTTCCCTGGGGAGTCTGGTCCTGTGCCCTGCCCTACCCAGGCCTTCCCCTTACTTCCCACCTTCTTGATAGAGCCCCAACCCCAGCACTTTTTGTCTGTCCTGTACTTTGCTTAAAGGAGGGCACTGGCTGCCATTCTGCCCTGGATAAACTCTCACCCCTTTAAGCTTCACTCATTTTGTATCAACCCAGCAGGCTGGCGTTTCCTTAGCTCCATTTAGGTGTTTTCCTTTTCCTCCTGAGTTCACAGTTCTGTATTCCCTCCTCCCCCCAGCAAGGGGAGGTAGGTGCCTCTATTCACCACTCCACCTGCATCTCAGCAGGGCTGGGGACAGGGCGGTATGGGACAGGTTCTATTGGGGGGGTGGGATAGCTGGACTCCCCAGGTCGGGAGGTTCCTTGCCCAGTTTCTGTCTTCCTTAGCTAGCAAGTTGGAGCTGTGGTTTTAGAACTCCCTGGTGTTGGGACCTGAGAATTTCTAGGGATTTTGTTGACATTGTTTTAAACACCTGGTGGCTCTTGGAAATTGAATGTCAGAAGGTATTGCCTGGACAAGGCATAGCATGGCTAGAGAAGGTTCTGCTCAGCTCAGAGCATCCTTTCCTTTCCAGCAGGTACCTGGCACTTAAGGGATGCTAGCAGCTCTGCTTCTAGGTGAGATGACCCCTAGAAGATGGAGATACCACTAGTCTTGCTTGTCTATGACTTTGCCCAGTCAATTTTGGTCTGGTTCAGAATTCCAGGGCTCCAACACAAAGCAGTTGGTACTATCAGGAAGGACTCCTCCAAACCCAAACCAAGGTGTGAACCAGATGGTCACTCCTGCCACACTCACCTGTTGTAGGCACTGTGCTGAAAAACATGGCCACAACCAAATAAACATTGGTGGGGCTGGAGACTAAGAGCCTGTCTTCAGCCTAAGGGTCCTCTTGAGCTCAGTGATTCCCACAGGATACCCAGAGCACCTGAACTTCCAGTTCTACATACAGAGATAGGATATGTTAAGAGATATTTTTGGAAAGGAATTGGTCTATGCAATACCAGTTTGGAACCCTCTTGAAAGACAGTTTAATATTTCTACTAGGGAGATATAAAGATCCACATATTTTTAGGGTTCTTTTTGGCTACCCCTACAACTGATCACACTGCACAGTCTGGCAGGAGGAGGAAGGCGGGTCTTCCTCTGTGGTGAGGTGACTGGGGAGGAGTATTTGCTTTTGTTTTACTCCCTCCTTTCTAACAATGTTACCGCTGCTCCCCATTCCACGGGCTGTTTGTATCTCTGTCTTGGCTTACAGTAGGATATAAATGTCATACGGGGAAATCAGCCTAGTGTCAGTGTTTGTTGAGGGTATTAAATGTTGATGTTTTTGTTAGTTTTGTTGTGTGTGTGTTTTTTTTTTAATTATCTCATTACCATGTTCTCTTGGGAACCAGTACAGAAGGGGTGTGTGTGTGTGTGTGTGTGTGTGTGTGTGTGTGTGTGTGTGTGTGTGGTAACATGCTGGGGAAAGTTCAGGAGGCCAGGGTTTTCCAGTCCTGCCCCCAGTCATAATCCTTACACCCTTAAAAATAAACATCCTTGTCCCCTGGACTGGGTTTCTCGGTGTAGACCTGGCTGTCTACCTGCTTCTGCCTTCTGAGTTCTGGGGTTAAAGGTGTGTGCCACCACCACCCAGCTATGTTCTCTGATCTTTGCACATGCCCACTCCTCACAAATACAACTGAAGATGTTGCGGGGAGGGGAAGTTGGTCAGGCAGTGGTGGCACACACCTTTAATCTCAGCACTGGGGAGGCAGAGACAGATGGATCTCTGCAATTTCGAGACCAGTTCTGGTCTACAGAGTGAGTTCCAGGCAGGACAGGCTCCAAAGCTAAAACCCTATCTGGAAAAACAAAATAAACAAAAAGTTGGGCAGTGGTGCCATACATCTTTGATCCCAGCACTCTGGAGGAAGAGCAGGTGTGTCCTTGAGTTAGAGGGCAGCCTGGTCTACAAAGCAAGTTCCAGGACTATTACACAGAGAAACCCTGTCTTGAGAAACAAAACCAAAAAGCTGCTTTGGTATGGAGCCCCACTCCATGCTGCGGACTTACCCACTCCTTAGGCACTCTGAACTTGGGGTGCTAATCATCAAAGAAACTGGCGGGGGTCGCACAAAGAGGTAGCTGCTGCTTTGGGCACACTCAAACCTGGAAGTGGGCAGTAGGCAAGGAAACCAGCCAGTATGAGGGAGTATCATTTCTCTCTGCCAGTGGAACTCCTCATAGGTGCTGCCTTGTCAGACCACACATCTCCTAGGCCAATGATGATCATCCTACAACCTGTTCCACCAACAATTTCAAGACCAGGAAATAGAGAATTTAAATTCGGGTGTCTGCTTCACTGTCTTTTCCTACGTGAAGGAAGAGAGAGAGAAAAAAAAAAAAAAAAGAACTTCCAACCCTGGGATATGTCTCTCTCTGGCTTGAGACACTGCTGTGTGATGTTTAAAAGAGGATTATTGTTGGGGAGGGCCTGACAGTGCTGTAGTCACAAAGACCGGGAAGTCTTGAGTCCCCAGCCACACAGCTGCCTTTAGAAACTACATTTCCCGACATGCAAAGCGGGGTGGGGAACCGTGCCCATACGTCCATCTTGGACTGGTCCAAGACTACAACTCCCGGAGTGCCACTCTCGATTTACAAGCCGGAAAGTACTGAATTAAGAACCGGATGTGTCCTGTTGCTCCTGCGAAACGCTGGGGACATGGTGAGCCTGCAGTGCGGTACCTCTGTGATTTGGGGGATATCAAGGGTCAGGCTCGGAGTTTCCTTTGGAGTTGGGGGTTGAGATTTCCGAACCCGGATTGCGTACCCGACCGCTTTGTGGACAGGTGACACGGGACTCTTCGCGGTCCCCTAAACCTGAGAGCCACAGTCAGCCCCCGACTACAGCTGTTGAATGAATGAGAAGCTTCAAGTGTGAACTGGCTGCGCAGACCCTGCATTAGTGCACTCCCACGTAGAGTCGTCTCACCAGCTGAGCCTTCCTTTTTCTACAGGCCACCGGGACAGACCAAGTAGTGGGATTTGGCCTCGTCGCTGTTAGCCTGATCATCTTCACCTACTACACCACTTGGGTGATTCTTTTGGTAGGTGTCCTCCCCCACCCCCACCCAAGCTCACCTTTATCCTGCCCTGGATCTCTTAACAAGCTGACTCCTAACACGAGTTAAGCAGCATTCACATGCCAGGCACTGTGCTGGATGCTTGGCCTGCCCTAATTTCACGAAATCTCCACTGTGGTTGCTGATGGTGCCTGCATTGTACAGATGAGGCTGAGATCCGGGAAGAAGGGTACAGCCTCTCAACTGCTGCACTGTAAGGTTAGCCAGCTCCTCCTGGGTGTAGCAATCGCCAGTAGATTTTATTAACACCTTGAGGCTTTTTTTTTTTTTAATGTGGGAAATTCTGTTAGTTATTGCTTAAAAGTGCATTGTGTTTGAAAGGGGGAATCTTGCAGTACTTGATATCTTTTAGAGAAAAAAGTTAGGAGGACTGGAGAGATAGCTCATTGGTTAAGAGCAATGGCTGCTCCTCTAGAGGATTGGGGTTCAATTCCCAGCACCCACATGGCTACATCCAGGAGATCCAGGGCTTGGATGAGGTACATCTGCACGTATGTATAATCAAAAAATAAAATAATTTAAAAAGACCTAGAATTTCTGCATTCAGAAAACAGAGGAAGGTGGGTCTCTGTGAGCCCATCGTGGTCTACATAGCAAGTTCCAGAGCTATGTCATGAGACCCTGCCTCAGAAAACAAAAGGAATGGTTTCCAGTACTCAGGCTAAGGCAGTAGTTCAAAGCTACCTGACTGAGATAGTCAAAATACATACACCTAGAAGAGCGAAGGTTGGGAACCTCATAAATTGTTTGCTAGGCTTGGGATGCTATCAAGGCAGGTCCTCAGGGCCCAGTGGGCTCAGCCCATTGGACAGAGTAGGTGGGATGGCTCTCATTGGACTGGATAAGATGAGTAGTGCTCACCAGAGCTCTTGGCCTTGGTGCCAGCCCTTCATTGACAGCCAGCATGTCATCCACAAGTACTTCCTGCCTCGTGCCTATGCTGTCCTCATTCCACTGGCCACGGGCCTCCTGTTGCTCCTATTTGTGGGTAAGTCTCCATTCTCCAAAAGTCCCTTGATTGTGGGGGCAGGGTGTCTGGAAGGCCAGCCACTCTCATCTTGGCACTTGGCGTTCATAGAAGCTCCTTGTCCCCAACTCTCCCTGGGGTTTTCCTCTTCCTCCTTAAAGGCTACAAGCAGAAACCCCTCTCTCTGCTTGTGCCAGTACTTCAGGTTCTTGGGGCAGTAAGGGAACGTCTCCCTTTTCCTGTCCCAGCTTCATCTTCACTCTCCGCACCTCAGCCACCTACCCTCTTGTCATCACAGCATTATAAGCGCTAGCGCAGGAGTGACACTGAGCTCGTGCTAGAAGAGTGGTTCGGGTGCTGGATGATGGGATGGGTGCTGGCAGGTGGGAGGGCAGATATGTGAGTGCATGGGTGGGCAGATCATTCCCCATGAAATCTGAAGCACTCAGCAAAGCATGCATCCACTCGGTGATGAGTGGCCGTGCAGCTTAAGGAGTGACCTTGAAGGTGCCTGCATGGAGTGTGTTTGGGAGCCCTGGCTGTCCAGCCTTCACTCTGGTCCTCCCAGCCCTTTTGCTCTGTGTATTCCAGGGTTGTTTATCACCTACGTGATGCTGAAGAGCCGAAGGGTGACCAAGAAGGCTCAGTGAGGGTCCAGCAGGGATGAGGATACCAGCCTTCTCCATATCTCCTCCAGGAAAGGGACCAAGGGTCACACCCTGCTAGACAGTCAGCCCGGCTGTGCTGCAGCCCTCTTTGGGAGCTGGGGCTGCTTACAGCCCAACTGATGACAAACTGGAGCCCTCTCCTCTCTTATTCGTCCTTCCAGAAGCCAAGAGGAAGGTGGATCGCGAAACCTCTCCCTCACCGCTACGGGCTCAGGGTCTGAACATTGCTGGTCCTGTCCGCCTCAGGCAGTCAAGCTCCCTGCCACTCCCACAGGGTTCTGCTCTCTTGCCTGTTTTCCTCCTGCCATGTGCTGATAGGTGCATCAGGCTCCATGGTTGTGTGCAGCCAACCTGTCTCTTCACATGGCAGCTCTTCTGAGTCTGACACTGTTCAGACTCCATGAGGACCTCTGGACCCAGAAAAACCCTAGGGGAAGACTGACAAACCACAGATCCCAATTGACCTGTTTGGAAAAACTTACAAATAAATGTTGATCATGTTGGTGTTGTCTCTGCCACCCTTGCTTCAGGAAGACTGTCTGGAGGAGGTTCAGATTTGCCTAGTTGTGCAATGAGGGTACCACAGGTCCTACCTCTGTGCTGTCCCTATGCTAGACACAGGGTAAAGCAGGAACTGGAACACTTATGGTCCTGATTGGGTAAAAGTCACAGTTGGGGAGTCAACGGAAGCATAGTACTTTTTTTTTTTTTTTTTTTTTTGGTTTTTTCAGACAGGGTTTCTCTGTATTGCTTTGGAGCCTGTCCTGGAACTAGTTCTGTAGACCACGCTGGCTTTGGAATCACAGAGATCTGACTGCCTCTGCCTCCCGAGTGCTGGGACTAAAGGTGTGGGCCACCAATGCCCAGCTGCCTAGCACACCTTTTAAGGTCTTATGTAGCCCAGGCTGGCACTAAACTATGTGTCTGAGGATGACCTTATACTTCTGTTCTTTTCTGTCTCCATTTCCCGAGGGCTGGGAATCCAAGGTTGGAACACCAAACCTGGGACTTGAACCTAAGGCTTCATGCTTACTAGGCAATCATCCTTCCTACTAAGACACATCCCTAGCTTCTCGTTTAGTTCTTAAGGGGACCCTGGGGTACTTCTCTAGAAGCTTAAGCTTGTGTCCCTCACCCTGACTCTCTTCCCCCATCTCTCATCTACACAACTGTACTGTCCTTTGTTCATACCCTCTGCAGCCCCTTTTGGATACAAAGCTACCATCTCTTCCTAAAACAAGAGTGAGGGTCTCTGCATTGCACTTTCCCTACCACTCTGGCTTCTGCTTGCTTCTCAAAAATACATATTGGGTTGGAGAGATGTGTTAGCAGCTATTCCAGAGGACCAGAGTTCAGCCCTAGCACCCACATTAAGTGATTTCAGCCAACTGCAATTCCAGCTCCAGAGCTCTTAGCACTTCTAGATGCCACACGCACACACACAATTTTGAAGAGGAATAAACATTTTTAAGCCAGCATATCTAAACATCTTTCTCTTCACTTCTAGCTCCCCTCTGGGTTGTGCCTCCCCCATCCCAAGGCCCTTCATGACAGGGACTGTCTCTAATTCCTACAGCCACTGTGGTCTCTTACTTGTAGGGAATTCGTCAAGTCCCTCTGCACCCCCTAATCCCACCATTCCAATCCACACCTGCCTCTTAAGCACCAGTTCATGCTGGGCACTGAGGCAGGAACTGAGGTCCTGCCCTGGCGGCACTCCCATTTTAGGAGGTTTGATGTAATAAACCAATACATGAGCAAGACAATCTCTGCTCATGTCAAGGGTGTTGAGAATAAAGGTCATGTGATCCAGAGTGAGGGGCAACTGCATAGAGTCCTGCAAAGTGGCAAGAAGGATCAAGGCAAGTAAAAGTCCAGTCAGAACTTTACTAGGGAGCCCAGGGAGGGGGAATACCTAGAGTTGGAAGCTTGCAGCTGAGGCTCAGGGCAGGCAGGTGTTTGGAGTCAAGTCTAGAGTAGGGCAGCCTGGGCCATGTGAGGAGTTTGAATTCTGTTCCACTGCCAAGGAAAGTCACTGGAAATACAAGGGTGACATCATCCTGTCTATACCTTTAAAAGATCAGGCTAGCAGCTGTGTCTCTCCAGCTAGCTCACTATGAAATCTCTGGAGTCTGGCACCGCTCTGCCCCCCTCCCCGTGGGTGCTTCAAATCACACCGAAGAGTGCCTACTTCTATAAGACCTGGTGGTAGTCACTTCTTTCTATGCTTTTAGTTTCTTCACCTGAGAGACAGTCAATGGGAATTTCATGTCTACAAAGACCCAAGAAACACGATTTAGGCTGCCTGCCTCCAGGGCCAGCACCAGAACCTCTCGTTTTCAGTTCAGAAGGAAATTGAGAAGAAAGTTCTTTCTCCAGCACCCCAACCAATGCTCTGCGGTCCCGTCCGACCAGGACAAGGGTCCGGAGGATGCTGCTGCAGCGGAGGTGGGGCCCGCAGGGAAACGCCAGCGCCCCCCTTGCAGATTGGGAGTAACCGTGACCAGGGAGTCTAATATCTGGTACCCTGGCCAACGCTCATCGGCCCCACCCGGCCAGGACCAGGGTCCCGAGGATGCTGCAGCCGCGGAGGTGGGACCTGCATGCAAAGGCCAGCGCCCCCCTCGCGGATTGGGCACAAGCACGACAGGAGCCTCGCGATTGGCCTGTCGCAATGCAGAGGTGGGGCCTGATTCCTGCATTGGGGCCTCGGGGACACAGCTAAAGCCAGAGAAGCTGCAGCTGGGGGCGATGGCTGCTCCAAGCCCTGGGTCCCGAGAGGTAAGTGCCAAGTTGGAGCAGGGACAGAAGGGTAAGTGAACAGGTTCCGCCTTCCTTTGACCAGAGGCGTGGACACGCCCCCCATCTCAGAAGGGTGGGACTTCGCTCTGGAAAGGCCAGGACACGCCCCACCTGGGCGCAGGTATAAAGGGGGTGGTGATCAGGTGGGTGTCTCCCCCAGCTCTCCCAGGTCTTCCTCAGTTTCCTCATCAGGAAAATGGGGATGATAAGCCCTTCCATACGGCTGTTAAGAGCTCAAGCACTCAGCTTTGAGCACATGATGGTGTGACTTTCGCATCCATTTGACCCTTCCTGGCACAGAAGAACACAGCACAGAGTAGAGAATAGGAGCCACTGAATCTCCTAGCATCCTAGTACCTGCTGGCTAGGCTTCCTTTGAAGGCAGCTCAGATGCAACAGAAGCAGATAACATGTAACAGACCTTACATGTTGCAGAGGAAAAAATAAGGCCCCGGGACTGACCTAAGGTCAGGTAGCCTCTGAGAGCCAGTCAGACTCAACTGGACTTGACTATAGGAGGCATGGTCTGGAGTGGATCAGGATGGGAAATGAATGGGTTCAATATACGTAATGTAAAAGACACACAGCATAAATTTAAAAAGTGAAAAAAGAAAGAAGGTATGCTCTGAGTACACCCTATTTGGATACCATGTGCCCAGTGCTATGTGGCCCCTCAATGCCTGGAGAATGGCTATAGCATTATTCCTGTTTTATGACCAAGGAAAATGAAGCAGAGAAAGACAAAGGGAAGATTCCCAATTACTGGAAGTGGCATTTGAACCTGTGCAACTTTCCTTTGGAGACACCGCCATGTGCTCTTTGTTTCCTGTGCATCTTCCCATCAGATCCTGGCCTCTTCCCTGGAGGCTGGAAACAGGGCAGTTGCCTCAGGGAATCCCCGTGGCCTCTTGTGGCGCCTTCGAGACAAGCAGAATCGAGTGGGCCTGTTTGAGATCAGTCCAGGGCATGAACTGCATAGGATGACACGGATGATGCAGGAAGGACTGTGGGCTGCCACCCAGGTCTCCATGGATAACCCACCCAAGGTGAATGGCCAGTCCATCCCATGCACCAAACTCCAAGAGGGAGGGAGACCCAGCTATCTGTCTCACTAATACTGTGACTCTGGGCGTCAGAGAGACCTACCAAAAAGAGGGAGGCAGGAACTGTGTCAAGAAGCAGAAATTCTGAGGTGGGAAGCTAGAAAGCCTAGGAGGTATGAGGGACTCCCTGCTTCAAGTGGTGGGTGTGTGCTTGAGGTGGGCCTCTCTTTTTCTAGGTCTCAGTACCCCCATCTGTATAATGGGTTACTACCCCCTGGTTGCTGAGGCCCCTGGGCCCTGTCAGCTTGTATAGTTAAGAGGGGATCCCATCCCCACCCAGCCTAACCTAGCCCATCCTCCCTGGAGCCTGTCAGGCTGGGGCCCACGCTGGCTCAGCAGAAAGGGTCACCTAACTGCCAGCTCAGCAACCCAGTAGGCGGGTCAGCCTGTATGTTGTCTGTGTGTACACACATGTGCACAGTCTAAGCACCATATCTGGAGGAAATTCCCTACACCACAGCCTGACCTCATCACCTGCAAAACATCTGCTATGGTTCCTTGGGTCTGAGTACAGCCTGAAGATACCGTTGGCAGCCGGGCTGATGGTCCAGTCTCATCCACACACTTCTGGGCTCCAAACACTTGAACCCTCTCACCCTGTCCCCTGCCTGCCAGTGCTGAGGACCTTGTTGCTCCAATCCATCTCCCTTCAGATTTCTTCTCAGCGATCACCTTCCCCAGTCAGCCTTCTCCAGTCTGGCTCTCCCAGGCTACCCCTGGCAGATCACTTGGCTTCAGAGACCTTTCCTTTTGCTGGGATGAGTGTTTGAAAGCATGTAGTGGGCTTGAATTCACACCCTGGTCCTGAAGACTCAGAGGTGGGTGATAACATATACCCATGGGGCCCTGCCTCAGGTCACACCCATACTTCCTCCAGCCCTGGATGCCCAACTCAGCCTAACAAGACTGTTTGCTAAAGTAATGGACAAGGCCATGTGTTGTATTACCAATCTCTGGGTAGGCGATGGTAGACCCTGAGTTTCTGTGAACACCTCTACCCACCCCTGCAGGGACCTCCCACCCAGAAGGATTTCTCAGAAGTCATGACCCAGGTTCACGAAGAGGTAAGGAGTCCAGAAGGAATTGTCTGCCTCTGCTCTCTCCTCATCTGTGAGTGGGAGTGATGCTTGTTCACCGGGACCTTGCTGGGTCCTGCCTCTTCCAAACCAGGGGCAGCTGCATACATCTGGACCTGCATGGATGGACTCCCTTGGGGCTGCTTTCTCCCCTACAGGGCTTCGAGCTGGGCACCCTGGCTGGCCCAGCTTTTGCACGCCTGAGAAGATACCTAGGCTTGACTGAAGAAGACTATCAGGCTACTCTGGGCCCCGGTGGCCCCTACCTTCAATTTCGCAGCACCTCCAAGAGCAAAGCCAGCTTCTTCCTGTCGTGAGCTTGCAGCAGGGGTGGGGTTGGGTGGGGGCTCGGTTCCAGGCTGATGGGATGGCCATGGGCAGTGAGGGTCAGGACCTGATGAAGGTGTAATGAAGTGAGGGAGAGTGTCCAGACACATCCATTCTCGGGCAAAACTAGGGGCAAGAGACCGAATAACTCCCGCTAAGGCTGGACAGTGAGTGACTGCTCTTTCTCACCCGCAGCCATGACCAGCGCTTCTTCCTGAAGACCCAGAGGCGCCAGGAAGTGCAGGTGCTGCTCGCCCACCTACCCCGCTACGTGCAGCACCTGCTGCGGCACCCACACACGCTGCTGGCTCGGTTGCTGGGTACGAGGCTTGGGCCCGGGGAGGGGAGGGAGGGGTCTGTGGACGGGGCAGATCCTGGGACCGGGCCCAAAGTGACTAATTTGGGCTTGTAGAGTCTCTAGCTTGCGTTTCGGGGTGGGATAGCACTGATTCTGAAGGGACACAAATTCAGAAGGGAGTCTGGGGGGACGGGGGGCACGGGACTGAAATGACAGGCTCACGTATGAGGTGGGTCTTGAGAAAGATGCGCTGCCTGGAGTAGGGAACTCGGGTCACATGGATCCATGATTGTGGAGTTAGAGACCTTCACCTGGTGCCTTCTCCACTTTCAGGAGTGCACAGTCTGCGAGTGGCTCACGGGAAAAAGGTGGGTGTGGCAGAGGCGAGGTGGCTCAGCAGTGGGGGCTGTTGGAAAGTGAGGTCCGTGCTTCCCTCACGCCCCACTCCTGTCCCCAGAGGTACTTCATCATCATGCAGAGCGTCTTCTACCCTGTCAGCCGCATCTCTGAGAGGTGAGTGCATCTGGAACAAATACAGGGTTCCAGTTCCACAGGGAAAGTGCAATCTGAGGCCCAGATACTTAGCAGAATAGGCGCAGGAAGAACTGATCCTCCCAAGATCCCGCAGGTGGGAGACACTTCTCTTAAAAACGCGTTGAGTTGTTTCCATTCTTGAGGGGCTGCTCCTGTGATGTACAGTGTTTTGTACATGCTAGACTCACCACTGAGCTACATCTCTCCAGGTCTTTTTTGTTTGTTTAATTTTAGTTTGAAACAGTCCAGGTTCGTCTCCACCTTTTCATCCTCTCGCCTTATGTCCCCAGTACTGGAATTACAGCCCACACACTGTACTAGCCACCTTCGTTTTATAGTTGGGAAGCTGGGGAAGTCTAATAGGATCAAGAGCAGGACAGGAAAGATGGTTCAGTCACTAAAGCCACCTGCAGGCAAGCCTGAGGACCCACGTTCAAGCCCCAGGACCCACATGGTGGAAAGCACTAACCAATTCTTTCAAGTCATGTACAGGCACCATGCACTCACACATGTGCATAGAAATAAATAAATGGCCTGGCGGCGGTGGTGGCACACACCTTTAATTCCAGCACTTGGGAGGCAGAGGCAGGCAGATCTGTGTAAATTCAAGGCCAGCCTGGTCTACAAAGCAAGTTCCAGAACAGCCAGGCCTGTTACACAGAGAAACCCTGTCTCAAAATAAATAAAATATAAAAAAGAAATAAATGTAGTTAAAATTGGAGAGCTGGTGGGATCCTCTCCTGGAAGATAAAGTACTGAGAAACAGGCAAGGTAGGGCTTACACCTAGGTTGGACTTGCAAAGGCCTAAGTTCAATCCTTGTTCTGTTCTTTGCTGTGACACAGTCTAGGAGGTACTAAGGCCTGGAGGTGTCAGAAGGTATCACCCATGGTGATTTAGCCCACACAGAAACAGTCACATCTGGGAAGCTCTTTCGTCCATTGATTTCTGTGTATACCCACCTCTCAGGTATGACATCAAGGCCTGTGAGCTGAGCCGCTGGGTGGAGCCAGTCCCAGAGGGCAGCCCCCTTCTCCTGGTGCTGAAGGACCTCAACTTTGAGGGCAAGACCATTCGCCTGGGTGAGACACATGGTGGCCACTGGCTCCTTTTCCTCTAGTCAGGGTGAGGTTTGGAATGGGGGTTCCTAGTACTGCCCTGTCGCAGCCCAGGATTCAAACCCGTGTTCCAGACTTACACAACTGGGGTACAAGGCAAATCATAGGATGGGGATGGCCACGACAGCAAGTAGAGGTACAGCTTACACCTGATGAGGACTCAGGTGAGGTCTGGTGCTCTCACAGGGCCCCAGCGGAACTGGTTCCTCCGCCAGATGGAGCTGGACACTGCCTTCCTGCGGGACCTGAACATGCTGGACTACAGCCTCCTGGTGGCCTTTCAGCTTCTCCATGAGGATGAAAAGGACCGCTACAGCATTTTCCGCACCTTCAGGTGAGCATTGCCTCCAGACACGACGACAAGCATAAGTGTACCACTGTCCCCGCTCTGGTAGCGAGACATGGGCTTGAAGGCTGGGAAGCACTGTGTGTGTGTGTGTGTGTGTGTGAGTGTGTGTGTGTGTGTGAGTGTGTGTGTGAGTGTGTGTGTGTGTGTGAGTGTGTGTGTGTGAGTGTGTGTGTGAGTGTGTGTGTGTGAGTGTGTGTGTGTGAGTGTGTGTGTGTGAGTGTGTGTGTGTGAGTGTGTGTGTGAGAGTGTGTGTGTGTGAGTGTGTGTGTGAGTGTGTGTGAGAGGGTGTGTGTGTGTGAGTGTGTGTGTGAGTGTGTGTGTGTGAGTGTGTGTGTGAGTGTGTGTGAGTGTGTGTGTGTGTGTGTGTGTGTGTGTGTGTGTGTGTGTGAGTGTGTGTGTGTGAGTGTGTGTGTGAGTGAGTGTGTGTGTGTGTGAGTGTGTGAGTGAGTGTGTGTGTGTGAGTGTGTGTGTGAGTGTGTGTGTGTGTGTGTGTGTGTGTGTGTGTGTGTGTGTGTGTGTGTGTGTGTGTGAGATGTAGCATGGCTGCTGGGGACACAACTAGAGGAATCCAGCTGGACAAGGCCTTTTAATGATGTTTTGAGTAGTCTGCCTATTTTCTGACAGGACAAATGGGGCTACCAGAGGTTTCTGAGCAGGGACAATACCCATCCAGTTTTGTGCCCTCTTACCCAGTCATTCCATCTCTAGATCCCTGAAGTCATCATCACTGGCATCATCGTGTCCTGTGTAGAAGTAACTGTCACTCCATCCATGTTGACTGTGACCCTCACTGAGACCATGAACTGTGTCTCATTTTACTGATGTGACAGTCAAGCTCAGAGCAGGTGGGAAGTCAAAGGGCTTCTATTCTGATAGCAGAGTTCCCAAGGCTCACCCCTATGGTTGAACAGAAAGGCCATTTAAGAGGCCAAGCCTGCTAGATATGGCCTTAAAGCACACCTTCAATCCCAGCACTCTGGAGGCAGGTGGAGCTCTGAGTTCAAGGTCAGCCAGGACTACAGAGAGAGACCCTGTCTTAAATAACACCAAGGGAAGTAAAAGGAGAGGATACTGTCAGCTCTCTGCAACTTCTATGCCTGCCCCATCTATGATGAGGCCTCTAGGATGGAGGAAATTTGAGTAGGATTCAGAGTGATGACTCCCCACACAGTCACAGCCTGACCACCAGCCATGTCTGGATCAGAGGGTGAAGGGACATGCATGAAGCTTTGTTACTCCGGCTTAGCCCTTACCCACTGCTAATGTGTCAGGCTGAGCACTGCCAAGTCCCAGTTTGCATAGGATAGTCATGTTGAAATATTTCGCAATAGGCCCTTCATCGCCACCCCACCCCACCCCAGGTTAATCCTGCCCAGGCTCTTCTGCCACCCATTTTGATTGGTCGGTACTGTGGTGGGCCTTGCTCTCATTGGCTATCTTTTCTCCAAAAACCTGCCCTCAACATAGGAATAAAGCCCTATAGCAGTGGTTCTCAAGCTGTGGGTCTTAAACCTGTTTGGGCTGCATACCAGATATTTACATTATGATTCGCAACAGTAACAAAATTACAGTTACAAAGTAGCAATGAAAATAATTTTATAATTGGGGGTCACCACAACATAAGATCTGTATTAAAGGGTCACAGCTTTAGGAAGATGGAGAACCATTGCCTTGTTGCATCCCCTGCAGGATAAGGCAGAGAAATTGAACCCGCTCCTAAGAATATGTTTAAGGGAACTCACAGGTCTACAAACTATTCGAAGTTCTTCAGCTCTATGAGCCTAAGGCTTCTAGGATTAGACCACAAACAGAGGGTTAGGAGACACAAGACAAGGACCAGTTTGTATGACCTAAATGACTGAGATTGGCCCTCCCCAACAGAAATGTAATTCTGTTTATAGCTCTGTGTCCCATTCACAGGCACTGGCCCCAGTGGCTGCTGAGTCTTTGAAATATAGAATTAATTTTTTTTCCCCTGGTAGCCTCATTTATAAAGGCAGGAGGATCTCTGAGTTCAAGACCAGCCTGATCTACAGGGTGAATGCCAGGACAGCCAGGACTGTTTAAAAAACAAACAAACAAAAAGGCTGGAGATGTAGCTCAGTTGTTAAAGAGTAAGCCTACTACACCAAGGCCTGGAGTGGTGGCACACACCTTTGATCTCAGCAACCAGGAGACAGGAAACAGGCAGATCTCTGTGAGTTCAAGGCCAGCCTGGTTTACAGAGAAAGTTCTAGCATAGCCAGGGCCATTGCACAGATGAACCCTGTCTTGAAAAAAAGGGAGAGGAACCCAGACATTTTAAGAGTATATTGAAGGGGCTAGAGAGATGCCTCAGTGGTTAAGAGCACTGGCTGCTCTTCCAGAGGACCTGGGTTCAATTCCCAGCACCCATGTGGCAGCTCACAACTGTAACTTCAGTTCCAGAGGACCTGATGCCCATGGCAAAACACTAATGCACATAAAATAAGATAAAATTTTTAAAATTTCTTAAAAATAATATTGAATTACTATATTTGATTATGCCATGTGTGGTGGTGCAAGCCTTTAATCACAGCACTTGGAGGCCAGAATTTTAGTGCATTCCAGGAAAGAGAAACCTTTTCTCAAAAAATTTTTTAAAAATTCTTTTTATTATTTTATTTCATCAACCAAAAAGACCATTTGCATTATTTTAATACTGCCTTTTTAAAAGATTTTATTTTAGCCAGGCTGTGTGGCGCACTCAGGAGGGAGAGGCAGGCGGATCTCTGTGAGTTCGAGACCAGCCTGGTCTACAAGAGCTAGTTCCAGGACAGCCTCCAAAGTCACAGACAAACCCTGCCTCAAAAAACCAAAACCAAAACAAAACAAAAAAAGATTTTAATTTAAAATTACATGTGTGTGAACGTGAATGTACTGCCTGTGGAGGCCAGAAATGGCGTTGGATCCCCTGGAGTTATAGGAGTTATAGGAGGAGCAGGAGTTATAGGCTGTTCTGAGGTGTTCTTGGTACATGTTGGGAACTGAACTCTGGTCCTTTACAAGAGCAGCAAAATTGAACCATCTCTTCAGCCTATCAGTACTGACTCTGAAGGTCAGTTTATATTAGAGCCGGATATTTCCCAGGACTCTGGTTATATTTCAAGGGCTCGGCTACCACTTGTGGCCAATCAATGCTTAACTGTCAACTACGCTATTTCCTCAGCCCCCTAGTGGAGCTCACTGGCTAGGAGGGGACAGCTTTATCCTATTCCCACACCTAGGTCCGTACATGGTGCACCAAACTCGGGGGGGCCGGAGGGCCAGAACCGCCGGCTGCTGCCCGATGTTCCCAACGCCCTCCATATATTGGACGGGCCAGACCAACGTTATTTTCTGGGCTTGGTGGATCTGACCACTGTCTATGGCTTTCGCAAACGGCTGGAGCAGCTGTGGAAGATGATGCGCTATCCAGGCCAGTCCTTCTCCACCGTCAGCCCGGCTCGCTACGCGCGTCGCCTCTGTCAGTGGGTGGAGACGCACACCGAGTGACTCCCACCTGTCTGCATCCTCCTCCTCTAGACAATGGGCATGTGCCCACCCGCAATAATTTTCCAGCGGTACCCAGGGAGTAGCATGCAGTTCCTCCTGTTAGCCACAGGACGGCAGCATTCCCTAACTAATGCTGTAACTACTCAGCTCCATTCGGTGATGGTGCTGTGCCCTGTTTAAAGCAAGGATTCCCCCCCCCCCACACACACACACCATTGGATCATTTACTATTAAAAATGTTGGTATTCTCTTTTTACAGACTGCGAAATGGAAGCTCACGGGGTGAAGGGGGTGAGAGAAACTATTTAGCAATAAATGCTGGAACCAGCCTGTGCCTTGCCTTGTGCCTGGGAACTTGGCCACCAGTCTTGGCCACCCAGCTCCTATAGCCCTAGCCTTATACTCTGGTGAATGGGGAGAGTGGAATCTCTACCCGCTTGTCCCAATGGGACAACTAGCCCAGGGGTTTTACGATGCAGGTTAGGAGCAAGACCAGCCCTGGACA
Source organism: Phodopus roborovskii (assembly GCF_943737965.1). Lineage (NCBI taxonomy): Eukaryota > Metazoa > Chordata > Mammalia > Rodentia > Cricetidae > Phodopus > Phodopus roborovskii. The sequence continues at coordinate 73,512,915 of NW_026126418.1, forward strand.
CTAGGCCTCCCAATTCCTAGCTCTGATTAAGGCTCTCTAGGAGGCAAGCAGATAAAGGTGAGGCAGAGGCAGGGCCTCCTGGAATTGTGGGGGGAGGGATCCTCAAAGGTCACTGTTGATTTTGAATGACAGGAAGCCTCAGTGGCCAGTCCAAGGATTTTGGACTAGCCTATAGAACCCTTAAGCACCTCTTTTCCTTCCTCTGGGAAACCAGCATGGCCTGTGACCCCAATCTGATCCAATTTTGCTCAATGGCCTTTTATTCCAAGGTGTTTTAGAGCCTGGCTATTTTCAGGGCATGGTGCTAACCCCCTGTCCCTCCTTAGTCTAATGTGTAAATAGAAAGGACACAAACAACCCTCAGGAACACACTGGACACTGCCTGGGCAGCTGTCCTAAACCGGTACTCTCCTGGGATACACAGATTTAGGGAGAACCCTGGGGTCAAAGTCCTGAAGAAGTGAACCATTACCAAATCACCTCACAGGTGGTACCAGGAGGAAAGGAGCCTTAACTTCTGAGACCAGAAGGGTCACACATATCCCTGTTGGGTCCCAGGCCAAGGACACAGTGAAGGGCCTGGAACTTGGAAGAAAAGAAACATCTGTAATGGATGATTGTCATAGAGTCCATGAGAGCCCAGAATAAAGGGAGGTCAGGTATTTATTGGAGAATCACTCAAATGACAATTAAGGTAGAGAAGTACTGGAAGCTGTGATCTGATCTGCCACCACCATCCAAGACACAGTGAAGGTGCTTCTGTGCCCTTATCCGTTCACATGGAAGACCACGTCTTAATGGGTCAGTACCCCAAAGGCTATTGGCTGAATGAGTTCCCACAATTCCCCTTTTATCTAAATAAGAGGATTCTAAACCTAACACAAAACTATATACAATAAAAGCAAATATCAGGTATTGTCCAGGAGGAAAAAAAAAAAGGTTAAAAAAACACATACTTAGAACATCATCAAGCAAAAAACACACAGTAAATGCTCAGGCTATTGGTAACTGGCAAATAACAGAGTATTCCGATGCATTAACTGAGATATGAGAGGATAGTGACTAGGCAGTCTAGTCCAACCCCATCAAAGACCTGAGAAGGAAGTGTAAGCAGGCAACTTCCAAAAGGTGCAAAAATTGACTTGGACAGTCACCCAAGGACTCACAGTAACGTTGGGGCAACCAACTTTGGCTAAGGCTGTGGCAGACTGTGTTACCCTGTCTTGGCAAGATTTAGCAGTTGCTTAGCCTGTATCCTGCTTGTCCAGTTTGGACAGTATGTCTACTGTCAGCAAGAAGTAGCAGTGTGTGGCTGGGGGTGGTGAGGGTTACCCCCCAAGACAAGTTAGCCAGGACCCTGGAAATGCCTCTCAATAACTGTTTAGCTGGCCCATCAGATATGGCCAGACTTTGAAAAGTGGCTGGTGGGACAGGGCAGGGAGAGGAAAGCAAAAGAGGTTGGCCTCACTGGAACATTCCAGGAATTGGCACTTTTCAAACAGACACATGGCCTGTTCTGGGTGTTCTTGGACGATTACTCTGTGCTGGCGCAGCTGCAGAGATTTCTTGGTTGGCAAGAAGTTGAGAGCTCCTGATGCCACCCAGAGGTGTCCAGCCAGGGACACAGGAAGGTCGCAGGTGCCAGAGCAGAACTGGGATCTGCTGCCACATCTGGGGTCTGGTATGTAACCTCAGAGCCCTGAGGTTACATACAAAGGTGACAACTCCCCCTCCGGTGGTGGGGAACCTTGACAGGGCTGTGAGGGAAGTGACCTCAGGGACCCAGGACTGCTAGCTTTCCTGCCTTGTTCTGTATGTGTCAGGACCATGTGTGCTGCAGGTGACTGAGAACAGAGGGACTGATTCAGAGAATGACTCCACGGTGCACAGCTGCAGGGGTGGCTAATGCCTGTAACTCCAGCACTTGTGGAGCTGAGCAGGTCCCAGACTAGCCTGGAGAGTGCTGGTGGGTTTTCAACTCAACACAGAGGAGGGCCATCTGGGAAGGAGAAACCTCAGTTGAGGAACTGCCTCCATCATTGTCTTATAGGCATGTCTTTGGGGACATTCTTCCTTCCTCCCCTCCTCCCTTTCTTTCCTTCCTTCCCTCCTCCCTTTCTTTCCTTCCTTCCCTCCTTCCTTTCTACCCTCATTCCTTCCCTCCCTCCCTCCTTCCTTTCTACCCTCCCTCTTTCCTTCCTTCCTTTCTTCCTTTGTTTTTCCTCCTCCTCCTCTTTGATTAATGACTGATGTGGGAAGGCCCAAGCCTACTGTGGGCAGTGCCTCCCCTGGGCAGATGGTCCTAAGCGGTATAAGAAAAGTGGTTGCTGCTGGGTGGTGATGGTGGTGCACCTCACACTTTTGATCCCAGCACTCAGGAGACAGAGACAGACAAATCTCTGTGAGTTCAAGGTCAGCCTGATCTACAGAGCTAGTTTCAAGACAGCCATGGCTGTTACACAGAGAAACCCTGTCTCTAATATCAAAATAAAAAGAAAAGAGAAGGGGGGGGGGGTTAGGTGGTTGAGTGTGAGCCTGAGGAGTGAGCCAGAAGGCAGCATTCCTCCATCCTCCCCTTCAGTTTCTGCCTCCAAGTTCTGGCTTTGAGTTCCTGCCCTGCCCTCCCTCAGCAATGCACTGTGATCTGGGAAGTGTGGGCTGAAATAAACCTTTCTCCTCATGCTGCTTTTTGGTCACGGTGTTTTTGTCATATCAACAGAGAGCAAACTGGGACAGCTACATAGAAAGATCCTGTCTGAAAGAATAAAATAAATTTGGGGTGTACTGTTGGAAAGGGTGACTGGGGAGTTTGACCTGAGTGACAAGGAGTCGTACTAGGCAGTGACTGGAGCAGTCCAGCTAGAGTAGTGTAGCAAGTCAAGGGCTTGAGGTAGGAGTGGACTGGGTGTAATAGCTCAGAAGGTGGCTGCGATGGAGGCAAGCGGTTCTCATCCTCCGGGATCAGAGGACAGTGGGAACTCCACAGAAACCAAGCCAAAGTGCCTCTCTGGGACTACAGACTTTTCTGGTAGTACCCGAGCCACCTCTGCCCTTTATCACTGGGAGAGGATTATTTTTCCCACTTTACAGAGTGAGGGGAAACGGCTCAGGCTAAGGCAGCATTGACATAGTACAGAACCGCTATACCGGAAAACAACCAGAGCCATTAATCCCAGGGCTCAACCTTCTGCTTCAGCAGCTTGATCCTGGCAAATCTGAGGTCTGTCTGATATATATGGGACTCTGTCTCAAAAACGAAAACATGCTTCATCATTGCCTATCTGAATTTCAGATTCGAGTTCACTTGCACTTCATGTCTGAAACTCCGGGCTGCTTAACTCGAAGTCATTGCTTCATTTCCTGTCCCCCTGTCACTTTCCAGGCAATTTCAGAAATAGAGAACCTCAAGTCTTCCCGGCCAGGCAGCCATTGCAAGATGGCTCAGATAGGGAGATCTTTTCCTCTTTCTTCCATGCCCGTGGCACACACTGAGTATGGTGGAATCCTCACTCCCTACCCTCGAAGTCAAGACTTCGCCCCCATCCCCAACTCAGAGAGATCTCAGAAACCTCCACGCACGGCCCGCCCCCGATGCGTATTCCCCGCCCCCTGTGCACAAAGCCTCCGCCCCTCCGCCAGGCCCCGCCCATGGCCCGGGGCTGCGCTGCTCGAGCTTCCATCCCGGGGAACCGCCGCACCGCCTCCCACCCGGGGCCGGTTCCAGGCCCTCTGGCCGGGCCCACCGGACATGGAGCTCCGAGCAGAGCATCGTGAGCCCCCGCCGCGCCCTAACCTGCCCGTCTGGTTAGCGCCCAGCTTGGGGAGGGAACGGTGGAATCTAGCAGGGTGAGAACTCCACATTCTGCTCACCCCAGGCCTCTTCATCGTCCCGCGGTAGAGGTGGGATGATGGGTGGGGAAGAAATTCCTGCTCCTGTCGTCTTTCTTTGCTGCCTTTGACCAACTGGGTGACCTTGAGCCGACAGCGCGTCCTCTCTGCCTATCTTCCCCATCTGCACAATGGGAATTGGTTTGGCAGGGTATCTGAACCCACATCTTTTAGGATGGACACGTTGTCGCATGGTTGGAGACTTTAAGGCTGTTGGTTCCTGGGCCCATTTGCCTTGACCTGGATCTACCCTCTTCCCTTGCCTCAGTTTCCCTCATATGATAGGACCAGCTTCCAGCCTTTCCCATCCCAAGCTCTGGAGACAGCAGTCTTTGGACTGCTGAGGACACAGACAGCATGAAGGCCAGGGTAAGTGACATGGAAGAAAGAGCTCACTGGGCATTGGGGACAACCTGAGCAGGAGTTAGTGATCCCCCCCACACGCACACCTCCTTTGGTGTCGGGGATGGAACTCAGAGCCAGGCACATGCTAAGCACATACCCTAACACAGAGTCCCACCCACAAGCCCCGGTGGTTACCCCCTGTGCCACCTGCCACCTCCCTGCTCCTGAGGCTGGGAGACCCCACGCCAGTGACTTCCCTTTTTGGTTTCACTTTGCTCTGATCACCTTGAAATGAAAGTAATGGTACAATGACACTCAGTTGATGGGGTGAGATGCTGTGAAGATTCAGCGAAGCTGCTCTTGCATTTACTGGCAAGCCCCTTGAGTGTTGGGGCAGGCAGATTAATTACTGCCTGAGTCAAGGTCCCTGCTCCCTTGTGGGCAGGGGACCAGTTGCTATGCAGAGCCCGAGGCCTCAGGGGCTGTGAACCCTGTCTCCTGGACAGCTGGCCATACAGAGATTTATTTTTAGAAGCTGATGTGGCTTGTGAACAGACAAGGAAGGGTGGGTCCCTGGCAGGATGTGCCAGGGGCTGTTCCGCACCTCTGGTTTTCTGGGCATGCTGGCCAGCTCCTAGTGTTTCCTCTGGAATGGCTTTGAGCCTAGAAAATTGGTGCTCCAAGAGTCACAGGTATTGAGATGGATGGCCCAGCAGACGGTGACCTGGGGCTGGGCACTTTGAGTGTGAGTTGAGAGGATGGAGGGTGTCCTCCAGTGGCCATTTGTGTACCATCGCTAGAAGTGGGAGTAGCTGAGCAGACACATGCCAGCTATTGAAGGCGTCTTCTGTTTGTCTGTCTGTCTTCGGGTTTTGAAACAGGGTCTCAGTCTGTAGCCCAGGCTAGCGTGGAACTCACTGTGTAGCCCAAGTTGGCCTCAAACTTGTAACAATCCTTCCTCAGGCAAGGGGTGAGCTGCTGTGCCTGCAGATATCTGCCTATCTAGATAATGGGTGGTTGTGAGACATCCTACATGGGTTTTTGGGACCCAGCGCAGGTGCAAAAAAAGCTGTTGTCACCACTGAGCCTTCTTTCCACCAAGATCCTAGCTAAGGTGACACACTGGGCCAGCTGGGGGCAGGGTGATGGAGGTGAGGCCCCAGGGGCAGGTGCTGGCCTGGGCTGAAGGCCATTGAGATCAAGACCCCAGACTGCAGTGTGAATCTGGGTACTTACTGGGTGAGAGTTTGGGTTCTGCAATTTTGGGTTTAAGACCCCAACCTGTACCACGAACCCTTGCTATATGGCCTTGAGCAATATGTAGGCTTCATCCCACATGGGTGTCCTGACCCGGAAGAGGGCATTTGGGGAGGTATCTGTAGTTTCAGGGCTAAGAGGTAGGCGTCCTGAATATTGAATTCTCCTGAAGTGGTTCTGTACAGGGAGGCTGGGTGTTCTTCACAGTACTGTGCAGGCCCATCGCCACTGTGTCTTTCAGGGTCGTCTTCTGCTCCTCATGTTGTGCGCCTTGACATTCTCCGCTGTCTACGTCTTCCTGTGCTGTTGGTGTACCTGCCTGCCCCTCTGCCTGGCTACCTGCCTGGACCACCACCTCCCTGTGGCACCCAGACCCACTGTGCCAGGACCCCTGCACTTCAGTGGCTACAGCAGCGTGCCAGATGGGAAGGTGAGTCAGCCAGGAAATACAAAGGTGGCCAGAGTGTCCCCAACTCTAGGAAGCAATGAGACCTGGGCCGGTGGCAAGCCAGCCTCGATTCTGCTCTTGGCTTCTCTGTTCACCAGCTGTGTGATTTCTGCCAGTTACTGCACCTCTCTGAGCTCTCAAGATGTAGACAGGAATAGGGTTTGTACTGAGCAAATACTGCCTGGCTCCTCCCAGCTGTGTGCTGTGATGAAAGGGTGGCTGGCCACTTGGGACTGCCATTGTGTGCCTGTATACTGTGTATCTTTAGACTTCTTTGTCTCCACACTGGTATGCTCAGCAAATGTGGCTTGTTTCCTGCAGTGTGTCTGACATTGTGTGGTGGCTGAGGATAAAAGGCCAGCATAGGTCGAGGTTATGTATGATCACAGGACTCATGAGATGGGGACATTGGAGTCCAGGAATGATGGAGTAACAAGACAGCCATGGCTCCTTTTCCCGTAGTTGCTCTAACTGGTGTGGCAAGGGGGCATTCTCATCCTTGACCCTGATATCAGTGGCCCTGTATGTCATGTTTCATATTTAACAGCTCCCTACACCATCTGGTGTAGTTCTTGGCACTAAAATTCTGGTTCTTAGTTTGGTGGCTCTTAGTCAGCCTTAGGGGCATGCTTTGGCTTGCTGGTGATGTGTGGGTCTCGTCCCTGTGAGTCTCGGCCACTTCAAAAAAGTCATCTATAAAGGACTATTCAAGCCATTCTTGCCTATGTTGGGCTGCTTCGAGGATTCAAGGGTGACTGTCAGACAGTGCCATGTGACTATTTGATGAAGAGATGAAAATACATGGGCTTGGGGACTGGAGAGATGGCTCAATGGTTAAGAGCACTGACTGCTCTTCCAGAGGACCAGGGTCCCCACATGGCAGCTCACAACTGTCTGTACTTCAGTTCCAGGGGATCTGACACCCTCACACAGACATACATGCAGGAAAAACACAAATGCACATAAAGCAAAAATAAATAATTTAAAAAAGTAAAAAGTGCTGGAATTACAGGCCTGCCTCACCCTGCATGGTTCAGACCGTTTTTTGTTTTGTTTTGTTTTAACACTATGGTACAGAAAATATGAGTTCTTAAATCAACATTTTATCAAATAAAAAAAATGTCCCTGAGGGGATTTTACAATGTCTTTTATTGAGTGGAATTAATGTCCCTATATCTTTCATAGCCTCTATAAACTTGAGTTCCTCCAAGTGAGGAGCCTATCCCTGGGAGCCCTGACACTTTGCATCTAACAAATTGGAGTCAGTGGCCCTTCCTGAGTCTTTGGTCTGTGTGTTATCCCAGCACTTGAGTCCCATGTCAGTCTCTATATAACGAGACCCCATCTCAAAAGACGTGGGGCAGGGTTTGGGAGTGTGTACCGTGCAAGTGTAAGGAGTGGAGTGTGGACCTCCAGGACCCACAAAAAGCTAGGTTGGCATGGTAGCTTGCTGTAATCCCTTCTTTGGGAGGCAGAGGTGGGACCCCCAGGTAAGATAGTTAGCAGGACTAGCCAAAGCAGAGGTCTCAGTGTGTCGTCACTGAGACCCCGCCTTGATATACATGGTGGAGAAAGATCAAAGAAGACACTATATATCAGCCTTGGGCCACACATGCAAACACACACAAACTAATTAAATTGGCTTTATTGAACTGTATGATTTGTTATAGACAGGGTCTCACTATATAGCCCTGGCTAGCCTAGAACTCATTCGGTAGACCAGGCTGACCTTGAACTCACAGAGATCCACCTGCTTCTGCCTCTCAAGTGCTAGGATTAAAGGTATGCACTTCCACCACCCGGACAGTAAGTTTTTACAGAAGTAGGAGAACATGGATAGCTCTCACCATGGTGCACAGAACTTTTCTGTCACTCCCAAAAGTTCTCTCATAACCCTTCACAGCCATCTCTGGCTTTTAGAAGTGCTAAGGCAGGCCTGAAGCTTCGAGAGGCATTTGTCCATCCCACTGTGTTCTAGCCTGCTGACCTTGGCAGCCTGTCCCCAAGACCATCCTGTGTCCCTGCTCCTTATTCCTTGTGCTTTCTCTTGCATTCTCAAGAGGATCAGCGGATACCTCCATACCCACTTCACAGATGAGAGGTGACATGCCCCATCATGGGCCATAGATCTAGAAAGGGATGGAGCTGGGATTTAGGCTGGGAACCAGACTGCCAAAGCTGCCATGGGTTGAACATGGAAGATCCCTCTTACTGAAAACCCTCCTATTATAAACTCTGTGCAGAGCCAGGCATAATGCCAGCATTCGGGAGGCAGAGGCAGGCAGATCTCTGTAAGTTCGTGGCCAGCCTGGTCCAGGACAGGTTCCAAAGCAATACAGAGAAACCCTGTCTCAAAAAAACCAAAATAAATACATAACAAAGAAATCTGTGCAGTATGGGTTGGATTTGAACAGAGCAGGGAGAGGTCTAGGAGGGTTCTGAAGAGCTAAGGTTCGTGCTTTTTTTTGTTTGTTTGTTTTGTTTTTTGAGATAGGGTTTCTCTACATAGACCTAGCTGTCCTGGAACTAGCTCTTGTCGACCAGGCTGGCCTTGAACTCGCAAAGATGCACCTGCCTCTGCCTCCTGAGTGCTGAAATTAAAGGCATGTGCCACCAATGCCCGGCGGTTTATGTTTACTTAAATACTTGCATGACATCCAGCCTTGGCCAGAGCCATGCTTAGTGCCTTCTAAATATTTGCTCCCGTATCCTTAACAAGGTCCCAATAACATAGGGACTTTTTAAGGCCTTGGGAACAGCAAGTGTGCTGGCTATAGTTGATAAGGAAGCTTGGGGGAGTCATTTTCATGGGTCTAGCTTGCCAAGTAGGCAAACTTTGGTCTTTGGCAGGAAACATGGTGGTTGCCACCTATAATCCCAGCATTTGTGAAGTTGAAACAGGAGAAATGCCACAAGTTCAAGACACACCTAAGCAACAAAGTTAGACTTTATATCACAAATGAAAATGGGGACCAGCCAGGTGGCCTAATGGATGAAAGCACTCATTACAAAACTAGAGAGATGGCTCTGAGGTTAAGAGCACTGGATTGAGGAAGAACCAAGTGTCAACCTCTGACCCCTCACCCTCCACACGGGTGTGTGCAAGCACACCCACCCCTGTGTATGCACATATGTACATACACAGATTTTAAAAATGAAAACAAAAAATGTAAATCTTAGTCCTTGGAGTAACTATCGGGCAGGGGTAGGATGGGGCCAGGTGGGTAGCAGCTGGTGTTGATGTTTATGATCTTTCTCTACTTTCCTCTGCAGCCCCTTATCCGAGAGCTTTGCCACAGCTGTGCAGTGGTGTCCAGCTCTGGCCAGATGCTGGGTTCAGGCCTGGGTGCCCAGATCGATGGTGCAGAGTGTGTACTACGTATGAACCAGGCACCCACTGTGGGCTTTGAGGAGGACGTGGGCCAGCGCAGCACCTTGCGTGTGATCTCACACACAAGTGTGCCACTGCTTCTGCGAAACTACTCACACTATTTCCAGGAGGCTCAAGACACACTGTATGTGGTGTGGGGCCAGGGCAGGCACATGGACCGGATGCTGGGTGGCCGCACCTACCGCACATTGCTGCAGCTCACCAGAATGTATCCAGGCCTGCAGGTGTATACCTTCACTGAACGCATGATGGCCTACTGTGACCAGATCTTCCAGGAGGAGACTGGCAAGAACCGGTGAGCTGGGGACCTAGGGCTTGCCTTCTCCAAGAGCCTTTTAGTACTAGGAAATGCTGTAAGATTGGAGGTGGCCTCTGAGGTCTGTTCCAAATAACTGAATAAGAGTTGCAATCAGAACAGCTACCATCAGGCTAGGGATGTAGTGCCATCCCTAGCTTGGCAGAGTACTTGCCTAGCACGTGTGAGGCCCTAGGTTCAATCCCCAGCACAGAATAAACTGACCTTGCACACCTCTGTAATCCCAGCACTCATGAGGTAGAGGCAGGACAGTCAGGACAGTCAAGGGCATCCTCAGCTTCATAGGGAGTTTGGTTGAAGTAAACCTGGGCTGCCTCTGCCTCAAAAATGAGCAAACAAACAAACAAAAAACCAACTGTTTTCAGGTCTCAGGCCCTTAGCTAAGCACCGGGCATCAGACACTTCTTTAATATCTCATCCAAAGGGCCCTGAGGATTCCCCATGGCAACCTCATCTCATGCCTGTGCCCAGCCCCCATCCTCAGATGTTCCTTGCACGGGCACTCTGTTCCTTCTGTCTAGAATATTCTAGAATTTTCCATGATTGTCTTTGTCTGGTCTGGATGAACTATCCCTTCCTGAGGAAAGCCTCGCTAGGTCACCCCCTCTGAAGGAGTGCCCCCCCCCCGCCCCCCGCGTTCTGTGTCCACTCCTCTTTTCCTGACCCTCTGTTTGGAGAGTACCCAGCAAGCTGAGGTCTGGGGCTGCCACAGCACCTTGACCCAGGTGGAAGGGGGGGGGGGGAGAGAGGCCTGGACAAGGTTAATGGGTTCCCTCTTCAAAGCCACCTGGAAGTCTCATTTCACAGTTGGGTACTGAGGCTTAGGAGTGAGTTGAGTGCCCCTCAGTAGGGGCAGGGTTCCCGAACAGACTCTCCCCAGGCCAGGCCCTGGTGGCATGCATCATCAGCTTGCTTGGGTTTGTGTGCAGCTCTGCCCCTGATTCAATGCTGACCTCAGGCTGGATTGCTGCCTCTCCCCATCCTCCCTAGGACCCCTTTCTAGCTGTCAGGTGGGGAATAGGGGATGTCAGGAGGGCCATTGACAGTGTCCCATTCTCCCCAGGAGGCAGTCAGGCTCCTTCCTCAGCACTGGTTGGTTCACCATGATCCTGGCTCTGGAGCTGTGTGAGGAGATCGTGGTCTACGGGATGGTCAGTGACAGCTATTGCAGGTCAGACTGGCACCCAAGCTGGGGGTGGGGAGTAGGGGGGGAGGGTGTGAGCCCTTGAGCCAGAGGGCCTGTCATGATGTGTGACCCAGGTACAGACACCCCCAGGTGCAGGCCTTTGGGAAAAAGTGAATCTCTCGCTGGGCATAGTGATCCTACTTAGGAGGCAGGAGGATGAGGATCCGAGTCAGCCTTGGCATCACATCAGGTTCAAGGCTAGCCCTTTTTTTTTTTTTTTTTTTTTTTTTTTTTTTTGAGAGCCTCCCAAAAATCTCAGACGAAAACTTTTCTCAGGTTGGTGAGCCATCAGAGCAGGTGTGTTCAACCTTTGACCCTGCGACTTGACATCATCATCTACAGAGTTCACACTTAAGAACAATGGCATCACCAGTGGCCGTGGCAGTGGTGGCACACGCCTTTAATCTTAACACACGCCAGGCAGGGGCAGGAAGGTCTGTGAGTTCAAGGCCAGCCTGATCTACAGGGTGAGTTCCAGGACAGCCAGGGCTACACAGAGAAACTCTGTCTCGAAAGGAAAAGCATGCCATCAAGTTACCAAAAAGGGGGCTGGTGGAAGAGCTTAGTGGGTACAAGCACTTGCTGCCAAGCCTGACAGCCGAGTTCAGTCCCCAGGACCCACACAGCGAAAAGAGTGGCAGGCTCCTGCCCACCCCCACACAAATAAATGCAAAATTATTTTAAGTTGCCAAAAAAGATTTGACAAAATGGGCCTTGGATTAGACTTTCCTGATGGAATAATATTTAAAAGTTGCCCAACCCTCTTGAAGTCTGTATCTAATTTTTTAAGATTTATTGTATGTATATGAGTGCTCTACTGACTTTATGCCAGAAGAGGCATCAGATCCCACTACAGATGGTTGTGAACCATCATATGGCTGCTTGGAATTGAACTCAGGTCCTCTGGAAGAGCAGCTCTTAACCACTAAGCTATCTCTTGAGACCTAGCTGTATCTATTTTAATAAGACACCAGATAGATTCAGTTGTGGTATTTCTTAAATACTGTTGAGTTCAGATGTGGGAATGGAATTGTATTATAACCATGTTACTTTATTATATTTCAATATTATTATAACTAAGAGTTTGGAAAAGGTCACAGGTTTTCACACTTCCCTTCAGAACCTGTGTCTTGGGCATATGAGATGGTAAGAGCAGGGCCCTCCATGGCTGGCCCTCAAAGTGCCTCCCACAGCTCTGGGCATGGGAGTTGGGTGCCCGTCTTAGAGAGCCCTCCTTTTGAGTGAATACCTCTCCCTGGAGCTGAGTATCTCACTCCAGGAGGTGCTTCTCTAACCCAAAGTCACCCAGCTTGCAAGAAGTAGTTTCTGAGCCCTGGCCACTGGGCTCCACACCTGCCGACCTCCTGCCATCTGTCCAGATGTGGGTGTCCCTGGGCCTGTAGCAGCTGAGGTATATATAGTCCCGGAGGTGGGCGGCTCTGAGGTCCTGTGTCTGTCCCACCTGACCCTGTTCCCTCCCTACAGTGAGAAGAGCGCCCCCTCCGTGCCTTACCACTACTTTGAGAAGGGCCGGCTGGATGAGTGTCAGATGTACCTTTTGCATGAGCAGGCGCCACGGAGTGCCCACCGCTTCATTACTGAGAAGGCTGTGTTCTCCCGCTGGGCCAAGAAAAGGCCCATCATGTTCGCCCACCCATCCTGGAGGGCTGAGTAGTTCCTGTTGCTAGTGGCCACCAGACCTCTGCCAGGCCTGCAATTCATTCCAGGCCACCACACTCCATCATGAACATTTTTTTATGACTCTCGCCTTCTGCCTGATTCCAAGTGATACCTGGAGTCTCTGTTACCCACACTGGGTACACTTGGAGAAACCGAGGGCCTTTTGACTTGAAGGGGAGTCAAGAGGGTGCATTTATACCACCCCTGCTCCCTGGAAAATCCACATCTTCATCTTGGGGTTCCGTCCCACCTCCAGGTTGTTCAAGTGGCCTTTGCCCTGGGGTCAGTGGCCCCTCACCAGCGTCATGACTCTGTGCCAGTCTTGATCTTTCCTCTACCTATCCCTAGCCACACTGTGCCACATTCTCAGGCTGGTGGCCCTGGTTGGTGCAGCCTGGAACCTGGGATTTGATGGGTACAAGGGCCTTTGAGCATCTGCCTCCTAGGACTGTCTCAGGAGCGCACCAATAAATGCATATTTTCTGGACATTGTGTCTAGTATGGTAACAGGTGTGGGATCTGGGTTAGGACACCTGTAACCTGTTCATTGGAGGGCAGACATCCCTCCAGCCCTTCCCAAGGCCCATGGCTGTCTGCTCTTCCAGCCCTGTATCTGGGCATTGGTCCTACAGCCTCCTGCCCCCCACATCTCCAGGCCAGGTCTGACCACAAGACTGCGCTGGCCCAGGAAAACTACCTGTCTTCAACAGACACAGAGCCTGGCCTGGGAGGGCTCAGGGTGTTGCTTTCCTGTCTGTTCATGAGTCAGGTTCCAAAACCTTTGCCAATCAAACTGCCTGTTAACTCTGGGACTTGGTCCCTTTGCAAGACAGAAAGACAGAATACAGCTCAGGGTGGGTGCTATGTGGAAGAAAGTGGTCTCAGGGCCAGCCCTTTCTCTGAACTTTGCTTATCTCACCTTGAGGTACCTACACAGCCACCACCCTGCTGTTAATGAGGGTGTGACGACAGCCTGAGGAGGGAGCAGGTGCTTGTTATAGATGAGGCTAGCTTCGGTGAGGTGGCTGAGCTGGGATGCTGTCAGGCATCGGAGGTCACTACCCCTGCCTCCTTTTCCCTTTGGACAACTGAGGAATGGAACCCTGGGATTTAGCTCTTGGCTTCAGAGCTCAGAACCCTCTGGGTGTGACCTGTGCAGTCCTCAGAGCGCTGTGCTTCCAAATCTCTTCTGCTACAAACTTGAAATTCTTTTAATATTAGGTTTTGGTTTTTAACAAGGAACCCCTTGTATTGTATCCCCCAAGTGACAGAGCCTGTCATGCCGAGGACATTGGTGGCCTAGCCCCCTCTCCTTGCTACCCATTTTCTCAGGAGTACCTGCCCCATAGCACTGCCCTTGTCTCCTGCATATCCTGTGCCAGGTGGCCTGGAAGCCTCTTAAGTAGGAGGGGAGCGGAAGAGAGCTCTGAGCCAGGCATGCAGGCTGGACGCCAAACCACTTCTGCAGGCCTAGCAGTGCTGAGGGGCTGTGAGTAGGAATAGGGCAGGGGTAGGTGGTGGGTAAGATGGAGAGCCCTGGCAGCAGGTCTGACCCCCCACCCACTCTGGCTCCACAGCTCCCTTCTGTGATCGATGGCTCTGGTTAATTAGAACCTTTTCGGGTTTCCGTTTCCCCATCCATAAAGGTGATCAGGTAGTTCTTACCTCACAAGATTGCATGAGCTCAGAGATGCTGGGCTGCCTGCCCCTGTCTGGGGCTTAGAGCACATTTGCCACTTAAATGGGGTGGCCTTCCCCCTGGGTGGTCCTGTTCCACCCTGGTATAGGTAGTGTCAATACAAGTCACAGTCCCTATCTTAATGGGAATAGTTAATTCTGGAGTCATTTTGAGGATCTGTGGCCCAGGACACAGATTAGGTTACCCCAAATTCCATGCTCCAATGTGGCAACAATTTCATAAAGTTTTATATTTTCACAGTACAAAGAAAGTCATTAATCAACATTGGTTGGGTGTGTCAGAGAGGTGCTCACAGCAAGACGGGGAAGGCGCTCCTATAGGCCTACGATGTTAAGTGATGGCCTTCTTAGCTTTTTTGAGTTGGTAGAAGCTATTGGTCTGCTAAGTTAATAGCTTTCCAAGGTTTTTATCTATTAGTTAGAGGATGTTCTGACAATGATAGGCAAGGAATGGCTGTTTGAAGCTAAAGCTAGCCCAAGAAAAAGCAGTTTCTGGCCTCTGGGCAGTCTCTTTACGTACAGCTGTTTTCTGGGCCTCATTCAAAGTGGATTTCTGGCTTTCCACCCATTTGAAGTTGTCCAACCCATGCCCTCTCCATGGGTGTTCAGAACCAAGAGACACCCCTGGCCCCCATGCTGATGGGACTTAGACTGTATCCTTCCTGAAAGGCAATCTCCTTGTTTCTAACCACCAGGAAATGCTGGCCCAACCCTTGAATCCAGCACACAGAAGTGTGTGTGAAAGCCAACTGTCCTGGCCCTGCCTCTGGGTGAGGTGTTTACTGCTGGGTTGGCCCAAATAATTGTGCTTCTTGGGGAATTGCCAGCTACTTCCTCTAGTGCACAAAGATGCCCTCTGACAGGTTTGGTTGGCACAAGGGCTACTGAAGGCTCTCCTGTGATGGGACCAAGGCAATCCCTCCTTGGCCATTGCGGGCCTGGTACCTGCTGGAAGGTGAGTAGGGACAGGGGCCATGCGAATCGAGGTGTTGTGGGGGTCACTCAGGTTTACAGACGCTGAGCTCATGTGTTTCTGTCCCTCCTCTGGTTCCTTTGTCTCAGCGAACTCACTGGGGAGCCATCAACTTCCATCTAAGCCCAGAATGGAAGTAAGGTGGGTCCCACAGCTCCCAGTGTCTTAGAGCTCATTCCTCAGGGATCTCAGGCTGGGGTGTGAGTTTCTCTACTGTGTCTCTTCTGGGGAGGAAAGGAACTCTGTGCTTACTGGGAACCGTTGGGCAGCTCTGTCTGGACCCTGTTGCACCAGATTCAGCTCTGCCTCAGTCTCCTCCTTAAAGGTTGAAAGTTGGAATTCCCAGGCCTGGCTTCCAGCTGAGCTGGGCACAGAGCTGTCTGTGGAACTGAGATGGTAGGTGAGGGAAAGACTCCAAAAAATCCTAAAAACACAAAGATGTTTGCTTAAGGAAGGATTAAGGTATAGCTTAGTGATAGGGTGGTTACCAGGTACACCCGGATTCCAACCCAACAGTGGTGAAGGGGGAACCATTTGGCAAAGTGCCAGAAGTAGAGGTGTCTGGCTGTCACAGATGAGCCTTCCCTGGGGATAAAGGACTAAAACTGAGTGAGCTTCCCCAGAGACGAGGCAGGGCTGGCCAAGGCCCCATTCATGAGCCTCTGTTGTGGTTTGGCCGGTTCAGACCTCCCAGGCTTGGGGCCTGGTGTCCAGCAGTCTAGATGAGTGTCAGCCTGTCTGTCAACTCCACATTCCCCAAGCTGGAACCTGTCTCTCCCACGTTCCCACCTTCTGGAAAGCGGGCTTCCAGTCACCCCCCCCCCCCCGTAACAGGTTCTTTTAGCGATTCAGTTGCTTGGAAAGAGCTTGATGCAGAAACAAGCACCCCAACAGGACCCTGTTTCTTTCTTTCCTTTTTCTGGGTCACTTTCCCTGTTTCGCCCTTGCAGTCTTAGAACTAGCTCTGTAGACAAGGTTAGCCTCAAATTCAGGTCCCCTTGCCTCTGTCTTCTGAGTGCTGACATTAAAGGTGTGTGCTAACTCTTAACCTAACCATTAGTACCCCAAAGGGTACTGTTCATGAGGCCCAGAAGGGAAGCTAGCCCTCCTGGGATGAGTCCAGAAATCTGATAGGCTTGAGTTGGGGACCCTGGCTGCGCTTTGGTCTGGGACAGGCTTAAGCATCCTTACATTTTCAGTCCCTAGTGGGGCCTGGGGTAGGGAGAGGGGCTGTGGGGACAGGAATGTCTCCATGTCTGGCACAGCCTCCACCTCACTGATTGTCCTTGCTGTTGGGAGCCCTCTCTGGTCTCTGAGTGCCTAGAGCTCAAGTTCATCAGATTTGTCATCGTCCTTCCTTTCTGTCCTGTACAATGGGGTCAGGAGGTCTGTGGTGCAGGTGAGCTGAAGTTCACCGAGCACTAGAGGTGGGCACTGGAGAGCAGGGTTCCTGTGTGCTGTATCCACTCTGGTTGAGCCCCCTGCTTCCCCACCTTGGCTGGAGGCTGGAGTACATCTCTCCCTGTCCCTCCCTCTCTCCCTCTCTCCCTGTCCCTCTCCCTCCCCCTCTCCCTCCCCCTCCCTCTCCCCCTCTCCCTGGTCCTCCCCTCCCCCTCCCCCTCCCCCCTCTCCCTGGTCCTCTCCCTCTCCCCCTCCCTCTCATTCTCTCTCTCACTTTCACTTAGTTTTTCTTCAATTTAAAAATGAATCTATTTTATGTGTTTGGATGTTTTGCCCACATATACATCTGTGTGCCATGTGCATGCCTGGTGCCATCAGAAGCCAGAAGAGGACACTCCTGGAACTGGAGTCAGATGTTGTGCACCACCATGTGGGTGTTCAGAATGTAGCCCAAGTTCTCTGGAAAAGCAGCCCGTGCTCTTAACCACTGAGCCATCTCTCCAGCTCCATCATACTTGCTTTAATTCAAAAGCGAAAACAGAAGTGTTATTAACTTACCAAAGTAGACTCGGCATAGCAGTGCATGCTTATAATCCCAATACTTTGAAAGGAGGCCAGATCAGAAATTCAAGGTCATCTTTGGACACATAGTAAATTTGAACACCTACTCCCTGTAGTAAGACTGTTTCAAACTGATCAACCAGTCACAACTTAGTAAATGAATGCAATGTAAACAACTTAGATGTTTATAAAATTAAAAGTGATAGCATCACTCTCCCTTCTACCAACCTTTAGGGCAGAGGTTCTCAACCTGTGGGTCAAGGTGTCAACTGAGACCTGGAAAACCGCTGGATTATGATTCATAGTAGCAAAGTTACAGTTATGAAGTAGAGAAAGTAACTTTATGGTTGGGGTCAGTACAACATGAGTACCTGCATGTAGCCCCCGCGACACAATCGGTTCCACTGATCGGGCAAAGGCCTAGAGATTTAAATAAGAGACAAGACAGTGGGTCACTTGTGGAACAGGAATGCTGGACTGCTGTTCACTGATGGGAAGGAACGGGCTTATATACTGACTCACAGCACGGTGGAAAACAATCCAGGGTCACGAATGCAAATTCTCAGGCTTAGTTCCTTCCCAGCTGAAGTGTGTTAGCAAAACAGGCAGAGTACCAATAACAACTCTGGGGTAAGGCGTTCCACTAAAACTGCAGAATGTTCTAGCCAACAGCTCAGGCTTGCTCAAGGTGCCTCGGGGGTCCATGCAGGGCCTGTACTAAAGGGTGGCAGCATTAGGAAGGCTGAGGGCCACTGGGGAGGGAGTTGCCGCTGGGGAGTTCCTTGTGGATTCGGCCCCACACTCACATAAAACAGACAAAAGCTGAATGTGTACTTCAGTTTGTAAAAACTTAAAGGCCTGGAGCTGGAGAGAGTTAAGGATGTTGGCTGTTCTTGCAGAGGGTCCCGGATCCTTTCCCAACCACAAGATGGCTCACAGCCATCTCTAACTCAGGGTCCAGGGTATTCAGTGCCTTCTGACTGCTGAGGGTGCCGGCCATGCACACAGTACACAAATATGCATGCAGGCAAAACACCCATGTGTAAAAGTAAACAAAATCTTTAAAAAGCTAAAAATGCCTTTAAATTAAAAAAAAAGAGAGAGAGAGATCGAGATCAGGGGTATGGTCCTCTTTCAGAGGACCTAGGTTCAATGTCTACCTGGCAGCTCACAACTCTCTGTAACTTCAGTTCCAGGGGATCCAATGTCCTCTTCTGGCCTCTATGGGCACCAATCTCACAAGGTGTGCACAGACACACATGCAGCCAAAATACCCACATATATAAAATAAGGTTTAAAAACTACAAAAATTTTATTATAAATTTTAACTTATTGTATGTACATGTGCCTGCTTGCCTGTGTGTAAATCACATGTGTGCTGGTGCCCTCCTAGGCCAGGAGAGGGCATCAGAACCCTTGGGATTTCCTGCCTTAGCGCCCCACCCCCAACCCCCTGAGCCACCACACTCATCCTGAAATAAACGGGGTCAGACTCACTACATTTGAACCAACACTGGTTCCTGAGTCATGTTGAAACTTCTCGCCTCCCTCACTACTTTGAGAGGGGCCATGGTGGTCTCAGAGACCAGGCATTCACAGGCATGTTACCACAATGAATAAAAACATCTGGTTTTTTATCCTTCTTTTGAACCTTTTTGTTGCGTTTTATTTATTTATTTATTTATGGGGTGGGGTAGAACTCTACAGTGCATATGTACAGGCCAGAGGACAACTTGCAAGAGTGGATTCTCTCCTTCTACCATGAGTGAGTGTCTCAGGGATCTAACTCAGGTCATCAGGCTTGGTGGCAATCACCTTTACCAGCCACAAACTTTTCTTTTAAAATGTGACATCCTAATTTTGTGATAGGCTGAGCTGTCTCCATTCTATTATTACATTATAATGCATATGGACACGATAAGCCTCTTGAACTCAATATCCATGGTTACTGTAATGTGCACTGCTCTTCAGGGCTCTTAAAACTTTAATTGGTGTACAGGCACTATCTCCTGCTCTTGGCAGGGCTGTATAGGTTTCTTTTTTGTTTGTGTTCTAGTCAGTGTTATATTGCTATGAAGACACCATGACCACAGTAACTCTTACAAAAGAAAGTGTTTAATTGGGGGATGTGAAATGGAAACCAAAGTGGTTACCCCACATAAAGCTCTTAAAACTTGCTTTCTACACTTAAGTGTCCTGTAAATGTCCCAGCCATTGTCTCCTGGTATGCACTTTGACTCCCGAGCTTCATTTTTCCAGCCTCTTACAGTTTATGGGCAGGCTATGTCTGTTTTTATTTAACTAGTCTCCTAACAGGCTACTTAGGTTGCTTCTTCGAATTCGCGAGTGTGTGTGTGTGTGTGTGTGTGTGTGTGTGTGTGTGTAAGCCAAAGGTGAACCTCACTAATCTGGAAGACTCAGATAAGGTAATCTAGCTAGGGGCATTTCCTTGTCTTTACACCTCCAGAGTAATTCCATATCTGGGATTACAAAAACATCTATGCTATCACCAAGTGGTGGTGGCCCATGCCTTTAATCCCAGCACTCGGGAAGCAGAGGCAAGTGGATCTTTGTGAGTTTGAGGCCATCCCAGTCTACAAAGCAAGTTCTAGGACAGCCAGGCTATATTTGCATATATGTCTATGTACCACATATATGTGTAGTGTTCATGGAGGCCAGAAGAGGGCACCACTTTCCCCAGGACTGTGCTGGGAATGGACCCCAGGTCCTCTAGAAGTAGACAGTATTTTTTGTTTGTTTTTGAGACAGGGTTTCTCTGTGGCTTTGTAGGCTGGCCTGGAACTATCTCTTGTAGACTAGGCTTGTCTGGAACTCACAGAGATCCTCCTGCATGTGCCTCCCGAGTGCTGGGATTAAAGGCGTGTGCCACTACCGCCCGGCTAGACAGTATTTTTAACTGTTGGACCATCTCTTCAGTCCCACGTTGCCCCCTTTTGGTCACGTAAAATAACATAATGAATAAATGAATATGTGGGGGTTGAGCCAAGGTCTCCCTATGTCGCCCTGGCCAGCCTGGAACTCACTATGTCTGCCAGTTTTCCATCCTCCTTCTACTTTCTAAGTGTTGGGCCTAGAGGCCTGCACCACTACATTTTGAGTCCTTCTCTCCATTTTCCAGCCATAAGGAAATAAAATAATATATTTGGTTGCCGGGGGCGGGGGGGTGGTGGTTACTGCTGTGTCTCAAGGTGGAGAAGCCCAGGGAGTTATTGACTAGAGTTCAAGGCCAGAGATCTCCACGTCTGTTTCCCTATCGGAGGTCTTGGTGACCACATTAAGAAACAGAAATGGACCAGACTGAATAAATAGTATGGGAAGTTATAGGAGAGCATCCCTCCTTTCCCTGAGGCGGGGCCACTCATAGCCGGAGGCTCCGCCTCCCGCCTGGCCGGAGCCGGGTCTGTCTGTGAGGTCGGCGCTAGGACCCCGCGGGCCGGAGCCGCGGCGGGGCCTTGGCGGCCGGAGCAGCGTGGACCCCGGTTCTCGGCTCCCGGCGCCATGTGAGGAGGTTCGGGGGCCGCGGGGGGCCTGGCGCTCCCCGGCGGAGGTGAGCGGGCGCTGTGCGGGCAGCTGTGCGGGGGCTGTGCCTGCGCCGCAGGGATGGAGAGCCTCTGGGGAGGGGGACTCCCGGAGACCCACTTTCCTTGCTAACCGCGCCCCGAGATCTAAAGGCTCCCGGGGTTCGCTGGGCCTCCCGTTTTGGAGACGGGAGACCCTGCTGCGGCCCCGCGCTCCTCTCCTGCGGAGCAGCTGCCGACCCCGAGCTGCAAAAGCCGGAGGGGGCGCGGGGCTGAGCCTCCCACGCGGCACTTGGGGTGCCATGCCACCGGCACCCGGAGAAGCGAAGCCCCAGACCGAGCTCAGGGTGCGGCCCTTACCCGCAGCTCAGCGCTCAACCTCGTACGTCTAGCCTCGCGGCTGAGCACGGGCGCCAGGGATGTCACCTCTCCAGCGGAGTCAGCCGCTCCCCATCAGGCCTGTCCACTCCGCGCCGGGCTAGAGGTCTGGCGCCCGCAGGGACTGGCGGAGGACCCTCCTGGGAGACCCTTTCGGGCTCCGCCCTGTAAACAAGCGTGTCTACAAGGTTCCCTCTGCTTGCTCCGGCGGGCTGCAGGGCGCGTTGCCTCTCTGATCGCTCAGTCTCCTCATCTGTGAAATGGGGAGCAAGAGCACCTACCAGGCCGCGTTGCCAGGATTCTGTAGGCAGGCAATGCTTAGCGTGGCTCCGGGGCATGTTCCATAATATAGGGGTAGTCCCTGGCTTGGGGTCAAGAGGGGGAGGATTGTTTTGGGGACAGGCTTGTGCAGGGGCGGGCATTGAACCCTAAGGCTAAGGGACATCACTTTTAAGCCCTGGGCACCCTTTGTCACATCTGCATGCATCCTTCCAGTCACCCCAGGAGTTACCAGTTCTTATCATTCCCATTTCACAGATGAGGAAACTGAGGCTCAGAGAGGTCACATGGCTTGCTCGAGGCCCCCCAGCCAGTAAGTGTGGACCTGACATTCGCGCTGGCATCTGACATGCTGTCCTGATCATGGCCTTCTCAGAGCAGGACCGTGATGGGGCTGACCAGGGGAACCGTGGTCCTGGCTGAGGGCACTGCTCAGGCAAAGGTGGGAAAGTGGGGCGTGGGCCTGGGACCTGGAGTGCTCCAGGTGTCTGGAGCACGGGGCATGTGCACGACAGGGTAGTAAGATGAGGTCTATGGGGGAGCTGAGGCAGACCCGAGAACGCTTTGAATGCTGGAGGTGGCAGGGTTAAGGGGACGACTCTGAGGTTCTGTATTCTGGACCCCTGTCTAAGGCTTTGAGTCCAAGGACAAGCCGCGCCTCCCTTCCGATGAGCCTCAGTTTCCTGGCCTGCCCTGTGGGGACAGATGGGAGTCTGTGGTCTCCATGACTGAAGGTGCAGGGATGGCCCAAGAGAACCCAGAATCCCGGGGAGGGCAGAGGGGGAGGCCACGGGGCGGGGCCAGGCTTGGCGATGGGAGGGGCCAGACCTGACCAATCCGGAGCAGGGTGAGTGTGTGGCGCTCTGGCCTGAGGTTTCTAGCTATTCCTGGTGTGGGAGTAAACAGCAGCTAGGTCAGGGGGCGGAGATACTGACAGGAACAGAGAGGCTCCCGGGGGAGCGCTCCGAACCGGGGATTCCCTCTGATGGCCCAGGCCCAGTTTTCTTCCGTTTTATACCATCCCTTTCTGCCTGTTGGGCTGTAGCTGTCGGAGGAGGTGGACTACACATCCGAATACTTACAGCCTGCTTACAGGTGGGGAAATGGAAGTGTAGAAGGGCTCTAGACCCAGCGGTGGGGGAGAGGGTTAGGGATAAGGCACGCCGCTGGTCCGCAGCAGGCAGGCTAGGCCAAGGCTGAGATTGGATCCATCCCTCGGCTGAGACACCGCTGTACCTCTGAGAATCATGGCTGTGCCCTTGACCCCAAGATCACACTGGCCAATGACTGAATTCGTTGAGTCATATCGTTCAGAGGTCTGTGAGGTGGCCCCTGGGGAGAGTCGAGGATCTAGGAAACTTGAACCAGCCCCGCTTGAAGTAAGAGTGGGACACAGGACACAGTAGATGCAACTCTGAGCCTGAAAGTTTGGGGCATGTAGGAGAGCTTTTGGGTAGACGTGAGACCTGTGATCCAGCCGCATCTAGGGGAGGGCCTCCGGCCATAACCCTTTCTGGTGGCTTGCAGGTGTGACCCCACAACCTTGCCCCCCGGGCCACCTGCAGGACGCTGGCCCCTACCCCTCAACAGACGCCGGAGAGAGATGAGTAGCAACAAAGTAAGTCCCCTCTATTTTTTACCCCCATCTGAGCTGCTCCAAGTCTTCTGTGGAATGGACTCTGAAAACCCTCCCTGGACTGGCACTGCCACTCCTACCCACACAGGAGGCTTTGGTTCAAACTCTGCTTCAGCCAATGAGCCGCTGATGTGGGAGGCTCTTGCCTCTTTCCAGGCCCAGTGTCCTCTGATGTCCTAGGCTTGACTTATCTGTGGGAAAGCTGACTTATCTTTGTAAAGTTGTCTGTGGATGCTGAGAAGGAAATGGGGTAGGGAGGTGAGCAGGGGCTTTGGGGAAATGGCAGTGTTCAAAGCCAGAGTAGCTGAGTTTCCGGCACGTGTTTGTTCATGTTTTCTGAGTAGTACCTTCTATGTGTTTGACACCTTCCTTGGGCTCCATGGCAGAATGTGAGATTTGAAAGTGGGGCATGTGGTTTGGTAGTCTCAGTCTAGGAGAAAGATAACACAGTCCTTTGACAGGGGTGATTTATTACAGAGACTTGGCAATGGGGCACAGAGCAACAGAGAATGGGACTCTTAATCCCAGCACTCAGGCGGATCTCTGTGAGTTCCAGGGCCAGCCTGGTCTACACAATGAATGCCAGTACAGCCTGACCTAAATAGAGAGACCTGTCTCAAAACAAACAAACAAAAAGAAATGTGTGTGGGGGGGGGGTCTCTGACTTGTCATGGCTAGACTTAGGAAATTTGTTTTTGTTTTCGTTTTTGTTTTTTTTGCATGTGTCAGGGTCTTGAATATTCCAGGTTGGCCTGGCTATGTGGTCTAGGATGACCTAGAACTTCTGATCCTCCTGTTTCCACCTACCAGGTGCTGAGACTTGAGGCCTGTATCACCATCCCCAGTTTATGTCATGCTGGGAATCAAAATCCGGGCTTTGGGCATGCTAGTCAAGTTCTCTGTCAACTGACCTGCACCCCCAGCTGCCAGATGTGGGCTTTCTGAATTTTGGTGATGCAAATAATGCTAAGCATTCAGTGGGACCTACACTTGAAACCTGAGGTTTTGTTGGTTATGCTACCCTGGTGATACTGGGTGGGGCTGAGGCCTACAGCTTCAGGAGACACGCTCTGCTGTGCAGTTGTTGCTGTGCAGTGCTGGCTGCATGGATTAAATGCCTTTTCTCCCTTCTGATATTTCCTACTTGCAGTGGGTTGATCAGGAAGCAACCTGATTGTTAAATCCAGGACTAGGTGTAGGCCCCAGGGGGCTGAGGGCAGGCACAGTTGTAGCCCACTCACCTTCTACCACCTGACCCTGCCAAGGCTTCTGGTTGAGTGCCCTGGAGAAGCTGAACTTTAAATAAGTTGTGGTCCCAGTAGGAACCAAAGGGACTGACTTAGGGGGCCTACCCAGAGTGCCTTCATTCTTACAGTGTCTCTCTAGCGCCCTCTACTGAGAAGTCTTAAAATGCTTTGGCAAGTAGAAATACTGAAAAGAGCCCAAATCCAGTTTCACCAAGTACAAAGATACACATGGAGTGAGAAGCATATTCCTTCATATTTATAAGGCCTTGCTCCCAGGAACTCCTGAGGAGACAGAAATCCAAGGGTGTGAGCTTAGGTTCTTCATATGGGATGGCTTACTAATTGCATATAACCCATACGACACATGTAGTTTATCATTGTTAGATAGCTTATAATGCCTGACCCAATGTGTGCAACAAAAACTGCTGGTATGGTGGTACCTGCTTCTCATCCTAGCACTTAGGAGGTGGGGGCAGGAGGATCAGTAGATCAAAGCCAGCCTTGATTGCATAGTGACTTGGAGGTGGCATGGGATATATGAGACAATTTTTAAAAAAAAGAAAAAAAATTCACAAAATTAGGGACTAATAACAAGACATGAGGCCTATATATGTTCAGAACTGGTACAACTCTTGTAGGCCTGACTACACTGTTGGTTGTGGTTTGTTCAGTCTACAAACCTGAAGGTGTGTGTGTGTGTGTGGCCAGGTGTACTCTGACAACTTATAGAGAGTTACTGTCACTGGAAACTCTGGATCCTTGCGTTTGGATGGCCCTCTCCCCACCTCTGTCTAGGCATCCCCTACAGGGAACCCTGTCACCTACAACCAGTTCAGTCCAGGAACACTTTTTTCCTGTACTCTATAGCCCAGGCTAACATCAAACTTGTAGCAAGCCTCAGCCTGCAAAGCACTGGGAAGCATGCAGCACCATTCTGGGCTCTCTTAAGCTCCTTCTGCAGACCTCACTCAGGAGCTTGGGGAACAAGGCTGACCCAGCCTTAGTATTCAGAGCTACAGGGCTAGTTTGAAGGGATAATAGTTTGCAAGTGACATGACTGGGCTGCATAGTTTAGAGGTAGGGTAATTGTCTCCTATACATGAACCATCAGGCCGGGTGGTGGCACATGCCTTTAATCCCAGAACTCAGGAGGCAGAGGCAGGTGGATCTCTGTGAGTTCAGGGCCAGCCTCAGCCTGATTTACAAAGTGAGTTCCAGGACAGGCAGGGCTGTTACACAGATAAACCATATCTAAACAAAACAACAACTCCAAAAAAAAAAAAAAAAACGTGGTTCTTGGTTCAATCCCTAGGACTGGGCAGGGGTAGGGGAGGGGGGAATACAAAGGAATGCAATAGGTGAAATGCCAGGAGAAAGGAAGTGGAACCGAACTCGCTCACCTGGTTTGTACTGAAGGGCACGGTGGGCTGCGGTCAGGTGGGGTCCCAAGCCTGCTGTGTGCGTGCCTGAACCCTCAATGGGCTCTTCCCTCTCCAGGAGCAGCGGTCAGCAGTGTTTGTGGTCCTCTTTGCTCTCATCACCATCCTCATCCTCTACAGCTCCAACAGTGCCAACGAGGTCTTCCACTATGGCTCCCTGAGGGGCCGCATGCGTCGGCCTGTCAACCTCAAGCAGTGGAGTTTCTCCAATGCCTACTTCCCAATCCTTGGAAACAAGGTAGAGCAGCTTCACTGGGGGTTCCCTGGCTGCTGATATGCCCCACCTCCCATCTCTATCCCTGTGCCTCCTAGAGGAGAGAATGCGTGAGAGTCGTGAGGCAGGGTCACAGCCCTTGGCTTGGAATGGGATCTTGGGCAGGTGCTCGGCAATGGGCCTTCGTTCTCATCAGGGTTTCTCCCTTAGTGTTAGAAAGCCTATTACCTTGGTCCAATGAGATGGCTCAGTAGGTAAGGAGCTTGCTGCTGAACATCTGGAATCCACACAGTGGAAGGAAAAAAACAGACTCCAGCCAGTTGTCCTCTGGCCTCCCCACAAGCGGGAGTGTGTTGTGGAATGTGACCACCACCAACACACATGCACACACACAGGTGTAATTTTTAAAATTAAAAAAAAAAAAAAATCTTCTGTTGTCTCCTGAGTCAGACTTCCAGTTTTCATGGATCTCTGGGAACACACCCCGATAAACTTGGGAGGAGACCCCTGAGGTTGTGGAGAACACAAAAGCAAAAACAATAATGGCTGCCCTTTCGAGTGCCAGCTGCTCAATGCTATTATCTCCCTAGAAATGATGAGGCCGATCAAGGCTGAGAGATGTGAATCACCTGGCTAAAACCAAACAACAAACAACATGGGACAACAAACAACATGGGAGGGCCAGAGATTTGCCCAGCCCCTGCTAAATTGCAGCTAGATAGAAAGGTCAAGTGCCTGGGGTCTACTGTTAAGATTCAGCACTCTACTCTCTGGGCCTGGTTTGTTAGCCAGTCATGTCTTCCCTGGGTACCTCTCTTTGTCTTAGGTATCTATGAAATTGGTATATTCAGGCTGTCTTCCCTTGCTGAATTTTCTTCAGAAAGCCTTTGTGCATCCAGGCTATGGATACACCCTGGAAAGGACCCATAGCAGGGGGTAAGAGGAATGAGAGACCAGTCGGGGAGAAAGAGTGTGGCTCTAAAGACTGTTCTTGTTGTTTCTTTCACTCTGGCTGTCCTGGAACTCACTCTGTAGACCAGACTGTCCTCAAACTCACAGAGATCCACTGACTCTGCCTCCCGAGTGCTTAGATTAAAGCATCTCCTTCCATTATGCTATCTGTCCATGACATTTTCTTTTTTTTTTTTTTTTAAGATTTATTTAATATGTATATAGTGTTCTGTGTGCATATCTGCCTGTACACCAGAAGAGGGCACCAGATCTCATTACAGATGGTTGTGAGCCACCATGTTGTTGCTGGGAATTGAACTCAGGACCTCTGGAAGAGCAGCCAGTGCTCTTAACCACTGAGCCATCTCTCCAGCTCTTCTTATGATATCTTCATGAATGTATAACTGCCTACAGAGACTCTGGCAGACATCTTGAGATAGAGGAACTGGCTGTCCTTTGCTGCTCTGTCCCTGGCTGGTTAGGAATATCCACAAACGTAGAATGAATGTGCTTTCAAGGGTCACTATGGTCCCCGGCTCCTGCAAGCCTGGCAGTGTACAGCTCAGGACCCTGCATAGAGCAACACTGATAATGCCCTCTTCTTACCCATAGACGCTACCCTCCAGGTGCAACCAGTGTGTGATCATCACCAGCTCCAGCCACCTGCTGGGCACCAAACTGGGCCCTGAGATAGAGCGGGCTGAGTGCACCATCCGCATGAACGATGCTCCCACCACTGGCTACTCAGCAGATGTCGGCAACAAAACCACATTCCGCGTAGTGGCCCATTCCAGTGTGTTCCGTGTGCTGCGGAGGCCCCAGGAATTTGTCAACCGGACCCCTGAAACGGTGTTCATCTTCTGGGGCCCCCCAAACAAGATGCAGAAGCCGCAGGGCAGCCTCCTGCGTGTCATCCAGCGGGCGGGCCTCGCGTTCCCTAACATGGAGGCCTATGCCGTCTCTCCCACCCGCATGCAGCAGTTTGACGACCTCTTCCGGGGTGAGACGGGCAAGGACAGGTACCAGCCTCCCACCTGCCCCCTGCAATCATCCCTGGCCTGATACTCAAGCATGCTCTATGTTGAGGGTGTAGTCATTTCTTGCCACCCTCTCTTGGTCAGGTTCCTCCAGCTCTCCTCAGCTGTTAACGTGGGTCATCTTCAAAGTGTTCACCTTCACCTCACCCTCCTGCCCCTGCCCCCTGCTTCTTCCCAGCATGCTCCACTGCAAGGGATAGGGGCTCCCAGAATGCTCTGCACTGTTATCATAGGTGTTCCTAGCATCTTTCTAAGTGGTACTCTCCATAGTGTGGCACCTAGAGTCTAGACTGTTCCCAGCATGCCTTGCTATAAGCACACAGGTGCTCCCAGCATTCTCTGTTCTAAGGAAACATGCTCTTTGACTAATCTCCCTAGAAAACTTAGTCCCGTCTTATATAACTACAATGTGGATCACATGTAACTTAAAATATTATGGTATCTATGTCAAAAAAGCTAACGATAATAACAGTGGGTACATTTAACTCTAATACTATTTAAACTAATACGTTCAACACTCAGCTTCTATACATATGTTGGTAGATTTATACCCGGTTATTATTTTTTTAAAGATTCATGTATCTGAGCCTTTGGCCTGCATGTGTCTGTACACTAGTTGCATACCTAGTGCCTGAGGAGGTCCTAAAAGGGTGTTCTGTCTCCTGGAACTGAAGTTACAGACCGTTGTGAGCTGCCATGTGGGTGCTGGGAATTGCACCCAGGACTTCTGGAAGGGCAGTAAATGCTCTTAATCACTGAGCCATCTCTCCAGCTCTCTTTATATCTAATTACTTTTAAAGATTTGTAGCTGTTAAAGGAGACTCTTGCACAATGGAGACTCCCTTCCAGACCCGGGATTAGACACAAACCACACCCAAACACCTATTCTCACAGAGAGATCTTTTATTAAGCAGGGAAGGAAAGTTAAAGCGGCTGCTTTCTGGCTCAGGCAGAAAAACAGCAGCAAATGCCGTTGCAGGTGTAATTTTAAGAGGAGAGGAAGGGGAGGTCTGTGTTAGAGTGGGCTAGGATGTGGTGGTAAAGGAGATAGGGGATGAGGGAGAAGGGGAAGGGGGCAAGGGAAAGGGGGCAGGGGTGTTTGTCCCAGAGGAACAAAGGACTACCTCTGGATAGAGAGAGACAGACATGGCACAGGGAAATGGCAGTTTATAAAGGTAAAGAAGGAAGCCCCATGTTAGGATGAAGTGTTTAATTTTAATTGGGCATGTTAATTAGGTGAACTAAAGGGGGCTTCAATACTTCCATAGCTGGGCCTTGGTAGTCAGCCTCAAGAAGAGGAGGTGGCCAAATAAGGGTTCAGACCTCGGTGGCTAGCTTTAGGAATCTACTCTTAGGCAGAGGGAATGGGAGAAGGGCAAGGCCAGCTAGAACCACATGCTTGAGTGGGCTAGTGTCCCTTCAGCTATTATAAGTGATAGTTTTCAATTTTTATTTTAGACTCCAAGTTACTCATTGTTAGTATGTGTGTTTGTGTGTGTGCAGGTGTACATACATGTGTGTGCATATGCATACAGAGACCAGAGGTTAAATGTTTTCCTGGCTCAATCTCCACCTTTATTCTGAGCAGTTTGTCACTTGAGCCCAGAGCTCACTGCTCTGGCTAGGCTAGCTAGCCAGTTTGCTCTGAGGGTCCCTTGTGTCCTCCTCCTGAGCACCTGAATTACAGATGGGTCACCATGCCTACCTGTGGTTTATGGGGGTGCTGGGGATATGACACCCTGACGTTTGCACAGTAAGTGCCTTCCCCACGGAGCCACCTCTCTAGCCCTGTAGCTAGTGTGTGTGTTTTAAAGAAATTACTAGTTTTTAATGTATTGTCTGTTAAATTCACTAGTTCTAGGAGACTTTTGTACATTCTTTGGATTATTCACACATTAATAATCATGTTATATGCAGACTATTTTCTTCCTTCCCAATCTGTGCCTCTTTTTTCCCGCTCACCTTGTTGCACTAGCTAGGGTTTTCAACCCAGGCTGTTTTTGCTGTAATTGTTCTTTCTAGGTTTCAGTATCAGGGCTACCCATTGAAGTGCCCCACCTCTGTTTTGTGGGTGAGATTGTGCAGAATGGATATCATTTGGTAAAGTTTGGTGGTGAAACTGTCTGGGCCTGTAGATCCCCTTTCTAGAAGACATTTATTTATTTAGTTTTTAGTCCTAGGGGTGGAACTCAGGGTCCAAAGCATGCTACACACACATTCTGCTACTAAAACTCATCCCCATGCCCCAGAGTTACGGGATACATTTTATTTAATGTTGTAGTTATAGAATGAATGTTCAGACCAGGTGGTGGTGGCACACGCCTTTAATCCTAGCACTTCGGAGGCAGAGGCTGTTGGATCTCTGTGAGTTTGAGGCCAGCCCGGTCTACAGAGTGAGTTCCAGGGCAGGCTTCAAAGCTACAGAGAAACCAAAAAACAAAAAGTTCAGGCAACATCTTTCATCTTGGGGAGTTCAGGGTTTTATGTAAGGTGTCAGATCTGTATCTGTAGTTATTTGTGGGATTTCCCTTAGTATTCGTAAAGAAGTGTGGTCATTTCTCTTATTGCCATCTTTGGCAGCGTGTGTCCTCTTTGTTCTCTTTGTCACACTTGTTACAGGGATGCTTTTCAACGTTCCAGAGAGTCGCTTTCCACCAAGTACATGAAAAATATTTTCAGTTTGAGATGTAATTAGGGCTGGAGAGATGGCTCAGTGGTTAAGAGCAGCTGCACTGTTCCAGAGGTCCTGAGTTTGGTTCCCAGCACCCACGTCAGGACAGACTGCTCACAGGCCCCTGTAACTCCAATTCCAGTTGATCTGACACCCTCTGCTGGTCCCCATGTGCACTGCATTCTTATGGTGTATGCACACAGACATGGGTGGATCTTTTTGAATTTGAGGCCAGTCTGGTCTACATGGCAAATTCAGAACAGCCAGGGCTACATAATGAGAACCCTGCCTCAAAAGAAACAAACAAACAAAACAATGTGTGTGTGTGTGTGTGTGTGTGTGTGTGTGTGTGTGTGTGTGTATAGTCAACATCAAACACTATGAGTGACATATTACACATTCTGCTTTTCATACTACCCAAGGGCTCCAGTGCATATTTGACATAGCATCTCTCAGATACATATCAAGTGCTTACTAAGCCCCATGTAGCTGGTGGCTGCTATAGCCCCAGGGCATGGGCTATTCTTTATGCCCTGCTCTGTGGTCCCCTCAGCATCATCTTCTCTGCTACTCTCCCCGTAGGATTTTGGTCCCAGAGGAGGGACAACTGCTACTAGCATGCCTTATGGTCATGGTTACTCCCGGTCTGCCCTGTCTAATTAGTCTCTTGAGTTCATGACCTATATCCACTGTGCCTGTCCCCTTCCTTCTCCAGCCTGAGTGCTCTCACAGTGGGTGGTACACAAGTGTCTGAGCCTGGACAGACAGTAGGTAGAGCTTCTGGGAATCTCTATGGGGGTTGACCATCTCTCTTTGCCTGTTCACCATCCCTGTCTGCATTGCCCTTCACTGAGCTCCTCTCTGCCCCTAGGGAAAAGTCCCATTCCTGGTTGAGCACAGGCTGGTTTACCATGGTGATTGCGGTGGAGTTGTGTGACCACGTGCACGTGTATGGCATGGTGCCTCCTGACTATTGCAGGTGAGCTCCCCTGGGCACTACCTCCTGAGGACCATGCCCCGTTAGTGGTTACAGCGTGGAGCTGGGAGGTCTGGAGACAGTGCTGAGGGTACCTGAGGGCCTCTTTTGGATAAATTCTTGCTGGTCTGCAGAGATAGCTTCTTGGAGCTACCCCAGGGGCTTCCGCTCCAAGCTGAGTCTTCAGTTTGTTTGTTGGTCCTGACTGTATGAAAGTCCCGTGTTTTATTGAGTGCTGACCATGCACTCATCATTTCTTCACACAATGCCAGGGTATTGTCTTCCCCATTTTACACATGAGTGCAAATGAGGAGAGTGTTTAGTGAGGGGGGCTAAGGTCTCAGAAACTGTAAGGGGTACCAGGCCTCTGAGCCCACAGTTCTTAACTGTTGCCTTGCCCCCAGGTCCCACTACTGCTCTGCTGGGGAAAGAAAAAGAGCTCCATTTTGTTTAAAAGAAGCTTGATGGTTCAACAAGCTTAGTTCACCATGCCCACACTTTATAGATGGGGAAACTGAGGCTTGAGGAAGGGTAGAGATTTACTTTGCTGAGGTGCTAGAGTAGGTGAGGGTGGAGGAATAAAATACCCCTTACAGGTGTCCACCTTGCCCCATGCCCTGACTCCCCTGTCTGCTGTGCCCAGCCAGCGGCCCCGCCTGCAACGCATGCCATACCACTACTATGAGCCCAAGGGGCCGGATGAGTGTGTCACCTACATCCAGAATGAGCACAGCCGTAAGGGCAATCACCACCGCTTCATCACCGAGAAGAGGGTCTTCTCATCCTGGGCCCAGCTCTACGGCATCACCTTCTCCCACCCCTCCTGGACCTAGCCGTGCTGTCTTTGCAACCTTGGAGAGATACCAGGCAAAATGGCTCTGGGCCCAACCATTTGACCATGGCCATCTTCCAGCCAGTTCAGTCTGGCTTGAGTATTTCCCAGCCAATAAAATCAGGGCCTTGATGAGGGTTTTTTTTTCCTCCAGCCAATTAGGGCTGGGGTTATCTCCTGGTCAGTCAGGGATTTGGAATTCTGTATGGTTTAATCGGGTGTCAGGGGGTCTTTCTTGTCTAATCAGGGTCTAAGCATAGTCAATCAGGGTATAGGGGTCTTTCTGAGTCACTCTGAGGCGCAGGTCATATCCTTTTCCATAAGGCCTTGCGCCAGAGCCCCAGGAATGGGCCCCAAATCATTTCCACCTCAGCTGGGACAAAGAGGTCTTGTCCCAAGGATCTGGGGACTTGGTGTTGCCCCATAGTTCCAGAATCAGAGATAGTGTATGTGGTAGGAACTGCCTGGAAGCCAGGCCAGAGTTTGTGGAGTTCTAGAAATGATACAAAGGCCTGGGAGGCGGGAGGCAGGTGTCCAGGTCCTGGTTTCTTCCTGAGTGACCTTGGGCAAGCCCTCTTCTTTCTGGCATGCCATGATGATGTCACATTCCTGAATGCAGACAGAGACCCTCACTCTACATTGTACTTAAGTGTAAATTCCCCCAGCTATCATCCCGCACTGGGGGACTCAGCTCCCTGGGGATGGGGAGCCTGGGGGCCCTTCCCCACCTCCTGGAAACTTTGGGGTATCTGTGCAAATGCCCTGTGGCTAAGGAGCTGTGACAAGTGAGGCGAACATTAACCCTTAACCTGCCTCTAGAAAGGCCAGGCCACTCTTCCTGCCCTGCAGCAGGAGACTGGTCCCCCTGCCCATGGAGCCTTTGGGATAAAGAGTCTCCCAGCCACACCAGGGCAGCCTATTTAGAGATGCTGAGGGCTTTGGGGAGAAGTGTCTTCCCCCATGTTTGGGATGGAAATAGACAGGAGCTGGGTTCCCTGGGTTCTGTTCCCTGCTCGAGCACTTTATTGAATTGGGGCTGGGTGGGGTGTGTTTAAAGCCCGCTCCTGTACAGCTTACAAGGGAAGGGCTTCCAGACGGGGGCTGTGGAGTCTGTGTGTGTGGGGTGCTGGCCAGCTCGAGTCCTTGCACACTGAGATAATTGGAGGGGGGCAGCAACAACCCGATCTGGTTTTGTAATGATTTATACAGAAATAAACACACCTAAGCCCCAGCTCAGTGTTCCGTTTCTTGAGTCTGCATTTTTGCCTGTGTCTTCTCTCCCAGCCTGGAGTATCCTAAGGACCAGTATGTGTTTGAGTTAGGAACCTGCATGAAGGGCGTCAATCCTCTGTTCCGGCTGCCTGGGGAGTCTTGGGTCCAAACCCCATAGATCTGATATTGGGCAAGGCATTTTGTCTCTGGAGTACCAGTAGTTACATACTGCTGTCAGGGAGCTCGGGTTCTGGGGAGGGAAGAATTCTGACAAATTGGGGTAAGTTGAACAGTTGAAGAGGAAGGAGAAGGGCTATAGGGAAAGAACAATGGTCTGGGACCAGAAAGCAGCACTGGAACCTGGGGCTGAAGGCAGGAAAACATCCTTCCAGATAGAGTGAGCTTGACAGGTTGTAAACATGGCTGCCAGTCTCTTAGCACAGGATTGTTGTGCTAAGAGAGGTGAAGGGTCCCGACTCCAGAGAGGAAATTACAGTCTGTTAGAGCAGATAAGATTCCCATGGGAGTGAGGCCTAACAAAGGGTGACTGTGAGACAGGACAGGCTGCAAAGGGGCTAAGAGTTGTCCTGGGCTTCAGGCCAGGCAAGATGGTGGGCCGGGGTGGGGGTGGGGCTAGAGAGACACCTAGTATTTGTTCCTTGTCCCATATGGTCCATTAATCACCAGATGCCACAAGCCATATTAGGTGGCCCCAGGGAAAGAGTGTCACCTGGGACCAGTAACTTAGTGACACCAATAAGGGCCAGCAGCCAGGACTATCCCGATCCCTCTCCACCCTCCCCCACTCCCATCCGAGGGTGGCAAAGGCTTGGTGCTTATCTGCAGCCAGCCAGCCATGGGGCAGCAGCAGGCCAGGCAGGGAGGAGGGCGGCAGGATCAGGAGCTGAGCAACAATCATTGTGATGCCAGCATCACCAAGGGGACTGGAGAAGCAGTGTCATAATAAGGGTTACTTGAGCCCTGTGTGGGCCTGGAGACACAGCACACTTCCAACTCCATGTAGAGGCTTCTGGAAAACTTCTCCTGGCCAATTTTGTGTGAGCAGAATTTCTTCCATAATACTGGGCGGCCTCTGCCTACCCACAGGTGGGTGTGAGGAGGTCAGATGTTGAATACAGACCTGTCACTGGGAAGTCAGTTGAGCTGAGGGCTGGAGGTCCCAGGGCCTAGACCCCCCACCACCTCACCTCACATGGTACCCACTGGAAACTTGCTGGTTTCTGAAGCCCACCTCTCTGAAATCGGTGGCTCTGAAATCATCCGTGGCTCCCCATTCATTCCCTGGCCAGGAGCAAACCTGCCTCATTCGGCATTTGAGGTTTTCCAGGCACTATGTCTGTGCCTGCACTCTTTGGGGGGGCAGGATGGGGGGCGTTCTGTGACGCCATGGCTCCTCTCCCTCTGCCAGAGGGCCTCTCTGTCTCCTATTGCATCTCACCTAAAGTAGCTGCACAGCCTTCCCTCCCGTCCGTTCTCAGCTTCCTCCCCAGATGTTTCCTGCGGATGTTGGTGGTTGTGCCCCATCAGTCTACCTGGGCTTGCCCACTCCTATCCCTTCTCTAACTAACCCACAGCTGATTCAGCTGTGGGCTTCAGGGTGACCAGCCACTGGCCCAGGGTCATCTACCCTCGCCCGCTCTCACCCCATGGGGCTTGGATTCAAGCCCTGGAATTTTCTGTAGTCAAAACTTTTATTTTAATTTTAGTTTTAATTATGTGTCTATGTGTGGACATGTACATGTGAGTGCAGGTTACCACGGAAGGCAGGAATGAAGAGCTGGAGTTAAAGGCTGCTGAGAGCCATGCCGTTGTGGGTGATTGGAACTAAACGTGGGTCCCCTGGACAGTAGTGCCCACTCTTCATTGCTGAGCCATCTCTCCCACCCTCAAAATATCTCTTAAGTTTTAAACTACTTTGACTCTTTTGTTTTATTTTTTTGAAGACAAGGTTTCTCTGTGTAGCCTTGGCTGCCTGGAACTTGCTCTGTAGACCAGGCTGGCCTCAAACTCAGAGATCTACCTGCTGGGACTAAAGGTGTGCCCCACAACCAACCTACTTAGAATGTTTTAGTTAGAAAATAATTAACTGGGGGCTGGACAGATGGCCCAGTGGTTGTTGCTCTCCCAGAAGACCCAAGTTCAATCCCCAGCACCCATCTCAAATGACTCACAACCACTTATAACTCTAGCTTCAGAGGATCTGAAGCTCTCTTTTGACCATTACAAGCACCTTTATAGGACATATGTGAACATTCACACATATACATAAAATAAAAATAGAATCCTAATGGGGTAGTGGTGACACACACCTTCAATCCCAGCACTTGGGAGGCAGAGGCAGACTGATCTCTGTGAGTTTGAGGCCAGCCTGATCTACAGAGCAAGTTCCAGGATAGGCTTCAAAGCTACACAGAGAAACTCTCTTAAAAAAAAAAAAAAAATTCCTAAAGCCAGCATAGTATCACATATCTTTAATCCCAGCATTGAGGAGGAAGAAACAAGCCAGACTCTGTTAATTTGAGGTCAGCCTGGTCTACAGGGTGAGTTCCAGTATAGCCAGGGACACATAGACAGAAACAAAGCAAAGGAAAAAGAAAAAGAGTGTTTATGGTGGAGATGGTGACTGCTGGAGAGGTGGTCGATGGTATGAGCACTTGTTCTTGTCCAGGATCTGAGTTTGATTCCCAGAACCCACCCAATAGCTCACAACTGTGGCACAGCAGGTCCTCATGCATGGGGACTGCAGTTTCAGTCCCACAAGCCATGTGGCCTTTCATAGCCATCCGTAATTTCAGTTTCAGAGGATCCCATCTTTTCTGACCTCTGTGAGCACAAACCTGCAAATACATGCAGGCAGAGGCTCACACATTAAATAAATAAATCTAATTAGACAAAAAACTTTTCCTTTTTAATTAAAACACAGAGCCAGTTAGATGAGCCAGCATTTCAGGGTGCTTGCTGCCAAGCCTGACCACCTGAATTCAATCCCTGAAACTCACATGACGGAAGGAGAGGACTGAATCTTGCAAGTTGTCCTCTGACCTCCACAAGAGTGCATAGCACATGTAGCCCACACATTCATGTGGCCCCACACATAACAACGAATGCACAAGAAAGAAATTATAAAAGAGCTGTGGATATATTAGCCCAGTTGGAACAGAGCTCACTTAGTGTGCAGGGCCTCTGTCTCCACCCTCAGCACCACAGAAACTGGGCATGATGGAGTGTTTATTTATAATCCCTGCACCCAGGAGGCAGGGGTTCAGGAGGGAGGAGGCGAAGAGGGAACGACAGGAAAGGGGAGGAAGTTGGGGTACATAGAGGAAAAAATCCGAGGTCAGGCTCCACTGCACACCAAGATACATGTACAGTAGGATTACTCTTTTTTAGTTTCTTTTTAGAATTCTGTGTGTATGAGTGTTGTGCCTGCATGGATATCTGCACCATGTGAGTGTATGATGCTATGGGAAGTTGAAAGAGGGTATCAGGTCCCCTGGAAATGGAATTACAGTTGTGAGCTGCCATGTGGGTGCTGGGAACTGAACCTGGGTCCTTTGCAAGATTAAGTACTCCTAACCACGGAGCCAGCTTCCTCCCCACCCCGTTTTTTGAGATAGGGTGTCTCTGTATCCCTGGCTATCCTGGAACCCTCTATGTAGACCAGGCTGGCCTTAAATTCTGACACCCCTGGAACGTTCAGTGATGCTGCATGCCTTTAATCCCAGCACTAGAGAGGTAGAGGAGGTAGATCTCTGTGAGTTAGAGGCCAACTTGGTCTAATAGTGAGTTCCAGGACAGTCAATGCTATACTTAGAAACCTTGTCTCAAAAAAACAAGCAAAAAATTCTGATACACGCTTTATATGCAAGGATGGTCTTGGATTTCTGATCCCCTGCCTGTCTCTCAGTGCCATGGTGTGACTGGGGCTTGAACCCTTCCTTACTCAGATCTTTTGACAGACAGGCTCTCCACCTCCCATGCCTCTTGCTGTGCCATGGCCCCAGTCAGTTGCAATTGGCATTAAGAACCTTCCTGCAGGAACTCTGTCCCCACAAGTGTTTACTTGAATGGGTTTCTAAAAGTAGGATCTGGCATCATCAATCTGCTTCTCCCAAAAGTCGTGCCAATGCACTCACCTAAGTGTTTAAAAGGGCCCTTCAGACCAACTCAGGACCTCTGGTTCACTGCATCTGCCCCCCCCCCACCTGCTTGATGTCACCAGTGGCAGAGTTGGGACTAGATCAGGCATCTTGGTATCCATGCTGCTGCTGTTGCTAAGGCAACATCCAAACCTTTTGTGGCTCCCTAGTTTTTACAAGACAATTTCCAGTTTCTGCCTATTGTGCAGTTTGGAGCCACTGCCTGGTTTTATGTGGGCTGATGGTCAAATGCATGAGCTCTGAACCTTGCCGGTCCTGGGTTCTCATCTTTACCTGCTGTTTCTGAGTACCTAGTACCCTGTGCTAGTTGTCTTGTGGAGTGTTCCATAAGCATGTGGCTTCCCACCCAGGAGCCGGGTGGCTGCTGGCTGCTCCTCTATGCTTAGCAGGTCCCTGGGCACAGCTGGTCTGCTGCTGGCATAATGCTCCACCCAGGTGCTCACAAATAAGAGTTCTCATGGTTTACATACCCCCAATCTGACACACAAAGCTTCCTGAAGTCCCTCTCTCAAGTGTTCAACTACATGGCACTACCCAGCTGCTTCACGGGGTCAGCTTATCTATCGTCTACCTAGCCACCAGATCTTTGGGGTCCCAGAGGAGCTCATAGTCTTTCCCAACAAGAATATCTCAGGGTAGGGGTTTCAGAGCTTGAGGACTGTGACCCTTGAACCCCCTTGCTCTTAATTCCCTGGTCTAGCCTCTTTACCACCAACACAGTGAGATCTTATACTTACAGCTCCACTGTCTGCGAGTCAGTTCCTTCAGCTATAGAAACCTTGTCCGTGGGGAAGTGATGTGAGCATAGTGTGGGTGGCAGAAGAACTTCTGTGTACAGGTTCAGTCCCTGGGGGTGCCTGTTGGGGACGCTCACTCCTTCACCAGGCTTTCCATCAGAGGCCCTGCTTCCTCTCCGCTCCTCCTTCCCGCCCTCTCCCTCCTCCCTTCTCTCTCCCTGCCATCTCGCCAGAGTGCTGGCTCCCAGCATGCCATGCGTGAGCACACTGACAGCCTTATAAATAGTCGCCTTTGCAGGCGGCTGAGAGGACGGGCAGGGCACACACTGGTCCCAGCGCCCACCACACCCTTCCCCAGGTCAGTGTGTGACTGATCCATTGTCTGCCGGTGTGGATACCTCCAAGGGGAGTAGGGAGACATTACCTGTAGGAAGGGGGGGGGTGCTCCTGTCAGTCTACCCTTGGGTTCTGTGTGTCTTGTGTGTTTGTTGTTTGTATCCATGGTTATGAACTGTGTATTTGCATGTGTGTTCTATCAGCTCTGGGTGCACGTGCCCTGTGACTGTGTGTGTGTGTGTGTCCTCCCAACCTCCAGACCCCTTTGTCCAGCTAATATTCCAGGGTCTTCAGGTCTGTGCCCTTCTCTGCTAAGGCCCTAAGGGAAGGGGGACAGACAGTGGCCTAGCTCCCTGCCCCAAAGGACCTAGGTAAGGGCAGCCTGTGTGCCTTTGGAGCTGTAGTGTCACTTTGAATGTTGGAGGCCTGGGGTATCTGGATGTTGGAGCCATGCCAGCACCTCCTGCTGAACCAGGGGCTCTGAAGGAGCTTTGGGGCCTGACTCACAGCTCTGGTCAGCTTTCACCTAGGGCACTCCAGCAGGAGCAAGGCTGGCCAGAGAGGGGGCAGCAGCTGCCCAAGGTCACCCAGCTGAGTGATGGAGTTGTGATTCGAACCCGGTGTGGTTGCTAGTCTCTGTGAGAGCTTCCGAGGGACGTGCATCTGGGACAACCAGGCCTTGTGATCGGAGATGGTTGTCCCTGGGAGCCTGTGCTCCCTGAACCACCTCAAAGACCACTGCTCAGCTGTGTTAGCAGTCACTGGGGCCCTGGCCCAGGGAGCCTTATAAGGCCCGACTTCTCAGCCTGTAACCTTACTCTGTCTGGGACCCCTGGCCTCCTGGAGGCCTCCTCACCACCTAAGTTATTTTAGGCCAAGGAGGTAGCAGGTGTCTGTGGGGCAGAGGGGCTGAGGTTACCAGGAGGGGGTGGGGCAGGTGGGGTGGGGTGTCTTCCTAGGACATCTGGTGGCTGTCCAGAGTCTGGGCCACTCCTCTCCTGGGCAGCTGCCGAGGGGGTTGGCAGTGCCTTGCATCCTCTGCAGGTCTAGAGGCTGTAGCTCAGGCCATGTATGTCTGCAAAGTTGCTCAAGGTAGTTGTCCGGGTTGGGGTGCCAGGCCTGAGCTTGACCCCAGCCAGAGGCTGGGGCTAGTGTGCCTTCCTCTCCAGGGCCCAGTCCCTCCCCAGATAGAATGAGGGACCCAGTTCAAGGCTCATCTCCTGCCAGACCCAATCAGGGGCAGGCACAAGGCCCATGGTGCAAGAAATTACATAGTCTGACACCGTATGCTGGGTACTCTGCCACCAGAAGTTCAGAGGGAACACCTGTGGGATTGTGGGGTAGAATCTAGGAAGGCATCCTGGAGGAGGTGAGACTTGGGCTGAGATTTCCAGCAGCACTGGAGAAAGACATCCCCCAAGAATTGGGTGTTACACTGCAAAGGCCTGTGGGCAGGTGGGCTGGTATGAGAAAGCAGGGCCAAGCCCTGCCAGCTAGGATGAGAGGTTCAGGTTTGATTTAGGGAGCCAAGAGGACAATACATGGAAGGCTATGAGCAGGAGGGTCTATTGTTGCTTGCCAAGGAAAATACATCTGCCCATTGTCCCATTGTTTGGAGTGTGTGTGTGTGTGTGTGTGATACCCTAAGGCTCTGTGGAGGCAGGCTATGGTCTAGGTTGGAGAAAGGCTGGAGAGAAGGATGTTGGGATATGAGTATGCAGGGCAGAGGTGGGATGGGGTTGTGGGGAGCATGCATGCCCACATAGGACTGACTACAGGAGGGGATGGAGTGGTCCCTGGAGCCTGAAGCCAGAGTGAGAGGACAGAAGTGTGGATCAGGGACACAGACCCAGGGCAGAAGGCTGGCACAGTGAAGAAGTTCCCCACGGGGTGAGTGGCAGGGTCCTGTGTGAGGTGGACTTGGCCTGCTTCAGTTTAAAAACTGAAAAAGGACTAGAGAGATGGGCTAGCAGCTGAGAGCACTGGCTGCTCTTCCTAAGACCCATGTTCTGATTCCAACACCCACATGGTAGCTCACAACCACTTGTAACTCTAGTTCCAAGAGATTTGACACCCCTTTCCGGCTTTTTCACGTACTAAGCACACATGGAACACTTACATGCAGGCAACATTCTTACACATGAAATTAAAAACAACAGAACAAATAAACCACAAAGAGTCAGGTGTGGTAAACATTCCAGCAGTCCCTGTACTGGAGAGGCTGAGGCCATAGAGCTGCT
This sequence comes from Phodopus roborovskii, assembly GCF_943737965.1. Lineage (NCBI taxonomy): Eukaryota > Metazoa > Chordata > Mammalia > Rodentia > Cricetidae > Phodopus > Phodopus roborovskii. The sequence goes on from NW_026126418.1 coordinate 73,553,964, forward strand.
GTTAGTTTGATGCTGGCCTATACTAAGAGAATGACCCCTCTCTTAAACAGAACAAAACAAACTGTAAAGGATTGTGCACCAGTGTGTCTTAGAGAATTCTTTTGCCCACTTGTCTTGTCCCCAAGCAAGAAAGCAGGACACTCCCGCCAGCATTCCTGTGCCCAGGGAGCATTGTCAAGGGATCTGGCTCCAGGCACTAGGGACTTTCCTTCACACCCCTCTGTGACCTCTACCCAGGTGCCTCCAACAGACCAAGGCACACGCTGGAGGGTGACAGAGGCAGTAGAAGCTAGCAGGAAGGTGACTTTTCAAGGTCATTCTGCCTCCTGGGCGTCCCTCTCCCCCTTTGGAAATTGCATTTGGAAATTGCATGTTGGAGCCTGGCACTTACCTGCTGTGGGTGGGGCTTGAGGGCAGCTGAGTCAGGGGTGGGAGGAGAACCCCTCATCCCTCCTGTGCCTTGTCTTGCAGAGTACTGACCTAGCTCCCAGACCTCAGCAGGATGGAAGGTATGAGGTCCCCTCCTGGCTTTAGAGTGCCCATGTGTTAAGGGGTGGGCTCTCACAGGGATTGTCTAGAAGAGTTGAGGAAGGCTGGGGCTTCCTCCTCTGGCCTGTCAGGATATGCAAAGCCTCAGTGAGGCTTCTGGGGCCTTAGAGCTCACCTATGCTAGTATTTGCAGCTGACCCTGGCCTTTTCTGGAGGAGGAGGATGCTGGGGCTATGCTCTGCAGCAACTTAAGCTGAATCAACTGCCATGCTGGGTCAGGGGTAGGGCACCTATCTGGCACTCCTGGGACTTAGTGGCTTGTCACCCTGTGGGGTGGACCCTAAAGTCTTGCGTCCTCCTGGCTCCTGTGCTCTGGGACGTGGGCAGAGTGCCTGGAGTGGGTGGGTTCGGGCTTCTGGCAGTGCCATTCCCTGGCACTGGGCCCCTGCCTGGGTGGTCAGGCATGAGTGCTGCTTCTGTGCAAAGCCGGTGGTCACCAGCCTGCCCCTCAGCTGCCTCTCTCAGCCTCAGGTGCTTCCCCTACAGCTCTTGGAGGCTCTGGCTTCCTCCTGTGTCCCTGTCCAGCTCCATTTCCCTAAGGGGCAGGGCTGGGGGTAGGGACCCAGGAGAAAGCTCTGGGTTCTAGTTTGGGTTCAGGTGTCACTTGGGTAAGTCCCTCCCTCGGTAGGCCTCAGTTTCCCTCTCCCCAGTGGGCTGTGAGGTCCTTTTGTGTAACAAAGGGCTTGGGACCAGCCCCTCACTTGCGCTACTTTGCCACCGGGGCTGTGACTTCTAAGGAGGCAGTCTGCTTACCTCCCTGTCTGAGTAAGAGTTCCATTTGCCCACAGGCCTCCTCCCTGGCAACTATCTCTATGGCAACACATGTTGTGGTTGTCCACTCCAAGTTAGTAGTGCTGGGGCAGGCCAGCAATGGGATGGCCAAGCCAGGGGGCAGGGCAACAGCACAAGCAGGATCATGGGCTGCTGTTCCTCTAGTGAACCCCGAGAAGAGCAAGACAGGAAAGCCAGAGGTGACCAACCCCTGGGGTCCAGCACTCTAGAGGCACCATGGGGTTGCCATCCCAGTCCCTTAACCCCCTCAAGCTCTTAGCTGAGTTTTTAGCCTCCGGGCTTTGTCTGAGTGGGCCCAGAACACCCTGTGCCCACCCCTGCTCATCTGTGCAAGCCTGGGTCACAGAGGCGCCTCTGCCCACTCGTTTAGCCAGTGACTGAGTGTCGCTCCCCTGTTCTCTCCACAGAGAAGCTGAAGAAAGCCAAGATCATCTTTGTGGTGGGTGAGTCATTCGCAAGCACGTGGTGGGCAAGCAGGGAGGGTCTGAGCAGCTACTTCAGAAGTTTGGAACTGGGGCTCTGGTTTTTTGTTTTGTTTTGTTTTGTTTGAGACAGGGTCTTTTCTACATAGCTTGGAACTCTCTGTGTAGCCCAGGCTGGCCTCTAACTCACAGAGATCTGCCTGCCTCTGCCTCCTGAGTGCTGGGATTAATGTCGGTGGACTCTTCCTTGAACTCTGGTCTTCTCATTGATGGACCCTAGAGGTGTCCTTCCCGTGGTTTCAGTATTTGGGTCTCTGAATGCATGGGTGCTTGCAGGTGGGCCTGGCTCAGGAAAGGGCACCCAGTGTGAGAAGATTGCAGAGAAATATGGCTACACCCATCTCTCCACTGGAGATCTGCTGCGGGCAGAAGTCAGCTCAGGATCAGAGAGGGGCAAGATGCTGTCATCCATCATGGAAAAGGGGCAACTGGTGCCACTGGTGAGGGGCCGTGCTGGGGCCCGGGCGAGGGGTGGGAGGCTCTGAGCCTGAGCCCCTGGGGATGATACACTGCCAGGGGTCACCAGGGCCCTCTGTAGTTCTGAAGCCTGTGCTTCCCACCGCCCTTGGCCAAAAGTTGCCTCTAGAAATATGAAGACCCTGCCTCCCACTTTAGTGCCTTGGTGTTCTAGCTCCAGTTCAGTATGACTGGAATGATTCCCTGTCAGCATACAGACCTCCCTGACTCCCCAGGCTTGAGCTCAGACCCATAGCTTTATGCCGGAGTGGTTCCCTTCTGTTTGTATTTGTTTATTTGGAGGAATATGCACATTCTGTGGCACCTGTGTGGCAGTCAGAGGACCCTTGAAGGAACTGGCTCTCTCCTTCCACCATGTGGGTCCTAGGGATCAAACACTGGCCATCAGGCTTGGTGGCCAATGCCCTTACCCACTGAGCCACCCTGCTCATCCATTGGCCCTCTGCTTCAATCATACTTTACCCTTATGCTTAGACTCATAAGCCAAATGTGTCCTTGTCTGTACCCCCATCCCAGACCCTGGACTTGGTGAGAGTGAGGATAGGAAGGCCTGTAGAGCTGTGCCCTCAGGTTCAGAACCTTTCCTGGATGAAAGGGGGTTCACTTAAGGCCAACCATGGAAAGAGGGGCTTTGTGGGACTCACATGCTCCAGGCTTGGGTAGGCCAAGGCCCAGAGAGGCAGGGTGAGAAGGCTCAGGATACCCTGTGCTGCACAACAGGAGACAGTGCTGGACATGCTCCGGGAAGCTATGATGGCCAAAGTGGATTCTTCCAATGGCTTCCTGATTGACGGCTACCCCAGGGAGGTGAAGCAGGGAGAAGAGTTTGAACATCGGGTAAGAGGCCCTTGAGCAGTTGCTGGCCAGGGTCTGGGGCTGCAGCTGAGAAAGAGGGAGGAGGGGTAATGGAGGCTGGGGCTGCAGGGGGAGGGTGGGGAAGGTCATAACTGCCACGAGGAAAAGACATGAGGCTTTGAGGGACTTCACCCTTGTGGGGCTTGTCACCCATAAATGCATGGTCCAAGTGTTGAGCAGCAGGCCATCTTGGAAAGGTGAAGCTGCTGTTGCGAGAACAGAAGACAGGGTCAAGGTGACCAAGCATGGTGTGGAAGAAGGATATTCAACTATGGCTGGGAACCGTGAATGCCAGAGAGAGGATCCATATTTTTTTCCAGCCACAGAGAACCTGGCTGGGGAGAACTGGCATCAGGAATGACAATCCTAAATTTCCACAAGCTTTTGTCCATCAGGAAACAAGATCTATAGAGTGACACCTACCCCAACACCCCCGACATATACATGCACAGACAGACATTTGTTTTTTGGGTTTTTTGTTTTGTTTTGTTTTTGTTTTTCATGACAGGGTTTCTCTGTGGCTTTGGAACCTGTCCTGGAACTAGCTCTTGTAGACCAGGCTGGTCTCGAACTCACAGACATTTGTGCACATGATCCACCTACACAAGCAGTAGGCAACATAGGATGCACACACATGCACAAGGCTGGGTACCCTGCACACACATGCACATGTGTGCTCTGGTTGTAGCACTCACTACAGGGGTGCATACATATGAATTCACATGCTGGCACATACATATATGCTTATAGCTGGGCGTTGGTGGCGCACACCTTTAATCCCAGCACTCAGGAGGCAGAGGCAAGCAGATCTCAGTGAGTTCAAGGCCAGCCTGGTCTACAGAGCAAGTTCCAGGACAGGCTCCAAAGCCACAGAGAAACCCTGCCTCGAAAAACCAAAACCAACCAACCAACCAAACATATATGCATACATTTACACCATATAAGGCCACACAGGTCTGTGGGACTGTAGGTGCTGAATGTGTGTGGGGAATAACAAGGGTGGGGTGGAGGGCTAATGGGCATCCTGATGGGCTGGAGACAGAGTACCTTCAGCCTCACTCCTGCCCACCTCTGTGACGTTTGGTCAGAACAGGATACTGTATGTCACAACCTCTAAGAGTCTGAAATGCTTCCCTTGCTCTGAACCTTAGCTTGCTAACCTGGGGAATGGGAGTTGGTCTAGCTTCCTTGAGGCCACACAGCCTGCAGCAACTCTGAGGCATGCCTTGTCTTTCCCCATTCCCCAGCTGTGTGTGAAACCTGCAACTGTCAGGGCCACATCCAGCAAGTGAACGTGCCTATCAGTGCTACTGTGGAGCTGTCTGGGACTACAGGCTTCACTCAGGGCTTGGTGGCTTCCCGGGAATCCACGTAACTGAAGTTCTCAGATCTGGACACTAGGGGGTGTCAGAACTGTATTAAAGGAGGAGGGATGGGCCTGGAAGTGGCTTGTCCTGCTAACTAAAATGCCCAGAACTGCTTTGGGGTGGGTAGTGTCCAGGGCTTGCTCCTCAGCTAGATGCCCAGATATTTAGCTGTTACCATACCTCCATTACCTCCACCCAAAGTGTGGCTATTGAGTCTGCTGTGTTTGGACTCAGAGGGTCTCGGCACTGATGGTGTCGGACGGGGGCAACAGCCTTGGTCTGGCTCTTGCCACTCAGTTTTCTGTAAGAAAACCTGGTAAATTGCCCAAAGTCAGCAGGTGGTGGGGTCACTCCCTCCTGAAGGCACCTGATGTTTAGCACCCTAAATCCTCAAGCACCAGGAGGCAAATACCAGACTCAGAAGTGCTGGTAGCCTGCCCCGAGGTTACTTGGTTGGACAGAGAGAGGCGGGAGAGGAGCTGTGAGTGACAGCCTGGATGACAGCTGCTTAGAGACCCCTGGTGACTGAGTCAGCTGAGCTCTGAAGGACAGAGGCTCCTGAGGCTGTATAGAAATCCCAACCCAGGCCTAAAGACGGACAGAGAAGGGTGGCCTCCCCTCCTCTGTTCTAGGAAACCCAGAGTCCTCCTTCCCTTACAAGCCCAGCCCAGCCAGTGCCAGGCTTGGGGATCTGGTAGTGGGAGGCAGAGTCCCCACTCTGAGGGATGGTGTGGCCCAGAAAGGGAAAGGTAGCAATTGCCAGCCTCCGTGCAGGGCCCAGCCTGACCAGGGGACACTGTGGAGGGGCTTCGGTGACTGAACGGAGGTCTGGGGCTGCCAGGCCTATTTCTTCACACTTCTCCAAGTCATCTTTGTGATGAGTGGCTTCTACCAGTGACAGTGACACTCAGCTTTCCTTAACAGCCTTCACCCTGTCCCTGCTCTGGTTCCTTTGCCAGTCAAGCCCTCAGCTCCTAATCTGTCAAGAAGAGGGGAGACCAGGGGACCAGGAATAGTCAGGGTCACATCTGAGAAGACTGCCTGGGGGAATGAGATTCTAGCTGAGGCTCAGTTAGTCCCAGTTGTGGCACATGGTAGCAGAGGGACCTGTGTTGGCCTGGCATGGGATGGAGACAGATAAAAGCATAGGTCAGTGTGGTCAAAGGAAGGAGTGGGGAGTAGGACATGACACATAGGTGCTCTAGATCTGGTAAGGACTTTGGGCTTTCTCTTTGAGGTTCTAGGAAGCTGTGGCAGAGGTTTGAACAGATGAGTGACAGGGGCGGATGTTTTGGGGAAGGTCCTCTGGTTCCTTTGGGGAAGGACTGACATTCTGAGTGGGTCTTGTGTAGGGCTTCAGGCTTGGAGGCAGGAATGGGTCCCAATGATACGCTGTCCACCCTACACAGATTGGACAGCCCACACTGCTACTGTATGTGGACGCAGGCCCTGATACCATGACCCAACGACTCCTGAAGCGCGGGGAGACCAGTGGCCGTGTGGATGATAACGAGGAGACCATCAAGAAGAGACTGGAGACCTATTACAAGGCCACAGAGCCTGTTATTTCCTTCTATGAGAAGCGTGGCATTGTGCGCAAGGTGGGGAACTCCTCACGGTAGGACCTTAGGCCAGCCCTCCCCCTCTGCCTCAGTTTCTCCTTTCCCCCCTAGTTGAGTGAGTGGCTTGGAGTGGGGCTGTGTGGGTCCTGCCATGGCACCGCTGCCCTCATCGTCCGTGTCCCCACAGGTCAATGCGGAAGGCACTGTGGAGACTGTCTTCTCCCAAGTCTGCACCTACCTGGACTCCCTGAAGTAACTGGGGCTCTTGGCCAGCTCCCAGCCTGCCCCACCCTTGCCCCCTGACCCCAGGCAGCCTGGCTCGAGCCCAGCACCTCCACCCTGCTGGGCTGTGCACAGACACAGGAAGCTGCTTTATCCTGTTCCATGAACATCCGAGCGAGCACTAAAGGAATTGCCAAGGACGTTTGGGCTCACTCCCTTTACTTTGCTTCCTTTGAGGTGATTCATGCTACCACAGCCAAGGCCCTGGCACTGAGCACTGCCTGCCCATTCCTGCCTATGCCTCTGCCCCCTGTCTTGTCTCCCTCCAGCTCTGCTGGGATCCTAGGCCCTTCATTAGCCAAGCTATGTCAAGCCCGGGGACTCGGGTTGACAGACGGCTCCTGGGCTCTGAAGCTCAGCCCCTTTCTCATAGCCATAGCTTTGGCTCAAAGCCATCATCTCTGTGGAGTTTTATTTTTTTCTTGCCTTTTATTTAAGACAGCATCTCATGTGTCTGAAGCTGGCCTCACACCTGCTATGTAGCTGAGGGCAGCTTCAGCTTTGATCCCCCTGCCTCCACGTCTCGAATGTTGAGATTACAGGTGTGCCCCACAACCACTCCTGGTTTATGGGGTTCTGGGGATCAATCTCACGGCCTTGTGTATACTAGGCCAGCACTCTATGCATTGAGCCAGATGCCTAGGCTGAGCAGGTTTTCGATGCCTGACCTGGGCCGTGGGCTACTGGGTGGCAGGCTACTGGCTACAGGGTGTGCAATGGATATATAGCTAAGTGGGAAGCTGAGGTCAGGGGTGGCCTTCCTGAGGAGAGGATTCAGAGGCTCCCCTGGTATGGCCTTGCCAGGCCTCACCACCCTTTGGGCTGTTTCCATTTCTGAAACGTGTTCTATTATGTTGTATCCCAGCCGTTAGCCTTAGAACATACCGATCAAGGAGTGTGAGTTGCCATAGACATGGATGTGAGACCAAGGACCAGGCCTGGAACCCGGAGAGGACACCAGGGGTCCCCAGAAGAGCTGGCACCTCTCATCTCATAGGAAGGCTCTGTTGGTACTCACCTATCCTTGACCCTACCCCCATCACTAATGACTTGCCCTTTAGGTCCAGATAGCCTGTAGCCAGCCCTCACAGCTGCCCTAGGGACACCTGCCCTGGGGGTGACGGTGCTCATTCCTTTACTGCCAGTGGGGCCACCTTTCTTTTTGCATCATCTATTTAAGCTGTTCTTCAAAATAAATAAACATTTCAGTTATAAGAGGTGAGTATATTGAAAGAACAACTTGAAACATGAATGTTAGGAGAGGGCAGACATCACCTGGCACAAACTTCTGCTAGTCTAGGTTTTGGGGGTGAGGTCTCTACACCTGTTCCTCTGTCCCCCATGTTGACTTTAGGAAAGCACAAGGGTCTGGAGTCCCACACCACTCTAACAACTCCCCTCCACAAGTGCCATGCACACACACATAATTATAGGCCATACATGTAATTGTGCAGGCATACGCTCTTACACGGATGTCTACTCAGCCCTGCTGAGCATAGTTGTCTTCAGGTCAGCATAGGCATGAACAGGAATGCATGGGAGAGGAGGAAGCTGGAGAAAAGGGCCTGAAAACAGCATTGAAGCTCAATTAATGAAAACCTGGCTGATCAAACCTGAAACCTTTATATCAATGGATCACCTTGTCCATTAGCATCTGAGTGTACCGAGTTCCAGGACTCTGAACATACCCAGAGCTCAGCATACCTAAGCCCCTTATGTAAAGTGCTGCAGGAACTGGCCTGAGGCACCAGCCTGAGCGCCTACATAGAGGGGGAGGGGGCTATTAATTGCTGGCCTGGTAGCTTATGCCTATATCATGAGGCAGGAGGATTGTCACAAGTTGATGGAGGTCAGCTTGGATTATGATATAAGAACTAATATACATTAAAAAAAAAAAAGAGGCTGGTTGTGGCAGCTCACACCCATAATCCCAGAATTCAAAATGCAAAAACAGGAGATCATTGAAGATGCAAGCCAAGCAATTGTACCTGAGGCTCTCCAAGCAGCCCAGGCAACAGAGTGATGCTATCTCTCACACCCTACTCCCTGCTAAAGAAAGAAACAGAATACACTAGAACTAGACCTGCATATACCTTCTAGTATATTCTATGTGGTCTCTAGGTCACTGATAGATAATTCATTAGACAGTATATATTTGTCATTAGACTGTAATGACAAGAAAGTCATTTCCATATAGATATGGAGTGGGGGAATCCTTGTTTATTTTGAGACAAGGTCAGGTTATGTAGCCCTGGCTGGCCTGGAACTTACTATGTAGAACAGGCTGGCCTTGAACTAATAGAGATCTGCTTGCCTCTGCCCCTAGAGTGATGATTTTAAAAGCCTGTGCCATCACAGCCTGCCCAAAAAATCACTCTTTTAAGATGAGGCTTGCTGTGTTTGTCAGGCTGATCTTGACCTCCCAGGATCAACCTCCTTCCTCCACCTCCCAAGCCCTGAGGTCACAGACAGGTGTCACCACATACAGCTGCCAACATGCCACTGAAGAAACCTCAGTCCTCAAACACTTGAAGATGACTTGGAGGAACCAGGACATCTTCTTGAACACTGTAGCCTATTGTGGTAGTGGCAGGATCCCCACTGTCACCCAGCCAATACAGAGTCCTTGTGTGGCTTCCCCTTTCTAAACTTCCTCGAAGCTGGTTTGCTGAAGCAAGGGTGTGATGCAGGACCACACATTGCTTTTGGCCAAGGATGGCGCCGAGGATGGAGGCTCTGCAGGTCCTCATGGTCACAGGAGGCAAGGGCTCTGCCAGTGAGCTCCAGCCGGGACAGACCTCTCTCCATTGAGGACAGCTCTGCCCCTAGTTTAGTTTGGTTTGCGATAGGACAGCTATCCTACTGAGGCGGCTCCTCCCAAGCCCATCTCGACTTACTCCTGGAGTCACAAGTTCTCTTTTGCACTATCCTTCCTGCATAGCTACGGCTATCAGGAAAGGATGTGTTCAAGTTGAGCCTTAAGGACAAGGGGCCCTTGTAGGTGGGGCTTGTGGAGGGTTTACAGTCAGGAAAGAAGGTTTGTAACCCCAGCCCTTGGGAGGCTTGAGGCAGGAGGATTGTCATGAGCTCAAGATCAGCCAGGGATACAATGGCGCCACCCTGTCTAAAAGAAAAGTCAAAAACTGGGGTCTGGAGAGATGGGTTGGTGGCTAAGAGACTTTGCCACTCTTCCAGAGGTCCAGAGTTGTATCCCAGAGATCCACATGGGAATGGGGATGAGGGCTCACCATTCCCTGTAACTCCAGTTCCATGGGACCCTGAGACCTCTTTGGATTCCAAGGGCACACACATTCATGTACGTACACACATAAAAAATAATAAAATGTCTTTTTTTTTTTTAAATCAGGTCTAGGGCTGGGGCTGTAGCTCAGTGGGTAGTGCTTGTCTAACACAGAAAGTTCCAGTTTGATCCCCAGTGCTGTGTAAACTAGACACAGTGGCACACCTGTTGTTGCAGCAGGAGGACCAGAAATGTAAGGTCATCCTCAGCAACATAGCAAGTTTGAGGCCAGCCTGGGTTACAGGATACCTTGTCTGAAAATAAATAAGTAAATAAAACAAAAACAAAGTAGGTCCAGTGCTGGGGTGGCCTCCAGCAGCCGGCCCTCAGGTCATACTGTAATCTGCTCAGGAAAGCCAACCCTACAGTGGGAGAAGCAGGGGTCACAGAAAGGCAGTAGCCTGCTGATGGGAAGGAGGGTCTTCTCTGGAATCACCGCTAGAATAGCGTGGGTGTGGTAGACATCAGAAGGTCACCGATGTGTCATTGTCGTCTGGTCTCCAGGGATGGTCCAGGCAGCTGCGACCTGAGGGATTGTTCTCTGAAGCTTGTAGGATTAATGCCCCTATACCCAAAGAGTCTCAGAGGGCATACTCCATGGAGGGCATTGGTAGGGTGGTGGCCTCAGATGCCTCCCCTAGACTGTTCCCCCATGCCTTGGCCTCAGGGTCCCCTGAGCGCCTGGGCCGGAGGCACTGAAGTGGGAGAGGAAGGAAGCTGGAGCAGAGGAGGCCAAGGCTGTCGCCTCCCAGCCCTGAGAGGGGCCTCGAGTAAACAGGAAGGCCTGGCGGCTCCACGATGGGGGTGTTCAGAGGGCTGGGGGCCAGGAGCCCTTCTGAATATGTGCAGACTGTGAACACCAGGTTGCTAGGGAAGTAGGCCCAGAGAGGTTGTTGGGCTTCCCCCAGGTCACACAGCGACAAAACTTACCTGCGCTTTCAGCATCTGTTACCCTCCCCTGGAGTCAAGTCTCACTTTCCCCTCTATAAACTCAGAACACATCATCCAGAGGTTCTGGGGAGTCCTTGCTCAGGGGAGCCCTCAACCTCCTGAATGGTTTTAATGAGTTTTTCATAAAACGTCTTCATAAGTATATAAATTGCTTAATTTGTCAGGAGTATTAAGAACATTAAGACTTTTTTTTCTGTAACAGTTCTCCCTATGTAGCCTATTCTGGTCTGGAACTCAAAATTCTCCTGAGTGTTGGGGTTACAGGTCCACTGATACTTCAGGTCTTGGGGCGCAGGTTGCCACAGGAAGGTCTGTGTAGCCCCTGCCGTGGGGGCTTTGTTCTCCTAATGCAGGGACTCTAACCCTGGGGCCAGCTGCATTTGGGGGAAGTTATTCTCTCTCTGGGAGACTCTGTCCTCAGGCTCATATGCCTCTACACACATATCCTGGGGTCTCACTCTGTCACTTAGGAGACCTGGCATTGTGCAAGCAGATGACAAAGCCCATCCTCTGATGTGTCAGGAATGTCTGCTGTCTCGAGCACCCACGTCAGGCAGCTCACAACCATCCATAACCCCAGCTCCAGGGGATCAATGCCCCTGGCCTCCTTGGGCACCACATGCATAAGCACATACTTACATGCAGACACATACCCCTACTTAACTAAGAATCATACACGTGGAGCTGGGTATGGTGGCTCATGTCTTTAATCCCAGCACCCAGGAAGCAGAGGCAGGTGGGTCTTTGAGTCGAGGCCAGCCTGGTCTACAGAGTGAGTTTCAAGACAGCCAGGACTACACAGAGAAACTAGTCTTGGAAAGAAAGAAAGAAAGAAGAAAGAAAGGATGGAAGAAAGAAAAACACAAAAGAAAGAAACAAGGTAGACCCCAGACTGATAGCTGGGAAACCAGCATTGGACTAACCTAGACCCCTGAACATGGGTCTCAATTAGAAGGCCTGGGCAGTCTAAGGGACCTCAGACATTAGAACCAGGATGTATCCCTGGTGCATGAAAGGTCTTAGGGAGCACATTCCCCATGGAGGGATACTCCCTTAACCTAGAGACAGAAGGGAGGTCCTAGGTCCTACCCCAAATGACTTGACAGATTTTGATGATCCCTCCTTTTCAGAAGGCCTCACCCTCCCTGTGGAGTGGGTGGGGAATGGGATTGGGGGGGGGCGTCGGGGAGGATGGGAGGGAGAGGGAACTGGGATTGATATGTAAACTAAAAAACAAGAAAAAGAAAGAAAGAAAAAGAAGAGAGAAGAAAGTGTAGCTCTTGACCTCAGCAAACTTCTGCTCTTGATTGGCGAAGAACAATATATCAGTGTCCTGAAAGCCCATTGTTCACTAGAGATAGGCATTTTATGTATACAGGAGTTTTACCCATGAATATATCTGAACCATGAACACCCCTGGTGCCCAAGGAGACCAGAAGAAAGGCATTGGATCCCTTGGAACTGAAGTTACAGATGGTTGTGAGCTGCCATGAAGGTGCTGGATACAGGTCTTCTGGATGAGCAGCCAGTGTTCTTAAAGGGTGAGCTATCAGGAGAGGATGGTCAGGGGTTGGAGAGACAGCTCAGCTATTGAGCTCTGGCTGCCCTTCCAGATGACACCTCAGCTCCCACATGGTGGCTCACACAAGATCATATGCAAAGGCCTGTCCAGTGAGCGAGTGGGAGGCCAAAAGAAGGGTAGAGGTGCTCATCATGCTTTCAGTTCTGAGAACCATGGTCGCCAGGGTGGGGCAAGGACAGAACTGGGCTCTGCTTTCACAGGCTGCCTGCACGGAGTAGAGAAAAAGAAAGAAGGAAGCAGAGCTCAGTGAAGAGATGACCTCAGGGTTCCCAGAGGGAACAGAGGGCTGGTTGACAACAGCGCGGTTCTGCCAGCCCTGGGTCAGGAGGGAGGCCTGCTAGGAGTGAGGAGGGACTGAGAGGAGGGCAGTTTATGAGACGGACTAGACCCCTGCTGATGGTACAGGAGTCAGAGGCGTCCCAGAGCCTGAGCTGGGGAAGCATGAGAAAAGCCCCCAGAGATGCTGACAAAGTGTAGGTCTATAGGATGAAGGTGGTTTGGGTTTGTTTTTTCAGATAAAGCCCCAAACAATCCAGGCTAACCTGATACTGTGCAGGAACTTGAACTGATCCCCCTGCCTCAGCCTGTGGAGTGCTAGGATTATAAGCATGCACTTCCTCAATTAGCACTCAGTCAACTGAGATCCAGTTTGCCTTTTAAAATGTGTGTGTGTGTGAGAGAGAGAGAGAGAGACAGACAGACAGACAGACAGACAGACAGAGACAGAGAGACAGAGAGGATGCCATGGCATTCATGTGAAGATCAGAGAACAGTTTGTAGTTTATTCCCTCCACCATGTGGGTCCTGAGGATCAAACTCAGGTCATCAGGCTTGGTTTCAAGTGACTTTACCTGCGCCCTATGCCTCCTAGTTCGGCTTTCTTTTCTTTTCTTTTTTAAAATGGTTTTGCTTTATGTGTATGATGTTTTTGCTTGTGAGTATATAGGTGCACCATGTGTATGCCTTTTCTGGAGAACAGGAAAGGGTGTCAGATCCCTCAATTTGGAGTTACAGGGCAGTGTGAGCCACTGAGAACTAAACCAGGGTCCTCGGCAAGAGTAGCAAGAACTTTTAATTGCTGAATTGCCTCTCCACCCCCAATTTAGCTTTTAGAGAAAATATGGAGACTAGGCTGACCTTGAACTCATGGAGGATCACCTGTTCCTCAAGTACTAGCTATGATCACATGTGCCACCATACCCAGCTGAGTGTCTCTACTTGGAGAAACTTTGACCTCACCCCTCAGACTTGGCAGAGCCCAGCCCATTGTTTATGGTTAGGGCCTGTTGATGGGCACTGAACTCCAGCAGCTTGTGGTCAGGATGGAAGGAGAATAGCTCAGGACACATGCTATTCCAGGACATTGTAGTCACAGGGGCACAGATAGGTTCTGGGCTAAAACATGATGTCATGCATGGGTCACCAAGGTCTGAGAAATCCTGATGTGGATGTAACCGTCAGTGAACAGAAAAGGGAAGGGTTGCAAGGGCCAAGCCTGGGGGATGAAGAGGAACCAGTAGGAGACAGATAAGGTGATCTGGAATGTAGGAAGGAAACTAGGACAGAAGGTTCTAGAAACAAGGGAACACCAACAGGCTGAAATTTGCATATGCTCTGCCTCTCTAGAAGGGTCAAGTTCTACACAGCCTCTGTCTCTCTCCAGCCCTGTTTCCTTGCACATCTGGGCCTTTTTGTTTCTTCCATGCTAAAATGAGGATGGGCGGTAAAGCAGGCGTTTGGCACTGGGCCTGGTAAGCTTGAGAGTGTCTTACACTTTGAATCTCTACAGGCTAGCTGGCTGCCCTACTGTGCAGCTGAAGGCACAGGGCTCCTGAAGTGGAAATGCTGGGCTCTCTGGCTGACACGGGGTAAAGTCAGGTACCCAGGCTCCTGACCTTGCACTTGCCTCCCTATTCCTGAGCGGATCTGACCCTGCTGTTAGGGATCAACAGCCCCTGGCTGGTGCTGGAGACTCACAGCCGCCTTGGGGTCCTTAGAGGCCGTCTGACATTCCTGTGGTGGCCAGGTGCCAAGGTAGACGTGCTTCATCCCTTCCTGCTGCTCAAGTCTCCTGGCCCTGCCAAGAGAAAGATGGAGCCTGCTGTGGGGACCATGCACAGGGCCTGGCTGGGGGCCATGTGTCGCCTGGAGGATGTACAGGAGGGACCTGAGAACATCTGCATTGGGATTAGGGCAGGAAACAGATGACAGGTTTGGGAGACACAGGTGAGGGCAGGGAACTCTCACCCTGTGCAGACGACTGCTTGGCGAGGAGAGGGAGCCATTGTCTGGGCATTATAGGATAGATCCTGGCTAGTTTATGACTCAGGTGAGAGACCACTGAGATGTGGGGTCAGCCTTCTGCAGACAAAGCCAAAGGATGTACTCTCCCTTGCCTGTCCTTCAGGAGCAGGGGAGCAGGAAGGTGAGTGTGTCCCCAGAGGGAAAGAACATACTGCAAGCAAACCACAGCTTGCTCAGATCTGTGCCTGGTTGCAACAGATCTATGACCACCAAGCTGCTGGAGACACAAGAGCCAGCCTAGGTGGTCTTATGTACTAGAAATCAGAAGCAAGACTTTTTCTCTGTGCTTCAGTTTTCTGATTCCCACAATCCTCAGCCCCGTCTTGGCTTCCAAGATACCTCAGGACTTTAATACATTTATCTTATAGATGAGCACTGTGGTGCACATCTACAGTCCCAGAGCTTCGGAGTCTGAGGCAGCCTTCTTGCTATCTTCTAGAAAAAGAAAAATATCTTAAGAAACAAAGTTCCACCGGGCAGTGGTGGTGCACACCTTAATCCCAGTACTTGGGAGGCAGAGACAGGCGGATTTCTGAGTTCAAGGCCAGCCTGATCTACAGAGTGAGTTCCAGGACAGCCAGGGCTACACAGAGAAACCCTGACTCAGGAAAAAAAAAATGCCTTTTGGATCTGTGAAGGTATAAAGCAGCAGAGGCCATCAAAGTCGCTGCCCTCGTGGAACTTTTAGCGATGTGCACTAGGCATTGAGTAGCACCCAGACTTTGAGTTGGCAGGGACTGCCTCTTTGCTCAAGTTTCCAGGCCTGGTGGCTCCACACCCTTCATTCCCTCAGGGTCTCTGGTCAGGGCCCCCTAAAGCCTACTGGTAGGGCTTTCTTTCCCTAGTTCTTGTCTTTTTACATTTTTAAAATTACATTTCATTTCTTTACTTATTGTGTTTATATATGTGTGTATATGGACACATGTATCATGGCACACATATGCAGGTCAGAAGACAGCTTTGGAGAGTCAGTTCCTTTCTTTCTTCATTTGGCCCCAGGGATCAAACTCAGGTTGTCAGGCTTAGTGGCAAGCACCTTTACTCCCTGAGCCATCTTGTAGGCCCCTCATTCTTTTCCTTTCCTTTTTGGTGTTTTGAGACAAGCTCTTACTTGTGTAGATCATTCTGGCCATCCTCCTGCTTCTGCCCATGAAGAGCTGGGATTATAGGTGAGCTCCATCAGCTGCCTCTCCACAGATCCTCCCTTATACCAACCAGCCTGGCATCTCCTGTTTCCTAGAGAAAGCATTGGGTCTTGTTTACGATCTGAATGGAGGTGGGTTGTACAGCACAGATGGCGTGGGAAGGGCCTTTAAAAGGATCCTTGAGAGCCAGGCATGGTGGCCACATCTTCATCCCGGCACTCAGGAGGTAGAGGCAAGTGGATCTTTATGAGTTTGAGGCCAGCCTGGTGTCTGAAGCTAGTTCCAAGACAGCCAGGCTACACAGTGAGACCACTAAAAATTAAAAAAAAAAAAAAAAAAAAAAAACAAAACCAAAACCAAAACAGGGCTAAGAAGGGGCCAAGCCTAAGCTAAGGCATTGAAATAGGAAGTGATTGGATCACCCTGGGACAGCAGAGTGTAGAGAGGTTAAGTAGCCTGGAGGGTCAGGCCAGCCATCTCCGAAGGGCCTGAGACACAAAGACCTTATTCTGGGGGCCCAGAGGTTCCCCTGGCTGTCATCTCACTCTGTGATTCTCTGTCTTTGTACCAGCTGTCCCCTCAGTCCACTCAGCTCAGATGGAGCAGTAGGCATGGAGGGAGGGCAGGCTAAGGACTGCTGGTCCTGAGGTTTCCCTCTCAGTGCTCCTTGGCAAACTGGCCTCCACCTGTGTAAAACAAAGCCTAAAGGAGCAGACCTCTTGTCACTGGTGACAATTTGGTACTGATAAGGTGAACGCCCAGGGTGGGCCCTAGGCTGGCTTCCCAAAACAGATTCTGTTAGGGCATAGAGAGAGAAGCTCACAGCACCCTGCCACCACCCCCATTCTGCCTCCTGGAGTCCTGGTATTTGTCTGCTATCTCTGCGGCTGAAGGGAAGAGGCCTGTCATCAGGAGGCCTGGTGAGCTAGGTCTCCCGGGCTTGCCTGGGTGAGAGCAAGCTGACCTTTCTCCAGCCTGCCTTTAGGAACCCTCCCTGCCTCGTGTCAGCCCCTGCAGAGACAAACTTCAGGCCTGGCCTGGTCACTGAGATGTGGCCCACTAAATAGCGCCTAGGGGCCAGCCCTGAAACCCCAGGCCAACATCTGCAGAGCCTGTGCTTCCCAGCCTTCTCCCTCCTCAAGTGACTCCCACTGGCCCCAGGGATAAAGTCCCTGTGTTCAGGCCTTCAGAGATGGGCTTCTTAACCGCTCTGCATCCTTACTATTATCCCAGGGTGATCCAAGTTCTCCCTGCTTCCGTGCCTTAGTCTATGCTTGGTCTTTCTTGGCCTCTTTTGCTTGCTGTGACTGGAAGCCTCCAGTCCCTGACGCCTCTCCAGGTAGTTCAGGCTTTCTTTGCTAAGTTTTCCTGGGCTTGACTGTAATTTCCACCTAAAAACATGGTAGGCACACATTTTGTGTTTACTATTTGCAAAATGAGCATGGGCCATTCTGGGATTGTCACCTTAGCTGAGGGAGCACAATCGGCAAGCAGTTCCTGCAGGACCTGGCCTGGGGTTAGTGCTGTAGCCATCATCTGGTCCTCAGAAGTCTCCCAAGAACCCCAGGGAAGAGGACACAGCTGTACCTGTGTTACAAATAGGTAACTGAGATTAAAGACTCAACCAGGTCCTAGCTGGAAATAAGCAAAACAGATCCAAAAACAGGGTCATCTGACTTCAGAAATGCCATAAAAGGCTGGGGCTGTGCCTCCTGAGACAGGTCTCACTATGTATAGCCCAGGCTTGTCCCCAGCTCACAGCCCTCCTGCCCTGGCCTCCGGGGGGCATGGATTACAGATGTGTGCCACCAAAATCAAATGTGTGCCACCAAAATCAAAAGGTGCCTTTGGGACCATGTGGGCTCTGAGGTCTCTGCAACCTTCTGACCTCTGGACCCAGCGAGCACAGTCTCAGCTGCTCTATGCTAACCTGGGAATGTTTCTTCCTCATGTTGGGTCTCAGTTTCCCTGTCTGTAACACAAGGGACACAGCCAAGAGCAATGCTCCTGGAAGTCTGTGTTGATGCTGGTAGGGATCAGCTGGGATTCCAGGCAGCATCCTTCCAGAAGGCTATCTCAGTAATCACTTGTTTCCTCATCTATAAGGAACCTGAGTTACTGGGCTTCATGCAGAGCTTGACCCCGTCAGGTTCAAGATGTGATCTCACCAGCAAGAGTAGTTGGAGGGTGGAGTGAATGGGGGGAGATTTGACGCCTGGGCCCTCCCATCGGCCTGCCTCCCCCATCCCAGGGCCCCCCACCCAGCGACAAAGCCTGTGGCACTTCCTCTACCCGCCTGGCAGGCCGCCTGGCCCAGCCCCTTCTCTAAGGAAGCGCATTTCCTGCCTCTCTGGGCCGGTCTGGATGAGCTGAGTTCCCTGCCTAGGACAGTCAGACCCCTACCTCCATCTGTGTCCCGTCCCCAGACCAAGACCGCTGCCGGCTGCTGTCCAAAAGAGCGCAGTGTATCTTTCCCACCATCCAGTCAGCTGGAGCCCCCTGCCCTGCTGTGAGTCTCGAGCTCACTTCTCCTGACTTCTCAGCCGCCACCTCAGAAGGCTGGAGCAGGGACGTGGTCGCTCCGGCCGCCTGCTCCCTTCGGGTCCCCGTGCGAACCCACGCCGGCCCCGGCGCCCACCCGCAGCCCTGCCTCTGGATACCGGATAAGGCCCAGCGCACAGACTCCCAGGTGGACAGCATGGACCGTGGCGTGTTCCCTCTGGCCATTATCCTGCTACTGGCCATCTACAGCTTCGTGCCCACAAGTAAGTGTCCAGCGCCCCTGGTTGGGGACATAGCCGAGACAAGGAGACAAGGCAGGCTCTGGGCGTTCCCGTTCTTCCTCTTGAGTCCTGAGCTCAGGGCTGGTGAAGACACCCCCAATGTGGTAGGTGGCAGGAACGGGATCGCCAACTATTTCAGCTTAGTGGGACTAAAAGATTTCACAGGTTTCCAGACTTGAGCAGTGAAACTCTGGGGCGAAGGGGGGTAATAAGCTATTTACTTTAGCCCTGGCACCTACTGTGTTCAGCTATCTAGAACGCCAGGAGCCAGACTGTATCGCTGGAGTGTGCCCTCCCTTCTCTCAGCCTTGAGCTTTCCATTTGAGGAAGTTTAGGAGGGGGCACAAGAGAAAGTTAGCCTCTAGGTCCAACTTTGACCTCCTCATTTCCTTGTGTGATCTTGAGGGATGACCCTGAGGCCTCAGCCAGGGGTGTTGTAGTAAAGGTTTGTAATGAGATCATTTGTCCAAAGAGTTACTAGCTTCAAGTCCTTCCACTTTTCCTGGACTTTGCCTCCTCCCCCCACTGAACCCCACTGAACCCACAAAGGGCACATGCTCTGTCCTGCCTCTATCCCCTTCTCAAGAAGAACACAGGCTCATTTAGGGGTTCTGTAGGTCTTCTCATCCAGGCTGACAATTAGGTCACCAGGAAGCAGGTGGCCCCAGTCCCACTTACGATGGGTCCCAGGGGGCCTGCCCCTCCGTCACCCCTAACTGTGGACACCTACAGATTCAGGGGCCTGACCAAGGGTTGGCATGGACCGCAAGGGGGCAGAGTATGGGGAGGAGATGGGGCCACCCCAGCATCTTAAAGTCTGTAATTGATGGGAAATCTCTTGCCACCACCTCGTTGGTCAACCAGAAATTGAGTCTCAGAGACACTGAGTGACTTAGCAGGGATTTGGCTCCAGGCTTGTGGCCCCCAGAACCCTTGCTCTGACCACATGTGACCCTGCAAGATGGCTGCCACAATTACCCCATTTCCCAGA
The DNA here is from genome assembly GCF_943737965.1 of Phodopus roborovskii. NCBI lineage: Eukaryota > Metazoa > Chordata > Mammalia > Rodentia > Cricetidae > Phodopus > Phodopus roborovskii. The sequence continues at coordinate 73,573,387 of NW_026126418.1, forward strand.
AGAGAAAATGGAGGCTTTGATCCTCGAAGTCCACTTACTGTAACAGAGCCTGGCCCAAGTCTGGGCCAGGACTCCAGGCCCCCTTCCTCTGTGTTTGGGGAGACACGCATGACTTGTGGCATAGAAGGTGGGGTGTCAAAGTCTAGGTAACTTTCCAGATTTCAGGTAGGCTGCTGCTAAAAGTGGCATGAATACTCCCTCAGGGCTGATTTTAATCTACTGACCCTCAGTTCTTATTTGGAAATCAGAGTTCAGTAGCATGTAGCCATCACCTCTCCCCTACAGACCTGAGGCACAGACCTCAAGCCTGTGGAGCAGTGGTTCTCAACCTGTGGGTGTTGAACAACTGGGTGTCAAACGATCTTTTCATAGGGGTTGCATTTCAGATATCCTGTGTATCAGATATTTATGATTCATAGCAGTAGTAAGATCACAGTTATGAAGTAGCAGTGAAATTACTTTGTGGTTGGGGTCACCAAACATGAAGAACTGTATTAAAGTGATTAAAGTGTCAGCATTAGGGAGGCTGAGAACCACTGGACTGTAGAGGATGGTAAAGTGGGTAAAATAATTAGGAAGTAGGGAGCTCTGTGGTTATTTCCTGGGTGTGTACCTCAGTGGTAGAGCTCTTGACTGCCATATGTGAGGTTCCGAGTTAAAAAAAAAAAACTACATATATTTACATATGCATGTATATATATGCATATGTATAGATACACACACACACAACTTATTTTTATTTTATGCCTTGAGAAAAGGTCTCGCTGTGTAGTCCTGGGCATCACAGAGCTCAGGGCATCACAGAATGCCATCCAGCAGCAACCACAAAACCAGTGGATTCATTCACTACGACACATAGATGTATATAGAACACAGTTAGAACCCTAAACAGCAATCCATTTCTACTAAGTGTGCAGTTTGCACAGAGAAAATTCCAGAAGGATGGACACTCGGTGTGACTGCTCTTCAGTGTGGGATTTTCTCTCTGTCCTACATTTATTTATTTTATGTGTATGATTGTTTTACCTGCATGTACATCTGTGTACCCAGGGAGGTACAGACAGACAGTTGTGAGCCTCCAGACTGATGCCAGGAATTGAACCCAGCTACTCTGGAAGGGCTCTTAACCACCACTGAGCCATCTCTCTAGCCCTGGAATCCCTCTAAAGAACATACATGTGCAGATTCTTAAGGAGCAGCTTAACCAAAGAAAACAGATGAGTGACGGTGCTGAGAATACAGCTCTGTGGCAGAGCCACGCTTAGCAGGTGTGAGGCTCTGCAAAGAGGAGGGCAGAAGGAAAAGGAGGGCAGAGGAGAGAAGGGGAGCGGAGGGGAGGACAGCGAAAGGGGAGGCGTGGTGGACACACCTATAACACCAGCACTCAGGTAGCAAAGGCAGAATCAGAAATTGGAGCTCATACCAAGCTCAAGGACAGACTGAACTAGATGAGGACCTGTTTCAAGAGAACGGGGGGGGGGGTGAAGTGGGGGAGAAAAAGAGAGAGTGGGGGAAATCATTTTTAAAATCTTAGGTCTATGGGCTGACAAAACAGCTCAGTGGGTAAAGGCTTGCTGCCAATGCTGACTACCTGAGTTTGTTTGATCCCTAGACTCAATATGGTGGAGAAAGCCATATGTTATCCTCTTACATGCAATGGCGGACAGACACACACACACACACCCATACACCTTTCCTGATTAAGGCTGGAATATCACTCAGTGGCAGAGTACTTTTTCTAGAATATTCCAGATTCAATTCTCAGTACTGGGAAGAAAAAAGTGCCAGGATTATCATTACCAGCTATAAACCACCTTCTGGGCTTGGCAAGGTAATTTTCACCCTTCAGATGAACATGTGAGAGTCTTGTGGACATTTCTTAAGCACCATGTTATTTCCATGTCATCATTTAGACTCTATAACCGTCCATTTGCAGTTCTGGACTATTCTGTCCCACCCTGCACCATCATTTGGACAGCGAGTCCCTTGTTGACTATTTAAGCATTTCTCTTTTGTTCCAGTTTGGTGCGTGTACCTTTCCCTGCATTTTGACTTTTTCCATCTGGAAGCATTTGGCACTTGTGGCCTGAGCCTGGTGGCTGGGATTAGGCGCCTGAAGTTGCATGGTGATTCCTGACTGTAGGTGGTCATTTGTCTGAGGCTGGGGCATGACTGGGAGCTCCATGCTGCTGTCCACCTGGGTGTGGGTTTGGGACTCACTGCAGTAGGGGCTGGTGACACAGGGCAGAGACACAACTATGGCTCTGAAGCCACATTCCAGAACCTCCCAGAAGGAAAGGGGGATAGGGCTTCCTGGGACCTATAAGGGGCATGGGCACTAAGATTCTTCCCTCATTCCTGGGTTCAGTCTACTCTTACCACAACCACCTGTAATTCCAGCCCCAGGGAACCCTACTTTCTGGTATCCACAGTCACACGCACACATGCCTGTAGTGCACAGAAACTCATGCATGCACACATACATATAAATAATAAAATAAAATTTAAATGTTAAAAGACATAGAAGGACAGAGAACTTGTTCCATGTCACATGGGGGCTGCGGCTGTGGCCTGGGAGGACAGGGCTTCCAGGCAGATCTGATCGTCTCTCTTGTGCTCTTGGTATGTCAGCCCAGTGTACAGATGAGGATTCCCAAGCTCAGTCAGTGACAGGCCCTAATCTCCACCCAAGCTGTCTGCTCCTGACCCAGCCTCCTTGCCCGGCCCTTTGGTGGCTAGGTGTGGGGGGCTTAGAAAGCTGGGTACATAGCTTTGGGCTCCACTTTTGCCTCCAGATCAGGCTTTGGGGCAGCAGTCTGGCAAATTGAGGGGGCCCTCATCCCAGAGTAAGTTGCATTTAATACCACTGATGCACAAATGGGACAACAAGGATGTCAGCTGACTTTTCTTGGGCACTTGCTGCTTTCCGGCATGTACTGCTGTAGGCGTGTGGCTCATGCCCTCAGTTTGAGTTTCTGTCACCTCTTTGTTACAGATGAGAAGACTGGGGTCTAGGAGATAAGAGAAATTGCCAAGTAACACAGACTAGAGTGTATAGCTTGGAACACTCATTTCTATGAGCCATCTCAGGGAAGGGACAAATACCTTCCTGTGGCTTGCTCCTTTCATTTCAGGGACTTGGCCCCTTGTGCTGGCCCTGCAATGGCCTTCCATTTTAGATATGACCCTAGGACCCTGCCTCTGCTGTCAGTGTCCTGTTTGCTTGCCTTTATCCCAGAAAGAACCTCAGAACTTCTCTCAGATCCCAGAGGGAAACTGAGTCCCGGAACAGTAGGAGAGAGGCAGCAAGTTAAAACTTACTGCACAAACGTGTGTTCTGGCCCACCCCAGCCCAGATGAATGACAAGGACATGGTGAACCAGGCTGTCCATGTGCTGTCCTCTGGGAGTACAGACACAGCTGCAGCCAGGTGTGGTGCTCTTGGGAGACTGAGGCAAGAGAAGCTGGAATTCAAGATAAGCTCCAGATATGAAGTGAGTTTTCGGTCAACATAAGCTGTAGGAAACCCCATCTCAAAAAACACCAGCCCAGCACTGGAGAGATGGCTCAAGGGCTAAGAGCACTCAGCATATACGTTGGGTTCCCAGAACTCACGTCACATAGTTTGCAAGTACCTCTAACTCCAGCTCTAGGCAATCCAGTGCCCTCTTCTATCTTTTGCAGGCTCCTTTATACACACACACACACACACACACACACACACACACACACACACACACACACACACACACACACTGAATGAATCTTAAAAAGAGAAAACTGCCAGGCAGTGGTGGCACATGCTTTAGTCCCAGCACTTGAGAGGCAGAGAGACTCTGAGTTCAAGGCCAGCCTGGTCTACAGAGTTCCAGGATAGCTTCCAAAGCTATAGAGAATCCCTGTCTTGGAAAAAAGAAAAAGAAAGAAAGAAAGAGAATTAAAAAACAAGGTTGGAGAAATGGCTTAGCAGTTAAAAACACTTGTTCTTGAAGAGGACCCAGGTTCTATTCCCAGCGCCCACATAGTGCCTCACGGCTGGCTGTAACTCCAGTTCTAGAGCATCTGACTCCTTCTTCTAACCTCTAGGAACACCAGGCACAGATGTGACACACACACACACACACACACACACACACACACACACACACACACCATTCATATAGATAAAAATAGACACATCTTGGGTCTGGAAAGAAGTCTCAGCAGTTGAGAGCACTGGCTGTTCTGGAGAACCTGGGTTCAATTCCCAGCACCCACATGGCCATTTATAATTGCCTGTAACTCCACCACCTCCAGGGATCCAACATCCTTACACAGACATATATGCAGGCAAAATACCAGTGCACATAAAATAAAAATAAATCAATCGTTTAAAAAAGAAAGAATATTTTAAAAAATACATCTTAAAAAGACAACAACCCAGGCCAGGTATGATGACACATACTTCTAAACATATCACTCAGGAGGCAGAGACCGCAGGGGGAATCTCTGTGAGACTGAGGCCAGCCTAAGTTACAGAGTGAGACCTCTTAAAATGTAAAAAACAAGGCTCAAGAGATTGCTCAGCTAGTAAAATGCTTGCTATACAAGCATTGAGGGCCTGAGTCAATGCTCAGAACTCATACAACAACAACAACAACAACAACAACAATAATAATAAAAACCAGATTTGCTTCTAGGAATGTGCAATTGGGTGCTAATGAGGACAGGAGGATCCCCAGGGTCCGCTGGCCAGTCAGCTGAGCCTGCTCAGAGAGCTCCATCCAGTCATTGCCTCAGAAAATAAGGAGAGTGGCTGCTGAGGAACAACTCGGTTTAACTTCTTTCTGGCTTCACACACACATGCACAAGCATACACATGTCCACATATACACCCTCTCACATTTACACCCATACATAAATAGAAACAAAACAGCCCAAACCTGTCAAAATAGACAGAGAAATGCAACAAAGTACAGACACGAGCACCTGGGACTCTGGGACATCAGGTCCTGATGAACCTAGAAAAGGAGATGATACCTTCCTTCCTTCCTTTCTTCCTTCCTTCCTTCCTGTCTGTCTATCTGTCTGTCTTTCTGTCTTTCTTTCTGTTTGTTTTTCAAGACAGGGTTTCTCTGTGTAGCCTTGGTTGGTCTGGAACTTTGTAGACCAGGCTGACCTTGAACTCACAGAGATCGGCCTGTCTCTGCCTCCCAAGTGCTAGGAGGCACCAGGCTAGGAGGTACCTGTTTCAAGAAGAGACTAACAATGGTGGTTAGCCTCATGGCTAATAAATTGGCCACATGGTCAATAAAAGATGGGCATCAGTGGCTAGACAGATGGTTCAGCCGTTCCCAGCACCTGCTGTTCTTGTAGAGGACCAAGATTTGGCTCCCTGTACCCACACGGTAGCTTACAGATATCCATTACTCCAGTTCCAGGGAATCTGATATCCTTTTCTGGCCTCTGTGAGCACTGAATGCGTATGGTGCACATACATGCAGGTATACATCTATGCATATAAAACTAAAATAAATCTTAAAGGGTGGCTGTTGGTTTGAGGAAGGGCAAAGGCACGAAGCAAGGTGTGTTTGGAGGAACTGTTTGCCTCAGTGACTGGGGGGACACAGTTGCCACAGCAGTTCCAGAACAATCTCCATTCATCAGCAGGTAGCTTAGCCCAGTGCATGTGACAGCCTGGGAATGCACACCAACTCTCTGAGGATGGCATAGGATTTTCAGCACCCCATTGTAGAGATCATAATGGGCTGCAGTGTGTGAATTTGACCTTGTGGGTGTTAGGAAACTATGGAAAAGACGTGGTGACCTGGCTGGGCAATGGGACAGCTATGAGACTGTCATTCAACTCCAAAATGAATAGAGGGTGGCTGGGTGGGTGATGAGGTAACTGAAGAAGACTTTTTATCAGAAAGCACCATCCTCCCTGTCACAGAAATTCACAGCACCGTGGGTACCAAGCCGTCTCACACAGACACACAAAGTACATGTGGGTGCTAGAACTTCAAAGCCTGGTCCTGTGGCTGAGTACCTGGGTCTCCTAGAGAAATTCTGCAGCCTCCCCAACTAGCTGTAAAATGGGTGTAAGAACCACCCACCTCTAAGGTCTGCTTTAAGGACCCAAGGAATTTACTCACACAAAGCCCCAGACAGTGATCATGATAGAAGCTTCTGTGATGGGTATTGTACCTGAAAACAAGGAAACCGAGGCCCAGCCTCGTCCTCTACAAGCTCCGGATGAGGCTCATAGAGGTGAGCAGGCCATTTGGCTCCAGAGCGACTTTATGTGATAGCCTCCCAAGAGTTACTTGGTTGGGATGGAATAGGGGCTGGCTGTGTGAGGCCCTGTGCTTGTAGGTGAGGGAGGAGGGAGGTGCAAGGATGCTCCAAGCTCTTGCTCAGGAGGTCAGGGTCACCCAGTTCTCCAAGACTGACTTCTGGGTCCCCAGCGGCGCCTTCTCCAACAGTTCCCCGGAGGCCCCGGCATTTCCCTTGGTGCCAGGGGATTGTTTTTAGCTGGTCTGGGCCCGCCTTGGGCTGCTGGAGACAGGCTCAGGCGTCACACTCCCGCCTGTCTCCCCATTCTCGTCTGTGGGGTGGGGGCAATTAGTATTCGAAAAGGCCCCAAAATAAATGGGCCTCTTATCTGATCTCCCAGCCTGGCCTGTTATCTGATCATTACATAATAGCCAGGCCTGTGGCCTCTCCTGCTGGCGCTGGCTGACGGCATGGAGGAGGCGGCCCCAGGCAGCCCGGCAATGCCAGAGGAACTGGGGTTCCTGGAAGTCTGGGGAGGGAGGCAGGGAAAGTCCAGAGATCTGTAGGTCAGATCCTGGGTCATGTGGGGAGAGGAGTGGGAGACCCAGAGGTCAGGCATATGTATGTGTGACCTTGACATGAGCATCAGGTCCCTCAGGATGCGGTCTCTCCCATCTAGGTAGACACAGACAGTCTATGCTTAAGAGTGGGCAGGAGTGGGAGTGAATCCCAAGGAAAATTGACAACCGGAGAGGGCACCGAGCCTTGAGTCTACCGGTGCTTTCCTACTTCACCCCAGCCCTTAAACAGTCACGTGTCTACAGCAAACACAGACAAGAAAACTACAGAAAGACCCACCATACGCCCTGCCCCACAACATGCTCCCAGAAACCTTCGGGGCTGCGTGCTTTCCTCCCTTACTGACATTGCATAGACTGGGAAACTAAAGCCCCGGGTGCTGAAATCAATCCCCAAAGCCACAGCTAATCCGAATTAGATGTTGGGCCTGGATCCCAGGAACTTGCTTTGAACAAAAATACCATATTCCAAACACACCAATGTCCCTAACATACTGGAGACGGGACTAAGGTGATAGCTGATAGAGGGTCTGAGCTCTTGTGACAATTCTCTTCCCAAGATGGAGATGAGGAACAGTGTTGACAGGGTGTGCGGCAGCCATCTTACCTCCTCCTCTGACCTCGTGGCTTTGGGCTCAGCAAGCTAGCTACAAAGGTGGGGGAGAAGGCTGGTCAGGCCCCAGGCGCCTGGGGTTCAGGAAGAACCAGCTGCCCCCATCCTCAGCACTGGCGTCAGCTGGACATGAAGCCTGGCCCTCCTCACCCATGTTTGATCTCCAAGAAAACAGGAAGTGAGCACGACAAGATGGAGACATAAACTTCCAAACAGTCTCCCCTTCTCTGTCCCTCCTCCACGGCCCCCCTTCCCATCAGCACATTCCTTACGACGAGGTGTAGGGGCCTCATTTCCTCTTCCTCCTCTGCTGGGTCAGGGTGAAATTCCATGGCTCTCCCTTGGGACCCGGGTTTCCGGGCCGCCCTGCAGCAGGCTGTGATGCCTGCTCCATCACTGCCTTCCAACCTGGGCTGCTCCCCGTGAGGCAGGAAATTCCTTCTGCAGAAACAGCCTCTTAGGGACTGACACCTTGAGGCCAGAAGAGGGGAATCTGGCTCCCTATCACAACCCCTACCTTCCTTTGGATTGAACTTTTAATACTTGGGGTCCACCATAGGTCCTGCCGCTTGGGGTCATCTGACACAGCAAATAAAAATAGTGGAGAGCTGGGCATGATGGTGCACACCTTAAATCCCAGCACTGGGGGAAGCAGAGGCAGGTGGATCTCTATGAGTTCGAAGCTAGCCAGGTCTACATAGTAAGTTCTAGGCCAACCAGGACTAAACAGTGAGACCTGTCACAAAAACCCCTAAAACATAAAACAAATATATATTACCTTCCCTGTTAAATTTGAATTTCAGGTAAACAATGAACATTTTGTAGTATAAATATACAATTATATATTAAAATTATACCTTGAAAAATGAGTTATGTTTATCTGAAATTCAGACTTAATTAGTGCCCTGACTTTTATCTTCCAACATTATACCTGAGTAACACCATGACTCTGGGAGAGACTTTCTCTGCCTGAGCCTCAGTTTCTCCATGTATGAAATATCTACCATGTAAGATAGCTATGAAGATGCCATGACAGCTTGAGCTCTGCTCGTACCAAGTATGTAGGAAATGTTCAAAAAGTGAATATGACAGCCGGATGGTGATGGCACATGCCTTTAATACCAGCATTCGGTAGGCAGAGGCAGAGGCAAGTGGATTTCTGTCAGTTCTAGGCCAGCTTGGTCTACTAAGCAAGTTTCAGGACAGCCAGGGCTGTTATACAGAGAAACCCTGTCTTGGAAAACAAACAAACAAACAAACAAACAAAAAAAAAACCAACCAAACAGAAAGTGAATGTGATTGTATCCAGGTATGGTGGTACTTACCTATAATCACAGTGTTTGGGAATGGAGGCAGGAAGATCAGGAGGTCAAGGCCATCCCTGGTTATATGACAAATATAAAGCCAGACTGGGCTACATCAAACTCTATCTCCAAATATTAATGATAACTTTTTAAAAGAATAAGAACACTCTTGGTACTTTTTCCTGCTGGTGCTGGGAATTGAACCTAGGGCCTTGCAGATGCTAGGCAAACATTCTGCCACTGACCTACATTCCTGGTCCCATCACCTTCTTTCCTGACCCATTTTCCCACTGTATTTTACCTGCAGGTCTTGCAGAAAGAATCCATTGTGATCTACAGCCTGTGGACCCCACAAGGAGTGAGGTGACATATACCACTAGCCAGGTCTCTGAGGGCTGCATAGCTCAGGTTGCCAACGCTACATATGAAGTTCATGTTCTCTTCCTGGATTTTTCCAAGGTGAGTACCGCTGGCAGGTTCAGTGGGAACCCACAGGAAGCAGAGGCATTGAGGTGAAGGATGCCTTCCCTTGGCTGTTGCCGGGGCAGTGGCTGGGACTTCACTGGGGCCTTACTCATGAGACTTATAGGACATCTCCTGGGAAGGCCCAGAGGGAGGGATGAAAGCATGACAAGACCCAGCTTCACCCCAGGGTGAAGCAGCTTAGCCAGTGAGGTGCTTGCTACCAAGTGTGATGGCCTGAGTTCAATTCTCTGAACCTACATAATAGAAGAAATGACTCCCTTGACTTCTACACACACACACACACACACACACACACACACACACACACACATTAATACATTAATAATTTTAAAGAAAGAACTCAGGTAGAAAAGAGCTAGGTAAGCGATTCTGTGTGAAGCGGGGGAGCTTATGACCAAACACCTCTGGTGAACAGGCTCTAGTAGCTTTTCAGAGGACTTGATGCCACTCTAACCTGGACTTGGGAGAAAGAGTTGAGTTCCAGACTCCCTCACATCAAACTTCTGCAACCCCACCAAGCATCCTCTGAGATCCCAAACCAACAGAGCCGGCCTCAAGTCTGATCTCCAACAGAACTTTCTCAAGGTCAGCCCCTAGCTTGTCCAGATGTGTGGCCCAGGTGCCAGGCTATAGCCTACTGTCTGCTAGGAACTAGCATTTTTGTTTGTTTGTTTTGTTGTTTTTTTACATTAGGGTTCATATAGTTCAGGCTATCCTACAGTTGAGGATGACTCTGAACTGATCTTCCTGTCTCTATCTCCAAAGTGCTGGGATTATAGGCACATGTCACCACATCTGATTATATGGTGCTAGGCTTCAGACTCAGGGCTTCATGCTTGCTTGGCAAATACTTTACATCTCTAGCCCTGGAAATAAATAGATAAAAAGACAGACAGACAGACAGACAGATAGTGTGTGTGAAGTGTATGGGTATATGTGTATGTGTGTGGTGTGTGTGTGGTGTATGTGTATGTAGTATATGTGTGTGGTGTGTGTGTGTGGTATATGTATGATGTGTGAATGTGTATGGTGTATATGTGTATGTGAGTGTGAGTGTGTGTGTGTGTGTAGTATGTGTTTGTGTGGTGTATGTATGGTGTGTGTATGGTGTATGTATGCGTGTGGGATGTGTGTTTATGTGGTGTGTGTGTGGTGTATGTGATGTGTGTGTGGTGTGTATGGTGTGTGTGTATGTGTGATGTGTGTGTTTATGTGGTATGTGTGTATGTATATGGGAGAGATGTGTGTTGGTGTATAGTGTGTATGTTTGTGTGTGGGGGTGTGTGGTGTGTAAGTATCTTCTCAAGGGCTCATCATGGTCTATTACTATTCTCATTTTTTGGAGGAGGAAACTGAGTCTGGCCTTGAAAACTAAAACATGAACCTAAAGCCAGAAGCCACACCAGAATCCTAGGGACCTTAGAGCCAAATTCAAGTGTCATTGGCATGCCTGGGATACAGCCTACACCTAGCTGATGTGGACTAAGGCCACAAGAATGAATTAGGAGCATGGGGTAAATTTGTGACCAGCCTTCCCCTAAAACTGTTGAGTTGCCTAGCATTTGTGCAGTGATAAGAAGGTGCCCAGACCACCAATATCAGGGGGCCCTGCCTGCCACAAGGACTGTGGGCTTTGATAACCCCAAGGTACAGATAGTGCCAAATACATTTTATGTGGTTTTCATAAGCACTGTAATGGTTTTTTCATTGGTAATGATATCAAAAAATAAGAAGGTTCCTGCAAGTTCATTTTGTTTGTTCTGAGGTGATTGGGGTCCCCTGACAGCAGAGCCAGGAAGAGGAAGGCCCCAGCCAGACAGCCAGGTCTCTGGGCCACAGATGTGTAGACAGCTCCTGCCAGGACCCAGGAGGCTGGTGTACTGGCAGGGGCACAGGGCAGGGAACTTCAGCTGCTAAAAGCTTAGGCAGGGCTTCCTGGAGGAAGTGACCACACAGAGTAGCTAAGACCTCCCCAAGTGTGGTAGACAGGGGCCCAGCAGGAGAGAGAACATGCAGAGGGGAGGGAACTGCCTGCTCAGGCTCTGCATGTCCCAGGCAGGACCTAGCGGTCCACCTAGGAGCAGAGTTGGGGAGACAGGAAAGATCCCTTTTTAGGAGCTTGCTTTTGATCTATGAGCAGTGACGTCCATTGAAGGGTTTTCATGGCTGTGATGGGGTGCCATGGCATAGTCCAAGGATTCTAGAGTTTGTGGCAACTGAATCTCCCTGTAGCCCTCTGCTCCTTCCAGAGGACTCGGTCATGTGACTTCTGACCCACCAGGCCAGGCTTCCAGCTCTAGAGCTCCAAAGGGTTTGCATTTGAAGGGGTGGTGGAGAGAGCCTGGGTCCAGGAGATGCAGGGTATAGCCCTGGGATCTGTCCTTGGCCTGCATGGGATGCAAAAGATGCACCCCTCATATTTTTCTTGGGTTCAGATGCTCACCCAAGAATTATGAAACTATAAGATCTAGTCCCAGGCCTATTCCAAATAATTAATATGTTCTATAAATTAATGAATGTCCATTGGTGAATGCATTCAAGTGTGACCATGATACAAAGTTTAGGAACACAACTTCTGCTCAGGTATTGCTGCAGATGACTGAAATCCCAGTTACCCAGGAAGCTGAGGCAGGAAGATGCCTTGAAAAACTGCAAGTTTCAGGTCATCCGGGGCAACATAGTAAGAGTTTGCTAAAAAAAAAAAAAAGAAAAAAAGAAAGAAAGAAAAACCAAGAAGGAAGAATACAGACTCTGGAGCCAGTTAGCCCTCAACTGAACTTTGGCTAACTTCATGGCCGCATTACTTTGTTGGCAACCTGTCCGAACTCTTTTCTTCCCACGGGAAACGTGGAGAGGATGATAATCATTCCTACTTCACAGGTTACTATGGGACTCTAGTGAATAATGCGTGCCAAACACAGAGCCTGCTTGGAAGGAAAGCTCTAGCTGTTGTTATTATTATTACTTTTTCCTGGGCTCCATTTCTCACCTGGAAATACCTGGTTGTGACCCAGTTTCCAACATCTTCCAATCAGATCACTCCTTGAACCTCACAGGAGTCTAAACCCTCTGGAGAAAAGGCCAAGCCTCAGATCCATCCATTTCTAGACAGGCTAACTAAGGCTGGGTCTCATGGAGTTCCTGGCTCCGTGTCTCAAGAATAGTGTCTGCCTGTGACCCTGTTCAGTCTTGGTGCTGTGACCACCAAGCCTGTGAGTTTCTTCCCTGATAGTCTCTAAGAACAAGGTCCATGCTACAGTCCCTTGCCACCAACTCTGCCCAGGAGCTTGCTATGTGCCCAGCCTGTGGTCAAGGGTACAGTCAGAAAAATGATGCAGGAGGATTAGAAGTAAAGTCAGGATAGAGGGAGGCTCAGCCTTTAAGAGCACTCACTGCTCTTTCAGAAAATCTGTTCTGTTCCTAGCACCCACACCAGACAGCTCACAACTGCCTGTAACTCCAGCTCCAGAGGATCCAATATCTCTTCTGACCTCCATAGACCACCCCCCAACACATACAGACACATACACATATACATACACATACACATAAGTTCAAGGTACTTCTGGCCTGTATTGTGAGTTTGAGGCCATCCTGGGCTATATGAAGACATTTAAAAGTAAAAAGAAAGGCTCCTTTTGTCTCTCTCTCTCATCCTAGTCACAGGCATGAGCTGATAGGCCTGTTTCTACTGACCTTTGGCCTTTTTGTCAGTCCCTGGCACGGAGAGAAGACAGCTTTCCCGTCCATCCCCACATGGCCTCAGAACCCTCAGATTTCCTGTGCGTGGGTGGCAGATGAGTGGTGGCAGCCAAGAACCCCAGGGAAGTGGCAGTGGGTGTGTGTCTCTGTCTGTCTCTGTCTTGTGTGTGTGTGTGTGTTAAAGTCTGTAGACAAACCTCAAGCTACTGAGCAGGGGTTATCTCACTGGGTCCCAAAGGACAGGCCGGAGCCTGGATTCCGGGAGGGAGCTAAGGTCACATCCTGACCTTCAAGACAGGAACAGGCCTGGTGGATCAGTGATTGCCATCAGGCTGACTACACTGCTCTGCTGTCCCAGACCTGGGCAGTCAAGAGTGGTTAGCTGCTAACTCTCTCCCCTCCTGGGCAAACTCAAGGAGCCCCTTCCTAAAGCCTGGAGCCAGCCAGGCTCTGATTCATGCCTCAGTGCACAGAGCAGGCAGAGCTGCTGAGGCAGAGTGCAAGCCAGCAGGTGCCTCCCACAGTCTTCCTCACACTGCCATGAGAGAATGGGAGGGCCATGAAAAGCAGGGTGACCCACAATGAGCAGCCTTTCTGTCACCCCCTTCTAGCGGCAACCCTACTCCAGTGTGGGAAGCCTGCAGCACTGAAGGAATGTGTGTACCTGGAGTTTTCTCTTACAGTGCACACCCTGCTCAGTGTGCCCAGGACTCCTGAGTGTCCTGCTTAGTTGTCTCTGAGCCTATTCTACCTGCTATAGGGGAGTGACTCTTGTTATAGTCTCCAAAAAAGGACCTTGCTGGCCTGCTGTGAATTCTCCTGTACCTGAAGAATGGCAGAGTCGGCTCTGCGGGAGGCACAAGACAGAGTTGGGGCTCCCCACATCTGGATGCATGAACATTCTTGTTCTGCTATCAGAGCAAAATAAAGAGACTGAGGGCCCTGGGACTGGAGCTGCTTTTGTGTCCTTGTCCTGGCCCTCACAGATGATGAGCAGGTTAGGGACAGCTAGAGCTACAAAGTGAGACCTTATCTTGAAAAAAAAAAAAAAAAAAAAAAAAAAAAAAAAAAAAACCCACCACCACCAAAACTGTAGTGTCATTTTTTTTATCTAACAGCCTTGGTTTGAGGTGTACTTTGTCTGGTGTCAGGACAGGCTTCCATTTGCTTGGCTGTTTGCTTTCCATGCTCTGATGTGAAGTTTCTGTCTAAGCGTGCTTCTTGGAGACAGCATATATCCAGCCCATTATTCTGTGTTATTGAACTTGTAGTGGTTCCTGTGGCTTCCAAGCGCCAGGATTACAGGCATGTGCCATTGTACCTAGTTCAAATACAATTTATCTAAAAATATTTTCAGAGCAGGGGGTGTTGGCACACACCTTTAATCCCAGTACTCAGGAGGTAGAGGCAGGCAGAGCTCTGTAAATTCAAGGCTAGCCTGGTCTATATAGTGAGTTCCATCCAGGACAGCAAGAACTACACAGAGGGACCCTGTCTTGAAGAAATGACCAAAAGCAGGCAGATCTCTGTGAATTTGAGGCCAGCCAGGACTACACAGTGAGACCCTGTCTCAAATTAAAACAAAAACCTGGACAAGGTTTAGTCCCAGTACTTAAGCGGCAGAGACAGGTGGATCTTCAAATTCAAGGCTAGCCTGGCCAGTCAAGACTACATAGAAAGAGACCCTGTCTCAAAAGAAAAAGAAAAAAAAAGAAAAGAAAAGAAAAGAAAAAGAAAGAAAGAAAAAAATATCAGAATAGAGCTGGAGAGATGGCTCAGCTATCAAGAGCACTTCCTGTTCTCATAGAGGATGTCAGTTTGGTTCCCAGCACCCATATTAGGTGACATCAGCTCCAGGGGATCTGACTCCCTCTTCTGTCGCTGACACATACACACACACACACACACACACACACACACACAGAGAGAAAATATTTCTTTCTGGAAAAAAGACCCTAGAACTCAAAGGCTGAAGCAAGAGCTACACACATTGAAATCCTGCTTCAAAACAATAATAATTTGGGCCAAGCATAATGTCACATTCCTGTTTCTCAGTTCCTCAGGTAGCTGAATCAGGAGAATCACTGGCGTGCAGGGCAAGGCCCCGTCTCTTAAAGTAAAAATGGAGAACGCAATGGGCGGTGGTAGCACACACCTTTAATCCCAGGAGGCAGAAGCAGGCAGATCTTTGCAAATTTGAGGACAGCCTGGTCTACAAAGCCAGTTCCAAGACAGGCTCTGAAGCTACACAGAGATATCCCGTCTCAAAAAAAAAAAAAAAAAAAAAAAAGAGAGAGAGAGAGAGAGAGAATGCCATTCTCTGATGGATGGGGCAGAGAAAAGGAGAGTCAATTGAGCTGAGTACCACATAGCCTGGTATGAGGCTGAATCACACTGCATCCTTACAAGTACCTGAGTACGGGTACATTGTCCTGCTCACCCTCTACACCAGGAAAATGAGGCCCGAAGAGGAAGAGTGACTGTCCAGAGCCACAGAGCCCATGTTTGAAGTCAGGCTTGTCTGGCTCTGAACACTTTCCCCTGCCACTCTTCCTGTGTGTACTGTCTGAGTCTGCTGAGGCCGACCTAGGGCCTCCCCTGGGCTGGCCCTGGGAGGGTGGGGGCTGCAGGCAGACCCAAGTCTCCGCTGCTAGAAGAATTGCTGGAAACGGCTTTCTATAAGTGGCTCCTAGTACTCACGGCCTCTTCACCGAAATCCCGCTTTCCCGACACCAACCACTGGGCTAACAATGGCATCTAAGGGATAGCTGGTACAAAAATAGCAATTGATCTCCCATCCACCCACTCAGGGAGAAAATGAGGCAGCCCATGCTGTCGGGCCTGGGGGCAAGGAGCTGGCACACATATCATCCTGGCTGGGCCTCAAGATACCCAGGAGCCCATCCTGGAAGTGGGCAGCCCACGCTGAGTGCTGGCAGGCCCCTTCCTTTCCCTCTCAGGGGATGAAAGAAGGAAATCAGCATGCGTGCAAATGACCACCATGGTGAGTCAGGGTGGAGGAGAAGGGACATGTTTACTGTGGAAACCGTGGCTGAATTTTTCTGGTAACTGGTAGTCACCAACTGGATCTGGGAGCACAGAACCCCTGGGAACCCTGCTTTTCAGCCTGCCCATGTTCCCACAGTGCTCACTATGACCCTGGCTGGTGACTGTCCCACTTTGGGCCTCGGTTTCTCTTAGCACCACTCCTCTGTAGGGAAGGTCCGGGTGACAGCAGAGTGACGGGTTTGCGTTGTTAATTCTGGGAAGAATTGCTGAGACTTGTTACAACTATCCAAAAATCTCAGCCTCTTGACCCCTGGTCCCCTGAAACATGACCATGCTCTGATCTCTGCTTCCTCTTCTTCACTTCCTCTAGCCAGAGCTCCTCTTGATCTTGGCTTCCAGCCCTTTCCTGCTCCCATTTCACAGATGAGAAAAGGGAGGCACTGAGGGATAGGAGCTATCATCACGCAGCTGCAGGGTCGATGCCCAGGAGACTCTCCTGCTCACAGTTCCAGCTGCTGTAGCCCCCTGGCATCCTCCCAGGATGGTATAGCATCGCCTCCTTGTCTGCGTATGTCTCTCGACATAGCCTGCCCAACTACTGAACTCACCTATTTGTTATATGTGTGTCTTGAAGTCTCCCCTCCAGAGGGGCATGGACGGAGTTGGCGGCAGTCTGGGTTAGGGGGAGGCAGAAAAGGACACACTCTTGGATTGCTGCTGGGTGGTCAAGGGCTGTGGGCTCAAACGTAGTCTGACGTGTGCTAGGCTATTGATTCCACAGCCTCTCTGAGTGATTCCCACTCTAATGCCTCTGTTTCCACATCTGTAAGCTGGGAGAATACAGAGTGGTAGCATTAATTCAGTTGGACCATGACACACAGTTACAGGCACGCAGTTGTAGTCCAGCTGAAATGACAAGTTTCAGGTTCTGTGAGAGAACCTGTCTCTAAAGAAAACATAGACACACAACTGTGAAGCCATCCTGTGCTGTTTGAGCTCACGGTACATAGCAATCAGGACAAGGAGCGTGGGTCAGGTGCTTTCCTTCAGTGAATGTCTTTTGTTCTTTCTTTCTTCCTTCCTTTCTTTCTTTTCACTTATATGTATATGGGAGGCAGAGGTGGGTAGATCTCCAAGTTCAAGGCCATCCTAGTCTACTGTCCATACCAGCCAGGGCTACACAGTGAGAGACCCTGTTTCCAAAAAAAAAAAAAAAAGTGTGAGCTGGGTGGTGATGGGCACACTTTTACTCCAAGCACAGAGGCAGAGGCAGAGGCAGGTGGGTCTCGGTGAGTTCAAGCCTAGCCTGGTCTACAACGCTACACAGAGAAACACTGTATCAGGAAAAAAAGGGGGGTATGTATTATGTATGTCTCTGTATGTGGGTGTATGCACAGGAGCACAGGTACCCATGGAGGCCTGAGGATTCAGAGCCCCTGAAGCTGGGTGGAGTTACAGTCAGCTGTAAGCTGCCTGATGTGGGTATTGGGAACCATACTCAGGTTCTCAAGAAAAGCCATAAAAACTCTGAGTTGCTGAGCCATCTCTCCAGCCCCAGGCCCTCCAACATTTGATTTTAGTGTTTGAAATACAATGTGTAGATAGATAGATAGATAGATAGATAGATAGATAGATAGATAGATAGACAGACCATAGTCAGTCCCTGGCTGTTTCTGAACTCATTTTGCAGAACTCATAGAGATCTGCCTATCTCTGCCTCCCAAGTGCTGGAATTAAAGGTGTGTGCCACTACACTCAGCTTGAAATGCAAAATATTTTTAGGATTAATAAAATAAAATACTTATAGAGTAAAGTTTTAAGCCAATTAGTAAGCATTAATATAGGCTGAGGATACAGCTAAATGGTAGAATGTTTGCCAAGCATACACAAGTCTGGGTTTGCTTCCTAATATTGCAAATTTATTATTATTGTTGTTGTTGTTGTTATAGCCAAACATTTGAAATGTATCTTTTTATTCTACTATAAACTACTGTGAGAATACATGTTTAAGAAAAATAATCTAGAGGCTCTCAAGATGACTCAGTGGATAAAGGCATTTGCCAACAAGCCTGATAACCTGGGTTGAACCCTAAGTCCCACATAGTGGAAGGAGAAAACAGACTCCCTAAGGGTGTCCTCTGACCTCTACATGTGCACAGACACATACACATGCACACACATAAAGTTTAAAAAAATTAAATAAAGAAAAAAGATGATAACCTAATGCTGGGGAGATGGCTCAGGGTTACACAAGCTTGATGGCCTAGGTTTGGACAGCTAGCATCTTCCTAACAGCTAGATGTGGCTGTGTTCCCAGGAACCCCAGTGCCGGGGAGTAGGGGACAGCTGAGTCTCCAGGACTTGCTGGCCAACCAATCCAAGCAAAATTGCAAGTGCCAAGAGAGACACTAAAGTGGAAAATGGCAGAGAGATATACCCCAAACTCAACTCTGGCCTCTACATGTTCACACACAGGCAAGTGAGCCCATGCATACGCACACAGACCACACACGCCAATAAGAATTCAAATAAGGGGGCTGGAGAGATAGTTCAGTAGTCAAGGGCACTAGTTGCTCTTCCAGAGGACCCAGGTTCAATTCCCAGGTCACGATTGCCTGTAATTCCAGTTCCAAGGAATCTAACGCCTTCTTCTGGCCTCCACAGCATCAGACATGCACAGAATCCACAGACATATATGCAGGCAAAACAAGCATGCACATAAGATAAATTAATAATGATTTTTTGAAAATAATAAAAGTAAGAATAAAAACCTAAAGAGAACACTAACATGACAGAAGCCCATCGTACATTGGAAACAAAGTGATGTTATTTGCTCTCTTCCTTTTGTTGTTTTAAAGAGTGAGCTTGAACACAGTGATTAACGGTCATTACCGACTAGCGGAAAGATTTCTGAGCAGATTTTTCCAGGGGCTGAAACGCTTGTCTCTGGCTTCGTGACATCAGTCGGGAAACAACAGGGAGATGATTGGAAGCCAGACCCTGAAACTTTCCACTAATGTCTCCTTTCTGATGGAGACTTTGGAATCAGCTGTCATGCTGCGTGCTGTTGGCAGGAACAGCCAGAGACCGTCTGGAAAGATTCCATTGTCTTTGTTCTCCGAGACACTGTGAGACTTCTAAGGCACTGAGTTGGGCCCTGGCCTGTTCATTTCCCCACCGCCACCTCATCCCACCGGCTCAGAAAGCACTTTGAGTAGTTCTGAACTGGCCATCTTTTCTTCCTTTTACTCTTCTTGGCAGAGAGTTGTGACATTCCTAGCGTTCCATGTAATCATGGCCAAGTGGCCTCACCTATCTTTGACTCGGTTTCCTAATTTGTGAGAATTTTAATGTTCCCTATGTCTTAGGTTGTTTATGTGGACTCATGTTTAAATGTAGGTAGAACCAGGGCCTATGCATGTGATCTGCCACTGAGCCACACTGACAACTCTAGGAACAACTTGGAATGCCCCAAGGTAAGCTAGCATCAGAGGACGCTGAGAGAGAGAAGAGTCTCAGCTCCCATGCATAGAATATCCCTTGGATGTTTATGGGCCTGGTTTACAGCAGATGCTTCACAGAAGTCATCCCAAGTGCGTGTGATGGCATGTGCCTGAAATTCCAGCGTTTGGGACACTGAGATAGGCAGGAAGAATAAAGAGTTGGAGGCCAGCCTGGGCACAAAGCAAGAGCCTGTCAGGAGAGAGAGGTAGGGGAGGCAGGAAAGGACCAGTCTTGCAGTTCTGACTGTTGGATGAAGCTAAGGATCGTTTTAATTAGTGTTTCCTCTTCTTTGGCTGGTTGGGACCAATCTCATTCGTTCACTCTGTGTCTTCTTTCCTTTTAACTTACTCTCTTTTGTTATTGTTGTTTAATTTGTACTTTTTCACTTATTGTGTCTGTGTGCTTGTATGTACTTGTACCATCACACTGGTGTAGAGGTCAGTGGATGACTTGCAGGAGTCTCTGCTTCTACCATATGGGTTCTGGGGATTGAACTCAGGTTGACAGGCTTGGTGGCAGTACTCACTGAACCATCTTGCCAGTCCTTCATGTTTTCTAGGCATGTGAGAGGCCAGGTGCACGTAGGTAACCGCCGAGCCAAGCCAAGTAAGGCCATAACCATACATGGATCATCCCTGACATGCCCTTGCAAATCTGACTGATATATCTGTGTCCCTGACTCTTCCCCAGATGTCAGAGCTGGAGCTGACTCTTCAGGCATCCGGGCAAAATGGCGCTGGGACCCGAGAAGTGTTCCTGGTCCTTGTTTCCAACACAAGTGTTCTTGTGAAGCTCCAGGCCCCGGAAATCCCACTGCACCTGGCCTACGTGAGTGTGTGACCCCTAACCCTAGGCCAGCTGTGGAAAGCTCCTGCCCAATATCCCTCTCTGTGAGACAGAGCCTGATGTTCAGATGGCCATGCCTTGAATTCCACAGCCCTGATATAGAACACCCAGGGATGAATAGGACCTGGAACAAGAGTCTGGACCAGAAAGTGGATGGTTGCAGCAGTTCAGAACACCACAAAGGCAGGCGGGGTGGGGTAGGGACAGAACTAGAGGTAGGCTCAGAGGAGGTGGAGGTGGGCAGTAGAGGTGAAGACCCTCTCACAGATGGACACAGACCAGCATGGTGGACAGTGTGGAAAATCTCCCAAGTCCAACCACAAAGGTCCAGCTTCTCTTCCCAGAATGCCCTTCCCCTTATCACAGAGTGGGAAGAATCAAGTCAATCACTGAATGACACTTGAAACACAAATGCACTGGCTGGTTGCTGCAGTGGCCCATTCTAGCTAGATTGCATCTTCTTACTTGAACATTCAAAGCCAGAGCCTTGAATCACCACCCACAGGCCAGAAGTCTGCCTTCTGTCCAGCCACAAGCCAGGAGACTGACAAACACTACACTCTTGAGTCACTACTATAACCCTATTTTTACTGAGGTTAATACCTGCAGAGCAGGCAGTGTGCTGCATTAACCCCCCTCTGGCTGTCAGTCTTCCTTAGTATCTAGCCTGAAGCCCTTCTGCTGCTGTAACTTCAGCTCAAAGGAACTCAGAGTCTATGGCTCTGCTTCCTCTAAACCCTCCTCTCCCCTGGGTCACTTCCTCCAGGTAGTCTTCGTTTCTTTTCCTAGCCCACCAGAGCCCAGGGAGGCAGCAAGGTCACGGATCCACCCGGATCTCCCATCCCCAGCTGGCCAGAGGACTGGGCTTTGTTCTCATTTCTTTTTAGATTTTATTTTATTTTATGTGTCTGAGTGTTTTGTGTGCCTGTGTGTCTGTGCACCACACGTGTTTCCTTGTTCCTGCCGAAGCCAGGAAAATGTTGAATTACCTAGGACTGTAGTTACAGATGGTTGTGAGTCTCCATGTGGGTGCTGGGAATGAATCTGGGCCTTGTGGAAGAGCAGTCAGGCCTCTTAAACACTGAACCCTTTTTTTTTTTTTTTTTTTTTTTTTTTTTTGATGTTGTTGCTGCTTATTAAATGAAGTTTTCTGCCTTCTATTACTTCAGATAATGATGTCTATCTAGTTTCTGAATGGTGATATTCCCAGGGGAGGTACCACCCCATTTGTCTTTCAACCATTGGTTATTTTTCATGCTTGTCTTCTCTTTCCCTTCCATTCCCCCCTTCTCCATGCATTGGGAGCACCTATCATGTGGCAGGCGTCAAAGTGCAGTTAGTACAACAGGGTCCCCAGTGAACAGAGACTCGGTGCCTGCAGGTGTCAAGTGCTGTGTGGGATGGGCACTGAGATTCCTCTCACTTACCCTCAGAGTGTGGAGGGTCACGGGCTACATGATGCCGTTGTATATGAGTGCCTGGTGGTGACAGATGGACAGACAAATGCGTACCTCCGCGTAGCTCTTGTGTGCAGAGGGGAGACAGATATGGCTATGCTATAAGAGGTACCTGGGGACACTTGAACCTTGTCATTCTTGGTTCTGATATTTTCTCTGCCAATTAACTGAGCTGACTCCCCAAAATGGTTCCTGACCTGCACAGTCAGAAGGGGCTCAGCACTCTATGTCTCCACAGGACTCCAAAGTGATCATCTTTAAGGAGAAGCCAGAAGTCGTCAACACCACAGCAGTGTCATCTGCCACATCCAGGAAGCAGATCCTTGACTGGGCAGCCAAAAAGAGCGCCATCACCTCGATGGCAACACTGGTTGACCCCAAAAGCATCATCCTCCGGCTGGGCCAAGGTCAGCTTCCTTAGTTGCCTCTGGGCTCAGTTTCAATTGCAAAGGAAACTGAGAAACTCAGCTCACAGTGGCGTATGATTTGCCCAAGTCACACATGGCGGGATGGTACCTTTTACAGCTAGTGACTGCTTCTCCATCAGGTGTCAGATGAGAAATGCTGGATTTTCTTCTTGACCTTGAAAATCCCAGTACAAGAGGCTGGAGATGGGGCACAGTTAGTAGTGTGCTGGCATAGCATTAAACCCTGGACTCCATCTTCAGTGATACAGACTGAACATAGTGGCATAGATCTGGAATCCAAACACTCAGGAAGTGGAGACAGGAATTCAGGGTCATCCTCTGCAAGTTCAAGGCTAGCCTGGGCTACATGAGAGGGGGGGCTCAGTGTGTAATGATTGCTACACAAGCATGAGCACCTAGATTGGGACCTGCCACCCCCATGTGTAAAGCTGTCATGGTGATATACACATCTAACCCCCAAACTGGAGAGGCAGAGACAGGATGGTTCCTGGGGCTTGCTGGCCAGCCAGTCTAGCCAAATCAGTGAGCTCCAATGAGAACAATTAAGGGAAACAGACCCCTGATGTGTGATGAGCCGGGTGGTGGGGAGAGGGGCGAGGAGACTACATACACACCCTTGACACGTGCTACTGGCTCAGTCTTATGTTAATCCTGTATTAAGGCTGGTCACTTAGCAGTAAGTCCCCTCACCTGTGAGGCCCTCTCCCGAATGTCCCCACAATTGCCTCTGGCTGAAGGTGGGGTAGGCTCTCTGATACACTTGTCTCCACAGCCCCAAAGGCACCACCCTACTGCTTGGCAGAGGCCCATCAGGACATGGGCCTCACACTCGAATGGCAACCTCTAGGCCCCACCCCAGTTCAAGGCTGCTCCCTAGAAGGTGTGACTGGCCACAAGGAGGCATATATCCTGAGGATCCTGCCAGGTTCTGGAACCAGGTAAGGGTGCTGACCTCCTGGGGCATGGCCCTTCCTAATCAATCAGATCATATCCTCCTGATGTAACAGTTACTTTTCTACTGCTGTGATAGAACACCATGACCAAGGCAGTGTGTAGAGAGCTTATTTGGGCTTACAGTTCCAGGGGGTCACAGTTCATGTCAGCAGAATGGAGGCCTCAGGAAGCTGAGAGCCTCATCTTGAACCACAAGCAGGAGGCAGAGAGCACACACACAGCCCACCCTAGTGTCCTATGTTCTCCAGCACTTTCCCAAACAGCACCACCAGCTCTGTCCCCACACTCAACCCTATACTATCTGCACTGACCACTTCTCTACCTGCTGCAGGCCCCAGACAGTGACCGTAAACGTGGAACTGAGTTGTGAATCTGGGGATCCCGACGCCATTCTCATCCTGCAGGGTCCTCCATATGTGTCTTGGTTCATCAATGCCAACCACAACATGCAGCTCTGGGTGAGCCTTGCACCTCCCCCCTCCCCAGCTGAGATCTTGCACACTGTGGTCATTCCACCTCAACTTGCTTTTTTGTTTTGTTTTGTTTTTCGAGACAAGGTTTCTTTGTGTAGCCTTGTTTGCCTTGGAACTCACTCTGTAGACCAGGCTGGCCTTGAACTCATAGAGATCCGCCTGCCTCTGCCTCCCAAGTGGTGGGATTAAAGGCATGTGCCACCATCACTGGCCTACCCCAACTTTCTATCTCTGTCTAATACCTGTTTTCCTTCTGTCATTAATTTAGAGACCCCTTCCTCCAGGAAGCTTTTCTAAATGGGCCGAGGAGTTCCTTAACCTAGCCTGCTGGGCCAAGGACAAACAGGAAAAAGGAGATGAGGGGGATGGGTGGCCAGGAAGGTAGGCAAAGAAGGAGTCATCACAGCTGATAGTCCCTGCTACCCTTTCCTGCCTTCAGACCACAGGTGAATACTCCATCAAGATCTTTCCAGAAAAGAGCATCAAAGGTTTCGTGCTTCCAGACACACCCCAAGGCCTGATAGGGGAGGCCCGCAAGCTCAATGCCAGCACTGTAGCATCCTTTGTAGAGCTGCCTCTGGCCAATGACGTCTCGCTGAGGGCCTCTAGCTGTGGTGAGCCCCAGCCCCGTGACCCTGTCCTCCCTTCTGTTGCTCCCCCAGATCACTTGCCACACTATTTTTGAGCTTGTGCCACCTTCTCAGCCTCACTGGCCTCATCAGCCACATAAGGACAATGAGTGGTTAGCCCATAGTGAGCACTCGGTGACCGTCCACTCTACCCACCTCTGGCCCCACAGGTGGTGTGCCACGGACCTCACCTGCACCAGTTCTGACCATATCTCCCAAGGACAGGTGCAACTCTGGGCTACTCATGTCCCTGATCCAGCCAAAGTGTGGCAATGACATCATGACTCTGGAACTCAGTAAAAAACATGTGCAGGTAAGTGAATCCCTGCCCCTCCCTCCTTCTTAAATAGGGCAAGTCTCATCCCTCGGCAAGTCTCAGTTTTCTCATTTGTAAGATGCAGTTTGGGCCTAGCACAGAACCATCACATGTATCCCCAGAACCCAGGAGGTTGAGCCAGGAGGATGGTGAATTCCAGACTAGACTAGGGTACATGGAAGGTCCATATTGGAAAATAAGGGTTCAAGGTCTTCCTCAGCTACATGGGGAGTTTGAAAATAGCCTAAGCTACGTGAGCCCTGATCTCAAAACACCAGTGATAATAATACCAATATTAGGTAGCCTTTATTGATCTTAATGCTGGCTGAGCCAGATGGTCACAGAAAAATGGGGTTGGGGAGGGTGGATGAATCCAATGAGATGGCCCAGTAGATAAAACATTTGCCTGCTAACCTGGGTTCAATTCCTGGGACTCACATAAAGGTGGAAAGAGATGACCAACTCCACCAAGTTGTGCTCTGACATCCACATATGTACCCCACCCACGTCACACACTCAATAATAATAATTTAATTTTAAAAAGTAAAGTGTAGTGCAATATTGGAAGATGTCTGATGCCTGATTTCAGACTCTGGCCTCTCCACACATGTGCCCCTCTGTGCAGGTGTACATACAATTGATACACACACACTCAGAATACAGACTGCATGCATAAATTTTAAATGCATACTTTTTAGAATATAGCAGTTAGAATGGGAACTATATGTACACAAACATTTTCACTGTGTCGCCCTGGCTGTCCTGGAACTCACTATGTACAGCAGACCTGCCTGTCTTCTGGGTGCTGGGATTCAAGGTTGTGCCACCACTCCTGGCAGAGTGGAGAAAATCTTCATTTTCCCTTCTGATGACATTGTGTTGCCTGCCTTCCTTCCTTCCATCCCTCCTCCCTTTCTTTCTTTTCTTTGGTGTTTTCTTTTTTCATTGTTGTCTTTCCCAGACAAGATCTCATATAGCCCAGACTAGCCTTGAGCTCACTACCTAACGGAAGATGACCTTGAACTTCGGATCCTCATGCCTGTACCTTGCTTGTGCTGTAGGTTGCTTGGAAGCCTTTTCTCTGTGTCTTGCACAGGGTAACCACAGCAGGTGCCCTATACCCTATGTTTCTGATCCTTTTACACATTTGGAAGCTGTCCTTAATGCCACAGTATCAGCCTTGCTAGTGGCCCGCTGTCCTGATTCCTCCCCGGTGCTCGGCAGTAGACCACATCCAGTTCTGCACTATTGTAAACCCAGGTGTCCTAGTGAGTTGAAGCTGTGTGTAGATGCCTCTCTGGGTGGTTACTCTGGGATTGCAGTTTGGAGCCTGATATTTTCATGCCAACAGGTTTCCAGAACATGATTTACTCTTCAGAGCACTTTACAAGAAATCCTCTGCTAATGTGAGAGGGGAACATGGGTATTCGGTTATTGTTCCCAACTGTTTCTGTGGCTTGGTGTGTCTCTTGATTTGCGTATTGATTTTAAATTTTTATTTTTATTTACTTTTGAGGCATAGTCTTGCTTAGCCCAGGTTGGCCTTTCACTTGCTATGTGGCCACATAGCTGACCTCGCTTCCATTATACTATATTATATATAGTGTCCTGTGTGCATATAACTAACTCTGCAGGCCAGAAGAGGGCACCAGATCTCATTCAGATGGTTGTGAGCCACCATGTGGTTGCTGGGAACTGAACTCAGGACCTCTGGAAGAGCAGCCAGTATTCTTAACCTCTGAGCCATCTCTCCAGACCCTCCAATTTGCTTCTGACCAAACAAAAACATGCTATGTGCTCATTCTTCCTTTTGTTTAGTTTTCTACATTTTTACTCCAATTTCTCGCCTCTCCCACCCCTCCCAGTGCTGGGGATGGAACCCACCTGGGGTCATGAAAAGGTCTCAAGTCTGCACTCTACTACTGAGCTGTGTCCCCAGCCCCACTACAATGGGGTTAATGTGCTTTTTTGTTTTGGAAGTCAGTATATGGCTTTGTATGCATGTTGGTATGGAACTTGCTGTGTGGACCAGACTGCCTCTGTCTTCTAAGAATTAAAGACATTCAGGTTTGAAGGTTTAGCTTAGGGGGAGAGTGCTGGCAAAGTCCTGGGTTGGTCCTTAGCTCCCTGGATTGGGGGTGAGTAGGATGGATAATAAAAAGACCCACCCCAAAAAAACAATCCAAGGTAATGTAATGGGCACACATAACCTTAATCCTAGCCCACAGGAGGCAGAAGCAGTTGAATCTTTGTGAGTTCAAGACCAGCCTGTCTTACAAAGCGAATTTCTAGACAATTAAGGCTACAAAAAAAAAAAAAAAAAAAAAAAAAAAAAAAACTCAAGGGTGTGGGAGTGGAAAAGTGCCTTGGTCCTGCCTCAATGAGATGATGGGACAGACTTAGTAGACTTCCTAGGGGAAGCCTTACCCTCTCCAAGGAACATATGGGGGGGGGAAGTGGGGGGGTACAGGAGGAGAGGAGAGAGGGGGAATTGGAATGTAAAATAAAAGTTAATAATAATATAAAGATCCTGTCTCAAATAAAACCAAAACAACAACAGCAAGATTAAAGACAGCTAGGTGGTGACATATGTTTTAAATCCCAGAACCATCATGCCAGAGCTATTTTTAATTTTTTTTTGAATAAAATTTTCGAGCATTTTAAAAAATGTATATGGGTGTTTTACCTCCATGAGTTTGTGCGTCACATGCGTGCAAAGCCCACGGAGACAGGAAGAGGGCACTGGATTCCATGGAACCAGAGTTACAGATGGCTATGTACTGCTGTGTGTGTGCCAAGCACTGAACCAGATTCTATAAAAGAATAGCCAGTGCTCTTAACCACTAAGCTCTCTCCAGCCTCAATGGGTAGTTCTTAACAGTGTTTTGGTTGTGACAGCAAGGCCAAAGGAAGTCCAGGGCCTCCTAACGGTGCCTTTGCCCTTGAACCAGACTCTGCAGTGCACCATCACAGGCCTGACTTTCTGGGACCCCAGCTGCCAGGCCGAAGACAGTGATGGCCACCTTGTCTTGCGTAGCACCTACTCCAGCTGTGGCATGAAAGTGACAGAACATGTGATCAGCAATGAGGTACGGCCTAGGGCCTGGAAGGTATTGGAGCCAGCAGTATTGGTGCCTTTTCGGGTCCCTCGTTGATCCTCAGGGTTGAGGGAGTAACGTTTAGTAGGAGCTGAAGCATGGACCTTGCTTAGCTCAGCCTTCCAATGCCCAATAAGGGTCTGAGAGGTGGGACACCCTCTGCGGCCTCTCTGGCTCTGGCCAGCTTCTTGCCTCTGTCTTTGCAGGTGATCATCAGTTTCCTGTCAAGCTCACTACCGCTCCAGGTGAGATGGACAGTCCTACCATGAGCCTATCCTGTTTCCAGTGCTGTGCAAAGGCTGTAGTGCTGCTAAGGGCTATACTTTCAACTTCTTAAATCCAGGAGTCTAGGGCTGGAGAGATGGTTCAGAGGTTAAGAGCACTGGCTGCTGTTCCAGCAACCACAACCATCTGTAATGAGATCTGCTTCCCTCTTCTGGCCTGCAGGAGTACAGGCAGGCAGAACAGTATATACTTAAAAAACAAAAACAAAACCAACTTCCAAGAGTCTACACCTGGGTGACCTAGGGCTCAAAGGTCATAAGGTCATTAACTGGCATAGGAGTCTTAGGAGCAGCCACAGAGATGTAAATTTTTTTCCCCATTAGCCAAGTGCCAATACAATAAATACAAGTTTATTTAAAAGGTAAGGATGGGGGATCAGGCAATTCCTACCACCCCTGCCAAACTGTCTCCCTCATGCCCTCCCATAGAAAAAAGTGCAGTGCGTCGACATGGACAGCTTCTCCTTCCAGCTGGGCCTCTACCTCAGCCCACACTTCCTCCAGGCATCCAGCATCATCGAGCTGGGCCAGCAAGGCTTTGTGCAGGTATGGATGCCCCGCTTGAACCCATGTGCCTTTCTTCCCAACACTGTTAGAGGAAAGATGAAATCTCACCTTCCAGACGGGGTGAGGGCCAGCCTGGGTGTATGGAAAAGACAGGTAGAAAATTGCAAATAGGAATTGTCACATGTCCTTCCTGTTTGCTCCTGCGTCCCCTGCTCGTCTTCTATTCTTCTAGCTGATTTCAAGAGAAGCCAGTGAAGGGTCAAGGGTATCTGCACATACCGCATGCCCCTTACCTCTCTGTGCAGGTGAGCATGTCCCCATCAACCTCTGAGGTCATAGTCCAGCTAGAGAGCTGCCATCTGGATTTGGGGCCTGAAAGGGACATGGTGGAACTCATCCAGAGCCGAGCAGCCAAGGGCAGCTGTGTGAGCTTGCTGTCCCCAAGCCCTGAAGGTGACCCACGCTTCAGCTTTCTCCTCCATGTCTACACGGTGTCCACACCCACAGCTGGCACCCTCAGCTGCAACGTGGCTCTGCAGCCTAGCACCTTGTCCCAGGTGAGTAGGCATGGCCCAGGTCTAGTTTCAAGGTGGCCTATGGGTCTGGGGTTTGCAGATAGAGAGGGTTAGTGCAATGAGATCTATATAGCTAGTGGCCAGCAGAACGAGAGCCAGGCATGAGGCTTGACAGCCTGGCTATAGGGAGCAGTCACGGCTAGCCTGACTGAATTTGTGGCATTAGAACAGATATACAGCTGCAACTGTCCATCCATCCGTTTATCCTCTGCATATTTAACCATCCTTCTGTCATTTATCTACCCACCCACCGGGAGCACAATTCAGACATGTACCCACCCACGCACCCATCCCTCCACCAACCTATCTATTTATGTACTCTACCTAACTACCCATCCACCTACCTACCTACCCATCCCTTTACCCACCCTTCCCTCCACCTCCCTCCCCTCCCTCTATCAGCCACCCACCTACCCTTCTATCTACTCATGCACCAACCCTAAATATACATCCATCATTCTCAGCACTTCCCACCTAGTCACTCACTTCCAATGTCCCACACACCCTGCAGCGATCACCAGTGTGCCCTATCTCAATGAACCAGACAGCTTAGGGAAAAATAACAGGAAAGCATGCCACTCTGCTTTGCTGGTATCAGCATGGTATCGTCCAGTAAGTCTCTATTCTCAGGCCCTCAGGCCTAACACACTCACAAGAACACTCCAGCTGTCTGCACAGAGATTTCTCTCCTGAAGCTGGGCCACCAGAAGGCTGCACCTTCCAGGCCCTGAGCCTCCAGCCTGTGAAATGGGCCTCCAGGATAGCCTGGCTTGTGGCTCACGGCTTGCACAGGGTAACAGATGCGGAGTTCTCTCTAAACACATGGATACAGAGCACCATGCACAGCAGCCGCAGACCACCTTGCTGCTCTCCCATGCCACATGCCCACTAGGATTTGCTCACAGGCTCCCAGTGGTGGACATAGGACTCAGCCAAGGCTTGGAATGGTGGCAAAGTCAGTCAGGGAGAACCACATGCTGCCAGCTGAAGGCTGGCCCACTTAGCTATCTCTCCTCCCTCCTCAGGAAGTCTACAAGACTGTCTCCATGCATCTGAACATCGTCAGCTCTGACCTGTCTGGTGAGTAAAGAACGCTGGACAGTGGAGGGGCAGAGCCCAGACACTGGTAGAAAATGGGACAGGGCAGCCCTTGGAGGAGGTTTCTCAGGTCCAGCAGCCAGAGGAGCTCACAGTAAGATCATCTTAATAGAGGGGCTGAGTGCCGCGGGACAGCTCTCCTCATCTCAGCTCCCCTCACCCCCCAAGCCCCATCTCTGTCCCCTAGTCACTGGTACACCTTGCTGGAGGACTCGACCTCCTGGATGGAACATGAGGCATCTTAGGTGCCTTGACACCCCAAAGGTGGAGGAGGCCCCTCAGCCTGGTTTCTTTGTTTCCCTGTTGCTAGGGGCATATACATGGTGTGTAGGCTAGGACGGCTTGTGTTTGCTCTCAGCCAGGATCAAGAATGCAGGACTCTCAAGCCCCAGAGTAGACAGGAAGCCAGAGAGCAAGGGCCTTGTAGGAGGCAGGGGTGTGAGGGGGGGCTGCAGTAACTGAGCAGCACTAGTCTTAAAAGATGCTCTGGATCATCTGAATCCTGCATAAGCTCACAGACAGTGGGGGCTCACCTAAGGTCACACAGCATGGCGGAGCAGGCCCTTTCGTTCTTTGCATCCACAAGATGTTTCTCCCCTGGCCTTTGGGGACAGAAGGATGGCCCAAAAGGCTTGACCGCCTGGGCCCTCAGCTAAGTACTGTACTGAGCCCACATGCTAGATGGAGAGATGAGTTCAGAGAACTCGCATCACCGACTAAACTGAAAACTAGCATAATCCCTGTGACTCAGGCCAGCATGGCAGGGTGGGGACAGGCCCAGGGCCCAACACAGCAGCAACACAGTTGGCTCTTTGGTCACTGCAGGCAAGGGCCTCCTCCTGCCCGCTGTACTGGGTATCACCTTTGGTGCCTTCCTCATCGGGGCCCTGCTCACAGCCGCACTCTGGTACATCTATTCTCATACACGTGAGTATTCGAGCCCCTGACCCTACCCCTACAGTGAGCACTCAGGGCCCCTCCACTCCACCCTGGGCCATGCTCAGTGAAGCCTGGCAGGGTGGGGGTGGGGAGCCCTGGCTGGGGCCCTGACCTCCACCCCTGCCCACGCCCCTCAGGTGCCCCCAGCAAGCGGGAGCCCGTGGTGGCGGTGGCTGCCCCGGCCTCCTCTGAGAGCAGCAGTACCAACCACAGCATTGGGAGCACCCAGAGCACCCCCTGCTCCACCAGCAGCATGGCGTAGTGCCCAGCCTGGAGCAGCAGGGCCTCCCAGCCAGCCCCTGTCCCGCAGCAGAGACCAAGCAGCCATAAACTGGGAGCCACTGGCCACGAACTGGTCCCAAGAGCCAAACACCTCCACTCAGCCGA
This sequence comes from Phodopus roborovskii, assembly GCF_943737965.1. Classification (NCBI taxonomy): domain Eukaryota; kingdom Metazoa; phylum Chordata; class Mammalia; order Rodentia; family Cricetidae; genus Phodopus; species Phodopus roborovskii. The sequence continues at coordinate 73,604,829 of NW_026126418.1, forward strand.
GGATGGAGCTTGCCCCCTACACCTGCCCCTCATACCTCCCTCGCAGAGGCTTGTTGCCAGTGGACACTCCAGCCTGAAACACCTTGGGGTCTCCTCGCCCCACTTCACAGAACTATCCAACCCAGGGCCTCTGGGATATGGCTGCCCAGGACTACAGAGAGACACAGCACTGCCCTGTACACCAGCACTGCTGAAGCTTAAGGAGCTGCCTTCAAGCTGGGTCTTGTGCTGGTGAACTGGGCAGGGTGGAGGTGAGAACTCCAGACATGCCAGCCCATGCCAGCCCAGTCCAGAGCCACCTGCATCTGGCCCTAGTGGCCTCCTCACCCGGACTGGCACAATTTTGGTGAGGGAAGAAGCTGAGTGGTGCTCAGCTCAGGAAGGGAGGCCTCAGAAGACGGCAAGGACAGTGGGATAGGGGAGCCCAGCCCCTCCCAGAAGTACCAGAGACCTCCTCCAAGCCCATCCATCGGATGGGAGCAGGAGGGGAGTGGCCAGGCTGCTGGTCCTGGACCAAGCCCTGTATATTCACCAATAAATCAGACATGAAACCAGTGTCCCTTTGGGTTGTACTGGGTAAAGGGGAAGGAACATTATGACACAGAACATGGCTGCATACCCTTGGGCTGGTCTGGTAGCAGATGGCTGGAACACATGTTCAGAGGAAGCCAGTCCCCTCTGCTCCTCACTCATTTGGTGGCCCAACCCTGAGACAGAGGCTACAGAAACCAAACACTAAGCCCAGTCTATAGACTCTGGGGTTTGGGACACAGCTATCCTCATAAGCTCTGGGTTCTAATCCATGTCTCTTTTCTGCAATGGGCCTGTGGACAGCTCCATGGCTCCTGGAAGCCAGCCACCCTTCCTCATCTGTAAGATGGACATACAGCTTCAAAACTCAGTGGGTGAGGTTTGCAAAGCAGTGTCTTCGCATGAGGCAGACAAATATCGGTGCAGTCTTTTCATGACACAAGCTACCTTATGTTATGAAGAAACAGAAATGCTCCTAGGCTTTACCCATTTGCTCCTATACTCCTACAGCTCCAACCAAACACTCTAAATGTCTGATGAGGGAGCTAGGAGAGGTTAGGAATCAATCAAAAGTTTGTCATTTATTTACAAAAAAATAAAAAAGGGTTTAGAAGCTTCAATTAGTTCTAGCAACCCACAGTCCCCCAATGCCCAGGCAAGGGCCCTTTCTCTTCCTAGAAGGCACCAGGAGGGAGGAGGAAGTCTCTGGCCTAGTCTCAGTCAGGTCCATAGGCTGCTCAGGCAGCTTGCACATAAGATAGGCCTGAGCCAGAAGGCAGCAGGGTGGGCAGGGAGATGGTTGGGCTAAAAGCCTACAATGGTGAGGACTCTGGGAAGACCCTATTATCTATGACAGAGAACGGAGAGGCCGAGGTGCAGTGCCTCTCACATCCCTACAGTCTACCAAGAGCCTAGGGCCCTGGGCCAGTCTCAGAAAGAATCTGGAAGCAGAAATCAAAAGGCACTGAGTATAAAAGTCTATGGAGAGGCAAGAAGGTGTGGGAAGATCCCACCTCTGACCCTACGCCTTGGCTACTGGGACAGGGAGGGTTCCAGCAGCTTTAGGACTCCGCCCACCAGATGCAGGCTTCCTGTAACCAGTACATGGATGGCAGCAGCTTCCCGGAGAATGCTTGCCCCGTTGCTGGCCGTGGGGTGGCTGAGTAGGCTCCTTGGAGGGCTTGGGAGCTGAAAGATGGGATCCCGGCCTTGGCTGATCCACTGCAAGGCATGGGAGATGCAACTAAAAACAAGGGAGTTGGTGCTAGTAGAGTGAGGCGGGTGCAGTGCCAGCGGCAGGGAGCCTGGCCTGCCAGGCTCTGGGCTGGGGCTGCACAGGAGGTCAGGACTGGCTTGTCTCTCACTCAGGCAGCTCCAATGTTGCTGGTGTTGGAGGCAGCGGAGCAGCACCTGATCCAGAGTCACTGTGAAGTTCTGCTGGTCTGTGATGTCCAGGACAAGGCGTATCAGTGGAGGGGAGAGGGAAAGGGGCTGGCCCACAGTGAGCACTTGCATAGCACCTGGCCCTTTATAAGCACCACTTCACCAGACTCTGCTGGCTGCCCCCACAGTGGACAGGGACCAGTGCAACTTGCTCCATGTCATGAAAAGCAGAGCCTGGTGCCCCATCTCCACAACCCCCATGCTCATCTCTACAAAGTGTTCAGCTGGGGTTCCCTCACCAGGTGGGCATGAAAATACAGATCTCAGAGCTCTCCACACACGGTCCAAGGTGAGACCTGGACATCTATCTGCATGCTTCCCATTCCTTCAAAAAGTTTTAAACACAATGCAGTATAGTACAAAGAGCATTTTAGGAGCCAGTGAGATGGCTTAGTGTACAGCCTATAACCGACACGGTGAAAGGAGAGAAATGACTCTCCCAAGCTGTCCTCTGGCCTCCACTCAGTGCCCCAACCCCAACTAAATAAATAAACAAGTAAGTGTAATTAAAATAACTTTTAGGGCCAGAGGGTGGTAGCACGTGAGTTCAAGGCCAGCCTGGTCTACACAGAGACAGCCAGGGCTGTTTCAGAGAAACCCTGTCCTGAAAACAACAACAAAAACCTTTTAAATGCATTTTACATTGCAAGTAGGTACTTGCATTCTTCCATGCATGCCCAGACCTGACTCTTCACCAGGCAGTAGTAACTGCTCATCCTTCAAGCAATGCACAGTGGCATTTTCCATACTCTTGTATTCAATAAATTCCAGTTGAGACCCACTAAGCTGATTTCAATAGCCATTAGTAGACTGTCACCTACCTTTCAAAAAATGTTACACCTGATAATTCCTTTATGGTGTTTTGGCTACATGTCACAAAAGGTCTTTTTTTTTTTTTTTTTCTTCAAAGATTTGTTTATTTATTATGTATATAGTGTTCTGTCTGCATGTATCCCTGCAGGCCAGAAGAGGGCACCAGATCTCATTACAGATGGTTGTGAGCCATCATATGACTGCTGGGAATTGAACTCAGGACCTCTGGAAGAGCAGCCAGTGCTCTTAACCTCTGAGTCATCTCTCCAGGCCCCCAAAGTGGTGTTTCTATAATAAAATCTATACCCTGGGGCTGGAGAGATGGTCCAGTTGTTAAAAACCCTTGCTGCTTGTTCTTGCAGAGAACTTGGGTTCAGTTCCCAATACCCAGAGCCATTTGTAATTCCAGTTTTAGGGGATCTAATGACCTCTTATGGCTTCTACAAGAGTCAGGTACTCAGACATACACTTGCAGGCACTCTGACATATGCATACAATAAAAATAAATCTTTTAAAAAATGCTATCTTCTAGCATGGTTTGGAAGGGTCCATTCCTCACTGAGTAGTCTACCTTGGGCCCTCAGCATCAGCCATACCATACCATCTGTTACCCTCACCTGCGTTTTCTGTGGATGAAACCTCCGTCACGTTGGGGCAAAAGACGGCATAGTCGAACTGGCAGGGCTAGGAGGCCAAGGGGAGATGTGGTGTCAGTCTTCTGAAAGAGTATCCTTCCTCATCCCCACCTGACTTCCGAATATTGTTCCAGGCCCACATCTCCAGAGACACTGACCATCCCTGAACTAGTGGCATTGCAGTAACCAGCCACAGGCCTTCTGTACCCTCACCCCCATTTGCCTCGGTGTACTCCTCCTGGCTTGTAGCTTGCACTGCGTATTGTACTAAGTACTTGCCTAAGCATACTGCACTGAATGGAGATTTGGGTGGTACCTATTTAAGGTAGTCTAGTTGGAGAGCAGGCCCCAAACCCAGGCTGGGGTAGTTTCTCGATATGAACCACTTCAGCCTCCTGCGCTGAAATGGGAAATGATCCTAGAAGCCTAGAACACGGTCAGTCTCCCCAAAATGGTCTACAGAGGACAGCCAGGGCTACATAGAGAAACCCTGTCTTGAAAAACAAACAAACAAAACTATGCACAGGGAATGGCACTGTTTTATAGCTGAGAACATCCAAGCCTATCGCACCCACACAGCCAGAATCGCTGCTGTTGGCTGCCCACCCTCCAGGCAGGTCCCTTACCTGCAGCAACTTCAGCAGGGCAGCAGAGTCCCTGTCACCCGTAGAGTTGAAGAGCAAGACATGTACTTCAGGCCCACTACATAGGGAAGAAAAGGGTGGTGTGTACCTTCTACCCTCTTTCCAAGCCTATTCCAGCCATTTCCCCAGATTCTACTCCTTCTAAAACTGGTCCAGCCCTAACACCTTGCATTAGGCGTTGGGTCCCCTGGAACTGAAATTACAGACAGCTGTGAGCCACCATGGAGACACTGGGAACTGAACCTGGGTCCTCTGCAAGAGCAACAAGGGTTCTTAACAAATGAACCATCTCTCCAGCCCCAGGGTATAGATTTTATTATATAAACATCATTTAGTACATTTTAGAATTTGTTCCATGTAGCCACAACACTGTAATAAAAGAATTAGTAAAACATTTTTAAAAAGGTCTGGTTACAGCCCACTGATGAAGTCAGCCCCAATAAGGTCATTCCCCAGGACCCCCAACCCTGCATGCCCAGCCTTGCAAGAGAGCTTACCCACTAGGGAGTTTGCTGCGCTGCAACGACTGGCAATACCAGCGCACGCAGGCCTGCACACTGCTGGTAGTGTGTGCACCATCCAGGTACCAGGTGAGAGGTCCCCGCTGCAATACCTGTGTCCGGCCAGGCCACTCCGTGTCCCGAAGCCCTGGCAAAGGCAAGCAAAACATTGCTCTGGGATCTACAAGGCCTGCAGGCTTCTGGCCCTGTAGGTAGATCCACCCAAAGCCTATTACTATTGCCAGTCCCTGGGTTCCCAGAATGGGATGCCTCGTCATGGGATCTTCCCGGCAACCCTGAGCAGGGGCTGCCATCACACAATCATACATGATTCCCATGTGACAGTCGCAGAGTTCTGAGCTCATATAGCAAGTGAGGGTTGGGTGGGGCTAGAGTGTGTCCTAAGGTCTGTGCCAGGGCTGTCCCTGACAGTAACCCTGGCACACTGGAACTATTCTAATGGGGTCTAACTGTGAGCACCGACTGTAGGCTGAAAGCAGTTTTAAAGGGATGGAAGGAGAGGCAGCCTTACAGCTTGACTACAGGCAGCAGCTACTGCTGACTGACAGTTTGCTCCAGGTCCTCTAGGCCATGGGCTCAGCATCTGACTCAGGTCACATCAGGAACCATCAAAACGGCCCTTGGCAGTGGGTGCTATCATTATCCCATTTGGCAGACAGGAAAACTGAGGCTTCAAAGATTTGTGAACTCTAGACCAGAGAGGAATGCTTACCTTAAGGAACAATCTAGAATTTCCCCAATCCCCAAACAGAACCAAAAGATGCATCTCAAAGGTCACAACAATGCAATGGGGGGCTAAATATACATCTTATGGGAAACAAAGGTATGTGGTGGCCTTGGCTGGGCAGGAAGCTCCAACTTACCATGTCTCATGTGGGAAGTGGGATGGAACACAGGTGCCAGAGGCAGCTGCCACTGCATGCTTGGCCTGGACACCTTCAGCTCCCGGATGTCTGCAGGACATAAGTCTTTGTCTTTAGACCCCTCCAAGGCAGGCTCCATTCACACTGTCCACCTGCCTGCCTGCACTAGCCCACCTACCCTGGTGGTCCTGTTGCTCCAGCCAACAATGGGCCAGCTGCAAGGCTAAGGCTGCATTGGATCGCTGGTGCTCTCCCTCCAGGCCCAGGGTCAGCGGCAGCCCACCCTCCTCCAGGGCTTCTAATGGTGGACACAGGTACAGAGGACACTGTGGAGGGAAAGGGCCACAACCGGTCAACAAACCTGCCACCACTGTCACTTTGTTACAAAACCCTCTAGCCATCCCCCAACCATTGGGGCTGACCAAGACCTGCTCTCAGAACCAGCTGTGCTCGGCACCCCCCACCACATACCCACACTGCACATGAGGACCTGAAGCCTAACAGGAGACACCATCACTCAGGTCAACACATGCCTCCACCACGCCACCAGGCCACCCAATCACTCACTGAGGTCTGCTGGGCTCGATCCCTCAGCACGGCCAGGGGACCTTCTGGCTGTAGCACAGTGAAGGCAGGGACACCAGGCTGCAAACAGGCCAGGCAGAAAGTGACAAGGGATGCTGGGGTCCTCCATCTGCCCCCATTGGTCCCACAGACCTGTGACTGGGCCTGATCTCAACTGAGGCCACCGAGGGGCTTGAGTCACACAGGGAGAGCAATGGGAAGCTGGACTGTGTGTGCAGATGCCAAGGACCTGGTCCTGAGCCAGAACACTGATGGTTCTGCCACAGCCATTCTTTCTGGAGTGCTAAAGGGACAGCCCTGGGCTCCCATGAACATCTGCCCTGGCCTGCTATGGTACCTTGAAGATGCCCCCTTTCTGCCATGCTATTTTCTCCACTGTGTCTCCTAGCAGGCTGGTGTGGTCCATGCCAAGAGATGACACTCCACACACCACTGGCTTTCTGAAAGAGACAAGAAGGTTCCCAGTCCCCTGGTACTGAGCCACCAGGCATAGGCTTTTGGCCGGCTGGCAGGCCGGCCCCAGAAGCTCCCTCACCTGATGATGTTGGTGCAGTCATAAGCCCCGCCAATGCCCACTTCCACCACTGCCAGGTCTACCTGCAGAAGACCAGACAGCATGGCAGAAGAAATGCCCAGATGGCACCTGAAAGCAGGATGCTGCCTTCACTATATTCCCCAAGGACTCAGACACAGGGTCTAGGGAAGACACCCACCTTTTCTTGGAGGAAGACATGGAAGGCCATGAGTGTAAGGAAGCGGAAGTAAGCAGGCATGGAAATGTGGCTGTCATCCTGCACACAGGAACAAGTCAGAGGCCATAGTCCCACATCCCCCACAGTCCCCACTCTGGGGAGATGGGCCAGCCCTCCAACCCCAGCACCTTGAACTCCTCCAGCTGGTGGTAGAGGCGCCAGAAGTGCTTGGTAAAGAGCTCAGGACTGATGGGTTTCCCATCGATGCGAATCCGTTCACGCACCTGCACCAGGTGGGGAGAGCTGCCGAGAGACCTGGGGTCATCGGGACTCCTGCCCGAGCCTCAGGGCCTTTCTTGCCCTGTCAGACTTCTTTCAGAAACAAACAACTGTGTCCCACACATGTTCAAGAAGCCCTCAGGAGTCCGAGCTCCTAGCTAGGGCCTCCTGGACCCTGCCAAGGCCGAGGCCCAGCACCTACCTCAGAACTACTTAGTCTCCAGTCCTAGACTTCTGCCACGCAGTGGTACTACTTACTGCACCGCTCTCATCTAAGGCACACCCCTCCAGGAAGGAGGGAAATGTCCCTGTCCCAGGATGGTCTACCATCTCCTCTGGGCCCCCGAAACCCCAAGCTTCCCCACCGCATATAGATCAATGACTCTGCTAACGTGCGCCTACAACAATCACCTGCCTTTCACTCTTTTTTCTTTTTGGTTTTCGAGACAGAGTTTCTCTGTATTGCTTTGGAGCCTGTCCTGAACTTGCTCTATAGATCAGGCTGGCCTTGAACTCACAGAGATCTGCCTGCCTCTGCCTCCCAAGTGCTGGGATTAAAGGCCTTACCACCAACACCCGGCCTGCCTTTCACTCTTAAAGTAATAAATTCAGAAGGCAGAACCATCAGAGCCATTCCCCTGCCCCATCCACATGCTGAGCTAGAAGCCTCATGGGCCCAAGTCAGTGGCTAGAGGTTTTACTCAGAAAATTATTACTGGGGGCCAGAGACAAGGGCACTTGCTGCCAAGCTTGATGATCTGAGCTCCATGCCAAGAACTCACGTGGTAAAGGAGACACTACTCTACATGCTTCCATGAGGCATATGCACACATACAAGCACATACACACTAATAAAGGTAGTATAAAAGCTATTAAAGCTGGGGGTTAGTGGCAAGGCCTTTAATCCCAGCACTCAGGAAGCAGACGCAGGAGGAACTCTGTGAGTTCGAGACCAGCCTGGTCTACAGAGCTAGTTCCAGGACCGGCTCCAAAGCAGTAAGAGAAACCCTGTCTGAAAAAAACAAAAACAAACAAACAAACAAACAAAAAAGCTACTAGAGTTTTCAAGCTTTTCAAAAGAAAATATTTTCTTTTTATTTAGACTTTTCCTTCTTAAGGTAGGGTCTCATATAGCCAAGGCTGGCCTCCAACTAGCTGAGAATGACCCTAAATCTCTGTTCCTCTACCTCCCAAGGGAAAGATTATACAAGCATGTGCTACCATACTCAGGTCCCAAAAGACTATTCTACTCCATTTTTTTATTTTGAACAAACATCAGTTTAGGAGACGCACACTGACCTGAAATGTCTACAGCCAACTGTTTCTGATGCTTATGGCGATGGCTCGCCAACTGACAGAGTAAATGTAAACCAAAGTTGGATATGCTCCTCCCTCAGGGAACAAACCCAGAAGAGCACAATCAGGTTCAGTCCTCCGAAATGTCACTCTTTTAAGGTGACAGGCTAAACGAGACACACCTCAAGCATAGGACACAGGTTTTACCCCCGATCTGATGTCTGTGTGCCACCACAAGGGGGCGCTGCCTCCAGAGGCAAGCAGCAGCCAAGGCTTGGCAGAACTCTACTGCCAACCTGTGGAAACTTGCCGTGGACGCCATAGGCAGCCTTTATCTGCGCTCCTCTTGCTCCTTACTGCAAAGACATCTTAACTGACTGACAAGCATTTCTACACTACTTACAAACTGTATCTGGAGAACCTGCCATGAGGACCTGAGTTCAGATCCCAGCATTCCCACACTCCCCCAAAAAAGCTGATATAATGAGACTATGACCACACTGCAGGGGAGGCAGAGGTAAGATCCCTGGAGCTGGCTGCTACTTAGTGCTCAACTAGCCAAATCCAGAAGCTCCAGGTTCAGTGAGAGAGACCCAGCCTCAACACACACACACACACACACACACACACACACACACACACACACACACAGAGTGTGTATTCGTGTACAAGCATACTATTTGGGTGAAGTAGCATATGCCTTTAGTCTCAGCTCAGTAGTTAAGGGCACTGCTACTCTTGCAGAAGGCCTGGTTCAATTCCCAGTACCCATATGTGGCTCAAAACCCTCTGTACTACCAGGCACACATACAGGCAGACAGGTAGACAAAATACCTACACACATTTAAAAAAAAATTAAAAAAGCAAAAGCAAAAATTACATTTGAAATTTAACATAATAAAAGATTATCTGACTCTTCCAGCCAAGTATTTAGGTCATACTTCAAGATACTGACACTTTCCCTCCATTTCTCCCATATGAAAACTGATGGCTGTCATTAGTGAACAAATATGGGCACTGTAGATTTAACGTTTGCTGAGTGGATAAACAGTGGCAGAGCGACATACAGGCTGACCTTGACTATGGTACCACAGCCCCCCACAGAGCTAAGGGACCCTCCCCCCAAGAATGCAGTACCTAAAGAAGCCTGTCTTCAGGCCATAATTCCTCAGGATGCGTTCAGTGAAGGCGCAGGTGGAACCCTAGAAAGCATTGGGTAGGGTGAAAGTGATGGTTAATACTGATTGTCAACTTGGCAGCACCTAGAGCCACCCAGGAGACATGTTTCTGGGCAAGTCTGTAAAGGAGTTTCTAGACAGGATTGCCAGAGGCAAGCTGAACACCAGAATCCATTACTTCCTTACTGAGGATGCAATGAGATCTCTTGCCATGATGGATCAGATCCCCCAGGACTTATGACCAAATAACTTCCCCCCACACACACACACACACATGCTGGCCAGTTGTATGTCACCTTCACATAAGCTAGTCATCTGAGAAGAAAGAGCCTCAACTGAGGAAATGCCTCCATAAGTTCAGGCTGTAGGCAAGCCTATGTGGCATTTTCTTAATTAGTAATCGATGGGGGTGGACCCAGCCCATTTTGGGGGGGCCACCCCTGGGCTGGTGATCCTCAGTTCTTTAAGAGGTCAAGTGGAACAAGCCAGTAAGCAGCCCCCTCTATGGCCTCTGCATCAGCTCCTGCCTCCAGGTTCCTGCCCTGCTTGAGTTCCTGCCCTCATGGCTTTTGATGATGAACTATTATATGGAATTGTGAGTGAAATAATCCCTTTCTTCTCAAGTTGCTTTTGGTCATGGTGTTTCATCATAGCAACAGTAACCCTAAAAAGACACCTTAAGTTGCTATTTGGTAGTAGCTTGTAGAAAAGCAACTAATAAAGGTGGACAGGCACCAGCCTACCAAGTGACCTCCTCTTGGATTACTTTTACCTTTCCTTTGGTCCCAGTGACATGGATAATGTTTAACTTGTTCAAGTCCTCCACCTACAACAGACAGAAAGATTCCTTCTTCAGCCACAGGGCTCCCAAGCAGATGGGGTAGGGGTGCTTCACAGGACCTACTACCTTACCTGCAGCCCACTCCGTGTCAAGTACACCTCCATGGCTTCCAGCTGTGCCTGAGGGTCACTCCGTTGGCGCTTTACCTGCTCCAGGTAGTTGGCATTGGTCTGCAGGGTGTTGAGCATGCGAACGGCATCCTGGCAACCATAGTTCTAGTTCAGTGAGAGTCTAAGGACAGAGGTACTCAGCCCACCAGTGGCAAAGCCAGGCCTGTTATAGCAACCCTGCTGCCTTGGTCTACACTTACTTGGTGAGGAGAGAACCCTGGCATATTTCCAGTTCTAGCAAAGATGGAGCCTGGGGCAGGCCAGCCCCACCCGGGAATGTCAGGTAAAGCTGCCAAGATGGACGAACCTTCATTTCCTGGGCTGCCTTTCCAAGCCTCTATGCCTTCAGCCTTCACCTTCACAACCCCTGGGCCTTCCTCCTCATTCATTCTGCCACTATACTGAGCACCCACCGGGCTGGGGCAAAGACCACGACATCTAGGGACTTGGAATTCTAGAATTTCTTAAGACTCTGGAGTTCCACATTCTAACCGTAAGACAAGATGATGAAAGCAATTAGAGCTAGAAGAGGAGATACAGAGGGAGGGAAGATGTGCCCAGGTCATCCAGCCAGAACCCACAGGTGGGTAGAGCCTCAGGAGAGATGGCTTTAGGAATGGGAGTGGGGACAGAAAATAAATGCAGAGGTGTGTGTGTCAATTATATCTACATTCTGAGAAGCCTGTGCTTAGGTAGTTCCCCTCAGGCATCAGACCCGTGTCGCCTGCCCTCTTAGCCTCAAGGCTTGGCTGGGAGCCTCACTGAGCTCAAACCGGTGCCACCTGCCTGGCTAGCATCAAGTTCTGGTCATTGATAACTGACCCTGGCTCAGCAATCTACAGACATATTCTGTTTTCCAGACTCTTGGTCTCTTTATTGCTTCTTTTCCTGCCTGTCTGCCAGCCAATTTTGAACACTTGGATTCCCAGTCTTCGAGTCCCGGAGACCCCAATCCCAGATCCTCCTGGGATTTCCACTCTGGACTCCATAACTTCTTCCCCCTCATCCCTCACTGCCGTGCAGACTCTAGGCTCACTGGAACTTCTAAAGCTCAATTCAGACTCTGGACGCCCTGGTCTATCACCAGCGCCCTTAACCTCTGCAATGCGCGACACACACCCTCAGAATTCCCTGAGCCCAACTTTCCGGTCCCTGTCACCTCCCCTGGACTCCGGGATGTCACCGCCTCCCGAACCCCGCAACTTCAGGCTCAGATGCCGCCATCAGCTGGCTGAGCGCGGAACGCGGCTCCAGTCTAGCCCACGTGTCAGTGCGCGACCATTTGTCCCACCGCGGGTCAGAAACCTGATACTCCATGCCGGGCTCCTGCGGCGCGGGCCACGCGCTCAACCACCGCCGCGCTGCGCCCTCGGTTGTTGCACCACGCGCTGAAACAGCTGCCAGGGACAGAGCCGAGCGCAGGTGGCTCCGCGCCCACGACATAGTCCTGATGCCACTGCAAGCTAGGCCTGGACCGGTGCCGCCCCGCTTCGCCCCGCCCCGCCCCACCCGGCTGACGCGCCTCTGAGATTCACCAATCAGAGTCTATCAAGACCTCTGGACCAATGAGAATCGGCGCCCTATCGCGGCCATCTTTATAAGGGGCAGATCGCAGGGCAGTGAGCCGCTTTCGCCTTGCTTCTGAGGGGCGCACTGCCGGGAAGGGCGGGGTGAGGGTGGGGTTTCGTAGAAGGGACCTTAAAGGGACATTGCGCTCTTTTCGTCGCCATCCTCCAAAGTTCTGCGCCTCAGGTCTTAAGGGCTTTGCTACATATCCCAAAATAGCCATCCCGAGCCAGCAGCCTCAGTCCCTGCTTCAGGCCAGTCCAGCTCTGAGCTGGGATAGAATTACGGAGCTGGCAGACGGTGGTGGTCATCAGTTTCCAGCACCAAAATGTCCTGGCTCAGGCACAGTAGAGATGTGACCTTTGCAGGTCAGGAATCTGAGGCCTCTCACTCTGAGAAACCTAAGAAGACTACTGGGAGGAATGACACCCCCTACCAAGGCCTGCTGGGTGCAGGGGCATTTCCAGGCTAAGAAGAGGACCAGGACCCTGGCAAAGACTTCCACCCCAGTTGCTCCCTGAATGCTCCTTCCTGCATGGCTTTGGGGCCCTATATAAAGTGTGTTAGGGCTGGAGTGGTTAAAGGCACTGACTGTTCTTCCAGAGTACCAAGGTTCTAATTGAGTCAGGGTTCAAGTCCCAGGACAGCTGGGGGTCGGTCGCCCACTTCTGACCTCCAAAAGCATCAGACATGCAGGCATACTCTATAGTGCACAGACGAACAAACAGGCAAAAATACAGAATAATTTTTTGTTTTGTTTTTTTCGAGACAGGGTTTCTCTGTGAAACAGTCTGGTCTGTAGTCTGGTCTGTAGACCAGGCTGGCCTTGAACTGAACTAACTCACAAAGATCCACCTGCCTCTGCCTTCCAAGTGCTGGGATTCAAGGAGTGTGCCACCACCAACTTTTTTTTTTTTTTTTTTTTTTTTTTTTTTTGAGTAAATCTGGCTGGCTAAAATTATAATGGCTTTGGGGTGAGAATGATCTTGATTAGCACTCTGTGAACTCCCTTGAAATAGAGAGTGGATTTGACTGCAATAGGGGGAAGGGACAGTAATCTCACCTAATTGTGTGTGAGAAGGCCCCTCTACTTGTGGAAGGCACTGGAGAGAAAGTGGCTCTTTGAATGGCGATGAGTTTTCAATGCCTTCCACTTTCCTACGTTGGACTTAACAAGAGCAGAGACTGTCTCTTGTTAAATAAACATGTTTGGGGAGGAGTCTGGACTTCTGCTCTCTGAACATGCTGCTGAACTCAAAGTCACAGAGATCTGCTTGGGTTGGCCTCCTGAGTGCTGGGATCAAAGTGTCCAAGTGCATATTTCAGTGAACAGCTTCTCTGGTTCTTGGCCCACTCTCTCTCTCTCTTTTTTCCCCCTATGGGGTTTCAGTCTATAACCCAGGTGGACTTGAGACGCCTTAGCTGGGCCAGGCTAGTCTCAAATTCTCTATGCTGCAAAAGATGACTTTACATTCTTGATCCTCCTGCCTACAGAGCGAGTGAACAAACTTGTGTACCTGGTTTTGTTCTCTGAGGGTAATTTTTGTTTTTGTATTGCTTTGGAGCCAGCCTGTCCTGGAATAGCTTTGTTGACCAGACTGGCTTCCAACTCACAGAGATCCACCTGCCTCTGCCTCCTGAGTGCTAGGACTAAAGGTGTGTGCCACCACTGCCCAGCTTCTGAGGGTGATTTTTTTTAGCTCTGTCAGATCTGTAACAAGTGGTACAGCATCCCAAGGGAGGACTGATGTCTCCAGTGGAGTGAGACAGAAAGCCCCGATTGTCTACGAGCCTGGTTTAGCGAAGTTCCTTCCCCTCTTTTGTTTTCCTTGTTAGGTCAACTGTTGTTTTCTGTTTGTTTGTTTTTGATGTTGCTTGTTTATGACAAGGTCTTACCAGATAGCCTACAGTGGCCTGAAACTCCCTCTGCAGCCCAGGCTTGCCTCTAATTCTCTGTAAATTTTCTGCCTCAGCTTCCCAAGTGCTGGAAATGCATACAAGGTTCAAGGAATGCAGTTGTATGCCATTGTGCTCAACCTAATTTCTTTCTCATTTAATTTACTTTTTATTTTGTGTAGGTGTTTACCTGTATTTGTGTCTGTGCAGCACCTGGTATAGTGCCAGCAGAGGGCAGCACGTATGGGGTGGGGAAGATCCCCTGAATTACAGGGACTTAATGAGCCACCATGGGGTTGCTGGGAATTAAAATGCTCTTAACTGCTGAGCCATCTCTCCAGCCCCAATTTTCATTATCTTTGACATGTCAAAACGATAGAGGGGCTGGGGATTTGGCTAAACATTAGAACATTTACACTGTAGACATCAGCTCTAACTGGAAACAGAAATCAGACATGGAAGACAAAGCACTGACAATCCCATGGATCAAAACTGGCATTATTCCAGTTGCAACACAGAATTGTAAGTGGTATGCCTGGACCTTGAGCATGTCACCCTCTGCCTTGGACCTGAGTATACTCTGCTATCCCCAAGGACAGTTTTCATGATTTTCCATTTGTTTACTATTTTGGGATAGGCCTCATGTATTCCACACTGGCCTCTAAGTCTCCATTGTGTTAAAGCTGCCCTTGAACTCCTGATCCACCTAGAAAGTGCTGGGTTTACAGGCATGCATCACTGTCATATCCACTTTATACAGTGCTAGGGACCATTCCCAAGGCTAAAATACATCAGGCAAACACACTGCCAATGGAGCAATTTCATATTCATAGACCATAATCAACCCTGTACAGGCAACTCTATACCATGCTGCTTCCATGGACCTTTTCCTCCCTGGTGCTAGGGTTGGCACACACACTTGCCAGTCATAGCATGTTTGTGGAGGTCAGGGAACAACTTGCAGTATTGGTTCCCTTCTTCCTCTATGTGGGACCTGGAGATCAAACTGAGGTTGTCAGGTTGGGGGGCAAGTGCCTCAGCCACTGAGCCATCCTGCTCGCCTATCCACAAGGCTTTCTACACAGGATCTTCCAGACTGTGTTGGTATGTAGATGCCCCTGTGACTGATTTGCTTTACTGAGCTGTGGAGTACTCCAGGTGTGAAAATGCTATTGCATCCTTGGCTAGTTTCCTGTGGGCTGTTTCCTGTATTTTGCTGCCCCATGCAATGACATAATGGCATCATTTCCCTTCCTTATTTCTGCCACATGTGAGCAAAACCTAAGACTAAGACATGCAAGGGTGACTTGCAGTACACATGCTCACACTTCCTGCCTTGTGGTGCATAATAGGAGAGGCAGAGCCAGTTTCTCCCTCATACTCTCACATCCCCTGTGCTTGGTGTCAGACTCTTCACAACCTTGTGTGAATCAGAGGCTCCCTCACTCTATAGGTGGAGAAATTGAGGCTCACAGAGATTAATGAGAACACCCAGGAAATAGACTTTCTCCTTGACATCTTTGTCCCTCCTACCACCCGTCTACCTGTCTGCTCCCTGGGCTCCCTCTGCAGTTCCTGGGCTTGCGGTGGGACTCAGGAAAGCTGCCCCTTGCCTCTGATTAGTTTCCTCCAAAAAAGCAAGATGAGGTCTGAGGGAAGAGGTCCAGCTGTCCCTTTGTCACCTGGGTCTCTCTACACCTGGGCTGCTGCCAAGAATAAGGATATTAAAAGTTAACAGGTTTGTGTAGAAGCCTAGCATCCAGAAGTGGGGTGCATCTCTGTACCCCCTGACAGACAAGGATCCTCCATGTTCCAGCATCTACACCAATGACCTACAGGGGCCCCTCCCCTTAAAGAGTTCCACATCCTTGGCAGGCCCCCTTTCTGAGCATCAGAGCCTCACTTCGCCTTTGGCCACTAAGAGTTAATTAAATGATTTGTTGTTACTGTTCTGCTATGAGATAGGATCTCATGTAGCCCAGGCTGGCCTTCAATTCTCTCTAATGTTTCCTGACTCCATCTTGAAGTACTTAGACTATAGACATGCTCCACAATACCTAACTCAAATTTTGGAGGAGGGCAATGAGACTGAAAAAAATAGGCCTCCTTAAAAAAAAATAAATAAATAAAAACAAGCTTTTTATTAGCATATGTTAATTATACATAGTGAGGCCAGGTGGTGGCAGCATACACCTTTGATTCCAGAGCTCAGGAGGTAGAGTCAGGCGGATCTCTGTGAGTTGGAGGCCAACCTGGTCTACAGAGAGAGTTCCAGGACAGGTTCCAAAGCTACACAGAGATACACTGTCTGGAAAAACAAACAAAAAAATTATACATAGTGAGTTTCGCTACAACACCTTCAAACATGTTTATAATGTATTTGATCATATTCGTCCCCATCAGCCTCTCTTGCCCACTTCTAACTCCCCATCCTCTACCCCCTTCTACTCTCATGTCTTTAAATTTTTAAATTATTAGTTTATGTGTTTTGCACGCATGTATGTCTATGTACTGTGGGTGTACCTGGTGCCCAAGGAAATCAGATTCCCTCAACTGTAGTCACAAATGATTGCACTGCCGTGTGGGTGCTGGGATTTGAACCCAGGTCCTCTGGAAGAGCAGCCAGTGCCCTTAACCAGTGAGCCATCTCTCCAGCCCTCACATTTCTGTGTATTTATTTGTTTTTGTAACCCAGTGAGTTTAACTAGGGTTATTTACAGGAACATGGGTGAAGACCAGTTACAGGAGCACAGACAGGCTGCAGCGCTGGAGAGACTGCCTCCATCCCTCAGCAACCATTAACTGAAAGATGGGCTTGCTTTGGCCCCGCAATCATGCCTTCTAGAATGACTGGAGGAAACAACTGGCATATGCTCAGAACCCCTTGTGTTTCCATCTCATGGAGCAGGTGACATGGGTACTATGCCACCTGCTCTTCTTCCTGTCCTAAGGGTACACTTTGCTGGCCTCACTCTCTGTTCTTTGTCATCTAGGGCCTCTCTGCCACACTGGTGTCATATGTCTCAGGTCTGTGATAACTTCACCATGCCACATGACTGTCCATCAGCCTCCTGGCCTCTAACCCACAATAGCCACAATACCTTTAACTGACCATTGCTAAACTGGAATTGCTAAAGGCTGCTCAAGCTGGTCCAGGTCAACCGAACTGAAAAGCACATATCCATCTGTGGAGCCCCTCAGAGCCACAGCCAGGTCTTACCCTGGGTCCCTGTGCCAAGCCCCACTCATCTCCAGGATGCCCACTCCCCCACAAACTCCATCCTTTCCCTCCTAGGACTTTGTAACAGTCCTCTTGCTGCCTGTCCTCTGACCCCGTCCTTGTGGGGCCCTCAGCCCTGATGATGAACTCCACGCTTGCATCTCCCCTACTTGGACCATCACCCAGACCCCTTTTGCTGGTCACACTTAGTGATCACTGAGCACCTATGGTTTAGTCCTGTTAGCAGCCTGGACAGCACTGTGACCATTCTCACTACACAGAGCAGCTAACTGAGGTACAAGAGGATACTCAGCTAGCCCAGGGTCACAGAGAAAGAGAATGGGTTGTGGGGCTTTGCCCTGGTCTCTTCCTCTGCCCTGAACATTCAAAAGTTTAGATGATTGACTTCATCGTTCCAGGACATTCACTCCGTTTGCCTGTCAGCCTTTTGGACCTTTGGGATTTTGAAGCATATGGTTGTATTACTATTTGAAAAGAGATACTTTCTGGGCCAGGGGAGATGAATCAGAGGGTTCAGTGCCTACATTCAAGACAACTGACCCCACAGCACTCAGGAGGCAGAGGCAGGCGAATTTCTGTGAGTTTGGGGTCAGCCCCGTTTCCCAGGGAACACTAGGGCCTAAATCAACAGTGACTTAGTCATTTGTAGGGTATCATACCAGGTTCCACCCCAGGCCCTACCTGACTTCTGCCCCACTTGCTCCATGCTATTAGGTCACTGCAGTCACCTATTCAGTGGGGAGTCTAACCTTGAGCTGGGTGTCTCAACTGCCTTCTGTAAAACACAGGTGATACTAGTCTACTCCCGAGACCTTGGAGACTCCAATTTTGCCTAGTGATACACTGGCAGAGTTTCTGAGCATCCCTCCCTGTGAAGAGCGAGCTCCACAGTGAGCAGGACTCCTTACATCATCTACTCAGGAGAGAGGTACTGGTGATATGGCCTTTCCCTGAGGACTGCAGTGATTACTACCCTTGAGCCTGGAGGCCTATTTATCCCCAAGAAAGCGAGACAAGACAACCACAAGATGGTTCCTGGTATCTCCTACCTGAAAGGAAGCAGTTTTAGCTGCACAAACATTCCCTGGCGGACCTTTCCATGCCATGGTCGGTTCCCACCAGAACTTCTCAGCCACAGGCCAGGACGTGGACAGGTATCTGGCACTTTTCATCACTTGCTTCCTTCCCTGCTCTCCTAATGGACAGGACACAAGTGAACCACAAGCAGAAGTACCTCTGGCCAAGCCAGCTCTGCCCTGCTGTAGTAGCTTTGCAGGCCCTGCTGGGAGGCTCCCAAGGCCTCTTACCCTTTCCACCAGGGGTGGCTTTACCCCATAGGTTCCTGCCTCCATCCTAAGCACGGCCCAGTAACCTTCCTGGGCTGTCCTAGGCAGAGTCCCCACTTCAGCTGGGCTCACACTGAGGGTTAAATAACAACTAGATGGGGTTAAAGGTGAGCAGCAGGAGCGGGTAGGTGGGAGGAAGGGGTATCTGGGAGATGTCCAAGCACTGGCGTTGACCTTCCTGCCCAGGTGAGACTGGCTCTTCCAGCCAACCTTGTCGCACCTCCCCTTGTAGAGGGAGCCATTTGGCTCTTGTCCTACCTGGCAGAGATTGAGTAGAGCAAGACAAGGGAATGCAGGTGCAGCATGGGGATGAGGTGAGGTGACCTTGACTGAGTCCAAGTATACTAGAGAAGAGTCCTTGTTTCTTTTTCTGAGACAGGGTTTCTCTGTATTGTTTTGGAGCCTGTCCTGGAACTAGCTCTGTAGACTATGCTAGCTTCGAACTCACAGAGATCCGCCTGGAGAAGAGGCCTTGTTTAAAAAAAAAAAAAAGGTCTATACTTCCCTAACTCAGTTTTGTGTGTCAGACTAGCATGCCTCCCTCCATAGATGGGAGTAATACCCATGTCACATCAGGGTCTCAGGGTTGCATAATGAAGCAGGCCCAGCTCCTCCCTAGGGTGACATTGGAGAAGAAAGGGATAAGGGAGGGAGAAGCTTGGAGCCAGCTACTTCAGGGATTTAATCCCTGTGTGCATGTGATGTACATGTCTGTCACATGTGCTATGTGAAGGACAGAGACAACCAGGGGGCCTTGAGGGAGTCAGTTCTTCCACAGTGTGGGC
Organism: Phodopus roborovskii; assembly: GCF_943737965.1. NCBI lineage: Eukaryota > Metazoa > Chordata > Mammalia > Rodentia > Cricetidae > Phodopus > Phodopus roborovskii. Next base: position 73,624,094 of record NW_026126418.1, read on the forward strand.
TGTTGAGATGAACTCAGGTAGTGAAGCTTAGTCAGATGTTTTCACCCACTGAAGCCATTTCTGTAGCCCTACTTGGAGTTCAAGATCTGCTTCCTGCTCTATCACATGGGTAAAAACACCAACTAAGTGAGGAAATAGGCATGGAAGGCCAGAGCCACACTTGCACAAGTTCAGAAAGCTATGGCCCTGGCCACCACACCAGCTCCAGCCCGAGCTTTTGCTTCAACCCCAATCCTGATGCCCTCAGCTGCTCTCCACTTCTCATTCTGCATTTTGGGGGCCTGTGTGTGGTGGATGCATATGCATGTGGGTATGTGTGCAATGTGTGGAAACCAGAGGTTGACAGGTGTGCTCCTCAAATGCTTTTTTTTTTTGAGATGGTCTCTCACTGAACCTGGAAATTCCTGATTCAGCCTGACTGGCCAGCAAGCCACAAATGACCTACCTTCACCTTAGTGTTTGGGTTACTGTTTTATATAGGTACTGAGGTTCAAACTCAGGCCCTCACACTTGTGCAGCAATCACTTTACTGACTGAGCCATTTCCCCAGCCCTTGACATTTTTTTAATAGAACCTACTCCATTGGAGCAGTGCCAAAGCAGCCTCAGCCCAGCTGCTTACCCCCACTGTGCTCACAAGACACTTGTCACCACCAAACCCAAGACAGTGGGGCTCTGGATTTGCTTCTGTGGGTGTGAGAAGTACAGTGGAGGGAGAGAGGGAAGAACAAGATAATCATCTACAGAGTGTTAGGTGGTAAAGCATCAAGACTGATACATCCTAGTAGACCAAATACTAACTTCTAGCAGTAGGACAAGGGTTGAGAGTCTAAATGAAGAAAATACAGTCACTTACTGGAAAAAGAAAAATCAACTTTTAATTTTAACCAACCAATTGCATTCAGGAATGTCTCTGAACTGAACAAACACGATAAAATTCTCCTTTTGAAGAAACCAAGAGTTCTCACCAGCCCCATGCTCAGGGTCTATGCCAAAATCAGCCCTTTCTGAGGTGCCTGTCCCTTAAATTTCTCATCCCCAGGCAGGGCTGGGAATGGTGAGGGGCCGTGCCCTCCTCCCATCATGCAAGGAGCTCTTAGAAAGTCATAGTGGATGAGTCTTTCCCACTTCCTGTCCAAGCTGAGACCCTCCAGAGAGGCAGGCACCCTCCAGGTCTCACAGCCAATACTCCACTCCAGTTCACTCAGGCAACTGCTCCCAGTGCCCACGGTGGGGTATAAATATGTACCGGAGGAGAAAAATCTCAAACGTCCTGTCACGTGTCCCATGCAAGTCACATAGCAGAGGAAGCAATCTACCACCAACCTAAGAGCCCTAGCGCCTGCCTCAGAAGACACGCTCAAATTCTGTCTGGTTGGTAGTGGCTGGATTTCGGCTCTGGTTGGTGGACTGCTGGGTGATCTGGCTGCCCTTTCGTCGTGGTGGTGCCAGGTACTCAAACATAGAGGTCAAGTGGGTAGACAGCATGCCCTTTAGGTCTGAGGGCATGGGGTCCGACCAGAAGAAGTCATGGTTGAGGGCGTCATCACTGTCAATTCGTTGTGCTGGATCCAGCACCAGCAGCTTGTCAATAAGGTCCAGAGCATAGGGGTCACGTACATAAGCCTTCAGCCGGTCCTTCACCTTCCGCTTCTGGCCTTTGACCAGTTCTAGCTTTTCAAACAGCTCGTACTTGTCTACATTTGGCCATACCTGAGAGAGAGGTGTCGAGGAAGATGGAGTTGAAGGGTTTGGGTTTGCTAAAACATCTCCCACATGCTCCCTGACACTCCCGCCCCCCAAATCAGATGTCTTTGAGTAGTAGTCAATTCAGATGTGGCATGCTCCTAGTGTCTGGGCACTTTACACAAGTCACCTGGCATAAATGTGCCAGCCCCACTCAGGGACATTCCTGCTTAACAGAAAGGCTTTAAGTCTAACCAAACTGGTGGAAACTGTAGGGAGGTGGAAGCTAAATGGGAAAAAGCACCCCATGAGGCACATAGCTTATTGTTTGGTGTTAAGCCAGTGCAGCACCACACTACACTGATCACTACTCTTCTGTGTCCTCACTGCCATGACTACACCTCTCTCCCATGAACTCTCTGCTATGACATTTAGCAGCATCTCAGCACCAAGGCCACGCAACCACTGGCTAAAGCTTTTGAATAAAAGCAAATCTTTCCACTTTTGTTTCCTGGTACCGTCACAGCAACAGAAAGCTAACCCAACAAGTTCAGAAAACTAACAAGCTAAGGAGTAAAATAAGTACCCGTAAGGTCCTGAATAGCAGGCCCAGGTCCTCCACCAACCAGCCTCCTCTCCACAAAGGACTTCACCTTCCACACTATTGCCCAGAGGGACTTGGATCTCTGTACCCCTAGGACCACTCAGCTTGGCTACATACCTCCGGGGTGATGGAGCCACAGAGCTGGCTGATGAGGGCAAGCTGGTGTTGCTCTGTATTGCCCTGCATGATAGGGCTGCGAGTCCACATCTCAGCCATGATGCACCCAGCACCCCACAGGTCAATGGGCGGGCCGTAGTCCCGCTCTCCTGAGAAGAAGAGTGTACCAGGAGAGTCCTTTAAGCCCAAGGGCCTCCTGAGACTCAATGTCTCAAGGATGATGGCTCAAGAGGCCCTGGCAATGGAGGCTGTGGCCAGGTAGGTACCCGGCCCCTGTCCCCCTCTGCCCGCTCGGGAGTCCTCACCGAGCAACAGCTCCGGGGGCCGGTACCACAATGTCACCACTCGGTTGGTATAACGGTTGGGCTGGCTGTTCTTGGCTAGGCTAAAGGCACGGGCCAGCCCAAAATCTGCCAGCTTCAAGACTCCATCCCGGGTGATGAGCACATTGGCAGCCTTCATATCCCTGTGCAGTATCTGCAGAGAGACACAGACACAGGAGAGCTCAGTCAGATTTACCCATCAGCACAGCAGGAAAGGACAGTGGCACCCCGTTTCCCTCCACTCCCACCTTGTTCCTGTGGATGTAGTAGAGGCCGTTCAGCAACATCTGCATCACCCTCTTGATCTCAGACAGTGTGAACTTTACTAAGACGTTGCTCAGCAGCCCAGCAAGGTCATGCTCACAGAAGTCAAACACCAGATAGATACTGCCCTTGCAACGGTTATAGGGGGAAGCTGATATAGAATGAGCGGGGGAGAAAAAAAAAGTCACCTACCTAATTTTTCCATAGCCAACTTCCAACCCTCCAACCCAGATAATCACAAACACCCATGAAAACCACCAACTTAAAAAAGAAAAAAATCCCCAAAAACAAACCAGAGAAAGCAGTGTGGTTAATCTGCGTGGGGAAGAGGCAATTTAAGCACATCCACCCCAGGAGAGCCTTACTTGGTAGGCCTCATTTGTTCACAAGATCCAAACACACCTTTGGTTCGACAAATCTCAATTAGGTTGACCACATTCTCGTGTTTTAGGAGCTGTAGAATCTTGATTTCCCGCAAGGCTGTAATGGGGAACTAGGGAAGAGAAAGAGGAAGTGGTTAAACCAAGTGTGCAATTGACCAACGAGCTGTCTGAGGGTGAGGTCTACACTAAGGGACAGAGGTTGAAAGGCAGATGACAGTATGGTTTCTGCATGATGGCTCCGGTCTATAATCTAATCTCATTACAGGAGTACACACAGAACAGCCCCAAGTTCAAGACCAGCTGGGTTACATAGTTGAGATTCAGCCTCAAAAGGTAGGGAGAGAAAAGATATACATACGTACCACAGTAACACACATACACATTGCAGTAATACAAATGTCTCACAGAGCTGCTAGATGTCGCCATCTAGATCAAATTGGCCTTGAACTTGACCCTTGTCCTTTAGCCCAAGGGCTGGGGTTACAATCATAAACCTGTATGCTGGGCTAGGAATTCATTTTAGACAATCCAAACACAGATTATGTCTTTGTTACTAACACTTAGGGATTAAGATCAAGAAAATTCCTGGAACTAGAGATGGCTCACGCCCTTGATCCCAGAAGAGGCAATTGGATCTCTTTGAGCTCTAGGCCAGCTGGCTCCACACAGTGAGTTTAAGGGCAGCCAGGGCTATGTAGAGAAATCCTTCATCAAACCAAAACTTATGCAAAGACCCTGTTTCAAAATCAGAAAACACTGGCTGGAGGACCCAGGTTCAATTCTCAGCACCCACATGGTGGCTCACAACCTTTTTGGCTCTAGTCCCAAAGGATCCAACACAGCTTTCTGGCCTCCTCAAGTAGCAGGCAAGCTTGTGGTACACAGACATGCACAAAACCAAACCACCCATACACATACACACAGATTTTGGGGAGGGGCAGCATGCTTTCAAAACAGTGCCTTGAACTTAGTCACCCTTTCAAAGGCCTATGAACATACTGTCTCTTTAAAACAAAGCAAAAATTAAACGCTAAGCTAAAGATGTGTATAGGCTTGACTTCTAGAGTCAACCTGCACTGCATTCAAAGTATAGACTTCCTCACTTGGCCTCTGCCAAACTTGGCCACTAAAACTTAAAGTGGTAAGCCAAATTCCTTGTTACATGGAAAATCGCAGAATACTAGGTATAAACAGAACCTCAGCACAAAAGTCTTTGAATCAGCAGTGTGGAAACACAGTTAGGAGGGCATGCCTACTAGACCATACTCACCCCCTCCTTCTCATTCTCCATCAACACTTTTTTCAGAGCCACCTTCTGGCCCGTCTGACGGTGCTTGGCTTTAAACACTTCCCTACAGGCACAGAGAAAGACCCAAGAGAATCCATCAAGCATTTCCGCAGGGCCCGCCCCTCCCCCACGCGAACAGGGGCAGCAGACCAGACACACCACTGGGCGTGGCCTGAAACTCCGGTACGCCGCTACTCGGCACCTCGTGGTTTTCGGTCTCCCTCCCAGCCTTTGCGCTCCCCCCTCGGCCCCTGCTCATCCCCCAGAAGGGTCTCAGAGAGATTCCGCTCACATTTTGAGCGCTTTTGGCAACCCTACCCCACCCCCATCTCGGGCCTCAGGCTCCTCCCCGCTAGTCAGCTCGGTTAGGCCGGGACCGTCTGCGGCGCTGCCTAGCGAGACCAGGCCACAATCAGGGAAATATAAACTTCCTAACCACCTCAGCCCGGGACCCGGTCGTCCCGATTTCTGCTCTGGAAAGTGCAGGTCCTGAGCTCCCGGCCCCATGCGGCCTACTCTTACCCGAATGTGCCTTGGCCGATCTTGGCAAGTTTTTCATATTTGGTGACCTCATCGCAAAACGGGCATTCCACTGAGTCGTACTGCTTGGCCATGGCCACTTCCAGCGCGCCGCCGCCGCCCCCAGCCGCAGCTCCCGCCGCTCCCGGTCCCGCCACACTCCAGGCCCCTCCGCGGCCGCGCCACTTCCGCCTCCAAGGCCACTTCCGGCCTCGAGGTGCCGAGCCCGCCTCTTCCGGTCTCCGCCCGCCGCCAGGCCCCCTGGGACTTGTAGTTCCCGAGAGGCCAGGGGGAGCCGGAGCTGCAGAGGAGCCTCCGCCACCGCCACTGCCCCCGCCGCCGCCGCCGCCGCCAGTGCTGTTAGCGGCTCCGATCGGGGGCGCAGGGAGCCGTGGCGCTGGAGCTGGTGCTCGCGGCGGTGCGTCCCGCTGCATTGGCCCGGGCCGCGCTGCTGCCGAAGCTGCTGCCGCTCTGGCTCCCGATCCGGGGCCAGCCGCAGTGCCCTGCTCCTCCTCCTCCGACGGCGCCGCCTCCGCCGGGCTGCGCGGGGCGGCGGGTGGGGGAGGAAGGCCTGGGGAGGGGTGGGGGCGGGAGCTCCTTGGCCGAGCTTGGCCCGGGGCAGCCGGGCAGGGGGGCGAGACGGGAAGAGCCGACGAAGAGGCGGCCCGAAAGCCCGGGAGGGGGGCGCGTTATAAAGGGGGAGGTGCCCGTCCTGGCCTCCCCTCCCCCTCTGCCCGCCCCCTCCCTCCTCCTCCCACCCTCCTCGGCCGCACCTGCCGCCGCCGCCTCCCGCCCACCAGCTCGCAGTCCGGCGTCCGCCCTCGGCGCGTCACTGCCAGCAGCCCCTCCTCTGCCTTTGGAGGTGGGGCCCTGCACTAGACACCTGCCTGCGGCGCCCTGCCGCGTGCCTCAGTTTACCCCCCCAATGCCAGCTGCCACGGAATGCCCCTTCTTCCCGGACTGAGAGTGTGCTCCCGGTGAGGCGAAGGCGGGAAGTGCCGAGGGAGCGGCCTGAGGCCCTGGGAAGAGAGAACTGCCCCCGCTGCCACCTCCGTCGTCTCTCAGCCACCCGCCGTTGACATGGCAACTGACGGCCGCCAGGGGGCGCGGCGACACTGTAGGCAAGAGAGCGAGCAACGCTCAGGCCTAAACTCTGGATCTTGTGTTGTCAGGGAGGCAGGGATGAGACCCAAGAGCCTCCTTCACGGAGCTGCTGTAGAGCTTGTCTGTCCAGGGTCAGTCATCGCAAAAATAGTCACCATTGATCCAGCACTCGTGCGTGCTTTAGAAATGCTTGAATACTTGAACCAATCCTGTGACCAAGGTTCACTAACCCATTTTACAGAAGAAATTGCAACTCAGAAATAGGTTGTCTGCTCAAGGTTGAACAGTGGCAAGGCTGGCCTTAGCTATGAAGAGGTTTCTCATGCTTCATTTTTACAGTACATTTGAGGCCCGCTGTCCTTATACAGATTGATACCCACCATTCGCCCTAAGATCCTTCCAGTCATACCCTCTTCCACTATCACCTTCCAGCTTCCAGGAGTCTCCAGATGCAAGCCAGCAAAGCGATGTTTTCTGCCTTCTCAATCTGCCCCCTCCTTTCCATCCGCTCCCCTCCCAAGGACGGAGCCTGAGTCCTGCTGCCCCAAGCCTAGCTTTTCCACCTGTCTTGCTCCAGGTGGAGCAAGATCATCCTGCTCCACATCATCCTGAGGTGTGTTATGTCTTCCTCTACAGCCTTGAAATTCTGAGTGTGACACTGAGGATCTTTCCAGCGTTTTATCTCCTGGGCTGGGTCTGAAAAGCCGCCTACCTGCTGTTACAAGGTTCCCAAGCCCTGCTGCCTCCAGAGCTGTGATTCCTCATAGCTACCCAGGGTTGGCTGCAGCAAGCCTTCCGGTTTGCTTCCACCTCTAGTTTTGTTTGATTGAGACAGAGTCATGTTGTACAGTCCTGACTGGTCTGATGCTCACTGAGTAGCCCAGGCTGACCCTTAAACTAGGCAATCCCCTTACTTCAATCTCCGGACATCACTATGACCAGCATTGCTTTCCAGTTTTATCCCACACTGTCTGGGCTTGAAGCTTCTTGGGAGGAGGAATGGTTTTGGTGAGCCTGGTGTCCCAGGAGTACCTGCTGTGAGAAGGGTCCTGCCGGGAGGCCTTTCAAGGTACTACGTTGGGCCAGCCGGGGCTTTAGGAAATCAAGCAGCATGTCCAGGAATGACCTGGAGCCTACCTTCATGGATCCACTGTCTCTCTGAAGCAAGAAGTAGGGAGGGAGATTGCAGTATTTATAATCATAGAAAATAAGTAGCTTATCCCTACACAACCTGTGTGGGAGTGATTTCTGTTGTCAGTCGTATGCAGAGGGTTCCGCTCTTACCTCCACAGTGCACTTATGGACCTCGATACTCAGAGATGAGAGTGTTGAACCATGCATGGTCACAGGCCTAGCCAGTGGCCACACTGGTTTTGAACCAGGTAAATTTGGCATGTCAAGGTCCTTCCCAACCTGCGTTCAGAGTGAAACCAGGGCAAAACTTGGTGACCATGGGAGATGTGGTAGGTAACGGTGGCATTGATGGGAGGAGGCTGTCCTGGGCTTGTGTGTGTGCTACTACCAGAGTTTTAGGCTATAGACTGGCGCCTGTTTCTCATGAGCCCTCCCTAAGTCACATCCTGTGGGCAGAGAGAGGCTTTAGCAGAGTTTCCTGTGATGTTGTCACCTCTACCCTCAAGAGCCCTGACATCTTCCAGTCACTTCCTCTCACAGCCTAGGGCCCTCAGCCCTCCATAGGGGAAGCAAGAATAATCAGGGGGCTTTGGAAGACTGCCCAGGTCTGGAGCCTTGGACCTTCACAACTGGTAAATCCAGGAGGGAAGTGGGGAGAAATTAGCCATTTCGAATCCACTTTGGCTTCTGCTTTGTTGGGTACAGATATTGCCTGCTTTCTGTGGATTGCCAAAACCACCAAGTCCCAGCATGTGACCCAACATCAATAAAAGCCTGCTGACTAGCTGGCTGATGACACCCCAAGAGAATCTCTTCTATGGCCATTTAACAGCTAAGGAAGCTAAGGTGGACAGGAATCCCAGATGTTAAATTAAAGGAAACAGGAAGGTTGAAAGTTCAGGGCTTGTCTAGGCTAAAGAGCAAATTCTAGGCTACTTTAGAATCTCATAGAGAAGCTGGGCGTTGGTGGCACACACCTTTAATCCCAGCACTTGGAAGGCAGAGGCAGGTGAATCTCTGAGTTTGAGGCCAGTTAGAGCTACATAACAAGAACCTGTCTCAAAAAAAAAAAAAAAAAAAAAAAAACCCAGGTGGTCATGGTTCACACCTTTAATCCCAGCACTTGTGAGGTAGAAGCCAGTGGATCTTTGTGAGTTTGAGATCTACAGAGTGAGTTCCAAGACAGCCAGGACTGTTACACAGAGAAACCCGTCTCAAAAGAAACCAATAAATAAATAATAAAAAATTAAAACCCTGACTGGGTGGTGGCAGCACATACCTTTAATCCCAGCTCATGGGTGTCAGAGGCAAGCTGAGCTCAGTGAGTTTGATGCCAGCCTGGTCTACAAAGTGAGTTCTTGGACAGCCAGGACTGTTACACAGAGAAACCCTGTCTTGGGGGGGAAAAAAACCCAAAAACAAAATTAAAAGCCTGTAGCAAAGTACTTTTCTAGGCTGGCCTTTCATGCCTAAAGAGCCACTTGCCTCTGCCTCCAAAATGCAGGGAATAAGGGAGTGTGCCTCGAGCTGAACTCCAGCTGTTGACTTTACCAGGTACAGTGGTTTGAATAAGAATGGTCTCCATATATTTAAATGCTTAATTGCCAGAGAGTGGAACTGTTTGAAAGGGTTAGAAGGATGGGGAGGGTTGGGCTTGTTGGAGGAAGTGTGTTACTGGGTGGCGTTGAGGCCCAGCCCAGCGTCTTTCTGTGTATCCCCCACTACTGCTCTAGTCCTGTGTGCTGCCATGGCTCTGCCACACCCCCTCTGGAAGTGTAAGCCAGCCCTTTGGTCACAGCAACAGAACACTGTCTGAAATACCTGGACCCTGTTTTCCTCTCCCAAGCTCGGATAGGGCTAGGGTCTGATGGAGGGGAAGGGAGAGCAGGCTAAGTGTCAAGTCACTGTAGTCCTCCTAGGAGGCTGCTAACTGGATCCAAGTGACAGAAGAAACAGGTTCAGTAGCCTGGGCGCCAAGTCTAGTCTCTGCTACACTGCCCTTTGTTTTGTTGATTTAGGGTTTTTGTTTTGATTTTTTTTTTTTTTTTTTTTTGAGACAGAATTTCTCTGTGTAGCTCTGGCTGTCCTGGAACTCACAAGAGATCTGCCTAACTCTGCCTCCTGAGCTCTGGGATTAAAGATGTGCACCACTACCACTGACTTTTCTCTTTTTTTTTTTTTTCTTTCATTTTGATTTTATACTGCCTTTAATAACAGGCAGATTGTGCTGAGCAAGCATCTGCATCTACAGTATAGCCCCAGAGCAGGGCCAATATGAACTAGAAAGACGATTCCTTTTCCAAGTAGCATTGGCTGTTTGTTTGTTTTGTTTTGGTGTGGGGGTGGCATTGGCTCAATCCTGCACAGCAGGGACTGAATCAAAAAATTAAGGGACTAGAGGGAGGTAAGCCTGGCCTAGCAGAGCAGGGCAAACCTAGGCAAAAGCCCTTACCCTATAGGAGAGAAAGCAGTGGTCTATGGCCAGGACTCCAGCAGAGGGCTGTCCTGGTGGACCTCCAGCACAGGCTGTAGAGGAACTGCAGGACAGCCACAAGCCAGCAGGTCTCCCAGCCACACTTCCAACGGCCACTTAAAGCAGCACAAAGGAGGCTCTGAGTAGAGCGTCCTCACCACACTGAGCCCATTCATTCTCCCAGGGACACTAGCGACTATCCTGGCGCCTGGGCAAGCCTGGCCCTGACAAGGCATCTGTGCCATAGCAACAGACAAGATCCAGCTTCCTAGGTTTCATACCGTGCCTACCCACCCACCGTGGTTGGCTGGCCTGGCCCGCCTGTACTCCTTGCCCATGTGACCATTCCAGCCACAGAGCCAGGGCTTGCTAAGGGACACAGTGTACTGGTCAGAGACTTATCCCATGAAGTAGGGGTTACTGTGATATCCATTTCATAGTTAAGGAAACTTGAGGCTCAGAGAACTTCAATGCACAGTAATTGCAGAGTTGGTCTGGCCAGAAAGCCAACACTGGTCTGGTCAGCTGATGGTGCAGCCTGGGTCATTGGTCCAAGTCACATCATACCTGCCTCCCAGGAGCAGCTAGGGGACTACACTTTGCCTTCCACTGGGAGGACCCTTAGCTCTTTCCAGGCTGCAAGCCCCTCCCTATCTCCTGAAGGTAACCTGGAGAGGGAAAAGTTCCCACCCAGGAGTCTGCTCTGGAATCGCAAGTCCCAATAAGCCAAGTGCCTTGGTCATGGTGGTTGTCGTAGCAAAAGTAACTGAGGAAATGGTCTAGAAACTTCCTCCTTGGCCATTGAGCAATGGTCCATGCAGGCCTCTATAAGCAGGACCAAGCAGCCATACCTTTTGGGCTAGGTCTCCTTTTTCCTCAGGACCTTGGGGGTCTTCTATCAAGAGAGTCACTCTGACTTCTTTTCCTCCAAGAAAGTCCTCCAGCTCACGGGAAGCTGAGGAGCTGTGGCCTGGAAGTCAGCTCCCAGGCTTCTGCTTTTGGATTGGCAGCTTCCAGCCCCAAGTGACTTGCCTTTGGGGACAAGACTTTGATGGAGAATTCAGGGTGGTACCCATCTGCCCTGGACTGTATCTACTGTATCTCTCACAGGCGTAAGCATCAGTTTAGGGGCCAGGTGGGCTGGTTACACACATGTGACACCAGTACTTGGAGACTGAGATAGAAAGATCTCCGATTTGAGGTCAGCCAGGGCTATGTCAGATTTATATCTCAGAACAACAACAAAAATGTCCACTCTGGACTGCTGGAGATGTGGCTCAGTGATCGAGAACTTGCCTAGTATGTGAAAGACACAAAATTCAATCCTGAGCACAGAAGAAAACATGAGGGAAGTGAAGTCTCTAGAGGATGTCATGCATTGTCCCTATTGTCACAGAGGCTAGAGAGGTGAATCACTCAGAATAGGACTGGACCTTGTGGCTCTCCAGTCCTAACATGTGCTACTGCCCTCCACTCCAGCTACACATGGGGGTTTAGTTTCCTTACATCTGTTCTTTGTGGGCACAGAACACATACACACTCATGCACACACAGACACATACACTCATATACACACAGACACATACACTCATACACACACAAACACTCATACACAGACACGCTCATGCACACACATACTCATACACACAGACACACTTAGACACACTCATACTCATACACAGACACACTCATACACACATACACATGCACACACACAGACACTCAGACACACTCATGCACACACAGGCACATACACTCAGACACACAGACACACTCATACACACACACACACTCCACACATACACACATACTCATACACAAACACACATTTGGAAGGACAAGTTGTGACCCAGTGGGTACCACCAACTCTCTCTGTGACCTGTGGAATCCCCTTGTCTCTCTGTGCCTCAGTTTCCCTATTGTTGTCCAAAGGGCAGAGAAGCCCTGCCCTCAGACGTCCCTGCTAGCTCAGACAGGAGCAATCATGCCTGAACAGGTACTGACTCCATGCTTGGATCTGTCTGCTGCTCTGGCCACCCTGAGGTTGGCACATCCTGCTCACCAAGAAGAAATGATGCTCAAGCAGATGAATCATCTCACCCATGATCGCACAGTGACAAAGTAGCCCATCAGAAGTTGAATGTGGGCCTGAGTGACCCCAGCCCACAGGCCTGACCTCCAGCATAATCTTTTTTATCACGGCCAGTCCATCACCTGGGTACTGGGCCTTAAAATACACTACCCAACCCTGGGCCTGTACCCTCGATTCCCATCCTATGAGCCAGCCCCCTGACAGCTGTTGGCAGGTCCCCTGTGGCCCCCAGCCTAGTGGGCTCTGTTCCCAGAGCCTGTGGTTTGTTCCTCAGGCTTTCCAGGTCCCATGGGTTTGTGGTGTGCCCCCTGCCCCTGCTGCTTGCTGAGGAGGCCCTGAGTGGCTGGACTGGGGAGGCCCCAGCTCCCGCCCCCTGTGGAGAGGGTGGGAGGGTGGGGCTGTGGGAGTTTCGCTAGTTTAAAAATACACAGAGGAAGCAAGTTGAGAGGGCAAGAGAAAGGGGAAGGGGTGGGGGGAGGCCCTTCAACCTTGATGTCTTGAGCCTGGAGCGGCCACATGCTAGCAAGACAGGGGCTTTGCACAACTCGACAACATGACAGAGATGCCCAAGAAAACTGGCAAAAAATTCAGTGAGTACAGACTGTCCACCTTCCCTCCCTCCTCTTCGCTTGGCCCCTTTGCATCTGCCTCTCACGTTGTCTCCTTGTTTCTCTTTCTCTTTCTGACCATCTCTCTATCTCTCCCCAGAGTGTCCACGTATGGTGTGGCCCAGGGTGTCTCTCCACCTCTGTCTGACTGTGTCTGTCTTTCCATTTCTATCTTTCCCTCTCTCTCTTCCTATACCCAGCCTCTTAGCCTTTACATCTTCTGTGTCATCCTGGCCTCTTTATGACCTTGAAGTTGTGTGGGGAGAGACCCCCACATACCCTATCTTGTCTGGAACCCAGCTCAACAACAGATCTCAGGGAGACCTCTAGGGAGCTAGTGGATCTGGGGACTACAGATGCTGTCAAATGTCCCACCAGTAGTGAGGCTGGGAGCTACTGAGTAGACTATGCCCATCCACTACTATTTCTTTCTCCAGGTCCATTCATTTTGGGGTCCCAAACTTCTCCTGTTTCCTGACTCCTTTGTTCTTCCAGTGTGTGTGTGTGTGTGTGTGTGTGTGTGTGTGTGTGTGTGTGTGTGCTGGAGCTGTATCTCACAGATTGAGATACACACATCTGTAATCCCAGCAATCAAAAGGCAGAGGCAAGAGGCTCATGGGCAGACCAGGCTACAGAGTCAGACACTGTCTCATATAAACACAACAACAAAACAAAACCTGTAGTATTGACGAGGTGGCAATCAGTGGCCCTGCTGCTAAATACTAGTGAAACCTCTGTCCCAGGCCAACCTTTCTAGAAGCAGGGCAATAGCCAGCCCTGTCAGGACTAGGATCAAGGGGAATGGGCAGGAACAAATGACAAGATCCTGAGCCCTGAGCTTTCCTCCAGGCTCAGCCCCATTCTCACAGTGGGACTGTAGGCAAATCCCTTCCCCCGTCTGGGTCATGGATGCAAAGAAGGGTGCAGAGGAGACCAGGGAAGCAGAAATGCCAGTGTTTCCCCCTTTTGCTCATCTCATCTGAAGGCCCTACGGAAGTCAGAAGATGACACTGTGAGAAGGGACAGTCCCATAGCCTGGGAGGAGTGATAGAATATATTTCTGTCCTTGCTGGAAGATGCTATCACAGGAGCCCTGCCTGGAACATGGGCTCAGCTCACGGAGGAAAAAAAAAAAAAAAAAAAAAAACACCCATAGGTAGGGGCCAGCAATCCTCAGGCTGGCTGCTGTGCCCATACCCTTTCAACCCAGGTGCCAGTGGCTGCCTTGGACACCACTCCTTACCAACTCGCTTTCTCTCTCTCTCTCTCTCTCTCTGTTTCTCTGGTCCAGGCTTTAGGGCATGCTGTTAGACCTCAGGCCATTCATTTTGATCCTCTGAATGTTACTTCCCTTAAGTGGAAAAAGGGATGCTATATGTATGTTAAGAATTTACACACTGTGTTTGACAAGTGAGAGACATTTTTGGTCATCATTGTCTTAATTTTTTGATATCTTTTTGAGGATATTCTGTATGGCAGACAGCACATGAAGCATGTTACAAGGTTTGCATGTGTACATATTCATGTGTGTGTATGTTCAGTACATTAGGTGTCATCTTTGATGCCTCACTGTCTTATTTTTAAAGCAGATTTCTTTAAAACAGTATATTAAAAATTATATTGTCGGACAGTGGTGGTGCATGCCATCAATCCCAGTACTCAGGAGGCAGAAGCAGGTGGATTTCTGTGAGTTCGAGGCCAGTCTGGTCTACAGAGTGACTTCCAGAACAGCCAGAGCTATACAGAGTTGAAAAACAAAAACAGAGAGAGACAGAAAGAATGATTAGGGTAAGGAACTGTCCTTGATGCCCTGAACCCTCTTTGTACCCTCACTGAGTGGACCTGTGGTGATTCTTACTGTCACAACATTCCTGCTGACATTATCACTAATCCTTTTTCCTCTCCTCTCTTGCCAGAGTTTTTCAAGTTCAAGGGTCTTGGAAGCCTTTCCAATCTCCCACGGTCCTTTTCTTTGAGACGGTCTTCAGCCTCCCTTAGTATCCGATCTTATCTGGAGCCTGACACCTTCGAAGCCACACAGGATGACATGGTGACAGTCCCCAAAAGTCCTCCTGCCTATGCTCGTTCCAGTGACATGTACAGCCACATGGGTACCATGCCTCGACCTAACATCAAGAAGGCTCGGAAGCAGCAGGCTGCCCAGAAGGCTCAAGAGGTCAGCCTTGAGTCCCACCTCATGCCTGGAGGGCTGCCAGACCCACCAGGCTTAGAGATAGCCAAGGAGGCAGTGGAGAGGAAGGAGGTCCCACTGGAGGGCACACCAGGGGTGGGACCTACACCTTCAGCAGTAGCGGTGGACCCTCTGAGGAAGCCTGAGGACCCCAGAGCAGACACTAAGGAGGAACAAATTCTTGGGAATGTGTACCCAGAAAGGTAAGTGCCATCAGGGACAGGGAAGACAGAAAACACACAGATGTGTTTCTAGCCATCTCTAGCTGTTGCAGCTTCAGCACAAACACTGGGGCTGAACGGCTAGCATGTAAAAGAGTGGTGCATCCTTCAATCCCAGCAATGAGGTAGTTGAGGCTGGGGGATTGCTGTGTGTTTGAGAGGTCAGTCTGGACTACAGAATGAGACCTGTCACAAACAAAATGAACAAATCACAAAACAAAATAAGAAAATAAAGCGAGTAAGTGACAGAGTGGGGTAGGTGTATAGATCAGGTGCTAGAGTGTTTGCCTAGCACACAGGAAGCCCTGTTTGGTCCCTGCCTTAGTTTGGGTTACTGCTGCTGTGATGAACACCATGACCAAAAAAGCAAGTTGGGGAGGAAAAGGTTTATTGTGTTTGAAGGAAGCCAGGACAGGAACTCAAACAAGGTAGGAACTTGGAGGCAGGAGCTAATGCAGAGGCCATGGAAATGTGCTACTTCCTGGCTTGCTCAGCTGCTTTCTTATAGAACCCAGGACCACCTGCCCAGTGGTGGCACCACCCACCATGGCCTGGGCTCTCTCACATCAATACTAATTAAGAAAATGCCCTACAAGCTTGTGTATAACATTTTTTTAGTTGTTTGTTTTATTTTTGTTATTTGGAGACAGGGTTTCTCTGTGTAGCCTTGGCTGTCCTGCAACTTGCTTTGTAGACCAGGATGACCTTGAACACAGATAGTGTTTTTTGTTTGTTTGTTTGTTTTTTTTTTTTTCGAGACAGGGTTTCTTTGTGTAGCTTTCGAGCCTATCCTGGAACCCTATAGGCCAGGCTGAGACCAGGCTGGCCTCAAACTCACAGAGAGCTGCCTGTGTGTGATGGTGCACACATTTAATCCCAGCATTCTGGAAGCAGAGGCAGGAGGTATCTGCCTCCTAAGTGTTAGGATTAAAGTGTGTGGCACCACCAACCCAAACAATGCCATTTTATGAAATGTTTTTTTTTTTTTTTGTTTTGTTTTTGTTTTTCCTGAAACAGGGTTTCTCTATGTATTTGTCCTGGATGTCCTGAAACTCACTTTGTAGACCAGGCTAGCCTCAAACTCATTGAGATCTGCCTGCCTCTGCTTCCCAAGTGCTGGGATTAAAGGTGTGCACCTCTGCCACCCCAGGAAGCATTTTCTTAAGAGAAGTTCCCGCCTCTTAGATGACTTTAGCTCCAGTCAAGTTGACACAAAACTTTCCAACATCACCACATAAATTGGTGTGGTGGCACTTGGGAGCTGGAAGATAGAGGATCAGAAGTTCAGGGTCATTCTTGGCTTTATATGGAATTTCAGGCCAGCCGGGAATACATGAACCAAGGGGTAGACAGGGCAGGAGATGGCCCAAGTGTTTCCCACAGACTAGGCACTGTTTGGAAACATTTGTAACTAAGGCTCAGAAGAAAACCAACTAGAGACACTGTTTCTACAGCAGATAAGGAAACAGATTCAGGAGAGGAAGTCAGCTCAACATCCTCTGTGCCAGCAAGGAAGCTGTGTTTATACTGAAGCCCACCTGACTCAGAGCAAAGTCCTACATGAGCTCAGCAGCCAGGAGGGCCCTGTGCAGGGGCACTGAATCCCACCCAGAGCTCTTCACATGTTGTTCTGGGGGCCAACATGACGAGGCCTGGGCTAGAAAGCCACTTGTCAATGAATTTGCTTATAGCAGCCTGTAAGTTGAGTTCATGCAAAGACTAATGAAAAGTGAGCAAGATGGCTCAGGTGATAAAGACTCATATTACCAACTGGCAACACAAATTTGATCCCCAGTAACCACATGGTAGAGGGAGAGAACTGGCATGTAGTGGCATGTACATCTGCCCCCTCCAAGCACAAATAATGATAAGATTGACAATAACTAATTGAGCATTTTGTTGATTGCTTTTTGTTTATTTGTTTTTGTTTTGTTTTGAGTCAGGGTCTCTCTATTTAGTCTGGGCTATCTTGGAACTCACTATGTAGACCAGGCTGACCTGGAACTCATAGATAACTCCTGCCTCTGCTTCCAGAATGCTGGGATTAAATGTGTGCACCATCACACACAGGCAGCTCTCTGTGAGTTTGAGGCCAGCCTGGTCTCAGCCTGGTCTATAGAGTTCCAGGACAGGCTCCAAAGCTGCACAAAGAAACCCTGTCTCAAAACAAAAAAAAAAAAAAACAAAAACAAAAAAAAAAAAAAACAAAAAAAAAAAAAAAAAAAAAAAAAAAAAAAAAGAAAGAATGAATGAAAGGAAAAGAAAAAGAAACCGTGTCTCAAAAGACAAATAAACAAACAAACTTGTTGAGTGTTTGTGGTGGATACCTTTAATTCCAGCACTCTAGAAATGGAAGCAGGAGGGTCATCAGTTCAAAATTAGGTAGGCTGGGCTACATAGCCCCACACAGTTATTTTTGTTTTTTAAATCCTATGTTTTGATAAGGAAACTGAGACTCTGCCAAGGTAGTCATAAGGAGGAAGGGTTTGGGTTCTTCACTGGCTAGGCATTCACACACTTGTGGTCACCATCTATACCCCAGGCTTGTGGACTTCACACATCCCAACTCCAGCCAGAGGAGACTCCAACTTTGCCTACATGTATGTGTACCCCATACTTGCAGTGCCCACAGAGGCCAGAAGAGGGTGTCAGATCTCTGGGTCTGGCGTTTACAGACGTTTGTGAGCTAGCTACCAAGTGGATCCTGGAAACTAAATCTGGGTCCTCTAGAAGAGCATCAAGTATTCTTTTTTTTTGTTTGTTTGTTTTGTTTTTGTTTTTTCAAGGCAGGTTTCTCCGTGTAGCCTTGGCTATATTAGAATTAACTCTGCAAACCAACCAGGCTGGCCCCGAACTCACAGAGATCCTCCTGCCTCTTCCTTCCAAGTGCTGGGAGTAAAGACATGAGCCACCACCGCAGGCTGACAAATATTCTTAAGCGCTGAGCCATCTCCAGTCCTGGCAACAGAACTTTGTAAACCTGCGCAATAGCACCAGATCAGACTCTGGAAATGCTATTTTTTATGATTAATAAAATTAAGGCTTTTCCCACCATCTCTCGCTGCTTTCTCCAAAATTTGACTTCATTCTGCAGTTAAGGCTCAAGGATCTTAATGGTGAAGAGGGCTAGATCATCGAAGCTGTAAATTTTTCTCGGTTTGAGGGTTCTCCCGTAACTTGGCTCCTCCCACTCAGAGACGCTGATTGGTTCGCCGGAACGGGGCAGGACGAGTCTGAGGGGTGTGCCGGTAGGGGCCGGGTTCTTCTCCAGCCGAGACAGAGACTGACAGGGAAGGGAGGCGGAGCGAGATAGGAGCAAGTTAGCGCAGGGCGTGGACTTTGTTGAATCGTGTCTGGGGCGTGGTCTTCAGGTCTGGCCCTGCCCCTAGAATCCGTAGCTCCCAGCCTGAGTCTTAGCCGGGTGTCAGTCAGACTGAGACGGTTCCCGGGCTGCAGGCGGTAACCACCGGGAGCCATGACTGCAGTGGGCCGAAGGTGCTCTGTGCTGGGGCCCCGAAGGTGAGTGACTGAACTGGCTCTAGGGAGGGCCAGGGGACAGCAGGAGTGGTCCCGTAGGGAGATGCTCGAGCCCCTGGGGCAGCTGACACACACTACCCTGGGCTTAACATCTGGGACTTTTTGTTCTGAGGCAGGGTATGTGAAGCACAGGCCGTGCTCAAACTTTTTTTTTTTTTTTTTTTAAATAGCCCTGACTATCCTGGAACTCAAAGAGATCTGCCTGCCCCTGCCAAGGACTGGGATTAAAAGCGAGTGCCATGATGCCTGGCTGTGCTCATGCATCCACCTAACAAGTGCAGGGGGTTACAGATCTGTGCCACCACAACTAGCAGCATCTGGAATTTTTCTTGAACTATGACTATTCCCTGCCTTGTCCCTGAGCACACATAGTGTCTCTCTCTCTGCTCATATTCTGGCAGCTCCTGGAGGGACAACCCATCTTGTAAATCAAGACAGAAAAGTTTGCCTGTTTGACCCATCTAGTGTAAGTCAGGGTTAGAGTTTCACTCTATCTCCTAGGCTTATGCTATCAACTTCTAGGAACACATTTCACTCAGTCAGGGCCAGGGTCTCTGAGGAATGATCTTGAGGAGCCTTGTGAATGTCTAGGACTCTGCCCAAGCCTCTGTGGCAGAGGCTTGTCCCAGGGATGTGTGTGATGTCAGGCTTCTCCAAGACCTGATCAAGAGAAATGTTTGAGATACTTTGCCTTCCATTTCCTGAAGTATTCAGGAGTTCTCAGGGTGGGGTTAGCAGGACAGATCAAGACCTATTCTGGTACCTAAGACCCAGAATCCTTACCCCAGCCCCAGGACTATTGGACATTTGTCACAGAAGTCCCTTGGAGCGCAGTGGGAGTCTCGGGCTAGCTCTGGCTCATGCTGGACCTCCGGCTCTCCAGGAGTCTACATGGGTCTGAGATGCTCTCTGAGGAGCAATCCAACTGGACAGAAGACTAGCCAAGAGTGCCAGTGAGTGGGATGGAGCCACTTTCCTGAGTTTCCCAATGGGTCATTCTAGTAAATGTCAGAGTAGCCCAGGCTGGGGAGATGGTGTCCCTCCCCCGTCCTGGGAAGGCAGGGTGCACCTGGAGCAGGAGGAAGGAAGGGGAAGAGGTGAGGCTGCAGGGGTTTCCTGGTGCCCTGTCTCCGCTGAGATCATGGAGGATGAGGTAGGAAGGGGAGCAGGAGGCCTTCAGCTGGCCAGATGGAACACAACAGCCCAGTCTGCATCCTCCACAGAGCCTTCTGCTGGAGGAAATGAAACAGCAGGGCCCAGAGCACCGCCCCTCACCCCCAAATCAGGCCTAGAAAAGGAGGGGAACCATACATACCATCTACCCACACAGAAATGTCAGGCCAGGTTCCCATTAGTTACCAACTAGAAAGCTCCCAGCAGGCCCTGGAAGTGAATGACTGTTTCCCCAGTGGTTAGATCAAGGCCCAATGAGGAGGACTCTCCTGGGGTTATATGGTGAGCATTTGTGAGGACTTAAGTTCACTTGAGGCATGACCAACTCTCAGCTCAAGATCTTGACCACCATACCATACTTCCCTCTCTCGAAGAAAGCCTCAGAGTTTTTCCTACCGCTATTTCAAATGACTTTCTATAGTGCTCTGGTTTGGGGGCTTATTTCCCAGAAGAGCACACTTGGGGTCACACCATTTCAGCCGAGGAAGCATGTCACTGATTTTGTTTTCTATATATTTTAAACTTGTATTTATTATTACATTGGAGTGGGTCCTGTCCAAAAATGTGTATGTGTGGAGGCCAGAGGACAGCTTTGTGGCTCTCTCTTGTGTGAGTGACCCAGGGACTGACTGGCCTGTGATCAGTCAAGTTGCATGGCAATCAAGAGCATTTTACTCACTGGACCACCTCGCCAGCATCATTCATTTTCATATTTCCTGAGCTATACTCAGGCTTCAAACTTGTTCTAGGCTCTGAGCAGAGAGCGGTGGGCACAGAGGCTGAGCCTTATGGAAATCTCATCCCAGGGCCAGAGAGTCAGATGGAAAACCAGATAGATGAGTTATAGCAGCAATTAGGAACATGCTGTCAATCAAATTTACAATTAAATTGGGGAAGTGGCCTGTGATGCCAATTTAGAGAGAAGCAGTCATTGGTGGCGCACACTTTTAATTCCCAACACTCGGAAGGCAGAGGCAGGAGGATCTCTTGAGTTCGAGGCCAGCCTGGCCTTGAACAGAGTGAGTTCCAGGACAGCTAGGGCTACACAGAGAAACCCTGCCAAACAAACAAACAAACAAACAAACAAACAAAAACCAGAAAAATGGTTAGGGAGGAAAAAAAATTGAACCAAGAAGGAACAAATGTACTTGATGTCGGGGGAGAAAGTGAACCGAGAAGTGAGAATAACAGTGTACTCGAAGGTCCTGAGGTGGGAGAATGGCATGCACAAAGGTCCTAGGGTGGGTGCACCTTTGGCCTATTTGATCATCAGCAGAGATCAGAATGCCTGAAGTGGAGGATAGAGAAGAAAACAGAGAGCAGATGAGTTTGGGGTCCCTTTACTGACTTGTTTCAAGAGAATCTTTCTCCTTGCAGGTATGGTCAACTTTTGTTTAGTTTTTGTGTCAGGGTCTCATATAGCCCAGGCTGGCCTTGAACTCACTACAGAACTGAGGCTTAGGCCGGGCGATGGTGGTGCAAACCTTTAATCCCAGCACTCAGGAGGCAGAGGCAGGCAGATCTCTGTGAGTTCAAGACCAGCCTGGTCTACAAGAGCTAGACAGGGAAAACCTGTCTCGAAAAATCAAAAAAAAAAAACTGAGGATGACTTTGATCATCTGATCCTCTAGTCTCAGCACACAGTGCCACATTTTATGGGAGGTAGGGATGGACCCAGGGCCTCCTGCATGCTGGACAAGCACTTTACCCACTGAGCTGTGTCCAGCCTTTTCATATTGTGACTATTGTCATCCACACAGCAAGTACACAGTTAGTGTTTGGCTGCATCCAGAGCTGTCCTCAGCCTCAAGTAGCTAGTGGGTTGGGCACATCTGCAGGAGGATCTGAACGCTGTCCTCTTCAGTAGTGCCTCCCTTGAATGTCCCCCCCAGACAACCAGACCCAACAAGAAGCTACTTGTAAGGACATTGAGACTGGGGTAAATGACACCCTAAAGGAGAACTAGGGAACCTTATATTGTCCAAGCCACAGTGCCAGGCGCTGCAAACAGGCCAGGACACCCCCCTTCCCCATTTCCTTTTGGAATGTTGATTCTGATTCAAGAATTTCCAAGTCTCCCCAGAGTCCCACGACCCTCTCGGCCCTGCAGAGTGACGTCAGCTGCCAGGCATCTGGTAGTTATTACCCGATTACCCGTGGAGAGGGGGGTCACTGTGGGCCTAGCCTGCACAGCCTCCCTGGGCTCAGGGTGGCTGGTCCATGTCTTGTGAAGGGGCCCAGCTGCTCCTGGCTCTCATTTCCTGTGGAGACTTTCTCACAGTCCCTGAGACCCCAAGATGCCTTGGGCTGTGGGAACCTGACTGCCTCAGGAAAGATGAGCAGTTCTCCACATTGACCCCTACATTGCTTCCAGCCCTTGAGGGACCCTTTCTGCAGGTTGCTGGATCTGTGTGGGGTGAGAGCTGAGCAGGACAAGGTCAGACATCCAGGGAATGTGTATCATTGAGTGAGTCCTTTTCTCCCTCTGAGCCTCCCTGCAGGGTGATGGCTAGATAGGATGGCAGGTAGAGGCCGTGGTCCTGGACCAAGTGCAGTACATGGTAGCTGCTTGTGCTACAGAAGGGGAAACTGAGTCCCACAGAAGAGAGTGGTCTTACTTAGAGTTAAAGCTTCCTACTTCCTGCTTGGGTGCCTTCAGAATCCCCAAGGATCTTCTGCAAACCCTACCCACCCCATTTCCTCTTCCCAGCTCTGTCTCTTGCCCAGCTAGGTGAAATGCTATTTACTCCCATCCCTCCTCAGCTTCCTTCTGTTTCCACCCAGGATGAGCCCCTCATTTCCAGGGGTGTCACTCCGTATGAGGGGCACAACAGACACTGACCTCAAGCCACTTCAACTCTAGTCTGAGCTCCCTGCCTGGGGCCGGGCACCCTGCTTCAGCTGGGCTCTCCCTGTTGTAGAGTTTTGTCTGCCAAAGCCAGCTGCTGCCCCACACTTCTCTCTTGGGCCTCCCTGCGACTCCCCAGCAGGTTCTCAGTCACTCTTAGCAGCTCTGGCTCAGCATCCTTGACTATGCCCTTCTCCTAGGCTGGTGCTTTTCCTGATGCCCCCCTCCCCCAGCCAGGAGGCTGTCAAAGATGTGGCTGAGTGAGTGGCAGCCTATGCTGTGTGGAGGGCAAGAGACTCTTAGCCTCCGTGGCTGTCACTGCCTCAGGACGGACCCGGCTTTCTCTGGTTAAAATACTGAAGCTGAAGGCACACATCAGAAAGCGCCCTCTGTCACTCTCTGGGGAATGAGCAAAACTTAGAGGAAGATGGCTGAAGTGTTGCCCATCTGTAATCCCATCATTTGGGAAGAAAAAGAAGCAGGGTAGTTATGAGTTCAAGGCCAGCCTGAATCCCAGACTAAGACCCTGTCTCAAAATCTAAAGACAAGCCAGCAATATGTGATAGCAAATACCTGTTGTAATTCCATGTAGTACTTGGGAAGTGGAGCCAGGAGGATCAGGAGTCCAAGGCCAACCTTGGGTACATAGGAAGTTTGAGACCAGCCTAGGTTTTTATTTAAAAAAGAATAAAAACAGAGTCTGTTCCCCAGGAGAGTGGCTTTAGAATATGGAGCCCACATGAGCAAGCGAATGTGGCCTTCATCCTCATATGAGCATCATGGCCTTCCAGGACAGATGTGATGTACCCTCTGAAGATGAGAAAGCCATGACTCAGATCAAGTAAGGCAGGCAGCAGAGCTGGGTCGGTCTCTTCTCAGGCAGCAGGACTGGACCCTGAGGCCCAAAGGAACAAACTCAGGGACAGAGAGAGGGCAGCCAGGCCTGTGCAGAGGGAAAAGCCATGCGTGGTAGAGGGGTGGGGCATCCTCCCTTCCACTTCTCCAGGGTTTTTGTGGAAGTTCACCCTTCTGGTCTAAGCCAGAGGTCCCTGAAGGTGTGCCAGTTCTAGCATGCATTATGGAAATAAAGCATAATGGGTACTAATTACTACTCATTAACACAATTAATTAAACTGATATATGCAATGCATGGTGTCAGTTATCAGAACAAATCAGTTAATACAGGCAATTAAAGGGGTTCATTATTTAAATAATGAATGCTGCTGATGAGTGGGCCTGATTTCAGCTCAGTTGTCACTATTGCTTGTTAATTGATTTCACTACTAATATTAAGAGGGAAGTGCCCTTTAAGTATATAATGTAATGAAATAATGAATTAACTCATGGAGCTGAGTTTTCACGAACACTTTGATTCCTGGATTGGATCATTGCAATGAGAGAGAATGTATTCTAAAAGTCTCCTAGCAAACTAACATCTGCAGACCAAGGAGGAATCATCCCAGCCCCTGGATGTAAGCAGACAGGGTGGTCCAGACAGATGGAGTCAAGTGCAAAGATCCAGAGGTTGCAGACCCTAGAGATCTTTGGAAATAATTTATGGAGGCTGGAAAGCAGGAAAGGGTAAGAAAGGAAAGGAAACATATCCAGAGGAAGTGTGTAGCTTAGTGGTAGAGTGTTTGCTTGTCATACATGAGGCATTAGGTGCTGGGACTGGGAAGATGGGTCTGAGGACTGGAGTTCAAGCCTCCAGAACCCACAAGACAGCCAGATGCATGATGACCTGTGATCTGTGTTCTTAACAGGAAGGTGGGAAATGGGGACAGGGGAATCCTTGTAACTTGCTGGCCAGCTAGCATGGGGAATGCAGGAGGAAGCATCAGAGACCCCCATTTCAAGGTGGAAAGTGAAAACTGACACTCAGATAATCCTCTGATCTCCACGAGTATAGTGTGCATGGGCCTGCATTCACACACATGAACACACACACATACACCACATACACATACATACACCATACATACACATCACACATATATCACACACATCATATACACACAAACCATATACACAGACACATCACACACACACCACACACATCACACATACATCACACACATCATACACATCTTATACACGCATATAAACACACATCATATACACATAGACACATCATACACACACACACCACACATCAGATGCTTGTTAGTTTCTCAACATTGTTCTGAACTGATGTCTGGAGGGGAAAAAAAAAAAAAGAACACACACATTTAATCCCACCACTCTAGAGGCAGAGGCAAGTGGATCTCTGAGTTGGAGGACAGCCTGGTCTACAGAATGAGTTCTAGGACAGCCAGGACAAAGAAACCATGTCTCAAAATCAGAAAAGGAAAAAAAAAATAGATAGAAAGAAACAAAGAGCAAGAAAAGCCCCTGAGGAGTTGGTTGGGTGCTTGTCATTTGGCCTTGTGTGGGCCTTGGCTGGGGCAGCCTGTGGAGTAAGTATGCCTGGGCATGGCTGGAAGGAGCCCATCCCCAGGAACCTCTTAGGAACCTTGACTACCAGGCTGATGGAGCTGGACTCTGCTGTTAGAGGGTGGGGGCAAGGGAGGCTGTGCTCCAGGGTGGGCTACCAGGAGCTGGTACGTGTGTAAATAGTGTTAGTCATGTTGGGTACTGGAATGACAGAGTACTGTGGCTGGCTTGGGAGGTTAAGGGGTCGAAGCTCCTTGGCCTGGAGCACTGCCTTGGGCTGGATCTGGCCACCTCACCTACACAAGCAGATCCCTAGGGCAGCACCCCATCCTCCAGGCTGTATTCCTGCCCTAGAGCCTAAGAGGAAGTGGACAGGAAGCAGGAGGAAGCACCCGGTTGATCCCAGTGTGTCCCTGACAATTTGTTCCCAGCAAAGGGAGGATTTCCGGGCCTGAATGGCCGGAAACTTTGGGATGGGACACCTCACCCGGGAAGAGTGGACAGAGCTAACAAGGGAGGGGCTCCCTACTCCACCTCATTGACAGTGTCACTGGCTGGGGGGCATCCAAGAGGCCTTGGAAGCCTGTGCATAGCAGAATGAGGCTTAAGGCCTGGAAGGACGTGCTAGGACAGAAAGGTAGTACTTAGGGATCCAGATTGTCTGAACAGGAACAGCTGCAGGGAGACCCTGGCCTCAGGAGCTGCAGGGCATTCTTTTCCTTCCTTCTCTTTCTCTTTCTTTCAGCTCATCTTTTGTTTGACTATTAAGCTCCTGTGTTTGAGGAGACATTTCTTTCCCATTTTGCAGGTGAGAAACCTGAGGCCATTGTCTGGGAGCAAGTGTTAAGCATGTCAGCCACTGGCAAGGGCTGTTTACTACGCATGTACTCCATTAAGCTTTGACCACTCTGGGGACTGGGGTTCACTGGTGAATGACAGTTCACATCCGTATGGGGGCTCTGTTAGTTTTCAGTTCAGAAATACATTAAAAATGGTTGCGGTAGGTGGGGGTTGGCAAGACTAGGAGAACAGAGGCAGATGGGAGGTGGAGTGTGAGGAGAAGGGGCTGGGGGGGGGGTCCCGTCCCGGGAAGGCTTTTCTGAGGGGTGACTTATAAACGAAGCCCAGAAGAAAGAGGGAGGGAAAAAGCCTTGTAAAAGTCTGGGGAAATGGTTTCAAGCAGCCTCCCTCATGGCAGAAGTGCAGCTGGGGCAGAATGGGGCGCAGGATGGCGGAGAGAGACATTGTAGAGTGTTGGCGAGTCAGGCATTGGGCACCCCCCCAGCACAAGGAGCCACAGCGGTTGCTGCGTCCTATGGACTCAGTTATGTCCATTTTCAATTATAGTAACAGCACCTTTTTATTCTCAAGACGACAGGGAGTTTTGATTTGGATGATAAATTACTCTGCTGTGAAGGGGAGTATACGTTTTCTTCTTTAGCAGATGGGGGCTGAAGACAAAGTTCAGCTGTAGCATGCTCGCCTACAGAATGCAAGGCCAGGCTCTCCTTCCCAGCACTGGAAAAGAGGGAAAGAATTTTAGCCAGGTCTGCAGTTGTACACCTATAATCTCTGCTGCTCCAGAGTCTGGGGCAGGAGGATTGCTTGAGTCTAGGATTTCAGACGGAACTGAGCAGCAGAGAGAGACTTGGTGGGTAAGGGAACTGCTGGAGATTGGGCCCACCTGTTTTGGCTATATGCACCATCATTTTCTGGCGTCAGAACTGAAGCTGACAGTGTGGGTGAGTGGACACAGGGAACCAGCAAGAGAAGGGGTGGCCTGGCTGCAGAGAGACACTTGGTCATAGTGTGTCCTGAAGGGGGATGTCCTGTTGGGCAGGAAGTGGCATGGATCAAGGCCTGCTGAATGGGACATAACCTGCTGGTGGGCCAAAGGTGGAGCAGGAAGGAGGGCGCTGGTCCCGGGAGAAAGGAAGACAGTGGAGGACCGGCAGCTGCTTGTGGGTGGCAAATTGGAGATGCCTCAGATGTGGAGAGGGCTGGGGAGAACGGAGGGCACTGGGTGGGGGTGGGGCTGCACCACAGGGAGGGTTAAGTTCTTTAGGTTGGACCGACTGGGTGGGGTGTGGTGATGTGCCTCTGTACACTCTGCATTCAGGTGGAGGCAGGAGGGTCAGAAGTTCAAAGCCAGTTTCACCTACCTAGAATATTTGAGTCCAGTGTTGGCTACATGAGACCCTGTTTCAAATGCAAAAGCATGCTCTCTCACTCGCTCACTCGCACACATGCACGTCGCACGGCTAATCTGTGGCTGGGCAAAGTGACTCACAAAAGGGAAAGCTGTTTGTTCAGCATCCTGGAAACATGGCTGCCACCAGCCTCTGACCTTTATGGGCTTCATCCCTGCCACCCAAGGGCAGAGAGAATAGGCGTGTGTAGGTTGTAACCAGCAGTGGGTAGTGAAGGGCCAGAGGAGAGGGGCTAAGGCTCAGCCTAGACCTCTGGTGCTTCCAGTTAGGGGTAGGGATTGGGCTGGGGAGGCAGGGAGGAAGCAGACACCAGGAAAGCAGGTATCACCAGCTGAATGAACACTCACCCTGAATCCTCTAGATAACTCTATTTATTAGGTAGTGCCTGTCTTTGTTCCTGATCTATGGAGAGAATCAGAGAGGTGAAGGAACCTCCTCAGGGTTGCACAGCAGGCAGGAATGGAGCAGCTACAGGTCTTCCTGCCACAGGGATAAGCATTCTGGTCTCCCAAAGCCAGGGCCAGGTTCCAGGCCAGCAAGAGATGGGCACTGCAGAGATCTGAGAGCACTTTGAATAGTCACCTCTTTTCCCTTCTTCCAGGGCGGCTGGAGAACTGGAGGCTGCTGGGGACTATGTAAAGGTAAGAGGGGCAGGCTGGAGGTTGGCCATGGTATGATGTTGTGCTTGTTAGGAACAAGACTTCTTCCTGGGAGGAGAAGGTCAGGGGGTGGGCAGCCCTCAGGGACAGGGATCATTTTGGGCAGCTATTTCCCATGCTTCCTGTCACTCTGCTGGCCCCAAACCCATCATCTAGACAGGTCCTACGGGAATACTCATGTAGGGAACACCACCCAGTCTCAGGGCATCTGTTGAGTACTGGTGCTGGGAGGGGGCAGCAAGAGGAGTGACTCAGCTCTTCAGCACAGACTGGGCACAACTCACAGACACCAAGAGCCTAATTTGGGGGCTGGGACTATGGCTCAGTTGGTAGAGTGTTTGCAGAGGCCTTGGAGGTTCTTCATGCCTGTAATCCCAGTACTCAAGGGGTGGGCAGAAGGATAAATTCAAGATCATCTTCAGCTGCATAGTGAGTTTTGAGGCCAGTCTGGGTAAAACAAACACGCAAAAATAGCCTAACCTGTTCTAGGCACTGGGAGTGTTTAACAATGCAAGTGTGTGTGTGTGTGTGTGTGTGTGTGTGTGTGTGTGTGTGTATTATGTCTGTGGGAGTCAGAGGTGGACCTCATAGTTGTTCCTATCCACTGTGGGTGTCACTGTGGCCTGGTGGCTCACTGATTAGGTTTCACTGAAAGGCATATGAGGTCCTAGGGTCTTTCTGTGTTCACTCCCAATGCTGAGGTTACAAACCGGCACCATCAGATATGGCTTTTTTTTTTTTTTAAATGTGGCTGATGGAGCTTGAGCTCATGCCCTCATGCTCATGTACCAGACACTGTACAGAGTGCAACCACACAGTATAGGGTGGTGGTGTCTGCTGAGCACAATGGCACATGAATGTCGTCGACACTTGGGAAGTTGAGGTAGGAGGACTGCAGGTAGTTCCAGGCCACAGTGGACCACAGTAGAAGACCCTGTCTCAACAAGAAAACATTGGCTCTGAAGTAACAGTAATAATAACAAAGGCTAAGTAACATTTTTAAAGTCGGTTCTCTGGAAAATTATGCTGGCTGCTGAGTGCTGATAGAGGCTGGTTTTGCTCTTTTGTAAACTTAAATATATATTTATTTGTTTGTTTAATGTGCATGTGTCAGGGTGAGCATGTTGGAGTCAGAGGACAAACTGTGGGAGTCCATTCTTTCCTCCCACCATGTGGGTTCTGGGGATGGAACTCAGGGCGACAGCCTTGGCAGCTGTCTCCAGAAACTTTTGTTGCGTTTCTTTAGGTGAACCTAACACATATTGGGTTTTCCATTTGTGGATTAGAAACTTGGGACTTATTCACACTCACAAGGCATTTGTGCTGCAGAGCTGGTGCTATGCCTCCAGATTGATGCTCACACCAAAACAACGGCCTTGGCCCTTCCACCACCAGAAGCTGCCCCCCCCCCCAGCCAGGCCTTGGATGAATTACAAATACTGCAGAGGGCAAGAAAAAGTGCCAGACC
Source organism: Phodopus roborovskii (assembly GCF_943737965.1). Taxonomy (NCBI): domain Eukaryota; kingdom Metazoa; phylum Chordata; class Mammalia; order Rodentia; family Cricetidae; genus Phodopus; species Phodopus roborovskii. The sequence goes on from NW_026126418.1 coordinate 73,653,428, forward strand.
TGGATGCAAAGGGTTGTCAGGCCAGGCAGAGACCAGAGAAGAATTACTCTGGATTCGGGTACATTTTATAATCCATCAGAGCTGCAATTTATTTATTTATTTATTTATTTATTTAAGGGCTGTTTCAAACGTAGCTCTAGAATTCACTATATAGAATAAGTTGGTCTCAAATACCAGCATCTGTCTCTCCAGTGCTGGGGTTAAAGATATATATGTGGAGAGAGGAGAGAGAAGGAGAGAGAAGGAGAGAGAGGGAGAGAGAGGGAGAGAGAAGGAGAGAGAGTATATGATGTATGGCAGGGTCTCTTGTAGCCCAGAGTAGCTTCAATATTACTATGAAGCCAAAGATGACCTTGAAGTTCTTATCCTCCCACCTCTTCCAGAGGACTTGGATTTCAGCCATTCACCAACTCACTTGGTTTATGTGGTGCTGGGCATCAAACCCATGGCCTCCTGAAGTCAGGGCCAGAACTCTACTCACAAAGTCATATCCCAGGTCTAGATTTTGGTCCCAAGTTAGGCAGTGTCTTGCTTCTCTGATGCTTAGCATTTGCTCACGTGAAACAGGGGACTTTGGGGGCTCAATGAGATTGTGCCCATGAAGGAATGCTTGAGTTTGGACCAGGGCAGGCTGGCTTGGCTCCAGATTTCAGGGACTTTAAGTCGCTGAGCTGCTGTGGCCAAGGGTAGGGTTTATATGGGGGAGCAGAGCCACAGTGGGACTTGAATACCACAGATGCGCTATACCTGGGAAGGCAGTAAGAACCTTATGAAGTTTGGGGGATCTCTTGTCTCTTTATAGAGTTAAATATAGATTTCAGGCTGAGGTACAACCTTTACCTACCTTGCTTGAGGCCCTGGATTCCATTTCCATTACAGAGGGGAAAAGACTTTAGAAATCCTTAGAGGAATAACACCTGCTCGTTGGGGCTGCAGTCCTCAAAACAAGTTTAGCTATGTTTTTAAATGTCTGCTGGCGAAGGTTGGAATCAGTTGCTTCCAAACTCCATTCCTGCCCTGAAGTGTTCAACATTGAAGAGTGTCCAGATCTCCAAAATCCCCAAGCAATAACAGGAATCTTGGATTCTCAGGATTTCAAAATACCAAGCTCAAAAGTTCAAACTTTTTTGATACACCTGCTTGGAGCTTCAGGTGTATCTACATAAAATAATCATCTGGGCCCAGAGAGGTGGACTCACCTGCTTGAGGTCACACAGACTGGGAGAAGGGTTTGGAGGCCATATCTAATTTGTATGTTTGTTTTTTTCCTTAGAATAGGTCTCATGTAGCCCAGACTGGCCTTGAGTTTACCATGTAGCCAAAGATGATCTTGAACTTGTAATATTGCTACTTCTACCTCCTGAGTGTTGAGATTCCAGGTGTGTGTGCCACCACATCCAGTTTATGTAGTGCTGGGCAATTGCATGCTGGGCAAGCAAGCATGCTACCAGCTAAACCACATCCACAGCCTTCCAATCCAGATTTTGATTGTGTGATTACTTCTGTGCTGGCACTGGACTCAGTGCCTAACCCTTGCTAGGCATGCATGCTAGGCAAGCTGCTCTTACCTCAAACTCAGGTTTTGGGATACCTAGTTAAGAAATAGGGCGTCTTTACTGATTATCTTTACTAGGCAACTTTTTTGATTGAGTTTGGTGACACTCACAAAGTTCTGCTCAGGTTTTCACCTTGTATTCCAGACATCTCCACACAAGCCAGTAGGGGTCCAAAGACAAGGGCCCCAAGGTGGGAAGCCACGAGTTAGAGAGGTAGGTGAGCGGCGCTTGGTGCTCTAATCGCCTCCGGACGGTGGCACTGCCAGAATCAGCTAGTCTAACACTGTTATTCTCCATCAGGGATGAGACACCCGAAACCACAAAGGATTGGGTTAAACATGGATTTTTGTAGCTTTAGATCGAATTGAATTCAAAGTCCCTGCTGGCTCCGGGTCTGTGACCCGGAGGGGTGCGAGAGTGGCGAAAGCTGGAGCCTCATCGCCCGCTTCGGGGTCCCCAGTCCACCTCACTGCCCTGGGTAGTATCTTGGGGAACCCGTATAGGGGAATGGGGTAGTGTTGGAGGGAGGAACAATGGTCCCCTCCTCTCCCTCTCCCTCTCCTCGCTCCCCTCCCTCCCCAGCTGGCTGGAGGGTGGGGTCTCCCCGCCCCGCCTCCCTGCTCCTCCCCCGACCAGGCGATGAGGTAATCGCGCCGCTGAGAGGCACGCGCAGCCGGTGCCCAGCCCGGTCGGTCCCCGCGCCCCTGCCCCTTCGGCCTCCACCCCGGGCACGCTCTGGGGGCCTGGGTCTCCCGGCCGCACCATGACGGAGCGCTGCAGCCTGTGGAGTGCACTGTCCGCCGCCGCCTGCTGCTTCTACCGGGGCTCACTGGTGCAGGTGCAGGTGAGGGGGCGGCTCCGGGACCCGGGTACCCCGGTCACTGCGCCCGGTCGCTGTGATGGGGACCGCAGTCCGAAAGCATCCCTGCAGGGTTGTGCGTGCCGGGCAGGGGTGAAGGGAGGGGGCGGGGTCGCTCCAAGCTCACCTCGGGGTGCCCAGGGCGCTCCACGGGGCACAAGTCCAGGGGTCATTCCTCGGACTCTGGACTGCAAGAGACGCGGGGAGCGAGTTGGAGCTGGGACTCGGGTTGGGAAGTAGGCTTCCTCTAGTCCTCTATGAGGTCCCTGCCGCTGACCCGGGCCACCTGGGTCCCCATTGTACCAGGGACTCAGAGCTGGGGTCTGGGATCTGAGTTAGGGGCAGTATGCTATTGGGTAAGAAGCAGAGACCACGGTGTCGCCACCCTCCTGCCATCTAGGTGGGTTCAGGGTGCTGGGGGTGCAGGTCTCCCAGCCCAGCTGGCCCAGCAGTGCAGGAGCGCGCAGCGGCGGTGTGAGGGTTAAACGGAAGGGGGTGGAGGGGAGGACCCGGACCCCGCCTCTCTGCGGATCATCCTCCGTGGTGGCTGTGCCAGGGGTTTTGATACCTAAGGGAACTAAGGGCGTAGTGCTGGGCACCGGCTGGTGGGAAGTGACTAAGACCCTGATAGAGGTTCTCCTACTTCTGCCTCTTGGGCTTCCCAGGAGACTCGGTGCACCTCACTCCTGAGCTCCCCCAGCCTCACACACACACTCTTGCTCTGAGCCCGCCTGAATGACGGCCCCGCTGCCGGCGAGCGCAGCATCCCCATACGGGCCAATCAGGCGTGCTCAGGCCGGGAGGCGGTGAGATCATCTCTAGCCAATCGCAGTGCTCTGAGCGCAGGGATGCTGCATTCTCACCTAATCCTACCCCCCCCAATACACACACCCCAACTCTTGGGAGCTGAGGGCCCTAAGGCCCAGGGTGAGGAGGAGGAGTCACAAGGGTCCTAGGGCTTCCAATCCCCAGGTTTGTGGGAGATTGGTCCCTTCACCCCCAACTCTGACCTTTGCTTAGGGCTGGAAATGGGCGCCAATCTCCAGAACCCTTTTACAGAAGCTACTCAAGCCCAGCCAGAGGAAGCGACTGGTCCAAGGTCACACAGTGCTGTGTTCACATTCTTTGGGATGCAGTCTGTCCCTTCTCTGCTTCAGAATTGGGAAGGGAGTTCCAGTGTGTGCTCTGTTAAGAGTGGAGAATGGTGTGTGTGTAAGGTTGGGTACAGGATCCTTTCACTTGGCTCTCACCTTCCTAGAATTCTGTGTGGTTCCAAGGGGTGGGGGCAGGAGGCCTGGCCTGGTGTGAACACTTCAGTGTAAAAAGGAGGAACCTAATGACCCTAAGGAATAAGGGGACTCTTGGAGAAGTGTGGGAATCTGAAAAGGCCCAAATCCCAGCTTCGCCAAGACATCTCTACCCTGGTAGAGCATTGATTTCTGCCATGTTGTGGGCAGAGGAGAGGCCTTGCAGCAAGCCAAACCCCAGTCCCTGTCTACTGAGGTGCAATCAGATGACTCCCTTGGTCTCCAGAACTCAGGCATCTGGGAGCCCACACTACCACAGGCCCATTGCCCCTTGTTCACGTTTCTGCCCTAGCTGCCTTTCAAAGAAAGAGCCACCCTCTGCCAGGATTTCCATGGGTGTGCATCCTGTCTGGCCCTTTGGCTTTCCTCCCTTACACCTGGCCATTGACCACCTAACACCCTTCCTTGGTGCTTGGCCAGTGCCTCATGCTCTTCCACCACTGAGGGCCTCAGGCCACTCTTCACAGCAGAGTGAGGCTGACACCACACCGTACTGTTCTGAGGCTTCTGGGTGGTTCCCCAGCTCCCCAGACAGTGCCGCAGCTCTGCTGTACCATCCATAGACTGAATCTGCCCCCAGGGTTCCACCTTTGCCCCAGCTCCTCCCTGTCCACCTGGCTTCCATCCTCTGCTTTTCCTCAGCTTCCACCAGACATGGGAACACTGTGTCTCTGAAGGTGTAAACACCTTGAATTGAGTGTGAGGATCTGCATGGATCCCCCTAGGGCAGTGGGATATCCTGGTCACCTTGGACTCAAGCCCCAGCATAGTACTCAGGTTGAGGATGGTCCTTGTTGAATGAATAAAAACGGAGAGTCTAGGCATTACTGGAGCTGGGATCGTGGTTCTTGGGCAGCAGTGGAGATATGAACCCTGTGTGGAGTGTGGCTCTTAGGTCTGGATATGTTTGAGCAGCTTGGTAGACTCTAGAGTAACCAGGAAAGACTCCATTTCCTTGCCTTACCTGTCTGTGTGCTTCTGACCAGTTCTAGAATATGTGTCCTGGAACAGCCATCTTTAGGGGCTGGCAAAGCCACAAAGTGACAAGAGTCGCTGTGAGGTGAGGCAGATCCTGAAGTACCACTCATTTTACTGAGGAAAGAGTTAAGGCCCAGACTGCTCAGATGGGGTGGACTTGTCTCTATGATGGGGTGTGCCTGGTAATGGTTCTCTCCTCTGGCAATAGGATGCCTGGGGTTGGGTAACCTCTAAAACCAGGACTGCCCACCAAGGTGTCTGGGAAGGCAGAGCTCTGGGAATTTACTTCAGTGAGTGAACTTAGACTCTCCCCCACAGGGCCTGCAGTTTCCAATCTGGCAGGATCTCTTGAGATTGCAAGGGGGAAGGGCCTGGAGGAGTGCAGATGTCTGTGAGGGGTCCTGCCCCGTTATGGTTGCTTTCAGCCCTTCTACCGCATAGTTCACATTCCCAAATGTAGCCTCGTATGTTCAGCTAGTTGGTTCAGTTGCTACCTCTCAGTCTGACTTATAGACAGCCTCCCAAGATGGCCCTGCGGTCTTGTCTGTTCCTTGAGGGAGGAAGTCCCTAGTCTAGTCCCGATCCCTTGGCTGGCCGAGAGCCAGGGCTCTTTGGCGCTGTCCAGCACCTGGTGCTGACTGCAATGCCTTGTTAGGCTGCTTTGGCTCATCTCTCAGCATGGGGACTTACTGGGGAACAGGGTCTGGCATGCTTCATTGCACCCACCCCTTGCCTAGGTAAAATAAATGGATAATTTACTCCTACTGGGCTAGGGACCCATAGGTGAGTAGCCAGGGCAAGTGTCTTAGTGTTCTCAACAGTCACAGGAATAAAGACGATCTGGGGCAGGATGAGTTGAGATGAAAAAGAGAAAGGGTAGGGACTAGATACCAATCTTGCTATCCCTGTGCAGTTCTCCAAGGAGAAGTACATCCTCGATTCCTCACCAGAGAAGCTGCACAAGGAGCTGGAAGAGGAACTAAAGCTCAATAGCACAGACCTCCGCAGCCACGCCTGGTACCACGGACGCATCCCTCGTGAGGTGAGCAGGCCCCAGGCAGAGTCTCAGCCCAACCCCAGCCCAGACGCCAGTCACCAGAGAGTCTCTGGCCTGTTCATTGTGAGGATGAGACTTAGCTTTACCGTTTACTATGTGATCTTCAGAGAGTCACATCGCCTCTTCAGGCCCTGACATCCTCATTTGTACAATGGAGAGAATATCCCCTCCAAAGGCAATGTGCACTGCAAAGTGAGACCATTTCTCAAAAGGGAGGGACTATTGTGACGGTGAAATAAGTTAATTCAGGTCAGGTAGGATGTCTGGCGCCAGTGCATGAGAGCCCAAGGAGCGCTGTTCTTACTGTATTTCGTTATTCCCGGTTTATCGATCAGCCTCATGTGAGTTTGGTTAGAGAACAACCTTTTGGTTTTTTTGAGACAGGGTTTCTCTGTGTACCCCCGACTGTCCTAGAACTCACTCTGTAGATCAGACTGGCCTCGAATTCAAGAGATCCACCTGCCTCTGCCTCCTGAGTGCTGGGATTAAAGGCGTGCACTACCACTGCCTGGATGAGAACATCTATTTTTGGGCCACTTAATTTTGGTCATGTTAAGTATCTGTACTTAGGGAACTTTGAAAATCACAGACCTGGACTGATGGGTCATCTGGCCCTATGCCCCAACACAGGGGATCAAGTTTGTGGACATGGATAATAAGGTGGCAGCTTCCTTGGAGGCTGGTGGCCCTGAATGTGCACCGAGCATCAATCCTTTCAAAGAAATGCAAGGATGGAGTACTGTACAGAAACACAGGTGCTCACCTGGAAGGGCCTGAGTAAAACCCTTGGGAGATGTGTGGATTCATCATCTGTACTCTAGGAAGAGAGGTTATCTCAAGGGAGCAGATACACCCAGAGCTGTCCTGGGATCTGGGATGGGTGGAGGAGTGTCTGGAACTCACTTTGCCTGGCAAGAACCCTGAGAGGGGCTGGGTCTGAGACCCAGGTCTCTGACCACAGTGATTACAACATTTACAGTCATTGTGCCCCATGTGTATTCCAAGTGCCACCTCCTGCCATTCCTGGACCTCTGTGCCCCTGACCCCATGGCGTCAGCTGCGGTGCCGCCCCAGAGGTTGGTTCTAAGTAAATATTGTGTCTGATATTTACTAACTGTGCTCTGGATGCTGTCTTTGCATCCTCAGTTCAAAGTCACCATGTCCCCTGACCCTGGCTCTGGAATTCTGGTAAGCTTAATTTCTCTGTACCTTCCGTAGGTCTCTGAGACCCTGGTACAGCGCAATGGCGACTTCCTCATCCGGGACTCACTCACCAGCCTAGGGGACTATGTGCTTACGTGTCGCTGGCACAATCAGGCCTTGCACTTCAAGATTAACAAGGTGGTGGTGAAGGCTGGTGAGAGCTACACTCACATCCAGTACTTGTTTGAGCAGGAGAGCTTTGACCATGTGCCTGCCCTTGTGCGCTACCATGTGGGCAGCCGTAAGGCAGTGTCTGAACAGAGTGGGGCCATCATCTACTGCCCTGTGAACCGCACCTTCCCACTGCGCTACCTCGAGGCCAGCTATGGCCTGAGCCAGGCCAGCAGCAAGGCCGCCAGCCCTGTCAGCCCATCAGGCTCCAAGGGCAGCCACATGAAGAGACGAAGCATTACCATGACCGATGGGCTTACTACTGACAAGGTCACCCGCAACGATGGATGCCCCAACAGGTCAGCCAGGTTCCCATTCTCCTGGTTTGTTAGATGGGGTATCAATAATGAGAAAGCTGGCGTGGAAGGGAGGCTCTGTGCAGGGGAGTGGGAGGCTGGAAGACAGGTGTGCACTAGCTGAGGGCACCAGTCTATACAGAGAATGGGGTCCATGGTCAAATTTACAGAGACCATGAGGATAAGCTGGGTTCTGGCCTGCATGTCTCTTCCTCTAGGGACAGGGAAGACATAGAGGAGTCCAAGAAGCCTCAGTTCAGCCAGGTGGCCCCAAGCCATGTTTCTGTGTCTCTGAGCCTAGGAGAAGAGAATTCTGGGTAGGGATGGAGATAATTGAGGGAAGAAGATAACTAGAGAGTAAGCAAGTGGAAGTAGATCTAGGGCTCTGCCCACTGCGGGTCAGGTTTGCAGGAGTCAGGGCCTGCTGTGGGTCAGTTAGGTCAAGGCCTTCTGGGCCGGGGTTGAGGAGCTGTCTATTCCACCTTAGCTCTTCCTTCTCCAGCTTTTGTGCTTGTCCTTTGAGAGACTGAACTTGACAGTCACTTTTTCTGATGTTCAGAGGGGCTGGGGGTTGGGTCCTGATCTCTGACCTCTAAGCTCATTGAGCCCCTGTCCACAGCACCTCAGTACCGCACCCTCGGGACGCCATCAGAAACTGTGCCCTCAGCATGGACCAAATCCCAGATCTACACTCACCCCTGTCCCCCATCTCCGAGAGTCCTAGTTCCCCTGCCTATAGCACGGGTAAGCTAACAGAGGGGGTGATGTTTGGAGCCCTACTGTCTTTGGTGGGGAATGTCTGACCTGTCTGTCTGTGCTCTGGAATGTGCTAGAAAAGCCTGTGGCAGAATTGCTGGTATTGATACATAAGCACCATCCATGGTTTGTTCATGCAGTAGCAGTTGATAGTGTTCCCATGGGTGCCAGGCAATGGGCACAAGATGGGGGTACTCAGTGTGAGTGCCAGGATGGAGGAAGCCTGCGGAGGTGCAGCATAGAGCCAGGGCTTGAGGCTGTGCTTGGCCACAGCAGGCAAAGTTCCCACTGCAGCTGCCTTAGCAAGGACCCTGGTAACAAGTCCTACTGTTACCTTAGACAAAGCTAACCCAGGCTGTGTGCTTTACTGTTGTTTGTTTGAGACAGGGTTTCTCTGTGTAACCCTAACTGTCCTGGAACTCACTCTGTAGACCAGGCTGGCCTCAAACTCACAGAGATCCACCTGCCTCTGCCTTGAAAGTGCTGGGATTAAAGGTGTGCTCCACCACCACCTGGCTTAATGAGACAATTTCTAAGCAATGCTGGGAGATGAAGGCAGTCCTAGCCTACCACTTGCAAGCTAAGTGACCTCAGGCATCTCTTACCTTCTCTGAGCTTTCTTTTTCTCAGCTATGGATTTGGGACCATAAAAGTCCTTACTGCCATAGAAAGGGACATTTTGTTTGTTTTTTTAGAAAAGGTCGCGCTAGAAACATTCTTGGCTAATCTGTAACTTACTATGTAGACCAGGATGCCCTTGAATTATAGAGACCTAGTTAGTTGTCTCTGCCTTGTGACTAGGGTTGCAGGTGTGAGCCACCACACCAGATTTATTGTTTTGTTTTAAAATTTATTTACTTATCTGTGCGTGTGTGGTATGGGGAAACACAAATGGACCACAGCACATGTGTGGAAGTCAAATGACAACTTCTCAGAGTGTTGTCTCTCTTTCCACTGCGTGGGTCCTGGGCATCTAACTTAGGTTGGTAGACTTGGTGGCAAATGCCTTTATTCGCTGAGCCATCTAGCCCCTCCCCCTTTTTTGAGACAGGACACTTCTAAGTATGTCAACTTGGTTTGGAACTCATGTAGCTCTGGCTGGTGTCCAGCTCAAGGCCACCCTTCCAGCTCAGCCTCCCCAGTCTGTGATTACGATGTATGCCACCATGCCTGGCTTTCACCTCTTTGTTGATGGTTTTACTATTGAAAGTGAGTCTCCAGCTCTTTACCAGCTCTGGGCACACACCCCATACCCAGGAAATCATTATAGCTCATTGGGTGACAGCTTTACAGGCACATAGACTCCAGTAGGCTTTGCTCTCCTGGACCACCTCTACGGCTTTTCTGATGTTGCAGCCTCTTCGGGACAGAGGCATGCAAGCCCATTGGTCCAGGAACTGCTGAGTACTGCAGAGGGTCTGCACCCACATGCTGCAAGGTGGGGACACCACCTTCATACACAGGATGGGGACTGTTCTTTGGGGAGATAGAAAAAGTGGGACCCCATTTTTAAGGGCAGCGGAGATAACTGGTCTTCTTTCTCCTCTCTGCAGTAACCCGTGCCCATGCTGCCCCCACCACCCCCTCCACCACAGCACCGCCTGCCTCGCCAGTTGCCCGACGCCCCAGTGAACCTCAATCATCTCATGGAAGTGCTCCTAAGCCTCCTGGGGAGTCAGACAAGTCCCATGCAAGCCCCTCCCACACCCTCTGCAAAGCCTCACCATCTCCATCACTCAACAGTTACAGTGACCCGGACTCTGGCCACTACTGCCAGCTCCAGCCTTCTGTCCGCGGCAGCCGAGAGTGGGCAGCAGGAGAGGTCCCCCGGAAGACTAGGAGCTCTGGAGAGAGGCAAAAGGAACTGTCAGAAAATGGGGTGCCTGACGGGGAGTGGGGCAAGACCTTCACAGTCCCTGTAGTGGAAGCCACCTCGTGTTTCAACCTGGCTACCTTCCAGTCACAGCTGATCCCCAAGGAGAACCGGCCTCTGGAGGTGGGCCTTCTGCGAAAGGTCAAGGAGCTGCTGTCGGAGGTGGATGCTCGGACACTGGCCCGGCATGTCACCAAGGTTGACTGCCTGGTAGGTGTTAGGAATGCATTTGGGAGGGACAGTGCCTTTATCTTCTGGCTTTGGGGTCAGGAGTCAAGATGGTGAGGGACTGATTCCCAAATCCCCCAAGGACAGCGAAGCCAGTGTATTTCTTGGTTCTGGGACTCTGGGCTTATCTACCATCTGGCACGTCTCCATTTTCTCCTTTTAGATTGTTCTGTTAGAATCTCACTATGTAGCTGTGGCTGGCTGGAACTCACTCTGTAGACCAGGCTGGCCTTGAACTCATTGAGATCCACTTGCCTCTGCCTCCCAGTGCTGGGACTAAAGGTGTGTGCCACCAGCCCTGCCCATTTTCTTCTTTTAAAAAGTCAAAACCAAGATATTCCTACAGTCTCTAGATGTTGGTTTGGAATGAGAGCTGATGTTTTGGGGGAACTTAGAGTGTGTCCTGGTTCTAACTTAAAGAAAGTCAAGTTCTGGTTTAGGGGTGAGAGAAAACTGCCCCACCCCACCCCCTCCGTCCCATGCCCCCTAGTGGAAACAAGCAAAAAAGTTCCCTCACCCATAAACCATCAAGGACACACAGTGTAAGGCTTTTACCTTGCTACGAACCCCAGTTCTTTCTATCTCAGTTTCTTGCTCAGTAGTTTGGGATGTATGCTGGTCTGAGAAATCAAGAAGTGGGAAAAGACACGGAAGGGATGTTGCTGGGACGGAAGGGGGAGAAACTGGGCTGCAGATCCAAGTGTATGAACTTGGGCAAGTTCATTCCCTCTCTGGGCCTTGTGTTGGCAATCTAGGATAATGGCATCGTGACTCTTAATCTTAAGTGAATATTTAACATGGCACATATCTCTGGACATTTTCCCATTCCCCATTTTACAGATGGGGGAACTGAAGCTCACTCAGAAAGAGGGAATCACTTGTTCCATGTTCTCAGTGGAGCTAGGATTCAACCTGGCCCCCCACTCCGCACCTCGGTCTCTGTAGTCAGGCGACCCTCTAAGATGAAGCTCTGACTCCCAGATGGCTTGGGCCAACCCTGACAGGAAATTAATCAGCCCTTTGGGCGTCTTTGCAGGTTGCTAGGATACTGGGCGTTACCAAGGAGATGCAGACCCTGATGGGAGTCCGCTGGGGCATGGAGCTGCTCACCCTCCCCCATGGCCGGCAGCTAAGACTAGACCTGCTGGAAAGGTAAGGTGTGCACCAGCCCATGGCCACCTTACAGCTGTCCCAGGGCACTGACCACTTCTCCCATCCCATTAGCCAGTCGCAGCCCCTTAGTACTCTGCTCAAAGCTAACCTCATTTCCAAAGACTGCAGCTTATCGATCTGTTTCTTTTCTCGCATCCGAAAGTCCATCAACCTTGGCCCCGCCCACCATTACTATCCACTGTGTTCATTCTAAAACTCTGCTCTTTGGATTTTGCCAGTTACAAGCCCCTCCTTCTGGCATCCCAATCCCGTCCCTAACTTACTGTCCAACTGGGTTCCCTTCACCTTGTCTGTCACTCTGGCTGCGCCCCTTAGTCCTTACTGTGCTTTCGGCCTGGCACTTTAAGACCTACTACGCCCACCTCCCACCCTGTACTAGGTCCGCTCTGACCCGACCTCTCTCACAGGTTCCATACTATGTCCATCATGCTGGCGGTGGATATCCTGGGCTGCACCGGTTCCGCGGAGGAACGGGCAGCGCTGCTGCATAAGACCATCCAACTGGCTGCCGAGCTGCGGGGGACGATGGGCAACATGTTCAGCTTTGCTGCGGTCATGGGCGCCCTGGAGATGGCCCAGGTACTGCAGGGTGTCTGCAGGAGGGCCGGGGCACGTTCCTTGGAGGGCAAGACTGTGCATGGAAAATACAAGAGTTTCCTGAGGCTCTCTTAGAGAGATGGCTCAGCCTTTAAGAGAGCATACTGTTCTTGCTAGAGGACACAGGGTCCATTTCCAGGCCCCACATTACAACCATCTGTAACTCCAACTCCCTCTACTAGTCTCCACAGGCACTTGCATGCCCATGATGCACAAAAACACACTAAAGCACACACATACACATAAGATAAATAAATCTTCTTAAAAATAGAATACACAGTGGTACCAGGTTACAATTTAGTTAATAGAGTGCTTGCCCAGCAAGACTTTGATTCCAGCGCCCTGTAAACCAGGCATGGCAGAGCATGGTTGTAACCCCAGCACTTGGGAGGTGGAGGCAGGGGGATCAGAAACTCAATACATGACACCCTGCTTAAAATCAATGAAGATGTACAATGTCTGTCATTTGATGAGTTTTCTGTACGCTTGTTACCCCCACGGCACCTCACTGGTTCTGGCTCTGAAAATGGGCCTCGTGAGGGAGATTCTGTATTGTCTATCTTACAGAGTGGGCATCTGAGGCAGAGCAGTAACTGGGTGGCAGGGTGTCTGTGTGTGTGTACGTGTGTGTAAAATTTGTAAAATGTGTTGCAATGGCTTCCTGGATGAATATGAAATAGTTTAACACCATTCCCATTTCATGAGTGACAACCAGGAAAATAACCATCCTGCATCTGGGCGTTTATTTAGTGGGTGGCTGTGGCCAGCTGTTCCTGGAGGCTCCTTCCCTAGCCGGTCTCTCATAGTCTGGTCTCCCCAGATCTCAAGGCTGGAACAGACATGGGTGACCCTGCGACAGCGACATACGGAGGGTGCCATTCTGTATGAGAAGAAGCTCAAGCCTTTCCTCAAGGGCCTCAATGAAGGCAAAGGTACCTTATATCCCCATCTTGCTGTGTGATTTTGCATAGGTTTCAACCTTCTCTGGGTTGCCAAAGTCTCTCCTGGGGTATTGAGGGTGAAAGCTTGACTTCTTTACTTTTCCCCATATGGCAGCCATGTACGCCCTGTCCATATCCAGGGCAGGGTCACCAGGGAAAGAAGGGACTGCCCACGTGACCTTGGTGCTCCTCATGGGGCCTTAGGCATCTCTGGGGCTATAGTGGGTGGCAGAGTCTTCAGGTCTAAATGCCTGCTGCCTCTCTCTACAGAAAGCCCGCCACTGAGCAACACCACGTTTCCACATGTGCTGCCATTCATTACTCTGTTGGAGTGTGATTCAGCCCCTGCTGAGGGTCCTGAACCTTGGGGCAGCACAGAGCATGGTGTGGAGGTTGTCCTGGCCCACTTGGAGGCCGCCCGCACTGTGGCACACCATGGGGGCCTCTACCACACCAACGCTGAGGTCAAGCTGCAGGGTGAGTAGATGCTGAGCCCAAAGGATCCCATCCTCCCTGGCTTCCCTCCACCTCCCTCTGTCTTATCTTCAACCATCCACTGACGTTTTCCACTCCTCAGACTTGGCTTCTGGCTCCCTTATCCCATTTTTCTTGTCACAAGCAGTTGGTGAGGATATCAGGAGAAGTAGGCTGAGAGACACCAGACACCTTTGCCTTGGGCCTCAGTGCTGTGTTCCAGGAAGTAAACTGCTGTCTTTGCACAGCTGTTTGCAAGGTGCCTGGCCAAGGCCCAGGATGAAGACAGACCTGCCTAGTCTTTGAGGAGCCTTGGCTGGGAGACCATAGAACTCTGAAAAAAAAGAGCAGAGAAAATAACTTCAAACAAGGCTTACTGCTTTGGGCATTATTTAAATCACAAAAAACCCAAGGGCTGGGGGGGGGGCAGTTAGTAGGGCGTTCCACTCTCATGCAAAGGATTCAATCCCAGCACTGTAAACACTGTAGAACCTGGGAGCCACCATACCAGCACTCAGAGGCCAGAGCATCAAGAGTTTGTTATCACCCTCAGTTGTGTACTGAATTGAAGACAAGCCTGGAAGAGAGGCAGTTCTTTAAGTTCAAGGCCAGCCTGGTCTATATAGCATGTCCCAAAGCCAGCTACGGCTACATAGGGAGATTGTCTCATAATAATACTAATACTAATAATAACAACACTAAAGATATAGAAAATTATCCACTTGCCCAGAGATATAAATTGTGAATATTCTGACATATCTTTTTCTTTTTCAAAAATAAAAGAATTATATGCACTTTAAGAATGTTTCTTAATGGGCTGGAGAGATGGCTCAGTGGTCAAGAGCACTGTCTTCTCTACCAGAGGTCCTGAGTTCAATTCCCAGCAACCACATGGTGGCTCACAACCATCTGTAATGAGTGATGGTACCCTCTTCTGACCTGCAGGAATACCTGCAGGCAGAACACTGAACACATAATAAATAAATCTTTTAAAAATATTCATTTAAAAATGTAACTTACAGAAAAACACAAGAAGGATCTTCTGAGATCTACTCCCAAATTTACAGGAATATCTTACTTTTTAAGGGCTGAAGTAGCCAAGAGGTTGAGTATTTGTCTAGAATGCACAAAGCCTTAGGTTCTACCCCCTGTACCACCCACACAATGAGTTGCAAGTAGTTGAAGACTAGGAGCCACCGGCAAGGCCATGCTCTTCAGTGTGTTTTGTTGGGTCCCTGAAAGGGTCCCTGAAGGATGTGAAGAGACCCCTGACCATGTCTGCCCCCACCCCCAGGTTTCCAGGCCCGGCCAGAGCTCCTGGAAGTGTTCAGTACAGAGTTCCAGATGCGTCTCCTCTGGGGCAGCCAGGGTGCCAACAGCAGCCAAGCCCGGCGCTATGAGAAGTTTGACAAAGTCCTCACAGCCTTGTCGCACAAGCTGGAACCTGCCATCCGATCTAGTGAGCTGTGACCCTGGAGACCTTGCCTCTCTGCAGCATTGGGGGCAGAGGGGCTCAGGACTTTCCCCAGAGCACCACAGGGACACTGTGATCAGCCCAAGAATGTTCTGGGTTCAATTCCAGGATCCCCTTGCACTTCCAGGGTCCAAATGGACTTTAAATTTCATCATACATGCACAGTCTCCCTTCCAGAAGGACAGGAACCTCTGTTTCCCCTACTGGCTTCTGCTGCCCCGCGTTTCTGCCGAGGTTCCCTGTTTTTGAGCCATGGGAGGCTCCACATCCCTCCTCTTTCCTCCAGGTCTCCATCTTGCTGTAAATAAGTCTGATGTGTAAATACATGTACAGAAACGATGTTCTCTTTCATATAATAAACTTTAATGGCTTTCTTCCTTCCTTTCTTTTTTGTTTTTTCAAGACAGGGTTTCTCTGTATAGTTTTGTAGCCCAGGCTAGCCTTGAACTCACAGAGATCCGCCTGCTTCTGCCTCCTGAGTGCTGGGAGTAAAAGGCTTGTGCCACCACCACCCAGTTTTCTAATGGCTGTTTCTTCTGTCCTGTGAGGCCTGGGTAGAAAGAAACAGTTTCGTTGGTAAACGGTGAAAAACTTCACTGGATACCTGGTTAGGACCAAGGACTGTCCAGATTATCCAGAGAGCCAGAGTTACAGTAGACAAGATGCCACTCCGACAACCAAAGCTCATGCATTAGCAGGGGAGACAATCAGTCTAAGCCAGGGCAGGAAGTCAGGGCCCACTCCTCATTCTTCTCTGAGTTCAGGGCCTGTCCAGAGAAGCATAAACAAGCAAAAAGCCCAGAGTTTGGGGTAAAAGGGCTCTTAGAAGTTAGGATCTGGAGAGATGGCTCAGTGGTTAAGAGCACTGGAAGTTTCAATCTCCAGCACCTACATGGTGGCTCATAATCTCTAACTCTAGTCCCAGGGTATATGATGCCCTCTTCTGACCTCTGTGGCTACCAGACACACATGTAATAGCAAGACACTCATACACACAAAATAAAATTTAAAAGGAACGTAGTTCAGCTGGGTGTGGTAAGTAACTCCTGTCTTTAATTTCATCACATTAGTGGCAGAGGAAGGAAGATCTTTGAGTTCGAGGTCAGCCTAAGCTGCATAGAGAAACCAAGTTAAAAAGAAAACCAAAACAAAACATTTGTATAAAGGATCCCAATTTCCTTTAGAGACTGACACCTGGTGGGGGAAGGGACACTTCCTGAGCCATAACAGCAGAACATGGGGAATCATGGGTTGGCTGATGATGATCCCAGGTCAAGCCACCGGTCTGGAGCCTGTTCATTGGATTCATGGCATTGGAGTCACACACCTTTAATCCCAGCACTTGAGAAGCAGGGGCAGGCAGATCTCTGAGTTCAAGGCCCACACTGGTCTACAGAGCGAGTCCCAGGACAGCCATTGGCTACACAAAGAAACCCTGCCTTGAAATGAGACAGAAGGAAGAAAAGGAAAAGTTACACTTTTCTGAATTATTCAGACTTCTGAAACTGCATTACTGCCTTTTAATTTAGTTATTTATCCATTTAGTCTGTGTGTGCACCTGTGGCGATCAGAGGACATTTTGCAGGAATTGGTTCTCTTTACCCACTGCGCCATCTCGCGGGCTCTGCGGACTATTTTCTGGGCCAAAACAATGTGACCGCGTCTCATTCAGTATCACCATCCCTGGATATAGCAGGTGTTGTAACAGTAAATGTATGATGGCACCTGACACCCAGCAGACTCGCTAAAAAAAAAAAAAAAAAAAAAAAAAAAAAAAAAATCTGTTATGAGCACGTTTTTGTCATATAACTTCTTAAAAAGAGCTTGGTAAGGGTGCTCAGCAAAGCGTAAGACTCCGCACAATTTTATTGTTGTTGCGTGATCCTCTTAACAATCCTTTATTACTTCTCTGGTGACAGCCCCTAGTTACTCGTGACCATGGAAACGCGGGCCACAGACTCGGATTGGGCGGTTCGCGAGCTCCCTCTGGAGACCTATTTGCGGTACTGCTGCTAGACAACTCCAGGTTTTAGAGACGCGAGGAAGGAGAGCCGGGAGTTGTAGGCAGTGGGCGTGACTTCCGCGGAGTGGTGCGTACCGGGAGCTGTAGTTTACAGATCCAGGAGGTGGGCAGCCTCAGACCGAAATCCGGCCTCAACCGGATGGCGTTTGCTAGGCTAGTCTGCCGGCCCTGGGGCTCGATCCTCGGGCTGCTCGGACTGGTCTTGGCCACCGCCACCGCCTGGGACGTGGCTTCTCTGCGCTGCAACTTCGGCTCGTTCTGCGAATGCGACTTCTGGCCCAATTTGCCGGGTGAGGGGTGGGGAGCCAGGGCGGAGAGGTGGGCAGCGGGAGCTCGCAGGGGTCAGAAGCAGAGAGCCTCCGGTAAGGGTTTGGGGGTACCCTGTGGAGAGAGGCTTATGACAGCGGCGCTCGGTGGTTCGTGGTAGGCCTCCAATGAGCGAACTCGTCGCCGGGAGAGAAGCTGCGAACGGGTCTGAGCTGAACCTGTGGCTGGCGCTCACTCGGGGCTGGTGCAGTCCAGAGAACCGCCTCGAGTGGGCGCTGCCGCGCTGGCTCTTGCTGAGGTGGGTGCTCCTGTCCCTCTTTTGGACATATTTTTTTCCTTTGAACATCTGCCTTGATGGGTTTTGGATTATTTTGTCTTATTGTTTTGTTTGTTTTTGAGACAGTTTCTCTACATAGCTCTGGCTCACCTGGAACTATGTAGACCAGGCTGGCCTCAAACTCAAAGAGATCCATTTGGCTCTGACTCCAGAGTGCTGGGACTAAGGGTTTGTGCCACCATGCCCGGCTGATGTTTTTTTCTCTGTCTGTCTGTCTGTCTTTCTGTCTGTCTGTCTGTCTGTCTCTCTCTCTCTCTTCCCCCCTCTCTCCTTTCCCTCCCTTCCTCCCCTGTCTCTGCCTTCTCTCCTCTCTCCCCCTCCCTCCCTCGCTCTGCAAGTGTTTCACCATGTGAGCCTTGTTGGCTTGGAACTCACTCTGTAGACCAGGCTGGCCTGTAACTTACAGAGATCCCCTGTCTGCCTTTCAAGTGCTGGGATTAAAGGCATGTTGGAACTCACTATAAACCCAGGGCAACCAGTCGTTGTTGGCATACACCTTGAATCCCAGCACTTGGAAGTTGGAGGCAGGCAGCTCTATGTGAGTTTGAGGCCAACTTGGTCTACAGAATTAGTTCCAGGCCAGGCTCCAAAGCTACAGAGAAACCCTGTCTCGAAAAACAAAACAAAAAATAAATAAATAAAAATAAGCCCAGGCTAGCCTTTGATTAGCTAGAATATTGCTGCCTCTGCCTCCCTAGTGTTGAGATTAAGACTTGAGTCACCAGGTCTGGCATTGCTTTGATATACATTCCTTCTGCGGCCCTAGGTCTGGAATGTGACCTGGCCCAACACCTGGCTGGCCAGCATTTGGCCAAGGCCCTGGTGGTGAAGTCACTGAAGGCCTTTGTACAGGATCCGGCCCCCAGCAAACCATTGGTCCTTTCCCTGCACGGCTGGACAGGCACGGGGAAGTCCTACGTCAGCTCCCTGCTGGCACAGTATCTCTTCCAGGGTGGCCTTCGCAGCCCTCACGTGCACCACTTCTCCCCCATCATCCATTTCCCACATCCCAGCCACATTGAGCAGTACAAGGTATGATGGGTGTGTCAGGGATCCCTTTTCTGAGTCCTAATCTAGAGGGCTCCAAACCACACAGCCTTCAAACCTGGCTAGAACAGAGCTCACCATGGTGTCATGGAGGAGCTTGTTCTCTCTGATACACCTGTGGACCAGAGACATCATGAGAGACATGGGGATTACACAGGGCAGACATTACTTACAGAGTACTTGTGTCTGCATTCTCCCACCCTGATTTGGTGCGAGCTCTGATTACCACTGCTCCTGATCCATCTTAGCTGTCAATACTGTGGGGCAGGTTCAGCCTTCCTGACACATATGTTGGTAGCTGTCATGAATAGACAATTGGGGCACAGGGATTTGTGTCCCTGCTCTCGTGTTGACTGGCTGTGTGGCCTTGGACAAGTCTCTGCACCTCTCTGGACTGCCCTTTTACCCTGTCTCAAGGGCTTGGTGTTCTCTGGAAACAATAGATCACTTCTCTGGGGATTTTTCTTGGCTTGGGAAGTTTGGGTTTGTGGGGGATGTCTTGGACTTCTTTGGAGCCCCGGTCTCTACCCCCATAGAAGGAGCTCAAGAGCTGGGTTCAGGGGAACCTTACTGTCTGTGGCCGATCTCTCTTCCTCTTCGATGAGATGGACAAGCTGCCCCCTGGCCTGATGGAAGTCCTGCAGCCCTTCCTGGGCCCCTCTTGGGTGGTCTATGGGACCAACTATCGCAAAGCCATTTTCATATTTATCAGGTATGTTCAGCGTCGGGGACACTTGCCAGAGATGCAGCTGTCCAACTTGGGCCTGTGCTCCCAGCAGGGTACTCTTCCCCAGAGCCCACATAGGCTCTCCTAGCTCCTCTCACTGTCCCCAGTGACTGTCACTAGAGACGACTGACTACCCTTAGACAGTCTGAAAGCCTGTCTGGGCTCTGACATTTAGACCCTTGTTGCTGTGTGGAACCCTGCCTGTTCATCCATCTTTGGTAGCTGAGAGGACACAGGCCTAGGAAAAGAAAGGGACCGGCTGCCCTACTTTCTAATCCCAGCCATAGTTCTAAGCCGTGACTCCTTAAGCCAAACTGGTGAGCCTCTCTGAGCTCTGTCCTCTGCTTCTGAAGCTCAGTCAATGCTAATGCCCCACTGTCCTCTTAGGGAAAACTAATTAAAGGGTGCATACATAAATAAAAGTATGTAGCCTGAGTGTGATGGCATGTACTTGTAATCCAACACTCTGGATCCTGAGTCAGGAGGATGGCTTCAGTAGCAAGACACTATGTCAAACCCCCCTCCCATCCCCAAATTGTTTTGTGAATTGTAAAGTGCATGGCATATACATGTTACAGAAATTTGGTTATCATAGGACTTGGAAGGAGAAGGAAATGGGCCACTTTGCTTACTAAGTCATGGGTTCTTATGATTTTAGCAATACTGGTGGTGAGCAGATCAACCAGGTGGCCTTGGAGGCATGGCACAGCCGTAGGGACAGGGAAGACATCAGCCTGCAGGAGCTGGAGCCAGCAGTCTCCCGAGCTGTGTTGGACAACCCTAACCGTAAGTTGGCTTGGGGACCCATCCAGGTGGGGCCTTCACACTTAAACTCATTGTGCTGGACCCCTAAATCTGAAGCATTGTCCATTGCACTATAGTTGTACCCATAAGCCTCTGCACAACCCGCTCTGTGACCTAAATAGAGCGTATAAACAGCCCCCACTTATGCTTGTACTACACCAGCACTACCCCAGTGGGGCATGAACTCCCGACTTCAGGAGCTCACCATTGCTTCTGTGCCTTCCTGACCTTCCCGCAGATGGCTTCTGGCGCTCTGGTATCATGGAGGGACACCTGCTAGATGCTGTGGTGCCCTTCCTCCCACTGCAGCGGCATCACGTGCGCCACTGCGTACTCAATGAGCTGGCTCAGCTGGGCCTGGAGCCCCAGGAGGAAGTGGTTCAGGCTGTGCTGGACAGCACCACCTACTTCCCAGAGGAAGAACAGCTCTTCTCCTCCAATGGCTGCAAGACAGTGGCCTCCCGAATCACCTTTTTCCTCTGAGAACTCTCAGTAGCATCAATGCCTCTTCTGTCTGGACAGAAGAAGCAGGAAAGGCCTGGGCGTCTCCCAGAGGGCTCTTTCCTAAACTGTCTGGCAAAAGGGGCCCAGAGCACAGAGCTAAGATGAAGAAGGGTGTTGGCCAGACCAGACCAAAGAAGAAAGCCCTGGAAGGAGTCCTCACCAGGAAACTCCTGCGCACCCCAGAACCTCACAGCCTTGCCATTGCCCTGTAGCCAGAGCCTTCTCAATGTGAACTGTAACTCAGGGACAAAAGTTCGTGGCTGCTTCCGTTGGGGGCTTTTACCTGCATGCCTTGCCTGGAGCTCCATGCCCAGGTCTCAGCCTGTGGCTGGCCCTGGAAACCCAGCAAGGACAGATTGGAAACCTCAGTTTCACCAAACAGGGGGACTCTAGCTGACACCTGGGCCTGAATTTCAAAGTTTTTAATTTTGTACAGGAAGAGGACAGGGATAATAAACGTAGCCATGGGATTGGAACATTGACCAGGGTTGCTTGTTGCCCTTGGAGGAGGCAGCTCTTCTGAAAGCTAGGGTTTGGGACAAAATGTTCTCCTCAGTGAGGCCTTCATTGGCCCTTTCAGGGAGCAGTATAGTTGTTAGAGGTGGGTGAAACTTCCGCCTTACTGGGGCTTGGATTCTGGTCCTCAGAATACTTGGGTTTGCTGAGATGTAAGCTCAGCTCCAAGGGGTCAATATTGCTGGAACTTGTTGCTGTACTGTCAGTGTAGCTTGAGGTATCCTCAGTCTTGCCGGGCACTGGACTCTGGTCCTGGGCCTCACTGGAACTACTGATCTTCCCACTCCGGACATTGGAAAGCTCACTGAAAGTCTTTCTTAGTTTCTGGCTGTTGCCCTTGGTCTTGGGTTTCCATCTCTGGGCGTGAATAGCTTTGGCTCTTCTGAGCCTCTGTCTCGGGCTCAGGGCAGGCCTATTCTTGCTAGGCTTTGGGTCCTCAGTGGCTTCTGATACGCTAGAGCTCTGGCTGGGGTCCTGTCTTCCTGGGCTTTGGGGAGGCTCTGTCTTCCTGGGCTTGGGCTTTGGGCTTTGGGCGGCCTCTGCCTTGCTGGAGTGGTGTCTTTGACCATAGTCAGGTATGCTCTCAGTCAAGCTCTGGTGTAGGTACTCAAAGACCTGGGTGACCTTTGGGGCACTGCTCTGGTCTAGGCTCTCTCTGTACTTCCTGGGGTTTGAGTGCCGAGGCAGTGAGTATTCAGATGTAGTTGTGTTGGAAGTGCTCCTGTACTCCTGACTGGCTGACATCTCTGTTCCTGAGGTGCTTGGGCTTAGGACTGAGAAAGTGCGGAGAGTAGGCGTTAGGCCTGCCTGCCTCTCCAGGCAGCTCTTGGAAAAGGAAGTTTCTAGGCCACATCCAGTCATAGCTGGATCCTCCCAGCTGCCACCAGGCCCACCTCCTCCAGGCCCACCTTCTCCATGTGCCTGGCTCTGCACAGAATGAGAAGGGTTGTCCACCCTGCCCTCTCTTCTGGCTCTCCCCTGCCCTGTTCTCACACAAGCCTCCCAACTCTACCCCAGCTGTGGCCTGCCCACCCCTGATTATACACAGCTGCCTCCTACATCATATTCTACTCCTTGAGGTCCACCTTGAGTTCTTGAAAGGTCTAATCACGCCCCTGCCTTCTTACCCTGGTCCCATGCACCTGGCTGGCTTGTTCCCCTAGCTGACTTAGGGTTCACATCCTTGGACAAAGACTGGGCCACTCATCCCTACCACCAGTTATTAGGCACAAGCCTGTCTCAGGGTACTTGGACCACCACAGAGCAGTTTGGAGATGATAACCAAATAGAACCACCACCCTGCACCAAGGGGCACTGGGGACAGTCTTCTCTGTTGCTGTCACCCCACACCAGAGCTTTCTGGGGAACAGCTTTCTTGCTTTGCCCTTTCAGACCCTCATGGATGGTGATAGCAAAATTGGAAGTCAAACCTGTTGGATATGCATGAGGTGTGTGGCTTAGTTCAGGGACACACTGAAGAGCAGAGAGAAAAAGGACAGGTTTTGGAGAGAGAGGTGGGGAGTGGGCTTGAGGGTAACTGGTCCCTGCCCTGTGCTGGGCACCATCCCACTTAGTCCTGACCACACGCCTCATGGGGTGTCGGGGCTGTAACTTCTAACTTAAGAGACACTTGTGCGGGCGGGCAGAGTCAAAGCTACCCAGGGTAGAACCCAAGGTCCAGTGCCTGACCTCTGACCTCTCTGCTGCTTTGTTCTACTAGGCTTAGCAGGAACATCAAGGACTTACTGCTGAAGACTGAGCCTGAGGAGGTCTGGTCCACGTAGCTGTCTGACAGGGATGTCACCTTGGTGGGGAGCTTCACCTATAGCAAGAATCGGGCTGGGAGACCCTTGCACCCATAGCTATGTATCTGGAAGGTCACAGGACAGTCCAGCCATCTCCCCACCCCCACCACCAGAGACAGGGTTTCTCTGTGTAGCCTTGGCCTTGAACTCAGCTGCCTACCTCTGCCTCCAGAGTGCTGGGATGCTGGGAATAAAAGTGTGTGACACCACTGCTCCACTTATTTTCCACCTTTTTTTTTTCTTTCTGGTTTTTTTTTTTTTTTTTTTTTTTTTTTTTTTTGAGACAGGGTTTCTCTGTGTAACTTTGGAGCCTGTCTTGGAACTTGCTCTGTAGACCAGGCTGGCCTCAAACTCACAGAGATCCACCCACCCCTGCCTCCCAAGTGCCGGGATTAAAGGCATGGGCCACCAATGCTTGGCTTTATTTTCCACTTTTTGAAATGTGTATGCACAAGTGATTTTGTGTACACAAGAGTACAGGTGCCTACAGAGGCCAGAAGAAGGTATCAGATATCTGGGAGCTGGAGTTACAGGCAATTGTGAACAGCCCGAGGTGGGGTGCTGGAAACTAAACTCAGGTCCTCTACAAAAGCAGTATTGATTTTTAACCACTGAGCCATATCTCCAGCTCCTTTTTTTTTTTTTTTCTCACTCCAGGGGCCCTCTTTTTCCCAAGCTTAGAGTTCCTTATGGACTCTAGGATGGGTGGGAGCACCCAGGGGCTAAGGGTGCAGACAGGGGAGTAGTGGGGCTAGACTGGCATTACCCTGTGGATGTTGGTTCACATAGGGGCCAGGCTTCTGTAAACTAAAGCACTGAGCCCTGGGGAATGTACATCAGGACTGAGGAGGCCTGACGTACATGACCTCCTCCACCCACAATCACATCTGTAGGTGGGGAGAAAAGGTAAAGCTGAGAGGCAAAGTACAACAGGTGCCACATGTTGTCCATCCCCTTGTCCCTGGAGCTCTTCACTGTGTCCATCTCAGCTTATTTTGCACAGAGATGATGCCCACGATGATTTCAATGGATACACAGATGCATGTTTGTTCTTGTCTATTTAATGTGAGCTAGGAAGGGCATTGGTACAGCATTCACTACAGCTGGGTAGCATCTTTGAATAAAGCCTTGATATTTGTTGGCGGCAGAACAGGTTGGTAGACCAGGTGAGACGTTCCTTAAGTGAACTGTGTAAATGTATCACTTAGGGAAAGGAACCAGAGACAGGACAGCAGGCCACACTTGTTCATTTAAAGAAAAGGTAAACCTCACATATGGAGTTAGGAATTGGGGCATCCTTGTGCAGAAGTAGGGAGTGGGGCAGGGGCTTAGGAGGACACATGCACAGAGAGTCTTCTGGGAGCTGAAAGTGTCCACCTGAGTGATGAGGCCATGGCAGACTTAGTTTGTAAAAATTCAGCCAGCCCTTCACTTAAGACTTGTGCACTTAAAATTGGGTATGGTGGTTCATGCCTGTAATCCCAGCACTTTGGAGGCAAAGGCAGGAGGATTGCTGAAAGTTTGAGGCCTACCTAAGCTACATAATGAGTTCTAGGTCAGCTGGGCTACATAGCAAGACACTGATTCAAAAACAAGTAAGTTGGGGACCAGGTGTGGTGTTGCATGTCTTTAATCCTGGCCCTAGGGAGGTAGAGGCAGATTTCTGAGTTTGAACCCAGCTTTGTCTATTAGTGAGTTTGAAGCTAGCTAGGGCTGTGTAGTAAGAACCTGTCTTGAGGAATAACAATAGGCAGGGGTGAGAGATCAGTAGGCAAATGCTTGCTATGTGAGCTTGAGCACCTGAGTT
Organism: Phodopus roborovskii; assembly: GCF_943737965.1. Lineage (NCBI taxonomy): Eukaryota > Metazoa > Chordata > Mammalia > Rodentia > Cricetidae > Phodopus > Phodopus roborovskii. Next base: position 73,678,208 of record NW_026126418.1, read on the forward strand.
GAGCACCCTGCATACAGTCTGGGAGTGGATGGCTGTGTGCACCTGTAACCCAGCACTGGAGGGAGGGGAGGCAGGACCATTGCTTATTTCTGTATTTTTCAAGACGGGTTTCTCGGTGTAGCTTTGGAACTTGTCCTAGAACTTGCTCTGTAGACCAAGCTGGTCTCAAACTCACAGAGATCTGCCTGTCTCTGCCTCCTGTGTGCTGGGATTAAAGTCATGCAACACTACTACCTGGCAAAAGGATTTTTGAGGCTATATTATTCTCAGTAAGGTGAAACATGATAGAGAAGGAAGGATGACACCCAACCTCATTCTCTGGCTTCCATGTGGGCATGTGTTCTACACAGACTGCAAACATATAACATATCACACACACACACACAATATCTATATCTATATATCTATATATATATACATATATATATATATAGTCAGTGAAGACTTTATGAACAATTTAGTAAGGAAAGCAAGGCACAAGTGGCCAGTGTCCCAAGCAGAGTGTGATCATAGCATCATCTTACTAACAGAGAGGGGGTGGCTCTTAAAGATACATGAAGTTGCCTGTGCTCACGGGCCACATCTATGTCAGTTCCTTATCACTCGAATCACCCTTGGCTCTCTAGTTCAGCCTTCTTGAGTACCCAAGAATTTCTACAGCGAATCTAGCACCACTACCCTCTCCATCTGGCTCCTGCATCTGCCATCTATATGGGGGAAGGCCCTCATGTCCTATGTCACTTGAGCCAGAGCTACATCCCCAGGCCCCTGTGCTGAAGTTCTAGATGCACTGTGTTAATGCAGAGTGCAATCCTGGCACTTGTGAGGTGAATCTCTGAGTTTGAGGCCAGCCTGGTCTACAGAGTGAGTTCAAGACAGCCATGGCTGTTACACAGAGAGCCCTTACAGGGAGGAGGGGTTGGGGGAAGCAAGTCTGACCATATTACTCTCCTGCTAAGAAAACAGTCAGCACTCACAGGGCACCCTTGCTGTGTCCATCTCAGATGAGGTCAGCCACACTAGACTCCAAGGGTCTAGGCCCTGGCGTAGGTTCCACTCACCTTTTTCTCCTCTGTTCCCTTTCTCTTGAGTTCAGTCTTGTCTCTTGGGGTCTTTCCCTGTGGGATCTGGGAAGCAGCTACTTCCTCGTCTGGAATCTCAGTGAAAAGCTGCTCCCAATTCCAGGACTTCATCAAGGCTCTGGCTCTCTGGCGCTCCATTAATCTCTTCCTATCAAGTCACAGTCCCAGGACCCTTAATCAGTCTCTGGAATCCAGCCTGCTGTCCCCAGGGACCAGACAGTGCAGGCCTTATGAGGCAACTGGCCAGAGTTCTGAGTTCCCCACCTGCTCCCGCCACTAGCCAGAGGTCCCACAACCTTACGCCACAATGCTTTGTGGGTGGCTGGCCTTCGGACCATTTTCTATCATCCGACTTAGCTGGAGCTTGGCCAGTTGGGCCACTTGGCTATTAAGCACTTCCTCCACAGACATACCAGGAAAGAGTTTGGTCATCACTGGGCCCATCTGCCAGGGAAATGGTGACCAGAGTTGGACAATGAACAGGGGGTTGATGCTACCTTGCCCTCAGGGATGAACAGGGAAGGCTTCTGCAAACTTTCTAAACTGGGGCCTTTTGCTACAGAAGGAGTAGGAAACCAAGAAAAATGGACCGTTCCCTAATGGGGAGCCGAGCCTAGCTTCAGAGCAGCTGGACCTGTACAAGTCTCATTCTGTATCTGTGGATGGAATGGAGGGATAATGCTGGTGGAGAGGAGGGCTAGTGAGAGTATCAGCTCATTGTCACCCGTTTCTTTTAGGGGCAGGAACAGTAGTCAGTTGGCAAGGGTGTGAGTCTTCCTGGCTCAGCAGGAGCCCACCTTTGGATAGTTGGGGTTCAGGAGCAGCACAGTGGCAATATCCTGGCGGGCCCCCAAAATGTTCTGCAGGAGCTGTCGGCTCTTGGCCCGGTGCAGGTAGTACTGGGCCTTCTCAGGGTTGTGCTTTATGGCTGCTGAGAAGTGGTCCTCCGCTTTCTGGAACTGCCTGAGGGACATGCCCAAGGTTGTCGTGAGCTGGGCCACCCAGGAGGAATGGGCACCAAGCAGCTGAAGGAACACCAGGGGCCTCTTTTCCTGCCATGCTCCTCCCTCCCACTCCCAACCACACCCTTTGTGGACCTGACACTTTCGGATACTATAACTTTGGTGTACTCTGATACTTTCCGTTCTTTCTTCCTTTTTTTTTTTCAAGACAGGATTTTTCTCTATAACAGCTCTGGCTGTCCTAGAGCTTGCTTTGTAGACCAGGCTGGCCTTGAACTCAGGGATCCTCCTGCCTCTGCCTCCTGAGTGCTGGGATTAAAGGCATGTGCACCAAGCCCACTTTGTTTTCTTTACCTCAGGGTTTGGTTTTGTTTTTGAGACAGGGTTTCTCTGTGTAGCTTGGAGCCTATACCTGGAACTCACTCTGTAGAGGTCCACCTGTCTCTGCCTCCCAAGTGCTAATATTAAAGGCACGGACCACTACATTTATTGATAACATTTTTAAAAAAAAGATTTATTTATATACAATGTATGCCTGCACAGCACACCAGATCTCATTACAGATGGTTGTGAGCCATCATGTGATTGCTGGGAATTGAACTCAGGACCTCTGGAAGACCAGCTAGTGTTCTTAACCAGTGAGCCATCTCTCCAGCCTCTTGCTAACATTTTTTTTTAAATGTGTGTGGGTGTTTTGCCTACATGTATGTTTGGGAACCGTTTACATGCTTGATCACTTGGAACTGGAGTAACAGATGGCTGTGAGTTGCCATGTGGGTGCTGGAAATCAACCTAAGTCTAGAGGGATCTTTAGAGGGAGGCTTCTGGGAGAGTAGGTAGGCCTTGAAAATACTTTCTAAGGCCGACTGCAGGGGTGGCACCTGGGAGGCAGAGGCAGGATTATCTCAGTGAGTTGGACGCCAGCCTTGTCTACAGCCAGAGCTGTTACACAGAGAAACCCCGTCTTGAAAAACCATTAAAAACAAAAACAACCCAACAACAAAAACAAAACAAAACAAAGCACAACATCTCTGTCCAGGAGACAACTAATAGGTGGCTTCTGATAGGCCCATTCCCTGCCAGTCACCCTCCTTAGCTATGCCTTCACATCACACCCTCCCAGGGCACACCCCTCCCCACCCCAGACACCTTCGTGTCTGCTCACAGAGTCCCATCTTCTCCTGCAGCACACCCATTCGTAGGTTGGCTCTCTCGTCCTGCGGGCTCAGTGCCAGCGCCTGCTTGTAGTCCGCCTCCGCGAAGGTCAGGTTGCCCAGCTGGAAGAAGCAGTCTAGGAGAGGAGGGTGAGGTCGAGTTCATCCCCAACTCCCAGAGCAAAGCCAAGACCCAGCCTGGCTGCCTCGGGCATTAGCTAGGGCCTGACCACTCAGCTCACCCCCACGGTTGATGTACAGGCCCTTCTCGTTCTGCTCGTCCCTGATGGCCTTGTTCAGCAGCAGCACACCCTCCTGATAGGCACCCTGGGTGTAGCAGTGCACAGCAAAGTCATTGTAGGTCAGCAGCAGCTGGCGCTGTGCCTTCTGCACCAGGTTGTCTTGGCTGTCAGTCACCATGTCCAGTGCCTTCAGGAAGTCTTCCACTGCTGGGTCAAATTGCTGGAGCCTTCTGAGCAAGGTACCCCTATGGTAGTGGACATGACAGATAGCAGGGAGGACACAAGGTAGGGAGGACACAAGGACCAAAGCATCCTCTTTGGCTAGAAGGCCACTGCCCACCCTAGGCCTTCTGATCCATGATATTTGACTATATTCATGAATTCTGCCTCAAAGTCCTAGGTCTGTCCTCTGGTGCTGGCCCACTATTGCTGCCTGGACAACCTATTAGTCACTAGTGTTTGTTATTTCTCACTGATACTTTCCATTTGGGGATCCAGCCTCTACGTTCAGGAGTTAGCTCTCTCCTTCCACATTTATGTGGGTTCTGGGAATTGAACTCAGGTCAACAGGTTTGTTCTGCAAGCTACTTTACCCACTGAGCCACCTCACAAGCCTATGTTCGTGCCTGTGTGTACACACACTTTAGGCAACCATTTAGATAAAAAAAAAAAAAAAAAAAAACCAAACAGAATTAGGGAGATTGAATGGCACCAAATCCTTGGGAGACCAGATACAACTCCTAGTCTCATGCCCTCCCAGCATGAACTACTCAGCAGGCATGGCTGGGGCAGTATTCCCAGGTTATTGTGGAGACTACCTCTATGGGAGTCTATGGGAGACTACCCCCAGTTGAAAGCAGGTGAAGGTTATTAGGCACTAGAGAGAGAAACTGAAGCCTGGGAAGGGTCAGAGGCTCTCCTGAGACCATACAACAGATCTGCAGGAGGACCAGCTCCTCTCCACCCTGGTACCTGAAGAGGAAGAGGTTGGGGTCCAGGGGGTTGTTCTCAATGGCACAGCTGATACACTTCAGTGCCCGGTGCAGTTTTCCCTGCACAGCCAGGATGCTGGCGTCTTGGAGGGACTGCTTGGCCTGGTCCACCATCATCTGGAGCAGCCCTTTGGCCTGTGGGTGCTTGGGATCGAAGAGCAAGGCGCTTCGAAGGTCCTGATAGCAGAGCTTGGGCTGCAGGGGTGGAGGGTACTATCACATGGTACTATCACAGTAGGGGGTAGAGAAGGGCAGGCCTCTAGGTGACAAGCTAGCATCATACCATCCCTCCCATGTGCCCTGCATTACGGTTCTACATTCCCGACCTCTTGAATGAGGCAGAAACATTGAGGAAAATCCATCCCCAGCCTCAACATTAGTAGCTCCTTTCCAGGCGTGACCTCAGTGAGGTGGGTCAGCCTCTGGTTTGTGCTAATTTGTTATCTCATATCAAGAATTGTGTGGAGAAGGCAATCAATGTGCTGCCTCATCCTCCTCCTGCATCCTCCTCCACTCCCTGCCCTTTACACCAATAGCAGCTTTACACCAAGGACAGACTGAGGTCTGGTATGAGCAAAGAACATCCCTAGGCAAATGCTTGCCACTGTTGTGCAGTTGGCTGGTCACTCCACAGTCTTAGCAAGCCCCCACTCTCCTTTGGGTAATTGGTTGGAGGGCACACTGGGAGGACTGGGCAGTGTGAGAGGGTGGCTGAGATGTGTTCAGGTTGGAGAACCGGCTATATGGCCTTGATCAGGTCATCTCTGGGTTGCTTTACTGTTCACCTTCCTCCAAGGGGTCCCAGCAGTCTTGGGGATGAACCTCGACAAAGATCTGGGTTCAGAACAGCCTTTCATGGGACAGGTGTGGAGGTGGAGTCAGCAATAAACACTGATGGTTAATACACTCATGCCTTTGAAGGGGACTCCCACTGAGTCACCTGTGTGACACTATGTGACACTAAAGCCCAGCCTCTGACTAGAGCCTGTCTGGGTCCCCTTACTTAGTTACCCCCCCTCCTTGCCTGGTGAAAAGAAGTAAATCTACCCTTCCCCTTCCTTGCATCCTCTCTGGCTCCTCCCATCTGGTTGCACTGCACATTCTTCTGGAGCCTCTTTCCTTCCATTGCCACAGCACTGCAGGTCCACTCCTCAGCTAATCCCCCACCCCCATCCTCTTGCACTCCACCCCTCCCCATTGACAGTCTCCACAGCTGGAACCATTCCCCAGAGGTCACTGCCCCAGGGAACACTCTACCCAGGAAGACTTGCAGGCTCCTTCTCTCTGCCTACATTCTCCTTAACTTACTCCCTGTGACCATACACCCCTTGTCCCCAGGCTGCCCCTGGCACTCTCTGTGTCCTGGCTCAGCCCAGCAGGGAGACCAGGAGCTCTAGGACTTTTCCACTGTGCAAACAGGAAAAGAAAGCAGGATGCCAAGCATTGTGGCCCATGTCTTTAATCCCAGTACAGATAGGCAGATCTCTGAGTTCAAGGCCAGCTTGGTCTAAAGAGTGAGTTCCAAGACAGCTACACAGAAAAACCCTGTCTCAAAAAAACCAGCCCCACTCCCAAAAAAAGAAAGAAAGGAAGCAAGACAGAGAAGGACTGACTGCATCAGCTAATGTCTGTGGTGTCCTGGGTGCCACACAGCTGAGGGCTGGGGAGTCCCTGGCTGAGGACTCAGTCAGCAAACCCTTTACACAGGTTTGATCCCCATGTCCCAGTCACAAGCTCTAAAGAAACAGGGATAACATGATGCACTCACTCCCCCATCCCTTTCGTGGTTACCAGAGAGCACAATACTGTCTAGCACAAAGTGAGGGCTGAGGGATGAAGGACAGATACCTCAGTGACAGGATCCTCAGGCTCTGTGTGAACTTATAGGGATGAGACTTCCAACTGGCCTAGCCTCCTCTATGACCTTGGGACCCACTGGGGGCTCCAGGCCACACCTGCCCAGCCCACTGTGCACTACCTTCTGGAAGAAGTTGTAGATCCGGGCCCGGAGGATATAAACATCAGCAGTGGCCCTGCCTTGCTTCACCTCCCTGGTTGCCAGTAAGAGGCAGTCCTGATGCCGCTTGAGGGCCAGCAGGCAGGCTATGCTGGGGGCAGATGGAGGGCAGGATGCACTGAGCCTGAGGTAGTAAGAGGCTGCTGGGCAAGGGGAAGGTGCTTCACACTCACCAGCGGTAACTGAAGGAAGGGTTCTGGGGCTGGAGATCAGAGGCTTGCAAGAAGATATACAGGGCTTCCTGGAAGTCACACAGCTCATACAGGCACTGACCCTGAGGAAACAGGATGGTCAGTTCTGCTTTGAGAGATACCTGGGCAGAGACTTCAAGAGACAGACGGAAAGAGATGCAGAGCTGTAGAGATGCCAAGGGACAGAGGGACACAGCAACGAGACTGAGTGGGACAGTGGGTGAGAGCAGCTGACTTTGGCCAAAAGTTTGGCAGTGAGATGGCAGGTCACGGGCCCTTGACAACGTGGACAGTTATTTGAGTGCCTTGAGGACTGCCCCCTTCTCCTTCTCTTTTATTAGACAGTGTTTCACACTGTAGGCCACATTGACCTGGAACCTAGGCAGACCTTGAACTCAGTGTCTGGAGTGCTAGATTGTAAACCTGAGCCACCATGTCTGGTTCAAGGTTTCTTTTCTATTACATTTATTTGTTTTGAGTATGAGTGGGGGGCAGGCACCTATCCCAACACGCATGTGGAAGTCCTAGCTAACTTGCAGGAGTCAGTTCTCTTTCTACCATGTAGGCCTCAGATATCAAACTCAGGTTGTCAGCACAAGAGGCAAGCACCTTACCTACTGAGCCACCTCACTTGCTCTAAAGCTTCTTTGTAGAAACTGAGTGATTTGGTCTAACTGAGGCCCTTGCCTAGGCAAATGCTCTACCACTGCTACACCCCAACTCCACCTCTACCCAATATTTGGCCTTCAAAAAAAAAAAAAGACCCAGATATCGTTGAAACTATGGAGACACATACCTTTAATCCCAGCACTCAGGAGGCAGAGGTAGGCAGTTCTGTGAGTTTGAAGCCAGCCTGGTCTACAGAGCTAGTTCCAGGACAGCAAATTCTATGCTACTCAGAGAAACCCTGTCTCAAAAAAAAAAAAAAAAAATGTTGAGGGTAGTGAGATGACTCTGTGCATGCAAATGTACACACACACACACACACACACACACACACACACAAAATAAATATATGTAAAAATACATTTTAGGCAATTAACTTTTTACTTAGTACTAGGCATGGGACCCAGAGCCACTTGTATGCAAGGTAGTCATCCTTCCACTGAGCCACACCCCTACTGACACACAAATCAAATTTAAAATTTAGTTTAGTCATACTCGCCCCATTTTGATAGCTCAACATGTCCATATGGCTGGTGGCGACCCTACTGGGACAGTATAGAGTAGATCATAGCCTTACTGCAGAGTTCTATTTAGACACCCCTAGCTGTCTAAATTAGTAAACCAGTGAGGGGCAACAAGTGTGGGTGGGGTGGGACACAGACACAGGACCAGGAGTCCTCAGGCACTGAGATCGGGTTCCAGGAAGGCTCCCTGTGTAAGGTCTGCTCTGCTGTGTGGGTGGGAGCACTGGCACCTGCAGGTAGAGCACAAAGGCCAGTCGCTCCAGGTATTTGCTATTCTCTGGCTGGTAGGAGTAAGCCCTGCGAAGATTCTGCAGGGCAGAGGAGAAGTCGCAGAGCTGGATGAAGGCCTCAGCACGGAAAATATAGAAGTCAACCTGAAGGCAAAGAGACCCAGGCTGCTGTGTCCTCTCTATCACCTGCCCCTCAGAGCAAGAAGGGTGACTGTTCTGGTTCCTCAAGGCTTAAAAGAGTTTGATGGTCCTGGGAGGAAGGGCCTGGCAGGTGTGACAGTGAGGGAGGGGCTTCCAGTGGCCACTGTGACTCTCTCTCTCCTCTTACCAGCTTGGGGTTCAGGTGGAGAGCACGGGAGAAGAAAAGCACAGCCATCTCCCAGTCCTCTTGTTCTAGGCACTGATGGCCTTGGTGATAGCTGTAAGGACACATGAGTTTGGGCAGTGGGGCTGGTTTTGATCTCGGCCCAGCCTAGGAAGTCCTCAGGGCTACAGTGGGTTAGGTGGGAGGGAAGGCTGAGGTAAAGAGGCTGGAAAGTAAGCAGAGTTCCAGGGAGGGCAGGCTGGCCTTTCTGGATCTCTTAGCTTTTCCTCCTTTTATCCATCAGGGTTTGCTGAGGCCCAGAAAGGGACAGTAGCCAACTCAGGGCTGTACTCCACGTTAATGGCTGTGTGGAGCAGGAACCTGGGGCTGGGGGCGGGGAAGTCACTCACTACTCTCTGACTTTGACAGGCACTGTTGACCCTGTCATCCTTGGTTTCATATCACTAACACTGTAGAACACCTGGCTGGTCCCAAAGATACGTTGCAGGATCTTCTCTCGGGCCTCACGGACCTGGAGCTTTGGGATTTTCTGTGAGTGGGCATTGTCAGGCTCCTAGAACCAAATCAGAGGCAATAAGCTTGGAAGACCCCAGGGACCACCCCACAACACTTCTACACTTTTCCAGGGACTTTGCCTGGTGGTGGAGGTGGTGTGGGAAAGCCCCCTGGTAGAAGGCACACCCAGTCTGGGGTTCAGCTGGTCTTCAGATGTCCCAGCATGTCTCCAGCCCTGGTCAGGATCAAGGGGACGAGAGACCTCGTAGCCACTGCACCTCTGTTCTCCTCTTGGTTTTTGCCTGTTCTCACCTTTTGCTGCCCAGTATTCTCAGTGCCCCAGCTCAGACCCTACTCCACATCTGGGCTTTGAGGTTACTTGTAAATCCCATGGGACTCTCACACCCAGCAGGTCACACTGAGCAAGCACTTTGGTTACGCTTCCCATTGTCACCAGGATCAGGGACCTATGTATCATCTGTCCTAAGTCCTGAGTTTCACGCCTTAAAATCTCTCCATTGGGCTGAGTTGTACTGACTACACCTTTAATACTTGTGTAGGGTGAAAAGGACAAAGGCAAAAACACCTTGCCCTGAACTAGGCCCTCAGGAGACCTGGACCAAGGAAAAAAACCTGACCCCGGGATGGGACTGAAATCCCATCAATCCCTGAGACCAGGCTATAAAACCCACCAATCCCGAGCCACCCTGGAAATTTCAGCACTGCCCCCTCCCCAAGATGCAACTTTATCCCCAAGATATAAACTCTGTACCTAGTTTTGGGCTGCCTCTCACTCCGGAAGCAGCCACCCTTCTGGTTTTCCCTTCCTAATAAATCTCTTGAGGGAGGTTTGTAGTGAGGTGTGACATTTCTGCCTGAGTTGAGCCCAGCTGTAACAACTTTTGCCAGAGCCAGAGGAAGCAGAGTTGTAACACTTTTGTTGGGGAAACGTTCCCCTAGAGGAGCAGAGCTCTAACACTTTTGGAGCAGAGACTACACTTGCATTGGGGAAATCTGTAAATTGCAATGCTTGCGGTGATTTTGTGGTATTCCTTGGCGCCTGAGTGCCAGGATATTTTACCATCTGAGCTCCAACATTTAACAACCTGCACTTGAGAGTCAGAGGCCAGCCTGGTCTACATAATGAAACTCTTGTCTATAAAAAACAAAGCAAGCAGGGCAGTGGCGGGATGTGCCTTTAATCCCATCATTCACAGGACAGAGGGAGGCAGGTCTCTGAGGTAAAACCCAGGCTGGTCTACGGAGCAAGTTCCAGGACAGCCAGGGCTACACAGAGAAATAGGACAATTTAAAACCTCTCTGCAGCCAGGTGGTGGTGGCACACACCTTTAATCCCAGCATTCAGGAGGCAGAGGCAGGTGGATCTCTGTGAGTTCGAGACCAACCTGTTCTACAAGAGCTAGTTCCAGGACAGGCTCCAAAGCCACAGAGAAACACTGTCTCGAAAAACCAAAAAAAGAAAAAAACAAAACCTCTCTGCCCTCTCCTTTTGGAGGAGGAGGCCAGTCACTCTTCTCCCCTCCCACAGAACAAACGATGGACTCTCATAGGCCTTCCCAAGGGCTTGACCTTCTCTGCCTCGGTTTCCTCCTCCACCACCGCCTTCACCTTGCTGTTGTCTGTCATGACGTGTCTCCAGACCGACCTCTGTCTTGAGCCAACTCCCTAAATCCCTGCCTCAGTTGTTGCTAGGCACCAGCTCCAGGACGCCCAGAGTGCCATTTGGCCACGCCTCGAATAGAAACGTAGTTGGGCAGGCCAAGGCCTACGTCAAGGAAAGAACCGGCGGGCTGAGCGCACCGAGGCTGGGCAGGGTGAAAACGTAAGGAGGCGCGGACGATACAGGGTGACGCGACGCAGTGTAAAGCACTCAGAGGCCCTCCGTGGCCGGCGCCCCGCCCGCTTCCGCCCCGCAAAAACATGGAGGCCGCCGAACTCGGATTGGCCGTTCCTGGACATGTGCGATGCTATTGGCTTAGAGCTCCCTGACGTCAAGGGGCGGGGTCCTGGCTGTGAATTGGGGCAGCATGTTGTGGTCCGGCCTTTTTCGCTCCAGGATGCGGCGGAGTTGGGCCTTGAGGCAGTGCATTTCGGAGGCCCGGTTCCCCGGGAAGCGGTGGCTGGTGAGTGGGGCATGGTGACTACGCAGGGATTCGGGACTGGGCTCCGATGCTGCCATTGTTCCCGGGTAAACTCTCCCAAGCTCCTTGTCAGCCCCACCCCCTTTTTAATAGTTAAATTTTTAGGTGACATTTGTGTGTGCATGTGCCGTGTGACTGTCAGAGGACAAGTTGGGAGTTGGTTTGTCTCCTACCATGTGGGACCCGAGGATCGAACCTAGGTTAGGACAGCAAGTGCCCTTACCTTCTGAGCCATCTTGCCGGGCTCTTTGTCAGTTTTAATTTTTCTACTTAGTTAAGTAGATGACCGGTTCCAAACTTAGGAGTTCTGCTCCCGCACCAGAGTGCAGCACTCCTGGCTTTGTGGGATCGCCTGGAGTCCCCAGGCCCATAAGCGCTTCTTCCCGACCTTGATGTTCTTCTCCATTTCCTGAACACTGTTTTGGATCCTATGTGATATATTATCCGGTCTGTTTTCTGTGGTGTTGCCTGCAGGTGGCTGGCCTGGGGAACCATGGAATGCCTGGCACGCGGCACAGCGTGGGTATGGCAGTGCTGGGGCAAATAGCGCGGCGCCTGGGAGTGGCGGAGAGCTGGGCTCGTGACCCTCGCTGCGATGCTGACCTCGCCCTGGCCCCTCTTGGGGATGCCCAGCTGGTACTACTCCGGCCACGACGCCTCATGAACGTCAATGGGCGCAGTGTGGCCCAAGCTGGTGAGTTGTGGGCTTCATAAAAGAGTACAGGGACCAGAGAGGGGTTTCAACTGTGACATGTCCCTGGTGAGCCCCAGTTACTACAGTGTAGACTTGGGGAGGAGCCTGGTTTTTTTTTTTCTTTCTTTCTTTCTTTCTTTCTTTTTTTTTTTTTTTTTGGAGACACTATTTCTCTGTGAAACAATCCTGGCTGTCCTGGATCTCAGTCTGTCTGTAGACCAGGCTGTCCTTGAACTCAGAAATCTGCCTGCCTCTGCCTTCCAAGTGCTTGGCTGAGAGCCTGTTTGTATATGGGAGTCCTTGTGATCCCTCTGAGCAGATAGGTGGTAACTAGGGTGTTTCCCTGTGCCAGCGGAGCTGTTTGGGCTGACTGCGGAGGAGATCTATCTGGTGCATGATGAACTTGACAAGCCCCTGGGAAAGCTGGCTCTGAAGCTGGGGGGCAGTGCAAGGTGAGGCTGGCATGTGCTTAGGTTGGGGTAGGGATGCTGGCCTCTGTTGGGGTGGAGTAGGGTTGCTGAGCCTAACTATAGGCTGGGCTGCTCTGAAGGAACCCTGAGCAAGGGAAGTGAGGGGCCTGCCTCAGGAAGCACTAACTGCTTCTCATATCCCTTCAAGGGGCCACAATGGAGTCCGTTCCTGCATTAGCTGTCTGAACTCCAATGTGAGTTTCCCATTTCTGCCCTGCCCTGGGTGGGGGTGGCCAGCATGGTCCCAAATGTATCTCACCAAGGCCCCCTCATTCCTCTGGTACCACCACAGGCAATGCCGAGGCTACGGGTAGGCATTGGGCGCCCCACAAACCCTAGTATGGTGGCTGCCCATGTCCTGGGCTATTTCTCCCCTGAGGAGCAGGAGCTACTATCCCCATTGCTGGATCAGGCCACCGACCTGCTTCTGGACCACATCCGTGTTCGAAGCCAGGAACCACCTTCGCGCCTCTGACTCCAGTGGACATATCTACCTGTTTGAGTGCGTGCTGGTGCCCTGAAGCCCAGAAACAGCCACAGAACTGCCATGACACATTTGGTACCCACTGTTTATGTAACTTCTGGGTTGCCCCAGGCTACTTGCAGGTTGAAGGAGGGCCACAGTCTATTTCTTCTGCTGTGGCTTGGTCTCCATGTGCTACTTACGGTGTAGGAAAGGTTTAGGAATGCTGAACTTTCTGAATCTTTTGAGAGCACCAGATGGGCTGATCTGCAAGATTAAAAGATGCTTGCTTGAAATCTGAAGCCTCCTTGAGGCAGGGGGCTAACCCCATAACCCATTCCTTACCAATGGTGTGGGGATAAAAGGGTCTAGCAAACCCTCTCCCAAGGGTAGCATAGGAGGTATGTATGTCTTAGCCTGTTTTTGTTAGGCCATTTTACAGGGTGGGTGGGTCAGAGAGGTCCCACTAGCCTTAAAGCCACTCAACTCTACAGCATGGAAAAATTAGGGCCAGCTGTCAGCCTGCTGTCCCCAGGATTCCCGGCACTCCTACCTCATTAGTGTTCTGTAACTGGCAGATGCCCATCCGAGTGACGTATGAGAGAGACCTGAGGTCCTGGGGGTTGGGTGGGATATGGACCCGTCGAGGCACCAGCCCTAGATCACCTGGCTTATAGGTTGTGATGGCAGAAAGCTGCTGCAGCAGAGAAGTTGCCGCTGTCCTGGGTTTCTGGGCACTGGTTCGGCTGTGGGAAGGGATCCGGGGTCATCACCTCCGATATCACAAGAGGAGGCTGAGGTTCTGAGAGAGATTGGAGAGCTAGGATCTGCTGAGGCCCCCACAGGGCTATCTGCTCACCTCTCTTTGGGTGGGCCCTGGTGCTGCTGGTCCAGGTGGCAAGCCACATCCAGCTGTGGTTTTGAAACCATAGCTGAGCTGAGCAGAGCCAGCAATTGCTGGAGCAGCTCCTTGCGCTGCAGTTGGAGCATTAAGTCAAAGTCACCATCCTCTGTATCTGTTCTCATCTGTTGGTATGATGTAAGATGGAGTAAATACCAATAGCCCAGATAGCCATCTTCCAAGTGCTAGGATTAAAGGTGTGCAGTGTCACACTTCGCCTTGTTATTTTTAAGACGCTGAGTTGCTTAGGCTGGCCTCGAACTCAATCTGTAGACCCAGTCAGGTCTCTGTAATTCTGCCCCAGCCTACTCAGTAGCTGGTATGATCAGACCCAACTTTTTTTTTTTTTTTTTAAATCAGTTTTAATTTGCACCTTAAAGGAGAAAACAAGTAAAAACCAGTTTTATTATGCATTTTAAAAGAGCTAACCTAGCTGGGCCTTGGTGGCACATACCTTCAATCCCAACACTCAGGAAGCAGAGGCATGTGGATCTGAGATCAAGATCTGAGTCTACAGAGTTAGTTCCAGGACAGACTCCAAAGCTACAGAGAAACCCTGTCTCAAAAAACAAAACAAAGCAAAAATAAAAAAGCAAACCCAACTGTTGAATGGATGTTTTAGGTCCAAAGTCAGAAAAGGAGTCTGAATCTGGCCAGGAGGCTCCCTTAAGCTCGACCCTGTGGGTCCACTGGCCTCATGGTATCTCTTTCCACTTGCTCACTTGCACAACGTCCTGTAGGAGGGAGGTGGCCTGGGCCAGGACTGTTTCCAGCCTGTCCCGAACCTTCTGTTCCTCAGTCAGCTCCTCTTGTAGCCGGTTCACTTCTGCCTGCTGCTTGCTCAGCTGCTGTTCCAGCAGGTCTTTCTCACTTCTGGTCCAGGACAAGATAAAGCCCACAGCTTGCCCCATCTCTTGGTTCTGGCCAGCACCACCTCTTCCCCAGGCCCTGCATTTTCTGTGGAGCCCATCTAAATCCAGGCTTCAACTTGTCTGATAGACCAAACCCTGAGGCTATAGGCAAGGGAATTCCCTGGCAGGCGTCTACCTGCTTCTGCCCAACTCAGGCTCACCTCAGGGTCTGGTTGTCCTTCTGCAGCTTCTGGAAGTTCTGCTCCAGTTTGGACAGCAGGAGGCGCAGCTTCTCTGCCTCCTTTGTGCCCTGCCTCTGCTGGCGGCACTTCTCTGTCAGCATGAGGATGACCTGCAGCCGTGGGCAGGTGCCCATGTGCAGGCCTGACCTACGGTGGGACTACAGCCTACCTCCCTCCTGGAGATACAGCTAGGACTGGCTTCCCACATACAGGCAGGTCAGCACCACCCACAGCTAGGCAGTGGGATCCACTCAGTATGGGGGATTGAGAGCAGACTCCAGGTCTAGGGCCAGCATCCCCACAAGGAAAGCCTGGGCCCTCACTGCAACCCCCCACCCCAGTACCTCATGGCTTGGCTCTGGCACAGGGTCCACTCTCATTGCACACGAGGAGGGCATGGTGGTCATACCTTCTGATGGCCTCTGTTGTTTCTGGCCATGATCTCTTGGGTGTTCTCCAGAAGCTCCACCTGTTGGTACAGTTTATTCTGGATGCCCTTGAGCTGCTCATTCTCCTGAAGCAGTTGCACACCTTGCTGAGACACCCAGGACAGCTGCAATGTCACGTTGTTGTTCTCTAGGATGGCCCGCCTGGTTGTCTCCCACATCTGGTTAGTGGCCACCTTACGGAACTCAGTAGCCACCAGGTTCACACGCTGGATGATCTCTTTCCTTAGCCTGACCAGGAGGGAGGGATTGGAAGGAAGTCAAACAGATGAATATAAGTCCTTTTTTTGGGTGGGGATTTAAGAGTACCCAGGCTTTTCCTCAGAGGATCTGTGGGCCTTTGAAATTTGAACCATCCACATTCTTATTAAATAAACAGAATTAAAATATCAAGTGACAAAAGGATGGAGTGTTAAGTGCTAGCCCAGGAAACTGGCTGGGAGCTTACTCTTACCCTTCCTAGTAAATCCCAATAAGGGTTTTGGGGATAATCTTGGGGAGTCCATGGTCCCCATTTAGAAAGTGAGAGCTGGAGGCGGTGTGGCAGGTCCCCGCCTGCCCACCTGTCCTTGTCCAGCACAGACTTCTTCTCCAGGTTGTACACATAGTCCTTGTATTCGCCCTCTTGCTTCTGCAGCTGCTCCTCCAGCATCAGGTACTTGTCAGTGAGCTCCTCTTTCTGCAGCCGGAATTCTTCCAAGGCAGCCAGCTTCCCCCCTGCCCATCAGGGGCCACAAGGCTGGTTAGGAGCTGCCTCTGAGGGCCATGAGTGATACCCCTCTGAGGTCTCAACCTTGCCTCTGTCTTCCTGCCTACCTCCCCCCACACATGTGCTTTCCGCTCCAACAGAACTAGGCTTTCCATGCCAGAACTGGCCCCGCACGTAGGCAGCCTCTCTGGAGTGCCTTCCCACCCCTTCTGCTATACTAGTCTTGCTCAGCCCCTCTTAAGATACCTCCCCACATGCCAGTGACAGCTGCAGCTGAATCTGGGCAGACAAGTCTCAGGGCCCCCTTCCAGATGAGTGGCATAGACCCTCCATCTATTTGAAGCACTTCTCTATCTACAAACAGGGGAAGGGGGACCATTTCTGGCCTAGGGAATGCATGGGCAATTAAGGCAGATAGTGTTTGAAGTAGCATGCAGCTGTTATTACTCAAGGTAGTGTGTTATCCCCAATTCCCAGGTGAGGCCTTGCCTCACTGGACAGCTGTGGGTTTGGGCCCTGTAGCCTTCAGTGGCAAATTCACACAGGTGTGCTGACTGGTCCCTTGTCTCCTCACCTAGGGCAATGTTCTCTGTGGTAAGCTGGTCCTTGGTCTCCTGGAATTCATGGCGCACTTGGGCCAGCTGTGCCTCAAAAGCGTCCTTCTCCATCTCTTTTGCCAGCTGTAGGCTCTGCAGCTGGTCATTAAGGTCCGTGATCTCATCCACCCTCTGGTTGAGTGTGCGCTTGAGGAAGGCCACGATTTCTTTCTTGTTGTTGGCCAGCTGCTCGAACTCCTGGCGGAAGAGCTTCTCTTGCACAGCCAGCTCATCCCACTTCCGCTGATACCTGGGTTGGGTGGAAGTGCAGGGTCAGGCCAGGCCGGGCCTGGTTATGGGGCACCACTGAACCTGATCCTTATGTAAAGGATCCTCCTTTTGTTTAAGGGCCATTTGAAGTTCCACATTGTCTGAATCCAGCCTCATTTACTAATGTGCCTCATGCCTGGAGGCCTTAACCTCAACCCATGGTCAAGTCTGTGTGTGTGTGTGGGGGGGCATTTGTAAATTTTAAGAATACTATGTTTACTGGTTTCAAATGGGAGAATTAAAGCATTTGCAAAGTTGTATTTGTAGGTATTTAAGTCTTTTGAATGAGTTCTGTGTACAAGGCACCTCAGGATATGAGTGCCTATATGAGGAGAAAAAGCAGCCTGTCACAGGAGTCAGAGAGGCCAGGGTTGTCACCCTGCTTGCGCCTCTTCCTGGGCTTCAGTAATCCTGGCTGCACTTCTCTGGGACTGGTACAAAACAGGGAGACAACACAGGGCTGGCTTCCTGAGTTCACACAGAATAAACACCACCTGTGGTCTTCTGCATCATTAAACATGTGAACAGGGCTGCCTTGTATTTTGCTGACATATTTATTATAGACTTGTCTTCATGCATAGAAGCATATTCACATGTGTGTGGAGGCCAGAGGTTGACACTTTATAGAAGGAAAGTGAGACTCCACCTTATATATTGAAGCAGAGCCTCCCACTGGAGCCAAGAGCTCAGGAGTCACTGGTCTCCATGGTTTGCTCCCTGGGATCCTTTATCTCTGCCTTCCAGACTCTGGGATTACAGGTGAGCACCATGCCTACCCATTTCTGTGGCGCTGGGAATCAAATCCCAGTCCTCACATTTGAGTGGCAGGTGCATTAGCTGCTGAGCTGTAAGTGGGGGTGGGGCTCTGGGGCTGGGCCCCTTTATAACTGTTGGCAAGTTAGCTTTTTTTTTTTTTTTTTTTTTTTTTTAAAGACAGGGTTTCTCTGTTTAGCTTTGGCTGTCCTGGAACTTGCTCTGTGGACCAGACTGGCTTTGAACTCAGATCCTCCTGCTTTTATCCACCCTGGGTGCTGGGATTAAAGGCATGGACTACCACCCACCGCCCAGAGATTTTGTTCTTTTGAGACAGGATCTTGTCCGATAGCTCAGGCTGGACTAGAAATTATGGGGTAGCCTTCAAGCTGGCCTTGAATTTAGAACAATCCTGCCTCTGCCTTCCAAGTGCTGAGGCTGTAGGTGTGCACCACTGTCCCCAGGTCAGAAACTATCTTTAGAAACATTTTTAACACAGGGTTTACTGACTGTATGTGCATGCATGTGGGCCATTGTGTACAAATGGAGGTCAGGGTAGCCTGGTGCAGTTAGCTCTCCCTCTACCATGTGGGTCCTGGGGATGAGTGGCAAGTGCCACTGAGCCAGCTCACTGGCCTTAAAAACTAGTTTTAAAGTAGAAAAAAAATGATGAGCAAATGCAATGCCTCTGGTTGAGTGTTCTCTGAGATCTTTGCCACATACAAACCCAGCCCTAAGAGGGAATGCCTCATATAGGAAATTCCCTTTTTTAGTTCCCATTTAGGGAGCTGTAGTGGTTCACACTTGTAATCTCAACACTTAGGAGGATGAAGCAGGAGGATTAACATGAGTCAGGCTATCCTGGGCTACAGAGTAAGACCCTGTCTCTAAAAGTAAATACACTTAGGTAAATCTCTGCCTAGAGAAACACATTGGGTCTTGGCATAAGGAAAGAGGGAATGAGTGACATCCCTGGCCACCAGGGGGAGCCATTTCTAATTTTGACCACTGATTAAATTAATAGTGCGTTAAGATACTCTCTGAGCCTGGTGGTGGCATATGCCTTTACTTCCCTTTAATCTCAGCGCTTGGGAGGCGGAGGCCGGTGAATCTTTGAGTTCCAGGCCAGCCTGGTCTACAGCGTGAGTTCCAGGACAGCCAGGGCTACACAGAGAAACCCTGTCTCAAAAAAAACCAACCAACCAAAAAAGTCCCATTCTGCTTTGGGAGGGTGGAGGGGGAGGTACCTGGGATTGAGATGCTAGTTAGCCATATGCTCCCCATGAGCTGGGAGCTGTGAAGGGCTGGGGAGATCCATTCACCACTTACAGGTGGTACCTGTTTACTTGAGGAAATGGACAGGGCTTGAACATCCCATAGGAAGCCAGAACCCACTTCTAAATCTAAGCCTGTGTGGGCTTCTGGCCTGGCACCCTGGCATCCCTGCTGCCCACCCACCGGGCCAGCCGTTCCTCCAGGTCTTGGATCTGTTTGTGGTAGAATTCCTTCAGCTCCTCCACCATGGTTGGCTCTGGGGACTTCAAGGTCGCACTAGTATCCTTCTTGCCCCCTTTCTTCTTCTTTCCCTCAAACTCCTTGCTGCCTTTGTTCAGCTTCTTTTTGGGAGCCATGGCTGATGGCAACCACAGTTTCAAGTCCCCTTTAAGAAGCCAGGTGGTTGCTAAGGAAGTTGCTTCCATACATAGCAACAGACTGAGGCTGGGTATTAAAGGGCCACAGTTGTTTTCTGGATAGGGAGCCTATGTCTGGCCTGGGCCCAGCCTTTTACAGTAGGATGCCAGGCTCTTAGGTACAAATTTGGATTCCAGGAAGGCTGTCCCTTCCCCCAAATGGGAATAAATGATGTGGTATAAATTAATTGCAATCATCAAGAACCCTAGAAATCGCTACCCATCATTTTGGGAGTTTGTGCTAATCAGAAGATGGAAGTCCAGCCGAGTGGACCAGAAGAAACAATCACTGCCCCACCCCCAGGCTAGGATGCCACCATCCTGTCACTCCTTCTGTGTCCCAGCCACAGGCTGGAGTCTCGCGATTTCTTATCTGTCCATTGCAGACAAAATTCTTTCTGTAGCTTCGTTCTTGGCTGCAGCATGGTAGGGAGGGAAAGCCCCTGGGGTTGAGGAGGCGCATGCAGCCTTAGGATGGGGGACAGTAGGTATCGAGCTGACAGAAGATGCCCTAGCCGGCCCCTTGGCACTCTATCCTTTCAGCACTGGGTCATCTCCCCAGTCACAGTGTCTGCTCTTTACTCCCCAAGCATTCTGACTCCATGGAGTGAATGCCTGGAGTTACACACAGAGGGGCACCTTTGCTGAAACCCTGCCCTGGAAAGACGAGGAGAGCGACCACAGATCATGGCTGGGTCCAAGGGTTACTAGGCTAGTACCCTGGGCTTTTACCATGTTCTGGCCTGCTGCAGTGTCTTCCCCTCTGACAATATTCTACAGTTTTTGGAGAAGTGACCCAAGGGTCCCAGTTCTTCTTTGCTGTTTGGTGGGATCAGGGTGGAGCAAACTAACATAAAGCCTGTGCTAAAGGAAGTCTGGAAATACAAAACAAAAATAAGAGGGTAGCCAAGCGTGGCCATATACACCTGTAATCTCAGCTTCTTTTGGGGATAGGGGCAGGAGGAATGCAAGGTCAAGGGCAAGCGGGGGTCTGTCTCAAAATAAGAAAACACAAGCCAGTAATTTTGTCTCACAAGCCTGATGAGCTGAGTTCTATACCCAAAACCCATGGTGGAAGGAGAGAACTGGTGCCTGGAAGTTGTTCTCTGACCTCCACATGCACACAATGATAATAAAACATCAAAGAGTATGTGAACAAAGCCCTCAAAACAGCAGAGAGGCTAAAGGGCCATTCCCATTGTGTGAGGGACAGGAGACCTGGGGTGGGCAGGGAGGGGAGGAATAGACATATTTATTTACACTGCTTCAACAGTTACTTGGTGTAGAATTCAAGTTCCTGTGTTGGATCTTATTCCAGGCATTCTGGTGACAGGACACACTGGCTGGCTGAAGTCTTCCAGGAGTGAGCATTGTGAAACCCTGCAAACCCCACCCCCCCAAGCTTCAGCCTCCTCACCTGTAAAGTGACAGGGACCACCAAGCACATGCCTAGGAGAGGCCTGACATGATTGTGATACTGTCTTCACTACTCTCTGCCTACAAGGCAAGTCTTGATGGAGCTGGGTGGGATGTGCAAATTGCCACCATCTTGGTGAGTGGGCCTGCTTGCTGGGGTCATCTCAGCCGAGCTTGTTGACTGTTGACCTTCCCTCAAAGGAGGGGAAGCTGGCAGTGTGTCACTGGACCCACGTGTGTATCCATCCCTCCCAAGCAGCTGTATGCAATTTTGCCCTACCTGCATATGGCCTTAGGGTCTTAGGAAGGAGCTAATGTACATAGGCTGAGGAAGACTATGGGCAAAGGGCTTCATCTATGTAGTCACGAGGAGTCATCTACCTCAATTCTGGTGAGACGTCTTTGGGTTTCTTTCCTCACATTCCCAATTGTACCCCTCACTCAGGCTCTGTAAGTAGTAGGCTTAATAAACCCATTGGTTCCCTAGGAGACCTTTGATGGAATCAAACTTTGGTTTGTCATTGGTACCTTAGCAAGGTGGGCAGTTGTTGCCTAGTGTGAGCCCCTACCACCACCACCCTGGGCAAAAATGCTTGATACATGTGAAGAGCTGCAAAGTAGCCTTGGATTGAAACAGTCCTCCATGCAGCGAAGGTGTTGTTTTCTGTTACTGACCCGGGTAATGTATACAGAAGTTTATCTAGTTGATTTAAAAAATAAACAACATTGTGTGTGTACATGGATGTTTTGCCTGCATGTCTGTGTGCAGTTCCACGGATGCCAGAAGACGGGAGTCAGATCCCTGGAGTTTCAGGCGGTTGTGACTCACCCTGTGTGTGGGTGCTGGGGATCATAGTAAGTGCTCTACACTGCACTTATTAGCTGCTTTTCAGTGTGTTTTGTGGTGCTGGGATGAAGTCTGAGGCTTCACATGTTAGGTAAGTGTTCTCTGTCTGGCTTCAGACCCAACTTTCAAGTTCTTATCTTAGAGTCTTGAAACAGGGTCTCACTGAGGCTGACCTTGAATTTGCTCTGCAGCCCTGGAATTAAAATTCCTGTCTCAGCTTCTTAAACAGCAAGAATGATGAGCCTGTGCCCCTAGGCCTGGCTTAGTCAGGTGCTCCTGGAGGTCCAGGGGCCTAGCACTTCATGGCTGATGGCTGCAGCACTTGAGGAGTCTGCTGTGGGAGGCTGAGGCAGAAGCCAGGCTTGACTATATAGAACAGCCCTCTGGTGAAACCCAGGACCCTGATAACCCAGTCATTTCCCTTAATCTTTGCCAAGATTGCCACACTGAGAGCCAAGCTCCCCAGCACATGAATGTCCAGTGATAAGCCATATCCAGACCTCAGCAGGAGGGATTTAATGAGCCCCACAGCAGCTCTGTGCCCTGTGAGTCCTCGGCTTCGCAGTAATATTGACTTGGTGTCTACTCCTCCAGGTCACAGGCCACACCAGCTTCCAACTGGATGAAGCTCTTCTACACATGGGCTGGGGGGGGGCAGTGACATCAAATGAGGGACCAACATCTCAGTGCCCTGAACACACCAGAACTACATGCTCAAGTAGGGACGGGCCTGCAGCCTCTGAGGCATTCCAGAAAGAACAAGTTGAAAAGCAGCTGGCCGCATGTCTACGCAAGTCCTTATTTACTTTTACTTATTCATTTGACAGTGTCTCAATATGTTGCCTTGGCTGGACCTGGAACTCATGTTCCAAGCTGAACTCAAGAGATCCTCCTGCCTCTGCCTCCTAAGTGCTGGAACTAAAGGTAAGTGCTAGCATGCCCACTAAGGCAGCATTCCTGCTGCCTGAGGCTAGAGACAAGTTTTGTCCCTAAATGGGAGACAGGTACAGATGTGATGCTATGCAAGTTGCAATCCCCTGCCTCCAGCAGACCCAAGGCGCAGCTGTGGGGTGGCCAGCCTCCGTAGCTCCCAAAGTAAAACCAGCTCTGCAGTGGGCCTGGCACCATGAGTGAGCGATGATGTCTTTATTAGACTCAAATGCTGCAGTACAGGACGGGTACAGAGTGGTACATGGTTGTGCTTCCATACTTTAAACACTGAGATTTGAGAATTTCAAGTTAACAAGTTTCAAGACAGACTATTCTTTTTTTTTTTTTTAAATATCCTTTTGAGAAATTATTTATATAAATAACATAAAGGAAACCCCACATGTTCGACAAACAAGGTCCTGAAGCATGAGCATTGCTTGACCAGAAGGAAGGGACAAAAAAAGCCGCTACAGAAGAAATCAACCAGTGCTACTATGGTTGGGTCTTAAGGAAAAAAGTTCACTGGAGGGAGAAGGGTGGGGGCAGGACTAAGAACTAATGAGAGGAGGGAGACTCTAGAGTCAGCGAGGGAGAAGGGCACAGGTCACCTGTGGGAGGCGAAAGGCATACACCACATTTGCGAAGACAGCACAAGACACAGTAATACACACAAAGTCTGCGGGAGGGAAGGGCAGGGGCTGGGCTCGGGACGTTTTTTGTGACTTCCACTGCCTTTGTTTCACGACTACAGCAGCAGAGTGGTATGCTCAGAGCTGCTGTGTCCTGAGGATGGAGGCCATCCTTCCAGCATCTGCTTCTGAATTTTCTGCTTTATAGCTAGCTATGTTTTATACAGCAACAGTTTTAATACAAAGAATAAAGTGATCATTTTTCTCATACAACCATATGACATATGACTATACATTACACAAAATAAGATCGATGAAGTATCTTAAACTCTGACTGATGTCGCTCGCAGTCAGACAAGATCAGCAGAGTCCCCGTTCCTCAGGCCTACAACCCTTCTATATAGCAAACACCCTTTGACCAGAAAACCAAACCCATGTCTTCCAGTCCATTCCTGACCCTTGGCCTCTATCAAGGATGACCCTGTTCAAGTGAAGCCTGTGGAAAGAAGGTGGCTGCTTGTGCCTAACTCTTCTGTTGAGGGACTGAGGGTGCTAGGCATGCCGGTTTAGATGGGAGGACTTAAATCAGGTTACAGCACTGTGGACACGGATCGGGAGTAGTGCCAGGCTCTGACAACAATACTGGCTGGCACCCAGACTGGCTTCCTGTGGCCACCCTAAGCCCCCACCCACAGCTGCAAGAGGTCCTCTGGCCTCTGGAGGTGTCTGCTCACTGCCCCTTCCCAGCCTCTGTGCATGAGACTAGGCGGTAAGCAGGGACTGGAGAGAAAAAGATCACTTCCTCAGTGTGGAATATCTGGGGGACAGACCTTACAATTCCCAACAAGAACAGAAATGAACCCAAACAAGCCTTGAGAAACACACATCTACCTTTCCAGTCTCAAGCAATGTGCACACACACACACAGCACAGGGCTATGTACAGGTCACAGGGTCATAGATAAGGAAAGTCCACTTGTCTAGAGTTCTGGCGTTTCTGCAGTGTGGCTCTTGCACGTCAACTTCCTGTGGGATACGTACAGAAGATACTTTAAAAAACAACACGTTACTCTCTTGCTTTTCAAAGGACAAGATAGGGTGTCTTCGCGCAGGAGAAGAACTCAGGGTGGCCAGGGCGTGCAGGGCTGGGGAGGCAGCAGAGTAACCGAGGTGTGGCGCTGGGGAGCTGCAGAGCACTGTGGGAAGGGAGCCAGGGTTTTGGAGGGGCAGCTTATGTTTCTAACTGCTTATTTCTTCATCTGTTTTATTCAGCTTCTTCAGCGTGTCCAGCAGTTTCTGTGGGGTGAGAATGTGCGTGGACCCTGGGAAGGCAGAGAAGATAGTGAGTTCACAACCTACTGCAGCCTGGGGCTTCTTTCCGATTCTCCATCCCCCAACCCTTGTCTGGGTCCAGTGGAAGCTGGGAGGGGGTGGGGATGGAACCCTTGGGCCCTGTCATAAGACAGGCATTTAGGCTCAGCTGGGTCCTGGGCTGAACCTAGGAACCACTGCTCAATTAGAGCCCTGTGCCATCTGCCAGGTGTGGCAACTGTGCTTTCTTTATTATCTCTTGAAGTCAAGGTGAAGCCAGGAAGAGACATTTCAAATATGGCAAGGGACAGTGGCTAAGGTGAGAGGCTGGTAGGCATCTCTATACGGAGAGAATGGTGCCTCTTGGGCACGGGGACCCACTGAAGTCTGGGAGCCAGCATGTTGATGCTGGCACAGTAGGGGACCTCAGGTGTAAGAGGGAAAGGGCAGGGACCTGAGGCCTTACCTTGTGGAGACCTGCATTGTAAGAGATTAAAAATGCTTGCAAAAGTTTAAGCTAATGGAATCAGATATACTTCTAGAGCAAAGGTAAAAAAATAAAAATAAAAACATTTAAAAATGAAGGAAGGCCTTTTCATAGAGATGTAGGTGCACTAAAATGATGCATGGGCTGAGTGGTTTGGACATGGGCTTAATCAAACAGAATGGAGGTGACGGTCGGGTGGTGTGAGCATGAGGCGTGCATGCACGCAGCAGTGGGTGCAAAGCAGGGTCCTGGTGGGACAGGAGAACTAAACGAAAGATCCGTTCTTGAAAATGTGCCTCCCTGGGGACCTGGAAGCAATAGGCTGGGAGTGGGGTGCTGAGACCCTCTGGACTCCATTCCAAGGGCAGGCATTGGAGTTTGGTGCCTGTGCCTCTGACCATCACTTGCTTGGTGACCTGGAAGCTTCCTGGTCATTCTGGACCAGCAGAAAAGCAACACTGAGAGGCATCTCCCAATGTCCTGTCCCTGCCTGCTTGGAAGTCCAACCCTGGCTATGTCCTAAGCGTTCTCCTGCGCTGGGCGCCTTATAATTTAAGGCTGTTTTGTTACTGTAGCTCCTTAAGCAGAATGCATGTGCTATCATGAGTGCCTGAGATTTTTGTATGCTCCCCCCCCCCCCAATTCTGATGAAGCATGCCAGCTTTTGTGAGCTTGCCAGACTTTCTAGGAGCCCTGAGGCAGCAGGAGCCAGTGCCAGAAGGAAGACCTTCCAGATCTCCATTCCATGCAGCCTAGCTCTGGATCCAGTGAGGAGAGGCCTCAGGTTTACTAAAGTCAGCACGGAGCATACTGGCCAGAGAATGCTCTGTTCTCCATCCTGGACACTGGTCCAGGAAACTAGAAGGCCACTCTGATCAGAGGCCTGTTCCAAAGTGCCTCCCCAATCCTTCCATGTGCATTCAGAACTTCAGGGAGGTCAGAGAGATGTCAGGAACTTACTCTCTAGAATTTTCCGATACAAGCTCATTCCTAACTATTGGACATTGCTAGTGTTTACAGAAGAACACGTGTAGGACCGAATCTGGGAGAGCCCGTGAGGCCTTACTCAGCAATAGGCCAGGTCACCCAAAGCCAGTTCCTGACACCCAGCAATCTGAACATTTCAGTACTGCAGATGGCGCATGGTGCCACCAATACTGCAAAGTGGGCAAAATGAGTCATGAGCCTCATTCTGCAGCTCATCTCATGCTGGTCCCCAAGAGGTTAGCTGTGTTGGCCTTCCACTTATGAACTCTGAAACTCCTTTAGTCTGGTGATTATGAAATGCCAGCAGTGGCCTCCACAGATGAAGCTGAGGTCCAGTCAAATGACCATCTCATGCCTCTAAGCCTAGGTGATAGTCCTCTTGATTAAGGGCTCCCTGGAGCTTCCTGGGAAAGAAACCAACCTTCCTCTCTCTTTTATTTTTATTTATTTATTTATTTATTTATTTATTTATTTATTTATTTATTTATTTTGGAGTCAGAGTTTGTCTATGGAGCCCTGGCTCTCCTGGAACTAGCCCTGTAGACCAGGCTGGCCTCAAACTTAGAGATGCTGGGATTAAATGTGTATGTCAGTACCACAAGCTAAAAGGAGCCATCTTATCAGAGGGACATACAAAGAGGCTTGTAAGTCAGAACCAACAGCTCAACCCAGAGCACAGCAAGATGTACTCTAATATAAGCACACACAAAACCTACAAGGCATGTACACTAAAGAGTTCTCATCTAGCTAAGAGTTCTCCCTCTCTCTCTCTCCTCTCTCTCTCTCTCTCTCTCTCTCTCTCTCTCTCTCTCTCTCTCTCTCTCCCACTTTTTGAGACAGGATTTCTCTGTGTAACAGCTCTGGCTGTCCTGGAACTCTCTTTGAAGACAAGGCTGGCCTCGAACTCACATTGATCCACCTGCCTCTACCTCCAGAGTGCTGGGATTAAAAGGCGTGTGCTACCACCACCTGGCTGTTTTTCTTTTTAAAATTATTTCTATGTGTGTGGGTGTTGTGTTAGATCATATCTGTCCCTGGTGCTCAATGCACTGGACCTCCATGACTAGACTTAGACCGTTCTGAGTTGCTGTGAGGGTGCTGGGAACTGAACTCGGATCCTCTGAAGGAGCAGCCAGGGCTCCTAACCACTAAGCCACTTCGCCAGCCCCTCTCTCATTTGTCTTGATGTCTTCCTGGCCATCTTCTTGTGACTGGCACTTCTGGCCTAGATCATCAAGGT
Source organism: Phodopus roborovskii (assembly GCF_943737965.1). Taxonomy (NCBI): domain Eukaryota; kingdom Metazoa; phylum Chordata; class Mammalia; order Rodentia; family Cricetidae; genus Phodopus; species Phodopus roborovskii. The sequence goes on from NW_026126418.1 coordinate 73,705,182, forward strand.
AAGAATGTAAAATTCTAATCAGAAGACGTCACTCATGGGCAGTCTGGAGGGATGGCATCACTCCCCGGTGGTTTGGGGGGATGATCCATTCATGGGGCATGTGGAGGGATGGCTAGAGGGGACTAAGACAAGGCTTAGTGGAACTGGAGTTCTTCAATGGTCAGCTGCCTTAGGAGAACACTAGGAAGACAAAGCAAGGCACTGTCTCCTGGGGACTCTCCCTTAAGGTGGGGCCTCGTCTCCATAAGTGTAAGCAGCTAATAGTCTTTCTCCTAACTGCTAGCTCCTCAATTATGACATGGAGACTTTTTATTAATTATGAAAGCTTCACCTTATCTTAGGCTTGTTTCCAACTAGCTCTTACAACTTAAATTAACCATTTATATTAATCTATGTTCTACTACATGACTTATTACCTCCCTTCAGTACCATGTCTGATTTCCTCCACATTAAACCAATCAGAAGGTGCTTTTGGCAAGTGAGGAAGAACACAGACACATTTACAAAAGGATGATTCCAACATCAAGCTACAGCATCAAGGCTCTCCAAGGGTCCCTGTCTCTGTCCACCCAGATGGTTACAGCAGGAGAGACAGGAAGTTTCCTTTGCCTCTGGCCTCTCTGCTGTTAGTTAGAGCTCTGTAGCTTGCTATTGCTTCTTCTGTCTGTTTCCTTGTATGCATAGATACTTTAAATATTATTTATTTTTGAGACAGGGTCTCAGTCTGTAGCCCTGACTATCCTTGAACTCTCACATAAGTCAGGTTGGCCTTAAACTCTAACAGGTCTGCCTGCCTCTGCCTCCCAAGTGCTAGGATTAAAGTTGTATGACACCACACCCTGCTTGTTTATTTAGCTTTTAGACACACACTGCTTCAGTCTCCTGAGGCTAGGCTAACAGAAGTACAGCTCTCTGCTGCTTTATCTCCTACTGACCTATTTTCCAGAGAAAAGGGAGCACAGGAGGATGGAACAGAGGTTCAGTGTCATCGCTAACTCCCCTTTGTCTTGGAGATAACGCCCCCTACTGAGAGAAGTGGGCACAAATGGAGTAGCCTACTGTTTCTTCTTTTAACAGGAAACCCATGCTAAGCAAGCCAGCTTCTGGTGGTATCTAGTTCTGCTTCAGAAGGGCCACACTCCTGAGATCCACCAGAAGGATGGAGGTGTGGCTTGAGGCCTGCATCTGGCCCACTGAATTGGACCGGTCAAGGGACCCTTGGCACATGGACCCAGCCTCCCTGCTTTCTATTCTGTGGCCAGGAAATGTGAGGGACCAACTTGGCCACCCAGTCCTGGCTCTTGCTTCTGCCACTCCAACTTGCTGACTTACTGGGTCACATGTCAATTTACTGTAAAAGGACATTTTTAGAGCTCATGACAAAACAGGAATAAACACCGAGAAATTACTAACACAGGAGGTTCTCAACACACTTAAAAGTGTGTTGGCTAAGTAGAAGGAATGAGGAGGGTGTAGAAGAGGAGAGTCTGGTATGCTAAACAGACAAGGTTCTCCCCAAAACAAGCTTGGAGTGTCAAGAAGGGATTTGAGGGCTCTAGATCACACCAAGAAGCCTCAGTGAGAGAGAGGCGGGACTGTTCAACTCTTAAAGAGCTGGCACTAATATAAAAGCAATTTCTTCCTCCTTCTCTGTCTTCTTTTCCAAGCCTCCCTCATGGTAGGCAAACAGTCTACCACTAGGCTACATCCCTCTTTTTACTTAAAAAAAAAAAAAAGTTCTATTTTATTTTAATTATGCATTAGTGTGTGAGTTATGTGTTCATACATGCAGGCGCCCACAAATGTCAAAGACATCAGATCTCCTAGGGCTGGAGTCACGGTGCCTGTGAATGCTAGGGACAGAATCTGAGTTCTCTGTAAGAACAGCAGGAGCCCTTAACCACTAAGCCTTGTCTCCAGCCTTCTTTTTACTGTTTATTTTGAGACACAGTCCTGTTAAGTTGCCCAGGCTGGTCTTTAGCTCACTCTGCCTGCTGAGTAGCTGGGGATACAGCCTGCACCACCAGACTGGAATAAAAGAGGACAAGAGTGAAGATTCTGTAAAGAGCACAGTGTAAGAACAGTGGTGTCACCAAGCCTAAGCAGCTGGAGGGTGGCCATCCCTCCACACCGATGCCCTCAAAGTACCTGCCCTAAGTAAAGGTGTCCTTCCCGCTGCCTCTTGCAGGCCTGGAGTCCCCTCCACTGCTCCCGGTCACTCCTTTCTCACCCTTAGGCGTTATGGGCATCTCCCTGGCCTCTCTCTCTCCAGCACACATGCCCCGTGGGAGCCTGCATTTCACCCTGGGCAGCAGGCTTGGGCACCATGCCTCAGACATCCCTCAACCCCAGGTATCCTCCTTGAGGAGCATTCACACAGTTACTGTCACTTGCTTTCACCCCAGTGGCTGGCCGCTGTCTGATTGTGCAGCATTCACCCAGGGCTTGAGTGAGTGGGCAGGGGGAGCCCAGGGCATGAAGGCTGGACACATTTTCAATCGGCGTTAAGAACTGCAAGCATTTTCTTGGAAAAGGAAAAATCAAAGAAATGAAAAGAAAAAAGAGAAAAAGAAAGAGTGACAGGAAAACCAAAGAAAGCCCTTCAGAGCGGAAGAGTTTCTTTCTGTAATAAGCCGCCTTTACTTTGTTTCTTTGGCTCTCACTCCATTGTTGGAGCCTGATCCTCAAAAGATACCCTAGAGGACTCCCTGAAGTCGGGGTGTCTCAGGTCCATGAGGAATTTGGTGGGAGTGAGAATGTGAGTAGAACCTGTGGGAGAATAGAGGCCAGCTGAACAGAGGCACCCCTGGACATGCCAACGGAGGCCCCAGCGCCCACAGCCAGAGAGGCACTGAGAGGCGAGGCATGCATAGGCGCATGCACACACCCATGCAGGGAGAGCAAGGCATGCATGAAGCACGTGAGGCCACATAGTGAATGGTGGCTGTTTGTGGGAAGCCCCTCCATGAACCCACATGGGCAGCTCTCTGTCCCTGGGTCTCCACCCACCCTGCACAAGGAACCTTAAGGAAGGTCCAAAGGAGAAAAGAAGGGTTCCCATCCAAAGCCTGGCTGTGCCGGCTGCTGTCCAGGAAATCTGTTTGAGCTCAGGTCCTTTAACACATGCAATGCATACACAAGCAGGGAGCAGGGAACACCCATGGGGCCTGTGTCACAGACAGAAACAGGCATGGGAACTGGACCACAGATGCCTGTGGGAGCCAGGGAGGGTGTGCAGTTTCCGCCCGTGGGATAACCCCTGCGTGTCTGATACAGTGAACTCAGAAGCAGCTAGCTGTGTCACTGCTCTAAGGAGCCTGCTTGCTCGGACAGCTTGGGGTGCTGTGAGTTGGTCACCCAAACTGGATAAAAGAAAGTGGCACTTGCTGAGATGTCTGTAACTGCGAGCTGAGGGAAGCCTTGCTAGCTGGGCAGCTAAGGACCTCCTCTCCAGCAGTCCACACGGAAACGGCCCACGTGGCTCTCCAGAGGCCCTGAAGAGACCGCTTTGCACAGGTTCCCAGCACACTCCTAGGACCACAAGCTCAGGGCTCGCACTTTATCCAGCATGTGTTCCCACAGAGGGTGAGCCTACACAGGGCAGTGTCTGTGACAGCCTTCTGACAAGTGCTGGCACATAAAACTGTGTTGGGCCAAAAGGAAGACATCTTGAAGAACCCAGATTTTTCTCTCAATTGTCTGCCAGCCCTAGAAACTACAGATGGTCCTGGGACAGAAAGTAGTAGAGGACGGTAATGGCATCAGGTCCAAGGCCTGATGCACAGAATTGTGCAACTCGCCTCTCAGCACTGTTCCAGGCTACAAGAAGGTGCTGCAAACTCTGTTCTGCTGGGTAGTAGTATGGCTTGGGAGAGATCCACGATCCACTCTTGGTCAAGGTGACTCCATTTAGCAGTGTCAGTGTATGGGTTTGAGGATCTATGACCAGGTTCTTTCCATTCCAAGAAGCTGTCTTTCAGCAAGAGACACATTAGGGCAGAGATACCTAGCTTTTGCCATTCACAAACTGTTACCCAGGGCTAAGTTTTGCTGGGGTGAGGGAGGACCTAAGGCAGGATGCAACACAAAGCATGGGATGGAGTGACAGTGCACCGAGGCAGCAAGTCCTGCAGAATGCATGCCCTGCTCACCTATCAGCACTTCCCACTTGCCGTTGGCCTGGGTCACTTCGTAAGCGCAGCGCATCTCGTTCAGGCTCACACCTCCAAGGATGAAAATAATGAGGCGGGGGCCGCTTCGGTATTCCCCGGGGGCTTTATTCTTGTGCCAGTGTCCATAGCGGGCGCTGAGGGAGAGAGATCAGTTACAGGTGACTTGTCAGCGCTGGTGAGGTGGACTGGGCTGCAGGTGTCTGAGCTGTGAGGTACTAGACTGACTCATCTCAGTAGCTTTGCCTGGATGGCTCTCATCCAGATGTCTGTTTCAGTTCAGGCCTGGTCCTGAGCTTGCCTGGGACTCTGCAGCATATGTGTTATGGAGAAGCAGAGGGCTACACCAGGCTAGCACACTGATCACAGGCAAACGTGCAAAAGAGGCTTGCTGTGGGCCACGCTTCCTGATACTGTATCCCCAGGGACAGAAGTCAGAGTCTAGGGCATTGCTGAATGACATGGGACAAAACAGGACCACAGAGCACTGCTCAGGCTTTACCAGGGAGGTAAAGAGAGGTGAGCCTGAGGAACGTGATTCTTCACTAGCAGGCCTCCCTCTGTCCCTGGACTTCCTCAGTAGAGACCTGGACTCTGGCATGGGAGGCGGGCTGTCCAGGCTGAGAAAACTGGAAACATTAAATGGGTTAGCAAGTCCCCTTTAGATAGCAAAATGCCCTGTTTCCTCACTCATGACAGGAAGAACCTGGGTACTCTTGGGCTCTTCCATGTATAGCCAGCTCAGCAAGGGCATCACCTGGAGGCTGTAGTTTATTCCACATTCAGCAGTGGCCTTTTGGCATTTACTGCCATCAGAGGAGATGCCAATGCCACAGGAGACATTGCAGACTTCTGGCCCAGGCCCAGGTGGAGGCCAAGGAAAAAGCAGAAAGAAGCCAGAGACAAACCAGAGAAAAGGGACTTGCTAGTCATGGTGGCGCACACCTTTAGTCCCAGCCTTGGGAGGCAGAGGCAGGCTGATCTCTGAGTTCGAAGCCAGCCTGGTCTACAGAATGAGTTTCAGGACAGCCAGGGCTGCACAGTGAGACCAAACAACAAAACAAAAACAAGGGGTGAAGGATGTCACCCCTGAGAACCACAGCTGATGGTCCTCTCTGCTCTGTCTGGTGGCTCTCCAGGCTCAAGGCTCAGTCCCCAGTTCTCGGGAGCCACAGCCTAATGCTTGTCAGTTGCCAGGCTCCTGGGCCATTTCCACGCTAGGCTTTGTGAGTAGAACTGCTGTGGACACTGGAGTTTCACTATTAAACAGGTGCTTAGGGATGGTCAAAGGGACCTAAGATTAAAAGGGGCCGTGTAGCTCATCTGGCTGCAGATCATGTGTGATGGGGTAAATGCAGCAGGCCTGGCATGTTCAAGGATGACAAAGGATGTAGAGGCTGAGGCACACAGGGTGCATGGAGGAAAGGGGTGGGTTCTGGAAGGGCTGGGAGCCCAAGGGAGGACTGAATGGCTTGCTGTGAACCTGGGCCTGCTGTACCCTGACCATGATGTGTGATGTTGAGGATTCTGATGGTGCTGCCATTCACAGCCAGGTCACACAGACTCAGTGTTCTCTGCTTTCCCCACACATACCCACCTGACAGCGGTGGTGCTAAAGGAAGCAGAGGAGCGGGTAGAGATGTATGGGTAGTGCTTTGTGTCCAGTTTGTCTTCAATAGTGTCCTAGAGAGGAGAAGACAGAGATCTCTGTTTAAAGAGGCTGATAGGAGCTACAGCAAGAGGCTGTGAAGAAAGAGCCAGGCAGTGACCACGTCTGCAGCAGGCCCCTCCTCCCCTGCAGTGACCACATCTGCAGCAGGCCCCCCTCCTCCCCTGCAGTGACCACATCCCCCCCTGCAGCAGCCCCCAGGCCCCCCCACCCCTGCAGTGACCACGTCTGCAGCAGGCCCCTCCCTCCCCCTGCAGTGACCACGTCTGCAGCAGAACCCCCTCCTCTACTCCTGCAGTGACCACGTCTGCAGCAGGCACCCCCTACCCCTGCAGTGACCACATCTGCAGCAGGCCCCCCTCCTCCCCTGCAGTGACCACGTCTGCAGCAGGCCCCCCTCCTCCCCTGCAGTGACCACATCTGCAGCAGGCCCCCCCACCCCTGCAGTGACCACGTCTGCAGCAGACCCCTCCTCTTCCCCTGCAGTGACCACATCTGCAGCAGACACCCCCTACCCCTGCAGTGACCACATCTGCAGCAGGCCCCCCTCCTCCCCTGCAGTGACCACATCTGCAGCAGGCCCCCCCACCCCTGCAGTGACCACGTCTGCAGCAGGCCCCTCCTCCCCTGCAGTGACCACGTCTGCAGCAGGCCCCCCTCCCCTGCAGTGACCACGTCTGCAGCAGGCCCTCCTCTTCCCCTGCAGTGACCACGTCTGCAGCAGGGCCCCCTCCTGTGCCTGCTGCTGCTTCCAGGGGGCCAGTACAGACCAGGGGCAATGACACTTTTCCTTAGATTGTCTGGCCCTGCAGGTTACCCTAACTGTCCAACATACAAAGCACCCATTTCCCCTCATCTCTGTGATGCACTCCATTGTATAAGCCACGGAGGTTAACTACCTTGTACTCTGCCCACTAAATTTCTGACATACACTGTCAGCCTGGTGACAAGAGGGTCTGGGGAGAGCCTCCCCTGCAGTTTATTGAGGAGCCAATTGTCTGGTGGGTGGATTCCAGCTATCTCCTGCCACTTAAATCCATATTCCTCTTAGGAGTAGCATGAGAAGCCTACACAGGCCTCCTTGGAGAGCAGGGAGGAGGAGCAGAGAAGCAGGGGCAGTGCACCAGAGGGCTGCTTCCTCAGCTCCTATACCAGAAACAGGCAATTGGTTCCTGGATGTTTCATAGCCACCTTTTGGTTTGTAGGTTTTAAAAATAGGACCCTGACTCACCCTATATAAATACACTTCTAGCATATAATTCTTGAACAAACTCAGGGATACAAGGCAAGACCCTATTCTCTGGACTGTCACCTTCAACCTTAAAGATCTACTGGTGTGAGACTCTTCTACGTGGTAAGGGATGGGAATCCCACTGCGTCCATCCCCTGACAGGCAAAAACCATGGTGCCACAGCTTATTGTGAGCTTTGTACAATGGACATAGGGCACAAAGTGACAGAATTATCCTATTAGAAGATGACCCCAGGGTGGGACAAGTGATAATGGTATACACCCTTAGTCCCAGCACTCAAGAGGCAGAGAAGCAGGTGAATCTCTGGTCTACACACCAAGTTCCAGGACAGCCAGAGCGTCACAAGGAAACCCTATCTCAAAAAACAAAACAAAACAAAACAAAACAAAACAAGGAAGGGGGGGGAGAGACAGAGAGAAAGGAAGGAGGAAGGGAGGGAGAGAGGAAGGAAGGAAGAAAAAGGAAGAGAGAAAGGAAGGAAAGAGAGAGAGAGAGAGGATGGCAGGAATGAAGGAAATTAGATGGATGGATGGATGGATGGATGGATGGATGGATGGACAGACGGACAGAAGGACGGATGGACGGATGGATGACCCCAGGGAATGCAGCTCAGTTGGTAGAGTACTTGTCTAGCATGTTGAAGCCCTGGACTGATCCCCAGCACTGCATAAACTGGACATAGTGGTGTATGCCTTTAATCCTACACTTTGGGGACAGAGCAGAAAGATCAGAAGTTCAAGGTCATCCCTTGGCTATACCACAAGTTCAAAGCCAGCTTGAGCTTGGGACCCAACCTCAAAAACAAAAGATGGCTTAAACCAGGTAACAAGGATATATGTAAAGAGCATTGTTGATTAGCGCTTGGGGATTCAGAATGTAACAGGCTCTGTGAAGATAGATAGTCAGACATGTGAGGTGCCAGAGAGACAATGTGAGACTTGCAGAGATGGAGGGAAGCAGGACTCAGGAAGTGGAGATAAGGACAGGCTATTCCAAGGGACCAGTTTGAAGTCTGATCACAGAGCCCAGGTCTGACTGCTGGCACAGTCAGTGAGGGGCTGGACACTCTGCAGCCTCCTGTTGAGGCCTTTCCACAGCTGCCTGAGGTGTGATGTAGTGATGTAGGTGACCACGTCCCTAATAGAATGAACTTGGCATGCTGACATGTGCCTGGCTCTTCTGAGTACTGCACCAGAGGCACTTTACAGCATGGGACTATATACCCCTGAGACTGACTGCAGCTGTGGGCAATGGATCGTTTTATTTGACAGGAAAGGAGGGAACCTTAATTGAGAAAATGCCTCCTTAAGGTTGTAGGCAAGCCAACAGGACATTTTCTTAATTAGTAATTGATCTAGGTGGTGCCACCTCTGGGCTGATGGTCCTGGGTGCTGTAAGAAAGTGGGCTGGCTGAACTAGCCAAGACAAGCAAACCAGTAAACAGGACACTTCCATGGCTTCTGCATCAGTTCCAGCCTCCAGGTTCCTTCCGTTTGAGTTCCTGCCCTGAATGTTAGGGCTCATAAAGAGCAGTCCATTTCATCTTGCCTCAAGATCAGAGAGTTCAAAACTGTCCTTAGACCTATATAGGTCTAAAGCTGCTGCAGGATGTTTCAGGTAGCAGATGTCTTTATATAAATAACAACAGACTTGGGCTCTGGTGTGTTTACTCTTGACCCTGAAGGCCGGATGGCAGGTGTGGCTACCAAATACTTGGAGGATTAAGTCTGCATGCCCCTTATGGGTGATAATCAAAGTCTTCTGCCATTATCCCCACTTTTGGTTGAAAAATAAACCTGGGGAGTTCAGTCTGCACTGGATTTGCCCTCCTGATACTACCCAGTGTCTCTGTCTTTTTTCTTAATGTCTTTAGCTAGCCTTTCTCAATCCACACTCCCCTCTCAGGTACGAACCGGGCAAGCTGACTGGCTCCAACTGCAGCCCCCAAGCACAGCTTCCCACACCCAAACATCTTTGATGAAGAACAGTGATGAAGCATAAACAAAGTAAACCTCTTCCTTGCCAAGTTACCTTTGGTCAAGGTGTTTCCTTTCTTTTTTCAAGGTGTTTCTTTTTTGTTTGTTTTTTTGAGACAGGGTTTGGCTATCCCAGAACTCATTCTGTAGACAAGGCTGGCCTTGAACTCACAGGGATCTACCTGTCTCTGCCATCACCGCCCAGTAACCACAGCAATAGTAACCCAGTCTAAGATACAGCTCATAGTTGTTCATGAGTCCTCAGAGCTAGGTTGCTTTGGGATGAGTGACAGAACCCCAGAGGTCTGGGTACTTATCCCTACAGAAACTAAGTCATAGGGTGCCACTGCTACCTGAGAATAGGGGTGCTAGAACCTGGAACACTGGAAGAACACCTGGTTCCTGCTGCCATTCCCCAGACTGACCTCCATGATGTCCTTAATGATTGGGGTCCATCGTGAGAGCTGGTAGGTCTGCTCACTGATGCGCTCCTTCCGCTCTGGCTTGCTCCTGCGGCGCAGTGTCGACTGAATGCAAGCACACGTCAACTCAGGCTCCAGTCAGAACCACCTGGTCTCAATAACCCCCGAAATTCTCTCAGGGTCCCGCTTCAGACTTAGCATTGGCAGAAGTTCTGCCCAGTGTAGCCCCCAAAATTACCTCTTTAAGAGAATCTGAAAACAAGGGAGACTTGAGAAATTATGGTTCTATTTTTTGTGGTTGTTTTGTTTATTGGTACAGGGTTTCTCTGTGAAACATCCCTGATTGTCCTGAAACTCACTGTAGACCAGGCTGGCCTTGAACTCACAGAGATCCACCTGTCTCTCGAGTGCTGGCATTAAAGGCCACCACAGGCCCAGCTCAAAGCATGGTTCTTTACTCATGAAAAATGGCAAGTGCCCCAGGCAGGGGCTGTGGTGGTTTGAATCAGAATGGTTCCCCAACCGCTCATATTTGTAAATACTTAGTTACCAGGGAGTGTCACTATTTGAAAGGATTAGAAGGATTAATAGTCAAGGCCTTGTTAGAGGAAGCGTGTGTGTGTGTGTGTGTGTGTGTATGTGTGTGTGTGTGTGTGTGTGTGTGTGTGTGTGTGTGTCACTGGGGGTGGGCTTTGAGGTTTCAAAAGTCCAAGTGAGACCTAGACTTTGACTCATCCTACAGATCAGCTTCTTCTTCAGAACTAAATCTCTGACATTGTAAGCAAGCCTCCACTTAAATGCTTTATTTTATGAGTTGCTGTGACTAAAGCAATAAAAAAAAAAAAATAGACACTGGCATGATGACTCACACCTGTAATCCCAGAACTTGGGAGTCTGGAACAAGGGTATCACCATGAATTCAAGACCAGCCTTGATCTATAAAGGGAGACTCTGTCTCAAAAAAAGAAAAAAAAAAGTAGTTAAAAATAATTTGCTAGCTGGGTGATGGTGGCGCACACCTTTAATCCCAGCACTGAGGAGGCTGAGGCAGGTGGACCTCTGTGAGTTTGAGGCCAACCTGGTCTACAGAGAGAGTTCCAGGACAGCCAGGGCTACACAAAGAAACCTTATCTGGGAAAAACAAAAAAGACATCACACCCTACCAGCTTCAGGTCAGGTCAATGGAACCTTGTTGGTTTTGCCAGCTGTGATCATGGGATATCTGCTTCTAAGGGGAAGTACACAGTGGGCGCCTCCACCTGGGGTTCAGGGTGCTGTCTGACTCTGCCCACTCTCAGAGCACACTGAACTATCTGCCTGATGTCATTCTCAGTTCACCCCACTGCCAAAGGCAAAGAGCAAGCAAAAGCGTTCGCCTGACAATGTGGCGGTGCCACCCTTACTGGAGATGCGAAGTCTGCGTGTCCAAAGGCAAGGTCACACAAGCTATGGCAGGGAGACTGGGTGGCCCATTCCGGTGAGTTCAGAGACAGCTCAGCTTTAGAGACCACGTGACTCCCGACTTTGAAATCCACTTGATTGTCCTTTCTGCCCTCATCTCTGATTCTCTCTCCTCGTTTCTTTTCCTTCCTCCTCTGTCCCTCCCTCCCTCTCCTGATGCTGAGAGTGGTACAAGGCCACACTGTAGGGGGCTGTCAATCATGGATGTAGAGAGGATACAATATCCCCACCTCCCACAATCCCCCTGCCTATAACAGGCCCTTACGTCAGTGACGATGGGCACACCAAGGTGAGCCATGTTGGTGATGATCTCACTGTCCTCTGGAGGGATCTGGGCATGTTGGATGAGCTTGTTTAGGTTCTCCTCAGTGATGCCTGGGAAACAAGACTCTTGGTCACCACCCCTGACCCTTGCCATCCCCACCCTTATAATCAGAGCCAATGCTTCCCCTCTCCTCAGAGTCCCAGGTATTGTTTTGTCAGCCACATTTAAGGTGGAGTCAAAATAACCTTCCACCCTACTCTAGTCCTTCGTGTCCGTGGTGACCTGCCCCTTCCAGTCTGTTTCCATCTACCTGGCTTTCCAGCAGCCCATCCCTACTCTCACCCTGCATCAAAGTAACGCCAGACAAAAAAGTCTCTTTACCCATTTTTTTATACAACGACAAGGGTAAAACACAGTTTGTTTTAGACAGGGTCTCATGAAGTCTAGGCTAGCCTTAAACTTACTTTTGTAGCTAAGGTTGGCTTTGAACTCTTGATACCCTGCCTCCACGTCCCAAAGGATTACAGGCTGAATACCAGTTGTTGAAAGGTCTCAATTACTAATGAGGTGCAACCTGGAAACATCTGGCAGGCTGAGTGCTAGTCAGATGGTTTTGTCTGTCTGTTGTGGTGCCCATAAAGATGGCTGCACTCCATCTTGGCACAAGGACAGAGTTCAAAGCTGTCAGCAAGTCACAACACCTAAAGGTCAAAGGTGTGGCTACAGAAGGACGTTTTGGACTCTTAGTCTAAATAACAACAGACCTGAATCTGAGTTGTGGCTACTCCTGACCTCAAGGCTAGAGAATAAGAAGTTTAGAGCTAAGGTGTGGTTATTGAACCCTTAGAATAAGGGAGGAAGAAAAGTCTGTTTGTTCCATATACATGATACTGTGTTCCACTTTTTGGTTATGCTATATGAGAGTGATGAAAAATAAACTCATGGCATTTCAGTATTGACTGATCTGCCCTCCTGACCTTTATTCTGTCTCTTTATTATCTATAGCTAGCCTTTCCCTCATCCACACCGCCCCCCACTCAGGTACGGACTTGGAGCCGCTCGGCTGGCTCTGATTGCAGCCCTGAAAGGACCGCTTCTGACAGTCTGTGTCACCTGCTTCTAGTCCACACAGGTTGTGAGCAGATTCAGCCTGTGGTGCTTCTGACCTGGCCCCACTGCAGCCCCTGCAGAGGAGCCCCGGCCGCCCGCTCTCCCCGTTGCAGGACGGCCTAACTGGCCTCTGCACTGTCCTCTCCCATTGTCTCTTCCTCCAAGTGCCTACCATTCTTCAGGAAGATGTAGAGCAGGATGATGCGGATTTTGTCGTAAGTGCTGACGTTCGCATCCAGCAGGATGGGGACAATGGCTCTCATGGGGTCCTTGATTTTCTCCCCCTCCGCATCCGTGCCCATCGCCAGGTCCTGTAGAAAACACAACTTGCTGGCCCTTCTTCTGGCAACAGTCTGGGCAAGTGGTGACTCTCAGGAAGTTCACCGTTTATAAGTGCCTAACTTTGTGGTGTAGTTGGGGTAGGCTGTGTGCAGGTCTCCTCCAGCAATGGGCTAACTAACGCACAAGAGCCTGAGATACTTTCCCAGAGCAAGGTACACTGTTCCCTGCAGAGGAATCCAGGGAACCCATACCTGATAAATACAAAACTCGGCTGAGGGGTTTAGGGTTCAGTTCCCACCCATGAAAACTCCGGTATCTCTGCATGGTCGACTGTTCTGGCACAGAAAGGCACACTGAGTTGAGTCTCGCCTCTGGTTTTACCCCTCCTATAACTTCTCAAAGGGTGAGGAGAAACGAGGGCAGGGCTCCCAACGCTGGGAGGACAGAAAGGGTGACAGGAGACAGATAGAAAGACTGGAAAGGGCACAGCCATGGGTGCTTCTCACAGCCAGAGTGTGAGTAGCAGTGTGTTGCCTTCAGCCAGCCAGGAGCACCCAATCCTGTGCTCATACAGCCACAGCATTCTTGGTAGCTAGGACGGTGGCAAGGTTTCCTTTCCTCTCAAGACCCCAGGAGTTTACACAGATGGTGACCTGACACGCAGGCATGGTGCGAGGAAGACAGGACTCCTCTCTGGTCTCTCAACAGCAGATGTGCTCAGCATGAGAAACTAGCAGCCACCCAGCTTTATTTATTTTATTATTCATTTAATTAATTAATTTTTAAACATAGGTTCTCACCATGTAACTTTGGCTGGCCTGAGACACACAGACACACACACATATATATATACATACATACATTCATACATACATACATACATACATACATACATATATATATATAGCCCAGGCTGGCTTTGAACTCAGAGATCTCCTGCCTCTCCCTCCTGAATGCTGGGATTAAAGGTGTGAGCCACCACACCCAGCCTCATTAAAAACAAATACACACAGACACACATTTATTTACCATGTTGGTGTAAGCGCCATGATACACATTGGAGGTTAGAGGACAACTTGTGAAGCTGGTTCTCCTTCCATTACGTAGGTACTGGGGATTGAACTCAGGTTATCAGGCTTGGCAGCAAGCACCTTTATCTGCTGAGCCATTCTGCCAGCCCTAGAGCATACTCTCTAAGCTCACTGAAATGCAAGTTTTTTGTTTTGTTTGTTTGTTTTGTTTTTAGTTCTTAAAGACAGGGTCTCATTATATAGCCCTGGTTGTCCTAGAATGTATGTAGACCAGGCTGGCCTGGAACTCACTCTGTAGACCAGGCTGGCCTCAAGCCCATAGAGATCCACCCACCTCTGCCTCCGGAGTGCTGGGATTACAGGTGTGTATCACCACAGCAGCTTAATAATTAATATTTTTAAGTACTTTTTTAAAAAATTGTGCTTCCAAAGTTAATCTGAATTTGCTTTTTCTTGGAGGAGGGTGTTTTCAAGACAGGGTTTCTTCGTGTAGCCCTGGCCTGTTCTTGTTTCTTACTGACTAGATAGAACTTGCTTTCTGGATGGCTGAGATCTTGGGGAAGGCATGAGTGTCTGTGGAGAGTGCCTGAGAAATGGGTGCACTTTCGAAGGGGAGGGCTGCTTCCCTTGTAACCCAGGCAACACTACCGAACAGAGCGTGCAAACCTCACTGAGCCTCTCACAGCAAGCCAATGGTGAAGATCTCAACTCCACACTGAACGTGAGCTGATGTTTTTCAGTAAAACGAGACTCAGCTTCTCGGCTTTGGTGGGGTTGTGATGGGAGTCTCACAAAGCTGTCCAGGCTGCCCTGAAATCTGTGGTTTCTCCTGGCTCAGGTTCCTGGGCAACTGCAGTTACAGGCCTGTGCCACCAAGTCTGGCACTTCAAACCTGCCAGTGTCTTCTTCCTTCCTTAGAAGCTGGCACAGGGGTAGGAGACTGGCTCAGGGTTCAAGGGCTGCTAGGTCTAAGTGAGGCCCTGTGTCTGAGTTAAGACTGTTAGCCAAGGGGGTTGAAATCAGTGACAAAACAGTTGCCACAAGCTAGCTTTTGCCATGCTTCTGGTTTTGGTACTTTCCACAAGGTACAAATGACGTCTGTGCTGAATCAGCCGAAAGGAAACAGGAAGCAGAGGGCACCAGATACAACAGCCATGACATAAGAGGGTCTAAACTCAGTCCCCAGGCCTGTGATTAGCAGGTTCGGGGGATCTAGTGCCCTGATGCAGCACTGGCACCCTGGGCTCCAAAGCTGGTCTGCTCACAGTGGGACCAGAACACGAATGTCAATCCGCCCTGCCAGGCTCACAACTCCTGCCATTCCAGGAAAAACAAGAGCCTTTGGAAAGAGCCGGCATGCAAACCCCAAATGGCACAGCACTCCAGACCCTTCTAGGCCCTACCCGCCGGAGCAGAGCCAAACTGGCTCCACAGCTGAGACAGCCGGGGTCATAGGTTCTCCCTTCTCTAGATCCTACGATTCTGCAAGATGTTGGAGGTCAGAGGTTAAAATTCAGTGGGGTGAATAGGCAGAGCAGGAGTTCTGCCATGTAGAGAGGAGAGGAAAACAGCCCTACCTGTTCCACGCGGCAGAGTTTGTCCACGGTGCCTTGGTAATGCTTCATACAGTCTTCAGCAAGGTGCAGGTGAGTCGAATACTAGGGAAAGCACAAGACCCAGTAAAGGGATAGCCACTGAGTCATGGAACACTGAGTGAGTGCTCTCACACAGGACACAAAAGACCATGTATTATTGGGAGAGTGGAGTGAGCCACAGCCTACGGGGGGGGGGGGGGGGGGACATGAGAGGCATGAGGTACACCTCCCTGTAGAAGCAACTCCTCGAACACGGGATGGGTAAAACACCTTGCAGGTAAGTGATCTCATTTCACCTATATGGTCAGGACACGGAAGCCCTGCGCCTGCCTTCCTTGCCCTGTCCGATCAGCCACTCTGAGGGGAGGCCAGAGCTGTATGAGGGCAGCCAGCACTGGCTAAGGCCTGTGTAGTGAGGAGCTGAGGCCTCCAGTCAACATCACGGGAGGAAAAGGAAGACGGAAGATGGAGAAGAGAGAAGAAAGTGATGGGGAACAGGGTTTCAGTCTTTCTTCAGCCTCCCTTTCCTTCTTTTCCTAATAAAAACTGAATCTAAGCCAGGCATTGGAGTCTCACGCCTTTAATCCCAGCACTAGGGAGGCAGAGGCAGGCAGATCTCTGTGAGTTTGAGGCCAGCCTGGTCTACAGAGTGAGTTCCAGGATAGTTCCAAAACAACATAGAGAAACCCTGTCTCGAAAAACCACCACCACCACCAACAACAACAACAACAAAACTGAATCTAATGTGCAAATAGATGTCTGTGAAGCGCCTGGGACCGCAGGTGTGAGGAGCTCTGTAGCTCAGCTCCTCTGAGTCAGACAGTCTGGGTGGGGTCTCCGTACCTTGCTGAGCTCCTTCTGGTACTGGGGCATTTTCTTCAGCATCTGGGACAGGTCCCGCATGGTGGTCTATGAGGAAGGAAGCTTGGTGTCAACTAGAACTAATGAAGCCTTGTGAAACTGGAGAGCACATGAGAGGGCAGCAGCCAGATTAGACTTCACAAGTGTCCACTCGTGGACTCAAACGTATTGACCCAAATGTCACAACAGTCACCAGGTAGAGAATTAAACCCTGATGTCTAGCTGTAAAAATTTTAAATTATACACATTTTTATTACATATACTTAAAAGATTTATGTAATTATATGTCTGTGTGTAGGTTTATGTACACTTAAATTGAGGCATCAGTGGAGGCCAGAAGAAGGCATCAGATTCCCCTGGATCTGGAGTTACAGGCAGTGGTGAGCCGACGTGGGTTCTGGGAACTGAACTTGGGCCCTCTGCAAGAGCAGTAAGTGCTCAAAACCACTGAGCCATCTCTCTACCTTTTAAATTATATTCTAATTAATTAGTGTGAATGCAAGTACACACACACTTAAAGACATCTCAGGGACAGTCTGCTGGAGTCAGTTCTGTCCTTCTGACATGTGGGCTCCAGGAACTGAAGTCAGGTGATCAGGCTTGGCAGCAAGCATCTCTACCTGCTGAGCCATCTTGGTTGGGATTAAAGGTAAACCCTACTACATCTGGCTGGGTGTGATGTTTCTAACAGTGAAAAGAGGCCAGAGTCAGGGGTGACCTCAGGTCACCACAGGCTAAACCACTCATGAGTCCTCTGGCTTAAGATCAGTTATGCTAAGTAAGTGGTAAATCTTAACCCTGCAGATATGAGAGAGCAGCTAGCTGTCCACAGACACTGGAAGACAAGGGCTCTTTCAGAGAGACAGGGGATCAAGCCCAAGGTCTATGCTACTAAAAGAGCACTCTATACTGAGCCAAGCCCCCAGACCCCAGATCTCAGTGGTTTGCTTGTTTTTTTTTCAAATATGAATCTTAAATGCAAAAATAAAGCAGGTATTCAGTGAGGGAAAAATATGGCCCTGTCCACTCCCTAGAGGGACACAGAGAAGGTGGGCTGGCCTGCAGGGTGTCTGGGCGCTGGCCTGACTTACTGACCCCCGGGCTTCTGGACTCAGTGGGCTTACCTTCTCTCCAGTGTTCATCCTCTTGCTGGAGGAAAAGTCCTTCAGAGACTTCGTGACCTCCCTGCAAAATGGGGGGAGGCAGCCACCCTCAGCTCGGAGCCCAGGGCTCTCTGCAGGAGCCACTGAAGCCACATGCAGCCCTTCTTGAGACTAGGTGACAATTTTCTTTCCATTGAGGAATGCATTTAAAGTGAAGGATGCATGCTGTTCTCATTCACTGATCCTCTAAACCACTGGTCTCCAGAGCAGGGATGTCAGATGGCTCAAGGGACAAAGGGGACAGTACTGGGTGTCCACTTGTGTTTATTTTCTTTTCCAAATGCACACAAATTGAAACATTCATGTCTTACATTTGGAAAATACAAATCTATGTAGTATATGATTCATTCATAAACAAATTTAATGGCAAGAAATGGGGGCCAGGATTTCCTCCCCAATATTGGGCATGGTGGCCCACACCTTTAATCCCAGCAGAGGCAGGTCCGAGGATCTCTGAGTTAGAGGCCAGCCTGGTCTACAGAACAAGTTCCAGGACTGCCAGGGCTAAACAGAGAAACCATGTCTTGAAAAACATGGAAAAAAAAAATCACCCGCCACTAAAACACTGTTTTGTGTAGCTAGGGGGTGGGACCAGGGCCTTGTCAATGGCGGGAAGAGCCCTGCCTGTGAGCTACATCCCAAGCCTATGTAAGGATCACTATTTCTTAAGGCTGAGGGATCAAAGTTTTGACAACCACTTCCCTAAACAGAGTCATGGAAGGGTGCAAAGCTTTCCCACTTTTTCTTGTGAATTTCATGAGGATACCCCAACTGGAGACAGAGTGTGCCTTTCTAACGGGGGAGCTGCTGTCTCTGTCCTCTAACCATGTTTACACATAGGAAACATCGTGCAGCCCTTTCATCAAGGCGCATCTCAGTTGGAGGACATGAGTTCCCGCTTGAGCCAGCGAGGCCTGCTTGACAGCTCAGTGGAATCAATGTGCAAAGTGAGATGGACTGCACCCCTTTGAGTGTGCCACCCACGCTTTCCAAGAGCCCTCAGAGCAACTGTCCTGAGCTGTGGGCTTTTAAAGTCGGTAAAGTTGGAGAAGCACACCCTCAAGGAACAGAGAACTTGTCAGTTTCAGCATCACGCTAGCAACTTTGCCAAGGGGATGGGTGTGCATGGTCACTCCAGGCCAGGATTAAGGGCCCACCCTGGGGAAGGTGAATCGGTTCTTACTGGGACACCTCTGCGATGTGCTTGTGACGCAGCGCGATCCACAGGTCATCGTCTTCATCCAGGAGCACCTCCTTCACCCGTGCCTCTCCAATGCCGCTGGTCTCATATCTGCAGGAGAGAGGACCTGGGTGGCCTGGGTCCCCACAGTACCTCCTGGGGCCCCTCTGGATGATTTCATGTAGCCCAGGCCAGCTTCGGGCCCTTGAGTAGCTAAGACAGGCCTTGAACTCTTGATCCCCTTGTCTGCACCTCCCATGTGCTGGGATCACAGGTGCACCTCCACACCCAGATGCCACCCTTGGATCCTAAGGATAGCACTTGTGTTCTCAGGCGCCAGGTTTCCCAGGTGTGGCTCATAACACCACTGACCGCCTGACAGGCTGGCCACGACATCTGAGACAGCACCAAGTGGGCGATTCCCTGGGCAAGGAGAAAGGGCTCTGCTCAAAGTCAACAACTTGGGAGTTCTGCTCTATCTCCTCCGAGCTGTGAATGAATCTAGAGTTACACTGAATATAAAGACTACACATCTGTCTGTCCCTCTCTGAGAAATGGGAAGGATACACCTGCAAATGCATGGTCGCCTAACAAGTTTCCAGGGGCTTCTGCAATGGGTCTCAGCATGTTATTAAAGATGGAGTCATGAATGGCCAGAGGAGGCAAGGATTCCAGGAACCAAAAGGGAGGAGGACTGAAAGCCAAGGATATTTTTAGAATATTCATTTTTAATTGATTGGTTGATTGGCTGATTGATTGATTGATTGATTGATTGATTGAGACAAGGTATCTCCGTGTAGTCCTGTCTGTCCTGAACTTGGTTATGCAGGCCAGGCCAGAGATCCTTTTGCTTCCATCTTTCAAGTGCCAGGATTAAAGGCATGTACCACCCAGCAGAACCTTCATTTTTTTTAAAGAGATGTATTTATTTTGTATGTGTATGTTTGCCTGTATGTAGTATGTGTACCATGTGTGCCAAATGCCCACAGAGGCCAGAAGAGGGTGTCAGTTCCCCTGGAACTGGACTTACAGATGGCTTTAAGACTCCATGTGGGTGCTGGGAACTGAACCCTGTCATCTGCAAGAGTAGCAAGTGCTCTTAACCACTGAGCCATCTCTCCAGCCCCAGAATCTTCATTTAAAGGCCACGTTTTATCTTGAGACAGGCTCTCATGCTAAGTGTCTAGACTGGCCTCAAATTCAGGGCCTTCCTGTCTCAGGCTCCTGAGTGCTGAGATGACAGGCAGGAAATATTTTTATAGGGAAGAAAGCAGTTCCACACTGGACAGAATGTTCAGTTAGAAACCCTGTTGAGGGCCAGGCGGTGGTGGCCAGGTGGTGGTGGCGCACGCCTTTAATCCCAGCACTCCAGAGGCAGAGGCAGGCGGATCTCTGTGATTGAGGCCAGTCTAGTCTACAAAGCTGCACAGAGAAACCCTGTCTCGAAAAACTAAAAATAAATAAATAAATAAATGAAAGAAACCCTGTTGAAATATTTTACCACAATCATATTTTGTGATCTGTAATTAAGAACTTTCAGTTCTGAATAAGGCACACATAGAACCAACCTGCCAACACATCCAAGAAGTTATGAACTGAAGTGATATGAGCTATGAGGAAAAGACCTGCTGTTCTGTTCTATTAGCAAGCACCTAATGGATTGGGGAAACCCACAGAAAACCTCAGGGTCATCTAAGAAACTATATCAATGCACATACTTTTCCTAATATTAAAAACATTCTTGCCAGGCTGTGGTGGCACACACCTTTCAGACCAGCACTTGGGTGGGAGGCAGAGGCAGGTGGATCTCTTTGAGTTTGAGACCAGCCTGGTCTACAGAGCGAGTTCCAGGACAGGTTCCAAAGCTACAGAGAAACCTTGTCTTGAAAAACAAAACAAAAATTCTTTTTCTGCCTGGAGAAATGGTGCAATGGATAAAGAGCTTGCCATGAAAGTGTGAGGACAAAAGTTCAGGTGCCCAGAGCCCATGGAAATGTGAGGCAGTCATGGAAGCCACCTGTAATAACAGAACTGGGTGGTAGAAATGGGGTTCCTGGAGTAAACTGGCAAGATAAACTAGCTGAAATTGGCAAGCTCTATGTTCAGTGAAAGATCTTCCCTCAATGAGGTAAAAAGCAATCCAATATGACAGCCAACATCAATTATGGGCCTGTCCTTGCACACCCCCACACAAACATGCATATCATACATGACATGCATACATACCACACATACACACATACAAAAATAGAAAAGTAACAACTACAAACACATCCTTTTTCTTAGTCAGAGGAATTCCAGTCAACTGCAGAGTTCGTCACTGTGGACCTTGTCACTTCATACTTACTTATAAACGTCATTTTCGATAGGCAGCAGATCATAACTCATAGCCTGAAAAGTCAATTCATGAAGCACAGGAGAGCTGGGGTCAAAGCCACGATCCAGGATCAGGAGCTGGGACCGTGCCTTGTCAGGACCCTGGCAAGACACAGGGAGATGCTTCAAGAGCCACACAACCAACTTGAGTCACTCCAACTAATGAAACCGCTTAGTTACAGGGCAGCAGGAGCTGAGTTCTGGGGCTGTGCCTGCCATGCAACAAGAGCACCAGCTACTCCAGGTGATACACCACAGCCCTGCCACAGCCCTGAGCTTATGCAATAGAGTGGCCACCAGTTCATTACAAACGGTGACTAACTGGAGTGCCCAACACTGAGGGCTTCAATTACAAGTCCACAGCACTAATGGAAGAGTTGTGTCTTGGGAATCAGCTAGGTCTCACGCATGCTAAGTAAGCCCGCACTCGGCCATCGAGCTGCGCCCTAGCCCCCAGCTCTTTGTCTCAATGGCAGGGTTGGTTACACAAAACTATGTATTGTGTTAAAAGTGCAGAGAACTGCTGGGCAGTGGTGGCCATCGGGAGGCAGAGGAGGCGGATCTCTGTAAGTTTGAGGTCAGGCTGATCTACAGAGTGAGTTTCAGGACAGCCAGTGAAACCAGTGAGATGCACATACACAGGAGACTGTGCCACTGTCTACTTGCTATCTTTGGTATTTTGCTGGGGAGTTCCCTGAGCATTCAAGGGCTGCAGCTGGGAGTCCCAGCAAACAGGACAAACTGGTCCCCCTAGCCATCCTGAATGTTTCTGCACCAGCTGCTACAGCCTGCCCCAGCAGCAAGGGGCACTTCACTGAGCAGGAAGAGCAGCCTCACATACGCTCTGTGAGCTGCAGGGCCATGCTGGCCCAAGGTCTGCCACATAAACACTTTACTCAGAAAGAGAGCCTGGTCTAAGGCCAGACTTACCTCCCCCATTGTTGGGTCATCAGCTTTGTAAGCGTCCAGCTTGTCCTGGATCAGCTGAGCCAGCAAGGCATTGTCCTTGTACTCCCTAACCAAAAGAGAAAGACAGCGGGTGAGCCACCTGTGCATTAAAATAGCATGTGCCAAGTGCCTCAGGCAGGATGCCGGGCAGTGTGGGATAGACAATAGAGGTGGGAGCATTGTCTATATTAGGGTTTTCACCGTAAGAATATACCCACATATGTGAGGCATGGCAGTACAGGCGTACAATCCCAGCACTTGGGAGGCTCAGGAAGGACAGCCACCACAGGGTTAAGGCCAGCCTGAGCTATATAGTAAGACCCTGTCTCAAGAATAAACGAACAAACCCACATGTTCCATATGTAGTTTAAAAAGAACAATCAAACGCTCAGCTTAGTGCCTGGCCTGTAAAGATTTTTCTTGTTCCTTCTTCTTGCCTCTTAGATGATATGGCTGCAATCTACACCTTCACCAACCTCTGTGCTGCTGCAGCTGTGTTCCCAGCTCAAGCTCCTTGGTCAGAGAATACCAGCAATGAGGAGGAGAGCCAGGAGCTGGAGCAGCTGCAGGGGGCTCAGGGCCATGCACTGGCAGCCACAGGCCTGTCATATCTGCTGGGCCTGAGATGCATGGAGCCCTTGCTCCTTAGACCATCCTGTCTGTCCACAGTGTCATCAGTCAAGCTCAGGCCTTCTGGTCTGCACTGGGGACCTGGCTTCACTGCCTCCTTCCTTGCCCAGTCTCCTATTCAGTTCATCATCTCCCAAAGCTCTGATTTGCTCTCTTGTCCCAACCCCTCAGGAGGTCTCATGAAATTAAACCTGCCCTATATGGCTACTGTGCCAGACTACACTTGCCCTTTGCTTTTCTGAAGCCTTTGCTTACACCAACAGCAAGAGCCTAGTGTCTGTCCCTCCCTCCCCCTCTCTCTCTATATTTTTTGAATCAAGATCTTATGTAGCCCAGACTGGCCTCAAACTTGCTGTGTAGCTGAGGGTGATCTTGAACTTCTCATCTTTCTGCTGCAGCCATCCAAGTGCTAAAATTACAGATGTGCCCCACCACACCTGACTTTGCATTTCACTTTCAAAACCTCTGCAAAGATGATGTTGGTTTGAAAACATTTCAAAGAGTTGAAAACTAGGAAATCTGATTGCAGTGACATGGGGGTTTATATTTTGATTATTCAGTATTATATATATATATGTATATATATATATACATTCTTTTCTGAATATATTAAAAGATAGAATAATCAAAAGAATATTTTTATTTATCATTTTGTGATATGTTGTGGGAGCATGTAAGCATAGCACACATATGAGTCTGAAGACAACTTTGTTACACTGGTTCTCTCCTTCCATCTTTTCATGGGTTACAGGGATTGAGCTCAGGTATTTGTGGGACACAAAATACCCCAACCAGAGCAGTCCAGCATGCTGCCTTACCCCCGATACCGCACAGCTGGGTACTCCTTTAGGGTGGCACACAGGGTTGCAATCTGCTCTGCCAGGCGCTCCAGGATAGGATTCTTCATCTGAGCCTTGTGAGGGCTGTAGAAGCTTTGAAAAGAATCAGCAGAGTCCAGGGAATACACCTAGGAGTGAAAAACCCAGGCAGGGGCTGTAAGTCCTAGCGGTGAACTGCTGGAGCATCCTTCACCCTAGCAGCCTGCTACACGCTTTTGTTTGTCTCAGTGCCTGGCACTTTCACTGTCGGTGACCAAAACATCCCTGCTCCCAGGGAGTCTGACACATACAGGGAAAGACAGACATTAAACACAAATTGTATGTGTCGAGTTCTTGATGAATAGCCGAGAAAAGAATAAAGCAGGCAAAGAGTGCCCTGGAGAGCTAGAAGCGAAAGGGGCCTGCCTCAGGGAGGAGGCTCTCTGAGAAGGTTTCAAGGAGCTGAGTGTTTACTGCCAGCAGAAGACTTCCGTGAGGAGGGAAAGGTGATGCCCAGGACCTCAGGGTGTGTGCACCTCAGGGCGCCTGATGACAATGTCAGGGGAGGTCAGTGCAAGGGGTCATAGGCCAGTTTGAGTTTGCCTTTAATAAACAAAGGCTGAGCTGGAGATTGTGCCACAACTGTGGGCAAATAAGGGAGCTTTTTATAGGTTTAATAATATCCTGTCTTCAGCAACCTGCTCTAACTGCTCCCCTCCTCCTCCTCCCACCCCTTTTGGTGAAGGGTTGTGGAAGTAAGAATTCACTTTAAGGGGGGATGGGAGGATGGGAGGGAGAGGGAACTGGGATCAATATGAAAATAATAAAACACTTATTAAAAATTTTAAAAAAAGAATTCACTTTAAGATGGAGTATACCAGCTAATCAGGACTCTCTCAAGTGGTCAGTATGATTATCATTATTATTACTGCTATTGATCCTGGACCTTACTCTGTAGTTCAGGCTGACCTGGAACTTACTGCTTAGTTCAGGCTGCTCTTGATTTGAGGTATTTCTCCTATCTTAGAATCCTAGTGCAAGGATTATAGGAATGAGACTGTGTTTACCTTAAAAAGTGATTATTTCTTTATTTATTTTGAGGAAGGTTTCTCTATGCAGCCCTGTCTGTCCTGGAACTCACTCTGTAGACCAGGCTGGCCTCAAACTCATAGAGATTTATCTGCTCAACTCTGCCTCCTGAAAAAGTGATTTTTTTGAGGGGGGAGTGATTTTTAAAACTTGGGACTGGAGAAATGGTTCAGCAGTTAAGAGTACTGACTGCTCTTCCAGAGGACCTGGGTTCAATTCCCATCATCCACATGGCAGCTCACACTATCTGTAACTCCAGTTCCAGGGGACCCGACACCCATGGCAAAACACCAATGCACATATAAAATATTTGTTAAAAAAACCTTACTATTTCTCATGTTTTCTGAAATATAATATGCTGTATATGCTAAAGCTGGATTCTGTTTAATTCAGTGATGATGGTGTTCGAATGGGACAGGAGTAAATACACACAGCTTTTCACACACAGCTCTCTAGCAGGAGTCAGGCTCAGGACAAGCAAAGGCAAAGAGCCAGCTTAGATTCTTCATGTGTCCTCTCTCTCCTCTCCTCACCTCTCCTCTCTCTCACTCTCTCTCTCTCTCTCTCTCTCTCTCTCCCCCCCCTCGCAAGACAGTCTCATGTAGCCCTGGCTTACCTCAAACTTGTTATATAATTGGGGAGAACCCTGAACTCCGGATCTGCCTCCATCCACCTCCCAAGTGCTGGGAACACAGACCTGTGCCACCAGGCTCAGTTCATAAAACTCTGACTCAAGGCTTCATGCACTCTACCGAAACATTGCACTACCTGAGCTGCCCTCCTAGCCCCCACATCTCTCTTACGACAGGCCACTCTCCAGTTTTAGCAGCTGACCCAGAAAGACCCAGTAGACATCTTTCTTCACTATAGAACAAATGCAAATCCCGGGGCTGCTGACTCTTTTGCCAGGAGAAAACATTTGGACAAGTCCTCCAATAAAACAAATTTATGTATGTTCTCACAGTCAGCTTTACCTTTGTGGACCTAAAAGCATTGTTGTTTTTCCTTCGGGTGAGGGTGAGTGAAATGCTAACAGCTGATGACGGAGGTGACCATCTGTTCTCTCAGCACACGACAAGCTGGCGTTAATGCCAATAAAAACAGACTCCGCTGCGGCAGATGGGAGCTCTGCTCTCTGCCCCTCCTCCTCTCCCCTCCCCCCCTTTCCCTCTTTTAGGAATGGCTACTTTGGGTTATTCAAGGAGCCAGTGAAGAGGAGTGAGCAGTGATCAATGGTGACACATACAAGGGGCACAGTGAGCAATAGAGTCACCCGCACAGAACATCACTTGGCGATTCAGAATATGACCCTGCCCTTCCAACTTGATGAAGTAATGAGAAACAGACTGCACCTGGGACTCATAGGGCAGAAATGCAATGTTGATTTCAGTCAGCGTCTTGATGACTTTGGCTGCTCGGGATTTTACCAGCTCGTTAAACAGGGCATCTGGACACGCTGCAAGAACGACAAAAGACAGTGGGGTTTCCGTCCATCTGCTGGCTCAGTCAACAGCTGAGATGCCACTGCATCCTTCATCTCACTGAGACTTAAAAGGCCCCTAGGAATTTCATCCCAATCTCAAGATGAACCTTGAGGTGTAGAAGAAATGGGAAACTACCTGCAGGCCCTCAACACAGCAAACAGCAGCAGACTGAGTTACAAGAGCTAACATAAACTGTTTGCTGATGCCGAGGGAAGGCGAACAGAAGTCATTAAGAAAGAATGGGGAAGAAAGCTCCACATATCTGATGTCTTTATGAAGAAGAGAAGACACAAGGGGAACCCAGAGCAACAGCACACGAGGTCCCTGGTCAGGAGGCCCCTGGTGGGCCATGATGCCCTCCAGACCAGAAAGAGCTGAGGTGCAGGGGCATCTTGCTGGCTGACAGCCCCCAGTGTTGTCTCCCTGTTTCTTCTGTCATCTCAAGGGTATATTCCTTGCTACTCCCTGGCTGTCTTCTCAGGGTTGGCCTATGGGGTTACCCTGAGGGAGAGGATCTGAAGTCTGCCACTTCATCCTCTGTAGCTACTCGGCTCCCAACAGCTTATCCATATTCAAACCTGCGCAAAATCAGAAAACTAACTCTGGGGCATTGGAACTGTCATGATCTGAAGACCTGATGGAAATAGCCCATAAGCTATAGGGACATCCGAATGGCTTCTTAGCAGGAAGCCCTTGGTTCCCAGAGGACCATGGTGGGTTCATCAGAAAAAGCGATTATTTGGTAGGGGTGTGTGTGTGTGTGTGTGTGTGTGTGTGTGTGTGTGTGTGTGTGTGTGAACACTCATGCATGTGTATCTTAAACCGCTCATCTTCCCAAGGGAGCACAGCACACTTCTGATGCTGCCTTGACTTGGTCCCAGGCTCAGTGCAGCCTAGGTGAGCAGGAGCTGCTCACAAGGTACTTACAGTCTGTGAAGAACACATGTGCAGCCCGGTATTTAGCAGTTGGTGGGTCCTTAAAGTCACTGATGAGAGAGTGGACAGACTGTGAACAGGAACAAAAGGGCATTCGACTCAGTTTCAGAATCCAGAGCAAGTGCTATATGATGATCCAGTCTGGTTCAAGCTCCTTGCACGACAGCAAGAATTTTTTTTTTTTTTTCTTTTGAGACACGGTTTCTTTGTGGCTTTGGAGGCTGTCCTGGAACTAGCTCTTATAGACAAGACTGGTCTTGAATTCACAGAGATCTGCCTGAATCTGCCTCCGAGTGTTGGGATTAAAGGTGTGTGCCACCACCGCCCGGCTTACAGCAAGGGTTTCTGATGTGTGACTACAGTGCTGTTTGACACCCCGGGATGCGTGGCAGTGCCACTGGAACCTGGACTCCTGACCTTCAGAACCTTCCAGAAGGTTCATATTGATGACACTCTGGCAGTTTAGCTACAGAAACTTACCCACAAGCCAGTCTTCCAAAGTGAAAACAAAATGTGAAAACCAGTGGATTTTTTATTTTAATATAAAGAGCCCGAGTCTTAGGATTTCTATTGTTGAGCTAAAACACTATGACCAAAAGCAACTTGGGAAGGAAAGGGTTTATTTCAGCTCACAGTTCCATATCACTGTCTACTGCTGAGGGAAGGAAGTCAGGGCAGGCACCTGGAGGCAGCAGCCGAGGCCGGGGCCCTGAAGGAGTGCTGCTGGCTGCCCATTCTCTTGTTCAGCCTGCTTTTGAAAATACATATTACCCAGGACCACTCGGGCTTAGGAGCAGCACCACCCACTCTGGGCTGGGCCTTCTCATATCAGTCATTAATCAAGGAAATGCCTTATAGAATTTTCTCAAGTGAAGTTCCTTTGCTCAGGCAATTCTACCTTGTGACAAGATGACAAAAACAAAAACAAAAACAAAAAACCCAACCCCCAACCAAACCGGGCAACAACATTCAGCCAAAAGGTGGGAGGTGGTCCTTGTGTGGATTCCATCTGAACCAAGGTGGACAAACTTAAGTGCTAGCTGGAAACTGAAGAAATAAGCCCTGAAAACACGAAACACCAAAGCTCAGCGCTAGAAGCACCTGGAGACATGAGGGGATCCAGGATGCTGGAGGCAGGGGTTCAGGTGCCAGCAGCTCTGGCTTTCCCCTGTGCTCAGTTCCCTCCTCCTCACTGCACAAGGCCCCACCCTGCCCACCTCTGATCCAATGCTTTAACAGAGCAGTGTGTTAAATGTGTGCTTAACCTAGAAATGTCAGGCGGCCTGTGCCACACAGCCTAAGTCCAGTGTCTTAGCCTGAGCTGGGAACACTGGGGGATTTACCTTCTCAGATGGGGTGATGAGGTACACGGCCTCTAGGCTGGGGAGCGGCTCTCTGCGCTTGTTGATATCCTCCACAACTAGATAGATAAAGACAGACAAAGCCCACAGTGATCAAGAAAACCAGAAGCAATCTGGCCAGCCTCTCAGACTAGCACAGACAACTGTGACAGAGCCCTTTCCACTTCCTTAAGCACCGTGTACCCAGAGATGTCAGAAACCTTGAAACCCCACCACAGAAGACCCTCCTCACTCAGCTTATGTTCTATGACAAGTTCTGAGAGGACAGGTTGCATTCTGTCAAGGACAGACTCGTGGCCCTTCTCCATTAAACAATCCCCTAGAATTCCTTTCGAATACCATGATGAATTTATCTGTCAACAACCATTTTGAGCAGGAGCTACAGCTCAGTGGTATAGAGCACTTGCCAGGCATGACCCGGCACTGTGCACCAAGCCACCAAACCCAACGCTTACTGTACGCTCCTAATCAGGCACTGCAAATACATCTCCCACGTGACCGAACTTCTCCCAACGCCCCTAGGTGAAGCACAGCCAGGGGCTTTGGCTTGTTCATTTTCTTATAGACATGGGGCAGGTAATGAAGACCAGGCTGACCTTGAATGCAGAGATTCTCCTGCCTCTACCTCCTAAGTGCCACACTAGGCTGGCCCACATGACTACACAGCCAACACTTTGCTGACTGAGCCATCTCTTCAGCTATTTTCCTTCTGTTGCTTGTGCTTATCAGATTCAGTAATGCAACGGTCAGCAGTAAGAGGCTGCCTGCTTCCACTGCTGTAAAAGCTATGCTGTAGTATATAACTGCCGTACAATTTATTCAGCCATTCTATCTTAGCACAGGCTGCACCCAAACCTCACTACATAGCCCAGGTTATTCTTGAATTTATGGCAATCCTTTAGATGCCTGAGTGCTGAGATTACAGGCATGTGCCATCATATCCAACTACCCAGTCTCTTCTTGTTTTTCCTTGCTGCTTTATCCTTGTCTGTTGACTGGGCTAGTGTGCCTGTATGAGTGAGTGCACATGAAGGATAACCTATGGAAGTTGGTTCTCTCCATGTGGGTACCAGGAATCAAACACATTTCTCTACCGCTTCCCTGACCTTACTGACCATCATCTGGGGCACCCAAGTGTCTCATGTCCCTCATCAGTATGGAAGTGAATACTTCACACCTATGTATCTACTATTTGGGTCTCTTCCTTCATTCAATATTTGTTGTTGTTTTTTTCCTATTGAGTAGAGTGCCATTTTGCCTTTTAAAATATTTATTTTTAAATTATGTATATAGGTGTGTGTGTAAGTATGGATTTATGCACATGAGTGCAGTACCCATGAAGGTCAGCAGAGGCTACCAGATTCCCCAGTGAGTCACCTAACTCCGCATTCTGTGAGGGCTCTGTCAGGAACAGGAAGCTTCAGGCATCACAGGGGCTTACAATCTTACCACACGGGTTGCTGGAAGCATCTAAATTCACAGGACAGTAATGAATAGGGAGGGTACAGCATGCTGCAAGGGAGGCAAGCGGAGAGTGCTGTGCTCACTTGTGATTCCCTCGGTCATGATGTCTGTCATCTTGCAGCAGGAGGACAGCATCCTCATGCTTAACTGGTCCACCACCAGCACCTGGAAGGAAGGAAACAGCTCAGGGCTGCACACGCAGCTCCTGCCCTCATTCTCTTCCTACATGAGGCTTCAAAAGGAATATGTGGAGAGCAGACATGTATGAGAAGCTGGGCACTGGCGGTGCACACCTTTAACCCCAGCACTCAGGAGGCAGACACAGGAGGATCTCTGAGTTCGAGGCCAGCCTTGTTTACAAAGCAAGTTCCAGGACAGCCAGGACTACACAGAGAAGCCCTGCCTCAAAAAACCAAAAAACTAAAAAAAGCAAGCAAGCTTCTGCTGCCAAACAGCAGTCCCTTAGCCTCATCTGATGAGAAAATTTCTGTGTCTGCTGGCCTTGCCTGATGGGAAGGGTGAGAAAAAGGCATGCCTGTGAGCTCCTACCAGATGGCTTCCCTTCTAGAACTGTGGGAACCAAAACAGACCCCAAAGGGCCAGAACTGGGATTCACAACCCTTTGTCAATGAGCCCCACTGAGCTTGAGTACATGTGGGCTCTTGATGCCAGGGAAACTTGAGGGTCCAAACTGACAGTGTAGACCCTTTACCCGCATGTGAGGAAGTTCCAGAAGAGTCCCTCCAGCTCCTGGCCAGTGTGATACCTACCTCAGAGCCTGCTTGCTGGTTCCACGTCCAGGAAGAGCCTTTGACCCAAGATCATACAGGACGCATGCTGGGCCCTAGGGAAATCTCTCACTCCTGTCAACTCCCCAGACTCTAACTCTGCCCTCTGTGTGTAGGTGGGGAGTGTGTTTGCATGTATTGTCAGGTGCTCCCTTCAGTAGCTCTCCATTTTTTTTTTTTACTGAGGCAAATAGTGCTCTAGTGAGCCCAGGACTGGAATCCAGGACTCACCCATTCTGCTGACTGACCCAGCTAGCCAGCAGGTCCAATCTCTACCTCCCAACTGCTGGGGTCACAACGGTGTCACTGTGCTGCCCAGCTTGCATGTATGGTATGGTACGCTCTGGTCCTTGACCTTGCACAGCCTGTGCATCATCCACTGAGTGTCTCCCCAGACCCTTTCCACACATTCCTATTTTTCTCACTTAATGAGCTCGCCTTTAGGGTGTCACAAACTGCTCTTTACTTACCTTCCACTCCCCCTTCTTCTTAACTTTCTTGATTACATCATGCATGATCTCTAAAAAAGAGGAGGGGGAGAAAGAGCCAGGGGAGAGGGAGGGAGGGATTTAGAGAGAGGGAAGGAGGGAAGGAGAGAGGGAGGGAGGAAAGGAAGGAGAGAGGAAGGCAGACAGGGAGGGAGAGAAGGAGGGAGGGAGGAAGGGAGGGAAGGAGAGAGGGAACGTTAATGAAATTTCAAGGACTTCCGCGCATGCCCATTAGACTAGGGCATCTTCCATAGGCCTTGCTCTTTCAGCCTGTGGACTGAAAGTTCAGTCTGTGGACAGAGGCAGTTAGTTCTTTTCCTGTCTCTGTAACTCACTACTCACAGACATTTTAATCTCAGGTCTTCTTTCTGCTTTTCAAAACAAAAGACCCAGAGGTTATCTACATAGATAAACATCTTCTAGCATTAAGAACAAAACTGAGCACACATCCATAATTCCAGCTGAGGTGGGTGGAGTCTGAATTTGAAGCCATCCTGGGACACACAGGTAGCAGAATGTCAATATAGGGAGATGTTCAAAAAACAAACAAAAGTAAACTTAAAAAAATTAAGATTCACTTAAAATAACAATAAATCAGTATACGTTAATATGAGTACTATTTTAGTGAATGAATGATAACTATTTCCCTCAGTAAAAAAAATCTTAGGGAGGCCGGGCGTTGGTGGCACACGCCTTTAATCCCAGCACTCTGGAGACAGAGACAGGTGAATCTTTGTGAGTTCGGGGCCAGCCTGGTCTACACAGCGAGTTCCAGGACAGCCTCCAAAGCAATACAGAGAAACTCTGTCTCAAAAAAACAAACAAACAAACAAAACAAAACCCCCAAACAAACAAAACTATGTTAGGGAGAATGCTGGGGTTTTACATCCTTGTGGCTCTCATTAATGTCTGGCTTCACAGAGGACAGCTGTCTGCCCCTTCTGCTTCCAAAGCCAATCTGTCTGGAATCAGGTGACATCTGGAAAGGGCTCAGAAGAACATAAAAAGGAGGGCAATGACCTCACAGCCTTCCTATGGAGACAGCTATGACCTGAGTCCTCCCAAGGCTATTAGACTTGAGAAGCACTGCTCTAAGTAAATAAGACTCTGACCAGGTCCCTGGCCCCAGAGGCCCCTCCACACTCTCCGGTCGGCAGGGCTTGAGGCCTTCCACACTGTGAGCTCATCTGTGCTGTTCTTATCCCTGCTGTCATGTCTAGTCGACCAAGCCAGACAGGAATGGCCACAGAAGCCGTACAGGAAATAGGATGTTTGCTACTCTAAAAGCCCAGGCCATACACCATGACAAGAAGGCTCCCGGCACACATCAGGAAGTATTTCACGCATTCAGGTCCTTGCCTATCCTTCTATGACACAGAGGTAGACTCTGCCTCCAATCATCTTCTGTAATCCAACCTGTTATAAAGTGTCCTCAGGTTTTCAGGGAACTTTTCTTCTGATGATTAAAAAATAGAAATAGTCCATTGTGGTGGGTGGGACACCCCTGGAACCTTATCAGTTGGGTGGCAGAAACAGGAAAATACTGAAGGTGAAGCCAAGCCAAGCTAGGCTATCAGTTCAAGTCCTGCCTGCCTCAAAAAAAAAAAAAAATCTAAGGAATAGCCAAATGGTAGTGGCACACACCTTTGATCCCAGCACTTGGGAGGCAGAAGCAGGTGGATCTCTGTGAGTTTGAGGCCAGCCTGATCTATAAAGAGAGTTCCAGGACAGATTACAAAGCTACAGAGAATCTTTGTCTCAGAGGGTAGAAAGAAAGAAGGAATGAAGGAAAGAATGAAGGAAAGGAAGAAAGAAAAGAAAGACAGAAAGGAAGAAAGAAAGGAAGGAAGGAAGGAAGGAAGGAAGAAAGAAAGAAAGAAAGAAAGAAAGAAAGAAAGAAAGAAAGAAAGGGCCTGCACAGATAGTTGGGCAGTGAGGTGCACTTGCTGCTCCCAACACTCACAAAGGGCAGCTCACAACCTCCAGTAACTCTGGCTCCAGAAGATCCAATGCCTTCTTCTGGCCACTTCAGGCACCTGCATGCACATGGCACATACACACACATACATGCATGCACGCAAAATAGAAATAAAATACCAAAACTTAAAAAAAAAAAAAAACTACAGAGAGAGAAATAGGAGGTAAGACTGAATAAAATCCAGAACTTCAGAGCCGTGAGCTTGGCTTTCAGTGAGACAAGAATGGAGTCAGACTAGAGAGATAGCAGTCAACAGATAACCTTGGAAGGGTTGCTAAAAGGGAGCAGAAAACAAATTAACAGGGCAGAGATGAGAAAGCAAAGGAGAGTTTGGTTGTTTTTTATATCAGAGCATTTGGTGTTGGCAAAAATAAAAGAAAATCCAAGAGAAAAGATGGGTTATAGGAAGACTGCCTCCCTCCTGGGGAGGAGGAAGATGGAGCTGAGTCATGAGCACCTCACCTGACAGAGTGAAGAGTATGGGAGGAGGGACAGTGAATGGTGTTAGTGGAAGAGCTGAAAAAGAAGAAACCATGCATCTTCCCAGACACCAGGGAAGCGAATTCCTAAATTTTAGCATTTCTGGACAGTTCTAAAAGCTAATTGAAGTTTGTGACCACAATTTTAAGTTAAACCAGGAAGCCTGGGTAGATTTTTATTTCATGAGACTCACTATGTGGTGCAGGTTGACCTTAAGGTTGCGATGCCACCACCTCAGCCTCCTGAGTGCTGAGGTTATAGCCCCCTACTGTATCTGGCTTTCCCTCCATCTTTACAGGGTCCTGGGGTGGAATTCAGGTCGGGCCACTCAGCCACTTCTCCAGCCCCACAGCAGCCCACACCCAATCTATTTATTTATTTATTTGAAGGGTTCAAGACAGGGTTTTCTCTGTAGCTTTGGAGCCTGTCCTAGAACTCCCTCTGTAGACCAGATTGGCCTAGAATTCACAGAGATCCACCTGCCTCTGCCTCGAGTGCCGGGATTAAAGGCATGTGCCACCACTGATAGCTTCCCCCAATTTATTTGTTTATTCTAGTAAATGAAATGGAATCACAAAGCCACATCTAGGGCACTAGAATTTTATCTATTTCATTGAAGGCTGGCATGTCAATGGTCCAAATGCAAAATACAACTGGTTTTTGTCATTGGTTTGTGATCTTGAAGTTATTTATTCCTTCTGTGCCTTAGCTCTTTGCTAAGAACCTGGGAATGACTGAGCTCTTGTAAGACTCTTGAGCTTTTTAATTTTTTAATTAATTTATTTATTTTGGTTTTTTGAGACAGGGTTTCTCTGTGCAGTCCTGACTGTCCTGGAACTCACTCTGTAGACCAGACTGGCCTTAAACTCAGAGATCTGCCTGCCTCTGCCTCCCAAGTGCTAGAATTAAAGCTGTATGCTACCACTACCTGGCTAAATTGTTTTTTGAGATTATAATATAATCACATCATTTCCCTCATTCCAAAGCCTGCCAAATATTCCTCATGGCTCTAGCTGAATTCATGGCCTCTCTTTAATATTGTTACATACAACTGTTTTTATTGTTGTTGTTGCTGTTTTTGTTTGGTTTTGATTTTTGGTTTCTTGAGACAGTGTTTCTCTGTAGCTTTTAGAGCCTGTCCTGGAACTAACTCGCTCTGTAGACCAGGCTGGATTCTAATTCACAAAGATCCACCTGCCTTTGCCTCACAAGTGCTGGGATTAAAGGTGTGTGCCACCACTACCCAGCACAACTGTTTTTTAAAAACAGTATGTGCATAGGCAAATTGGAAAAATGTTGAGCAAATGTTACTTTTATAAAATAAAACAATTAGCTTTTACTCCTGATGTGTTCCAGTGTTGCTCCATGCTTCTACTAGTAAATGAGTACAGCAACAAAACAAACAGAAAACAGTTCTCTGGACCCAGTGTATGGAGGCCTTCCTGCATTGTTCGACAGTCGTCTGTTGGGAGAACTTGGGGCACGTGAAAGCGCAGAGTCCTCGGCATTAGTTAAAGTCAGCTGAATTCTTCTCCCAAATGCAGAACAACCTCAGCTCACTGCATGACTCTCCCACCACAGGGTCCCATCTCACTACTCCAGCAAAAGGGCGTGTTTCACGGTGGCTGCGTGGGTGCTGTGACGCAGTAGGGGACGTGCTCTACCATTGAGCAACACAGTCCAGCCCCCTCTGCTTTATCTGAACTTAACAAATGACTCAGGCTGAATATATCTTTTGCTACCAAAAAATAATTTAAATACAGTGAAAAACATCGCTCTAGCAACATTTTGATCTGGGAAGGTGGAGATACAATAAGAAAAAAACCAAACCAAGCACAGATGTCCAAATGCATAAGCAACTGAAATGACTGTAGCTCACTTCCTCCCCACACTCTCAGAGCATATATTTGTCCTGGGTATTATTAACAGCCAATCCCAGCCCTGCCCTACATTCTTTAATCCAATACCAAAAAGGAAACATGGATTAGAGCCCATTTTAGTCCAGAGAATCAAGTGGCCCCAGGTTATTTTCTAGAATATAATCCTATCTCATTGCCTCTACTTTGCAGATATCCTCTATACAGAGAGAGACCAAGAGCCATCTAGAGCCAGTCAAATACTCAACCAAAATGTCGTTTCTACGATCCACCTCAGACACACAAGCAGGAAGACCTGAGTTTGAACCTCAGCACCTACATACAAAGCTGGGCATAGTGGCAAGCATTTGTAACCCAGGCAGGAGGATCCCTGGGGCTTGCTGGCCGGCCAGCCTTGCTTAGGTGAGCCCCAAGTCCTGGTCAGAGCCATCTCAGGAAGATAGTCAGCTCCAGAAAGACAGCATCCGACCCTGTCCTCTGATGTTCACATGCACCCACCCACACCTTCACACACACACACACACACACACACACACACACACACACACACACACACACACTTTAATGAACTGAAGTGTGGTTAGGGGCTGGCCATGAAAGCAGGTGAAAGTTGCAAAGATCAAGAATAGAAGAGTGATGGGACAGAGATAGAACTAACCAATGGAAGCCATGGAGCTCTGGGAGGATGACACAGGCTCTGGGTGTCTCGAGACCCTGTCTGCCCCAGCCTTTATGGTGGCAGGACTTGATGAGGACTCTTACAGGTCACCTTCAAATGTGACAGTTCCCTTCCTGTCCTGCATTCTCATTCCCATCCCATCTCTGACATCTAGTATGATATGACCATTTGGCAAAATGCCCACACAGAACCTTCTGGCATAGTCAGTTATGGTGGGCCTCATAGCTGAAGGAGGTGGCTCGGTCCAGGGATTGTCCACTCCCACACAGCCCCAGTGTTCAGGAGACCCAGTTCAAAGCCTGCAGCTTGAACACAGGCCACGGAGGCCTTCCCAGAGGGTCTGGTGGGGAGATGCCTTCACTCTTGAAGAGTAATACAGGTGAACAGTGGCTGTCCTACAGTCCAAGTCTGCAAACCAGACGGATGATGGAAACTCTTCCCTTAGTCTTGCGGTGGTGTACAAATGTAGAGACACAAGCAAAGCTCAGGTAAGAACAGTCACTACCTTAGAATTTCTCTGTGCACTCACTTGTTGGGTTGTTG
This sequence comes from Phodopus roborovskii, assembly GCF_943737965.1. NCBI lineage: Eukaryota > Metazoa > Chordata > Mammalia > Rodentia > Cricetidae > Phodopus > Phodopus roborovskii. Next base: position 73,741,557 of record NW_026126418.1, read on the forward strand.
CTTTGCCCTGGAGACAAACCCAGGATCTTATGTATAATAAACCCATGCTCTACACTAACACATATACTATTTTTTTTCTATTTTTTTTTTTTTTTTTTTTTTTTTTTTTTGAGACAGGGTCTCACTTTGTAGCCCTGGTTGTCCTGGAACTCACTCTGTAGACCAGGCTGGTCTTGGACTCACAGAGATCTGCCTGCCTCTGCCTCCCAAGTGCTGGGATTAATGATATGCACCACACCCAGCAATTATTTTTCAAAATTAGATCACAAAATTCTTTTCAAATCTCCCACTTAAAAACAAGACAAAAACCAGCCTGATCTACAGAGTGAGCTCCAGGATATCCAGAGAAACCCTGCCTCAATAATAATAATAATAATAATAATAATAATAAACCTCAACTGGCAAGGTGGTACACGCCTCTAATCCCAGCAGAGGCAGGTGGATCTCTGTGAGCTTCCAGTCCTTTTTTAAAAAAATGAGATAAATAAAGAAAGATCTGTATGTTCTGATAGGCTTTGAACAGTTTGGGGTGTGCTTCTGCCCACCTTTGCTGTGTCCAGACTGGATCAGGGAGTACATCTATATGGTCAGAAAGTTACACACTCATGTTGGGAAAGCTCTTATGTAATCTTGTTTTGAAAAAACAGAATTGAGGAAGTTACACACTCATGTTGGGAAAGTTCTTATGTAATCTCCTTGTTTGAAAAAACAAATTGAGGATTACACTGAACCTATCACTTGTCACCTTAACCAGCTCCTGCTTACCATCCATACAATACCAGGACTGAGGACAAATGGCACTGGTAGGTAGCATCTTGAGCTGTGATTTGGAGTGGAGACACTTTTTTTTTTTTTTAAAGAAAAGATGTGTCAAGTAGGTTGTCTAAAAATAAAGTGTATTAAACTCACTCAAGAAGAAAGAAAACAGAAATAGATAAAAAAAAAAAAATGTGGTTTTCCTTAACATGGGACGTCACAAAATCTTCAGATGATGTCTCCCCTACTTACCCTTATAAAACAGCATGTGTAAGATTGTAATCTATTATTTGTATCTCAACTGTACTTTGCAGGTGTAAGAGAGACCAAAATAGAGACACAAATCAGTCTCAGCAAGAACACGATGCCCTCTCTATAACTCTGGAGTGGCCACTGACTCACATATTTAAGTTTGGTTGGGGCAGTAGGGAATGGGAGGGAAGAATGGGGCCCAGGGTTTGAAAGCTGGGTCAATGATGGCTCGATTACAATGGTGAGTACACCCAGATGCTGCGTAAGAATTGGATGCCCAAGGTTATGACATCCGTGACACGGGCTGCCTGCCAGGAGCTGAGAGAGCATGAGAGAGAAAACGCCTGCTATCAGAGAAGGGTGCTAGGCCAAGTTACAGAAACGATTTCACTTTCTCTTTCCAAAGACATCCTCCCTGTAGTTTCCCGTTTTATGAGGTTTCAGCCAAAAAGTCAAGAAGATAGCTTCTCTCAGGCTGGTCAGTTCTGAAGATGTCCCTGGGGCCCTTACGGGCCACAGTCAGTCCCTTAGCATAGACATGGCCCTGGCTTCAATAATCAGCACCAAAAATAACAACAGACACCATAATAAGTAAAATAAAGACAGTTACCTTGTTCTTCCTAAGGTTGCCTAAACACAGTGTTCCTTAGATAGAAGGACTGCAGTTTTATAAAAATACACACAGGTGGGAAGACCAGTGAAAAAGAGAAATTAAAACTATTCCCATTTTTTTAAAGCCTTAGTTATTTTGATACTTTGAACTAAAAAACAGAACCCAAGAAGCCTGGATGGGTGGGCACACCTGTAATCCCACTTACTCAGCAGCTGAGCAAGAGGACTGCAAGGTCCAGGCCTATCAGGAAGCATACACCAAGTCTCAATATTTAAAGGTAGGCAAGGCAGCTCAGTGGCCCACGGTTCAATCCCTAGAACACACAGACACACAGGGGGTCAGAGCTGGAGAGACAGACAGACAGAGACAGACAGGGGGTGGAGGGGTGAGGGTGGGGTAAAAGAATAGTGACCGAGGAGGCAGTTTATACTTGCTAGGCATTGCTCCTCTCCTGCACCACCAAGCAGGGGCGCCCATATACTAATGCCCCATCTGCCAACCACTGAGGTCCATTGAGCAGACTCCCTGATAGGCAGGAAGTCTGTGAATCATCAGGACCTGAGATGTGGCCAGCAGACACAGCAGCAGAAATGGCATCTAATGGTTCCCAGTTACATTTCTTGTGTAGTTTCCCAGAGACCAGCATTAGGGGGAAAGTACGCTCTGAATAGAGGACAATAGAATACTTCTTTGGATCTCAGAAATCCAGAGCAGACTAGGTAGTTCAGTGGTTTGAGACAAACAGGGAATGAATTTACTCCCAAGGAATACTCTGACCCCTGAGATTTTTTTTGAGGATCTTGGCCAGGGGCACTATTAAACACCTACAATCTGGCTCATAATATGAATGGTACCAAGGCTGAGACACCCTGCCCTGGCCCATTTGATAAAGGACTGACAGTCCCTCTGGAACCTTCAATACAGACTTCTCTAAGTATCACACTGAAAGAAAGAGATTAAGCCTCGGGGAAGCTTCTAGAGGCAAGAAATAGTCTCCCACCACAAACAGGCACACAGAAAGGTCCCGTTTCAGGAGGGCTACTTCCTTTTCCCAAACCCTTACAATAAGATACCAGGGGAAAAGGGGCTGGAACCATGGCTCAGTGATTAAGAGCATTTGTTGCTCTTGCAGAGGACCCAGGATGGTTCACAGCTGTCTGTAACTCCAGTTCCAGGGCATCTGAAACCCCTCCTGACATTTGCAGGCACCGGGCACACCCGTGGTATACAGAACACCCATACACCTAAAATAAACAAATCTAAAAGTATCTTGTAAGATTAAAAAAAAGAAGAAGAAGATACCAGGAAAAAGAAACATCCTATTTGGGTTCAGGCTCAGGATCAAGCACAGGAAAAAGGTGGGGCTCAAGAGAAAGGACCGGATGCTAGCTTCACTGAGCATGCAGACCAAATGATTCTCTGCCAGTCTCCCATCTTACAGCTCCCTCTGCGTCTCCCTTAGCCTAGCAACGGTACTGCCTACTGTTGTCTGTCCCCTTGCCTGGTCAGCCCACCTCATTCGTCCCTTGGTGTTATCGTTCCTTTGGGCTCTATGCTCATGACCTTCCCAGATGAGAACAGTTGAAACTGCTTTTCCTGTACATGTCGTCTTCCAGAACAAACTGTCCACATGAGCTTTGCTGTGCTCCTTCCTTCTCTGGGCTTGGTGGGAGGTGGGAACAATCTTTGGCTACATAATGAGTTCTGGGCAACCTTGGCCTTATGAAACCCTGTCTCCAAAGACCAGGAGAGGAAAACCAAACAAGTTGTTATTGTTTTGGTATTTTGAAGATCTCACTATGTAGTTCTGGCTGGCCTAGAACTCCCAGAGATCTGCCTGCCCCTGCCCCCCCCCACACAACTACTAGGGTTCAAGGTGTGTGCCACATGCTCCCTGCAAACATTTTGTCAAAGTTCCTATGCTGATATTTTATTGTTCTTTTTCACTCAAAATGAATGGAGGCAGTTCTCTCTGGCTCTTCATGAACGTACATATGTCCCCAAGTACCTAAGATGCCTGGGACATTCTACTGGAGTATGCAGGGAAGGTTGGGTGCTGAGCTGTGGGAAGGTGGCTACCTGGTAAAGCCTCCACACTGTGTAGCTACACTCAGGCTCTATGACCAAGACCACTTTGTTGAAGATATACATTGGAGGCTGGGAAGCTGGCTTATCATGAGATTCCAGGATTTGGGCTATCTCAAATACTTGGGATTTTAAAAAGTTAATTGGTTGATTGTTTGATTTTTGAGGCAGAGTCTCACTATATAACCCTGGCTATCCTGGAACACCCTATATAGACCAGGTTGACCTCAAACTCACAGAGCTCCATCTGCCTCTGCCACCCAAGTACCAGGATTAAACACATGTGCCACCATACTGGGCCCAAATATTTGTTTTTAACCTGTAGTCAAGTTCTTGTTTGCTGCCCACATAATCAGCTCTAAAATGCTGAGATTTATGATTGCTTATCAGAGAGATCTTGTGGCCATTCCTCTCTCCTTCAAAGTGTGCAGTCCTCCTAAGCAATGCCTCATTTACACCGAATCTGTGGTCCCATTTACACAGCACACATGCCAGCTGACTTTGCACCCATGGAAGCTAACTCCATCCAAGAGAGTCTGCACTCAGCACTGAGGACAGTAAAGACTGGCCAACTGAACACAGAACCTCAGAGACATTAGGAGCCGACAGCACTCGGGGATAGGATACTGAGGGGATAGGAGGCACGTGGGCAGACTGTGTGAGAAACATCACACGCTAGGCACCTTTCTCCATTGTCCATGACTGGTAATCATGGACCTTCCGACACAGCTGAACAGGAAGACAAGAGAGAGAAGGAGGAAGACGAGGAGGAAGAAGAATAAATAAATAAATGTGGGGAAACCTAGAAAACACAGTAAAAGCCAGACAGATAATAATAGATAATTGGAAGGAAAGGAAGTCTAGGAGGTAGAACACCCAGATAGCAGCAGTTCTACAGAGAGACACTAAAGAAGCTACTGAAGACATTTTGCCAACAGGTAACCCACCCTAAGTGTGTCTAAACAGCCGCACTGTAGTGGTGCACGCCTTTAATCACAGGATGGGGGAGGCAGAGGCAGGTGGATCTCTGAGTTCGAGGCCAGTCTGGTCTACAGAGAGCGTTCCAGGACAGCCGAGCCTACATAGAGAAACCCTGTCTCAAAAACCACAAAAAAAAAAAAAAAAAAAAAAAAAAAAAAGTCCAAAGGAAAGTTAACTGGGAAACTTACGGAGGCATGACTGCTTCATCTTAAAACCCCAGCCTTTACGCCCAAACTAGATGAGTCTGTCAGCAGCATCGTTTTTAAGCATTTACTTATTTACTTACTGTGTGCATGTGTATGTTGCATTCATGCCACAGCACACACAAACTCTGGTCTGGCAGCCAGCACTCATACAGAGGGTTTGGCATCCCCCATGTGACGTGCACCCAAATCAGAGCTGACCCTTTGCTTAGCTCTCAGTCTTCATTTTCCTCCCAAGAAGAAGAGGGTGTGTCTCTGGGTGCCATGCCCTCCCAGGTACACTAGAGACTAAAAGTCACCTCAGAAGACATTGCCAGGGCTTGGTCACTCCTCACTTCTGAAAACCACCAATGCCTGTAAGTTCTCTTTAGGCTGCCAGGCGGAAGCGGCTCCATTCCTCCTGCCATTACAGGAAGACCATGGGGCTGTGCGACCGGATTAGAACCAGCTAGAAATCCCACAGAGCGCTATCTAAACTCAGTGTAAGCTGCCTTTCTGCCCTACTGCGGCAGTCCCCCTCCTGCTCATGCTTGTCCTTGTGAGTCTGTGCTGGCATGAAACCCGAGGATAGTGCTCACAAAGAAGGACAAGGCCTGATAAGGCCATCCACAAAATAGACAGAGCAAAAAGTCCTGACTCGGGGTGAGAGCCGCCTGGGGATTTCTCTGATGCCTCCCGGGACCTGGATCCCACAGTCTGAGGCCATGTTCACGCAGCACAAACCCTATCCTTACACTGTGAAACATCCACACTTCCTCCTCCAAGCAACCATGAATGACAAAGTCAGCACAGACAGCTACGGACTCAGGTGTCCATCTACAAAGCCTCCTCGCTGGAAAGTGGAGGCTTGCCCCTGAGCGGAAGAGATGCAGCTGTTCAAGGTCACCGAGAATTAAGCACAAGGCCCAGTGGATGAGTCAAAAAAAACTGAGACAGACCTGGCTCCCTGCCGACTCTCAAGCCTTCTGGCTGCTCTGGCTGGGCCTATCTGTCCGTGTCAGTGTCGCTCCCTTTCCTCTACTACCCCATCCTGACATCTGTCTGACTGTCCCCAGCAGCGTAGGCCATCTAACGGCCCCCAGCCTGTACCTCCATCATGACTTCCCCCTGGCCTTTGATAACCCTGCCCGCTGCCTCTCAGCGCACTCTTGGAGATGGTACATAGGTGCCTAGGGGAGCTAACGTTCTCCCAAATCTGACCTTGGGACTTGCTGTGAAACCCCAAACCAGGACTGGTTTCCAGCATTCTCTTCTCATCCTTCCCTTTCAATGACCGCCGCATAACCCTTCAACACCTGTAAAACCTCTCCCAGCCCACCTCCCTCTCCCTACCCAATGTTCTACCTCAGATCTAGCTTTGCAGCCTCTCAAATATTACCACACCCTGGACACCACCACAGCCCCTAACTTACTGCCTCCCATCTAATCCCTAAACAGAAACACTGAGCTCTCTAAACTATTCTAACCCTGTCTTCCCCAACTTAAAAATCTGCATGGGTCTCCAGGGATTCTAAAAAGTCAACGAAAGGGCCAGGGAGATGGTTACATGGGCCACGCATGACAAGCTGTGTCCAATTCCCAGGATCTACAGAATGGGAAGAGGAAACCAACTCCTGCAGGTTGGCCTCCGAACCTCCACACACATACTGTGGCATAGACACACCCCTTTCCATCACAGAAATAAACACAATAAAAAGAATTTTAAAACACCAAAGGCTAAGGAAGTGCAGCGCGCGCGCGCGCACACACACACACACACACACCAGTGTCTCCGTGTCTCCCCTTCCCCAGCCAGCTATACTGGGTCCCTCCTTCTTGACAACTCCAGCTCTTCCTCTGCTTGCCTTACTCAGGCCCCACTGACACCACCTTTGGCATGGCTGGCATCTCCTTTTAGGTCTCCCTGTCCTCACTTGTTTCCCATGGGTCCCGACATTATCCAGAGTCCCAGTAAGGGAAGGGCATGGATGTGCATCCCACAAGAACCAGGTTACCTGGGCTTGGAGGCACAGGCCTATAATCCCAGCATGGTGGAGGCCAAGGCAGGAGGGTCAGGTTACTCGTCTATCACCTTGCTGCACAGCTTCTGTCTATATGAAGGCTTAATGAACAAAGAACTGGTTCTAGACCCCTTGGAGGCTTCTGGCTAAAATCCAGGTGTGTCCTTAGGTTTTCTGACATGTCCACAGGCCACCACAAAAAAGACTGACTTCTAGAGACCAATCGAGTCTGTACCTTCACAACCAGGCTCTGTTGGGGGTGTTGTTCTTATTGTTGTTTTGGTTTTCTTTTTTTATTTCTTCCAGACAGGCTTTCTCTGTGTAGCCCTGGCTGTCCTGGAACATATGTGGACCAGGCTGGCCTCGAACTCAGAGATCTGCCTGCCTCTGCCTCCTGAGTGCTGGGATTAAAGGCCGCCACCACCCGGCTTGTTTCTTAAATTACATTAATTTATTTGTACATGTGTGTAGGCATTTGTGTCACAGCATGCGTGTAACATCGAAGGACAAGTTGGGGAGTGAGTCATTTCTCTCCAATACCAGATAGATCCAGATCTGTACAGAAGCAATAACAGTCAATTGATCTGATCCATCACAGTGGCTGAGGGTTCCACTGCCCTACTCGGTGGAACTTACGACTAGACAAAGAGCAGTCCCTGGTGTTGGCCCCCTGAGCCCTTCAATGCCAATGCCTTACAAACTGAGCTTTTGACCTCGGGGCTGACATCTCAGAGCCCTGAGAACTAGAGGCTCAGGACTGCAGTATCAAAAGCCAGGGGCTTCCAGCTCTTGCTGCTCAGGTTAGAGCAAGCCCCTTCAAAATAAGGGGCTTGGGGCTGGCTCCTGGCTGCAGACTCAATCTCTAGGTGCTCAGGTCAGAGGCTTATTGCCCTGGCCTTTGAATGCTAGTGACCCTGCAGCCGGAGTTACAGCTCCAGAGCTCATTGCAGGTGCTGGAACCCTCAGCCCTTATCCATTGATGGCTCTCTGAACTTAATCATCTGGGCTCTGCCAAGTCTCCCACCCTCCACAGTCTCGGCTCTCTGCTCTTTCCCCCTCCTACTTCTGCAACAGCATCTCCTCATCTCAGCTCCCCAGGTTCTGATCCCAGCTGCCCTCCAGATCTCAACTACTTTCCTGTTGCTACTGCTGCTTCCACCTGTTTTTAGTGTCAACAACCCAGTCCTCAGTACTCATGACAACGACCAAAGTGGGGCCTGACAATGGTGGTGCATACCTGTAACCCAGCACTGCGTGGAGGCAGGAGGATTAGGAGTTCAAGGTCATTATTGGCTACACATCAAAGTCAAGGCTAACCTGAAGACAGTACATAAATACAGACCGCTGGGATTAGGCTTTTCAGGACCTAATGGTGCAATACTGGGGTTGGGTCACAGGAAAGGCATTTCCTGGCCTGACCTGAAAACAAAGTGAGACCATACATACCTCACATGCTGTATAAAAACTGACCTGAAATCAAACCCTTTGCTTGCTTAAAAATAGCTGGAAGGTGGGCATGGAATGCTTTCCAAAACTCCTACCATCCAGGGCCTTGTGTGCAGCTTAGGGTTCCACCAATCACAAGCCTCACTTCTGCACCAATCATAAACCCCTCTAACCACCTATTAGTCCCTGGAGAGGGGCATCCCCTTCAACCCTAACTGAGAATAGCTCACTCACAGTGGGTCACGTAGAGTTCATGGAGGCTTGTCACAGCAGAACCCATTTCTTGTTCTTCCTTGAAAGTTGTCTGGAGAGGCTGTGACTACAGTAAAGCCTCCGGAGATAGAGTTTCCTCAAGTTTCTGCAAACTGTTCAAAGCAGCTAGGCCGCCATGATGGTAGTCTGGTTGGTTGTTGAGAAGCTAGTCTATTGACAGGGGAAGGGTGGACCTGCTAGGACACTTGCTCTTAACAGCTTCAATTACTCAGAGGAAAGGTGTCAGAGGATGCTTACCATAAAAGTCCATCCTGGAATTGGCATTCTCAGAAGCACTTCACAGTGCCTAACCTCTAGCCAAACACCCTCTGATCGCCTCCAAGCTTGCATTCCCAAACAGTTAGTTCTCCTAGGGCAAACTCAGGACCACAAGAGCTGAATTGTCAGAGGTAACTACATAAGTTGGCCTGACAACTTCACCAAAGAAGAAACACTTCATTAGCTGCCAGACACCTGTTTGCCAGAGGTCCTGTGTGCCAAAAGAGCCAGAGGGAAACCTTTTCAAAGGACAGCCAATACAATAATAGACAATAGATAGTCAATACAATGTAGATACTCCATGGGAAGATGCCAGCTCTCAAGCAAATAATGGAGACACAGGGATGCTATTTGGGCCCTAAACCACTGCTTAGGGAAAGTCTGCCCCAATTTAAACTGTAAATCACATCATTCTGCCCCAATTTAAACTGTAAATCACATCATTATGAGATGACAACCAGTTCCAACAAGGAGCATAATATCTAGAAATAAACACCAAAAAGCCAGGCACAGCTGAGTGTGGTGGTGCACGCATACCTGTAAACTCAGGAGAACTGCTATGAGTTCCAGAACAGCCTGAGTCACATAGTGAGACATTGATTTGAAGTAAAAAAAAGTAAATAATAATAAATACAATAAAATGGGAATGAAGACACAATGAGATCACCCCAAAATAATTTTTACAGTCAGGTAGTGGTAGCATACACCTTTAATCCCAGTACTCACGAGGCAGAGACAGGCAGATCTCTGTGAGTTTGAGGCCAACCTGGTCTACAGAGTGAGTTCAGGAAAGGCTCCAAAGCTACATACAGAAACCCTGTCTTGAAAAACAAAACAAAAAATTGTAGTGATATTATTATTTTTGATTTATTAAAGCTTGCCTAAGGGTACAGAAAGCAAAGCTAGCAACAAGACAGAGCCAGGCAATGGTGACATACATTTTTAATCGCAGCAGTCATACTAGCCAGCCATAGAGCTAGGCAGTTGTGGTACACCCTGTAATCCCAGGACTCAAGAGACAAGCAGATGAATCTCTGTTAGCTCAAGGCCACATTGAGCTACAAGAAATTAATCCAGGCCTAAAGAGAAATAGCTCACACAAAGGTGATCTTAGCACTTGGGATCACATGCCTTTAATCCCAGGATTTGAGAGGTATACAGGAAGAGTCAGCAATCTGGGATTGCAGTCTGAGGCTTGGTAGAGAGATTTATTCTCCAACCATGATAAAGACAAGACAGCTCTTTCAGCCTGAGGTAGAGGTAAGAGTTAGTGGCTGGCTGCTTTGCTTTTCTGATATTCAGCTTGAAGCTTGAACCCCAATATCAGTCTCTGGGTTTGTATATTTGTGTTACAAAAAAATTCTGTTAAAACTGTTAACTGCTTTAATCCCAGCTCTTGGGAGACAGAGGCAGGCAGATCTCTGTGAGTTCAAGACCAGCCTGATCTACAAGAGCTAGTTCCAGGACGGGCTCCAAAGCCACAGAGAAAAACCTGTCTCGAAAAACCAAAAAAATTCCAAAACAAAACAAAAAACTGTTAACTGTTCTACTTTAAAAACAACCAAGAAATTGCTGCTATAAGCACATACCTAGAGAATTTGAGGACATTAAAAAAAAAAAAAAAAAAAAAAAAAAAGATAACATAACTGTGACAGTTTCTCCATTCATGAACATGGTATATCTATTTATACTTTCTAGGATTTCTTTTGTTATGGAGTTAAGGTTTTCAGCTCACAGATTTGAATATAGTGTTATACCTAAGCACTTCACTTTTAGGCAGTCAGAATGCTACACTGGAAAACTAACGCTGGGCCTCTCAAATGTAAGATAACTGAGTATGTCTCCCCAGCTCTATAAACAGTATTGTTTCATATTTTGCTTTTTAATTATTTATTGCTAATTTAGGGAAACACAATTATTGCAAATTTACCTTGTATTCTGGGATTCTCCTTATTATGGTGTTTGATTTCTTATTTGTGAAACAATACAGGTGTTGCAATACAGCAAATAAACTCAACTAATAAAAGTTAAGATGTCAGATCTCCCTAAACTAATCTATAGAGTCAACACAACTGCAATAAAAATTCCAGTTCTTAACAAATCAACAAGCTGATTCTAAAATGTTTGCAGATAAGTGAAGGAAAGGAAGAAAAGGGAAGAACCCGGATGAGGACAGGCTCCCACGCCTACTTTAGAGCTGAGATGGTCAAGAGGAGGCGCTGGCAGAGGAGTCCCTGCAGCTCAACAACAGGACAGAATGTCCGGGACTCACCCACCCACATAGGTGCTGTCAACAAGAACACAAAGACAGCGCAATGGGGCAGCGACAATTGGACATTCAATTCAAACAACGAGAAAAAATACACCTTGACCATACCTCAATGTCATAAAAATTATCCAAAATGAGTCAAATATAAATAAAACACCCTAAATGGTAAAAACTTTTAGAAGAAAACGGGAAATCTTTGTGAATTTAAGCTAAACAAAGACGTCTTAGAAAACAAAACAAAACAAAAAGAACGATGGGAAATGTCATTCTGTAAATATGTTTCTCATACTGATTAATGAATAAAGCACTGTTGGCCAATAGGAAAGCGAGATGGGCAGGACTAGGAGACAAGGAGGAGTCGAGGAAGTAGTAAGGAGGAGTCAGCATGTAGAGACTGGAGAGAGCGAACAAGCGAACGCCAGCCCTACTCTCCGGTAAGATGAGACTACGTGGAAATACTTAGATGAATAGAAATGGGTTAATAATTAAGACAGAGCTAGTCAATAAGAAACAAATAACTGGCCAACAACATAATATCAAATACAGAGTCTTTGTGTCTTAATTGGGGTTGGAGCCGTGGTGGGTCCAGGCCAGCAGGGAAAACCTACTCGCAACAAAAGAATCCACAAGGAAAATGTAAAAATTAAGAACTTCTGCTCTTTGGAAAACACTGAAAATAAAAAGACAAAACCAGACTCAAGAAGACATTTGAAAATCACATGTTTAATATATATTTGAAGATCTTTTTAAAATATTTTTTTTATTTATTATGTATTCAGTGTTCTGCCTGTATGTATTCCTGCATAACAGAAGAGGGCACCAGATCTCATCACAGATGGCTGTGAGCCACCACATAATTGCTGGGAACTGAACTCAATACCTGTGAAAGAGCAGCCAGTGCTCTTAACCTCTGAGCCATCTCTCTAGCCCATATTTGAAGATTTTAAGAACTAATAATAGGAAAACAAACATCCTAGTTTAAAAATGTAAAGATTTGGAAACTTAACCATCGACATACAGAAACACACGCAAAACCCCTCAGCAAATGCAAACAGAAACTGTGAGCTGCCACAGTCTCCCTCTCAAGGCAGCTAACTCAAAACACCAACAGCTCACAAGAAGACAAGCATCTCACTATGTAGCCCAGGTTGGCCTGGAAATTGTTATGTAGGCCAGGTCAGCCTCAAACCCCCAAGTGCTGACAGTAAAGGCATGCAACCACCATGCCTGGCAAGGAGAAATTTTGAGCATCACAGGTTGGAATAACAATATGTTACTGCCATTTCAGAATTCTGCATGGCAGTTTCTTACAAAGTTAAGCATATGCTTACCTGTCCGCTAATCCTAATCCTAGGCATTTAGGTAGCCGTATAATACAGTCACATAAAAATCTGTGGGTATGTGACAGTGGAAAGCTCAGTGATAAAGGTGCTTGCCATGAAGTCCAATTACCCTAAGTTACAAGGACCCACATGGTGGAAGGAGAGAGCCAACTCCAGATTTCCACATTTGCCATGGTATGTATGTGCACAGGCACACATATACACAAAATAAATACATGCAATAGTTTTTAATCTGTGGGTAAACCTTTACTTATAATTGCCTGTAGCTGGAAATAACTTAAAAAGTCCTTGATCTGGAGGATGGAGGACATCCATATGACAGAACAGTCAGGGATGAAAAGGAACAAACAGCAAACACAACACAACAGCAAATGCAATATGCTAGATGAACAAAGTCACTTTTGGGGGGGACAGGGAAGTTGAGACAGGGTCTCACATGGCCCTAGCTAGCTTCAAACTTTTCAGGCAGTTTAGTGTAGCCTAGAACGTACTGCAATCCTCCTGACTCTGCCTCCCTAGTGCTGAGATTGCCAGCATGTACCACTACCACCCTGGATGAAAGAAAGACAGTTTTTTAAATAAAGAAAACACACACACACACACACACACACACACACATATTGTGTGTGTGCCTGTACATGAAAGTACATTTGTGCAAACAAATGGAAGTCAGAGGCCAACATTAGTGTCTCCTGCTATCTCTATCCATTTTAACCTGTGGACCACTTTGGTTGGCCAGGGCAGTCCAGGGATCCATCTGTCTCCTCCTAGCTAAGGTGACCATGCCTGGCATTTTTACCTGGGTGCTGGGGATCTGAACTACTCAGGTCCTCCTGCTTGCACAGCAGATACTTTACCAATTGAGGCCATCTTCCCAGTCCCAGAAATCACATTTTAAAAGCTATGTGAGGTGGCACATAATCCCAGCACTCCAGAAAGCAGAGGCAGGTGGATGCTGGGCAGCTTTGGGGACTTGAGTTCATCCCCAGTTAAAAAAAAAAAAAAAAAAAGGTACGGAGGCACAAGAACCCATAATCCCAGCTGACAACAGGGTCTGAATTTTTCCCCTAATTCTAGTTACTTAGTCTATTTTCTTTCTCAGTAGTTATTTGTGCAACATTAACTGAGTGGCAGCACCTAAATCATGCACCGAGGACAGACATAAGAGCAAGAAAGACAACTATATTCCCTTGAAGAGATTCATGAACTAGATGGGCAAGACAACACACATACGTGCAGTACAATGAGTGTGTCCTGAAGTGTGCTGGGGAAGTAGTGGAAAGCTTCTGCCCATTACAATAGACTAGTCCCTTAGTGAGACAGGATCTCACTAAGGAGCCCTGGCTGGCCTGGCACTTACAGAGATCTGCCTGCCTCTGCCTTCCAAGTACTGGAATAAAGGCATACGCCACCATGCTTGCTTGGTACAGGACCATGTGTTATTCAGCTTTGAAACTCCCATAGTTCCTTGCAAGCCTAAACACTGTAGAATAAGTTGCCAAATCAACCCATACTCTCTTTTCTTATACAGACAGCTGTGTGCTATTCAATGACACTCAACTATGAAGGGACCAGCAGGACACTGGGGCTGGTACTGCACACTCGCAAGGCTGTGGTTTAGATTGGGGCAGATTATAGGGGAAGGCAAGGGGCTCAAAACCACATTTATTTACTTTCATTCACGGTCCTAAATGACATTGTTCATCCAGCAAATGCGGGCCTCCCCCAACCAACCAAACAAACAAAAGCAAGCAAGACCATTTTTAATTATGAAAACCTGACAGTGACTGGCTAGTCTTCTGTCAACTTGACATACATGAGTCATCAGAGAGGAGGGGGCCTCAGTTAAGAAAATACCTCTGTAAGATGGGGCTGCAGGCAAGCTTGTAGGGCATTTTCTTTAATTTCCTATTGAAGTAGGAGGGCCCAGGCCACTGAGGGTTCTGTGCTCTATAAGAAAGCAGGTTGAGCAAGCCATGGGGAGTAAGCAGCACCCTCCATGGCCTCTGCATCAGTTCCTGCCTCTAGTCCTGACTTCCTTCAGTGATGTTGTGGAGGTGTAAGCCAAATACACCCTTTCCTCCCCAAGTTGATTTTGGTCATGGTGTTTCACCACAGCAATAGTAACCCTAAGATAGTGATTATAGGATGTAATTTAGATCAAGAAGACAAGGCTATGAAGGTGGCATTTTAACTGGTGTGTATAGTTTTTAAAAAGCAGCTTTTAGAGCCGGGTAGTGGTGGTGTACACCTTTAATCCCAAAACTCAGGGAGGCAGAGGCAGGAGGATATCTGAGTTCAAGGCTAGCCTGGTCTACAGCTAAGTTCAAGGATGGCCAGAGCTAAACAGAGAAACCCTGCCTCAAAAAAAGCAGCTTTAGGTGTAGATGTAGTTTAGTGGGTAGAGGTCTGGGGGTTCAATCCCCAGCATTAATTAAAATGAGACAGCACACTCCAAAGTAGAAGCTAAAGGATCAGTGCTTAGGTCATCTTCACCAGCCAGAGGCTCACCTGGGCTACATTAGACTCTGTTCTCAAGACAGCACCTTTATTTCACTCTTACTTTTGGAATAAAAAAGTTGAAGTAGAAACTCCACCAAAAATTAGGAAGTAGCATTAAAATAGGATTCAAGATGTATTCTCCTAAAGCACATGCCTAACTCAATTGTCACTGTCACAGAAATAGAAGTCTGTTCACACATTCACAATTTTTTTTTTTTTTTGTAAAATTGAGTTTATTTTTGTACATCTCGGTTTCACTTTGTTTCAAAAGAAATTTTGGCCATATTGCACACTGATTCTTGTTTTTTTTTTTTTTTTAAATCTTGATGCTTACTTCTAAAAGAGGCAAGGCAGGGGGGTTATGGTGACACCTACATAATCAAGGGTCTTAGCAAAAGAATGCAAAAACCCTACTTTTGAGTTTGGTATGGTAGTGAAAGTCTGTAATCCCAGCATTTTGGTAGCCTGAAGCGGGAGAATTACCATGAATTCAAAGCCAGTTTGCACTGGGTAGGAAATAACAGGCTATCCAGGGTTACAAAGTGGACCCTTATCTCAAATAAACAAAAATAAGCTGGACAGGGTGACTCACACCTATAATCTCAGCATTTGTGAGGCTGAGGCAGGAGGATTAAGATAAATTTAAAGCCAGTCTAGGTTACATAGTGTTTTCTGAACCAGCAGCCGGGGCTATAGTGGCGGTCTTGTGGGGGAGCATTCCATAATATGCATTTTGTTTTTCAAATGTAGTATTCAAATATAACACCTGGAAGTAGTGAAGTATGACATTCCACTCCACACCTCTAAATCTTGAAAAGGGGTTTTTAAGAGGAAACTATGTATATAGAAAATAAGGGAATTATTATTTTTGTTTTTACTTTACTTGCAAGGAAATGGACACAAGTTTAAGAAAACAAAAAAACAAACAAACAAAGCCTCAATTTCTTCCTCATAGCTGAAAATGAAGATGTTGACATTAGCAAATCCCTATGGACCCCCCCAGCCTTAAACACTGAGTTTCCTGAGAAACAGTTCAATTAACCTTTACAGCATGAGTGTTCGTGAGCATTTTTCTTTTAAATGTCCATTTTAGGTTTTGTTTTTATAGCAATTCCTTTTGACATATTAGATCAAGGAAATGCTGTACATGGCTAGATTCCACCAAGAGTATTCCCCCATATACCACTCAAAAGAATAAGGGGAGGGCAGTTGCATCGCTCAACAATTATGCTGCATTTGATGGGGGTGGATGAGCAAGCTATCATAGGAGAGGCTCATTGAAAAAGGAAACTAAATTTCCACCTCTCCTTCAGGAAAAAGACACTTTCATTTTCTCTTACTCTAAAAACAGGTAGTGAAAGCCACAGCAATCCTCACACGTTTTCTTTATAAGACGTGCCAAAATAGTGAAGAGGTGCTATTTTTCTACCTAGGCCATCCATCTTATTTGAGAACGCCGTTTTTTAAATACCCACAATCCGCCCTCATGTCGACGCTCACCAAAATAAAAAAAAAAAAAATCAATAAAAAATTTAAAAATGTCTGCTGTGCCTTTCATGCAAACCCATAAACAATCGTATTTTCCCCGCAGCGACACCCGGGGCTGAGTCCCGCAAGCAGCGAGACTGCAGACTGCGGCGCTGGCGGGGCCACTCCTCCCGCGACACTCTGAAACGCTCCCCTTTTCCCTCGGGATTTCGAAGGGTTCCAGACCCCACCGAGACCCCGCCCTTGAAGTCCAGCCCGGGGAAGGGAGGCGGAGAGAATCGCTGACCCAGCGAGGCGATCGATCGCAGCTCCGCAGGAAAACCCCGCGTCCCCTCCCCAGCTGGCAGGAGTAGCCCTGGCTGCGCGCGCCCCGCCGCTCCCAGGTGGGTCTCTGCAGCCGGAGACAGCGCCCTGCTCCTGGGAGAGGGAGGCAGGGAGGGAGGAGGACGCAGGCCAGGCTTCGTTCGTCACGATTCATGAGGGAGGGTGGGAAAGAGGGAGGGATTGGAGACCGGGGGAAAAAAAGGAGCGGAATCAGGAGCTCTGGAAATGCAGAAGGCAAGGAGGGGCGACAGGAGGAAAGGAGAAGAGTTGGGGTGCAGAGGGTGATGCTGCAGAGGACGCTAATGGGCTGGAGGGGATAAAGGCACGGATGGGGGAGGGAGATATGTGGTCTGGGGGGGGAAGAGGGAGAGGAGAGAGACGAGGTGGGATGTAGGAGAGATGGCGTGATGGAGATAAAAGGGAAAATGGGATGTTTATGAAGGCGAGGTGTGAGGAGGGATGGGATGAAAAAGAGATGGAGGAATAGAGGTCTGAGGAGGCGTCTAGGGTGAGGAGGACCAAGGTGAAGACGGAATCGGGGAGAAGCGTGAGTAAGGAAGCTTGCTGGCTGCAGGAAGCGAAAGAGGCTTCCCTCACGGGAGGGCGGTGCCTGGATAACGGGTCCCACCGGCCTGAGGCCAGGAACTGGCCCCCCGAGCAGCACCCCATGCCACTTACTCTCTCCGACCACCGCCTTGAGGCCAATGGGGGCCATGGCGTTGTGCGATCTCTGGGCTCCGACGCTCCTCCCGCGACACAGTCACCTCCCCCGGGCCGCGCGCCCCGCTGTCTGCAGCCGGTCGCCCCGCAGCCGCACTGGGGACCGACTGACGCGCGGACTTGGCGCGGGGGCGCGACTCGGGCCAGAGCGAGGCTGCCTAGCGGCCAGCGCGCGCGGGAGGGGCGGGGCGGCAGGGGCGGGGCCTCGCGCCAGCCGTCATCGTCACCCGCCCGTTTTCACCAATAGTAACACGACCCGGGCGAGCAGCCCCGCCCTCCTGGATGCAGATGGACTCAGGGTACATCCTTCCCATCGCCTTACGCGCGTGCCGGGGGCTCAGGGTCCTAAAGTCCCCTCTGCACTGGCAGCCCAGGCTATGGGAATCTTCGGAAAGCGAGGTTGTGATGCTCTTCCTGCTTTCTGAGAGCCTTCCATTTTCCCCTGCCAACAGAAGGAACTCCAAGGGCAGATTCTTATTAACTGTACTCATTCCCAGCTCACCAACATAGGCTCGAAACTATCCCTATGTCTGTTCGCCCATCATCGACCAAGCGCTAAGCTCTGTGCCACGCACCTTTTCTAAATTCGTGCAATAATGAGCACCCTTTCTAATCTTAGTTTTCAGGTGCAAAAACAAACCCGAGGCACTTACTGCTGTGCCATTATCTATCATTCACTAATAAATATTGTTTTCCCATTATTATGTGCAAGCTAATATTCTGTACATTGAGCCTGCACTTTTGCACAAGACATGGTACAAACCCAGTAGTTTCCAAGATCCAAATCAAATTAGAAAATGCTATAGAATCAGCTCTGGACTTAGCATCTCCTTTTTGGAGTGTACATTACTTAAATGATCACATAGAGGTTTTCATTGTGCTATCGTTGTTAATGAAGAAGATTGTTTTGTTGGTAGTGTTGTTGTTTCTCTGTGTAACAGTCCTGGATGTCCTGGAACTCACTTTATAAATGAGGCTGACCTCGAACTCACAGAGACCCACCTGCCTCTGCCTTCTGAGTCCTGGGTTTAAAGGTGTGCACCACCACTGCCTGACAATAAATTCATTTTTTAACCATAAAGGAGTGCTAGATGTGGTGGCAAACATCTGTAATCACAGAAATTAAGAGGAGGAGGCACAAGTAGGTGGTGCACACCTTTAAACCCAGCACTCAGGAGGCAGAGGCAGGTAAATCTTTGTGAGTTTGAGGCCAGTCTGGTTTACAGAGTGAGTTTCAGAACAACTAGGGCTACAAAGAGAAACCTTGTATCAAAAAAAAAAAAAAAAAAAAAAAGATTAAGAGGAGGAGGCAGGCAGGAGACTTTCTGTGAATTTTGGCCAACCTGAGCTACATGGTAATACCCTGTCTCAAAAAAAACAAAACAAAACAAAACAAAATAAAACAAATGAGCCTCCAAAGCATGGCTCAGTGGATAAAGGCATTTCACAGCATGCCTAATAACCCAAGGGCAATACCTGGAGCCACAAGGAGACAGGAGAGGGCTGACTCCACAGAGCTGTTCTCTAACTACATTGTGACAAGCATAAGCACTCATCATGCATAATAACAATAAATAAAAAACAACCACAGAGGCCAGGAGATGTAGGAGTGAAATCAGTGAATAACCACCAATGTGAAAGCCCTGTGATTTGGGGCCCTTTCCATGTATCAAGTGATTATTTTAACAACAACGGGGCAGGAGAGATGGCTCAGCAGTTAAGAGCACTGGCTGCTCTTCCAGAGGACCTGGGGTCAATTCCCAGTACTCACATAGCAGCTCACAACTGTCTATAACCCCAGTTCAAATGAATCTGGCACCCTCACACCAATATACATGCAGGCAAAATACAAAACCATATAAAAATAAATAAAAATCTAAAAAAAAAAAAAAAAAGAACAAACAAGGACCCTGAGATCCAGGGAAACTGTGTTGAGTAGTGACAAAGTAGAAGTAGTAATTGAATTATTTCAATTATTTGTATTTATTTATTTAGATAGAGTCTCACTATGTAGCACTGATGGGTCTGACATTTACAGAAATATACCACTTCTGCCTCCTGGGTGTGGGTATTAAAGATGTTCACCACCATTCCTGGCTTTATTTATTTTTTATGATAATTTCTTTTGTTTTTTGATACAAGGTTTTTCTGTATACTCCTGACTGGCCTGGAATTTACTCAGAGATCAGCCTGCCTCTGCCTCCTGAGTGCTGGGATCAAAGGTGTGTGCCACCACCCCCTGGCAGTTGATACTTTTTATTTATTTATTTATTTACTTTTAAGACAGGCTGTTGTGGCCTTAAACCCGAAATTCCTCATTCTCCTGTTGCCACCTCCCAGAAGTTGGGATTGTAAGCACGCATCACCACGCCTGGTTTATGTCATGCTCAGGAACTATGTTAAACAATCAGTCTACCAACTGAGCTACAGCTATAATTTCAATTCTGAATCACTGTTTTATACTTTACAACAAGAAAAGAAGCCAAATGCAAGGTTTGTCCCAAACCTAAGAGACCATATACCCTAGTTCAATACACCAATGTCAGGATGAGATTTGACAGTGTTCTGGTGTAAGGGATAGTGTTGATTGCCAACTTAACAGGATCTGGAATCAATAAGGCAAGCCCCCAGGCAGGCCTATGAGGGATTGTCTTGATTGGGTTAGTCTCTGGGCATGCCTATGGGAAATTATCATAATTAGGTTAATGAGGGGGGAAGGCCCACCCACCGTGGGTGGCTGTGAGCTGAATGCACACACTCCTCCATTTCTGCTTCCTGACTGTGGACACATGTGACCAGCCACCTTAAGCTCCTATCTTTATGCTTTCACTGCCATGGTGGACTTCCTCTTGAACTGTGAACCAAAATTACTATTTTCTTCCTTTAACTGCTTCTGTCAGGGTATTTTATTATCTACAGCAACAGGAAGAGGAACCCAGACATCTGGCCTCTACCCCTAAGAGCCCTTTCCTTCCTTCCTAGAGGGAAGGTACAATATGTCTTCTCCCCGAGTCTGAGCTCTTCTTGGCTTTCAGAACACATTGGTAGATTCCAGGTTTGTCTGGAGAAGGAGATAGTGTGTGTAAATGTGAGGGAACCCCGGGTACAGCTGTGACACCACATGTTCCTTCCTTAACCAGCTGGCATGTGTCAACAGAGGCTCCACAGTTAATGCTTCTACCACAGGAACATGAATTAGAATTCTCTTATTCTTAAGGAATGGGAATGTTGAGGGCTTGACTGCCATTCATCCAGTCACGTGAGCCGGTGAGGGTAAACTGAGTGCCCTCAGATGCTCATGCCAGGTGCTGTAAGTGAGGCATGATTCCTGCCCTTAAGGGACAGATAGTATTGAAAGAGCCATGCATTCTGGAAAGTGACAAAACAGAAAAGTGGGTGACAGGGCATGTGTCCAAAGAACTGGCTCGGCTGCAACCAGAGTGGGCTCCCTGAGCCAAGGGAAAGGTAGCAGGAGGGCATATAAGAGCATCCTGGCAAACACACGGTCAGCACAAAGACACAGCGACAGAAAGGAGCTTGGCTTCGCCAGGAAAAAGGGGTCCATTGTGACTACATCCGAGAGTTTGAAGGTCAGGATGGAAGGCAGAGCTCTAGGGTGGGCCTGGCTGCTGTGCTCAGGTTCTTCTAGGTGATGTGACCCTCTGTACAAGGGACCTCCTCAAAGACCACAGGAAATATAGCAGCCCCTTAATTTCAGGAGAAGGAGGGGCCAAAAAAAATGGTTTTCTACAGGTGTGTATACCTGGGATGTTCTCTAGTGATGGCTAAAATCAGAATGGATGCTATCTTTAAAATGATAGTTCAAGCCTGGTGGTGGTGGTGGCCTTTAGTCCTAACACTCAGGAGGCAGAGGCAGGAAGATCTCTGTGAGTTCAATGCTCGCCTGGTCTACAGAGTGAGTTCCCGACAGGCTCCAAAGCTCTACAGAGAAACCCTGTCTCAAAACAAAACAAAACAAAACAAAAAGTAGTTCAAAGAGCAAGTGAATGACAGACTGTGAACTCACCAAGGAATCCTGACTTTGGTGGTGCTCCTGTAATCCAGCACTTGGGAGTTAGAGGCAAAGGAGAGACGAGATCAAGTGTTTTATATGATCATTTTTATCCTTGGCTACATAGCAAGCTTGTGGGCAACCTTAACTTACATGAAATCCTATCAGGAAAAATGAAGATCTCTACCCTGATGTTGACATCATGCTGAATGTGAATTCTAACACCTGGTCCCAGGCTACCTGATATCTCTGAGCCTCAGTTTCCCCATCTGTGAATCCTCTCTCTCAGGGTGGCTCTGAGGATCCAGGGCAATGACCAGCCCAACAGTGTACAGTCTCTCCCAGGCAGACAGCACACACTGTACTTAGGTGGGGAGTGTTGAAACAGGCTGACCTCAAACTAGCTATATATCTGCCTCAGCCTCTTGAGTCCTGGGATTATGAGTGATCTGCCACACCTAGCTGTCTATACTCTGCATTGGCTGAGAGTTCTGCACTGCACAAAACACTCAGTAATTTCTATTGACCCCTCACTCCTACTCCATGAGGTCGGTGATATTATTTTTTTGGAGCCGCCAAGGCCAAGCCATCTGGCCCAGGTCATAAGGCTTTAAGTGTAGCCTGGTAACTCCACTCAGCTTCTGACTTCCTAGTGCCCAGTGGAGAACTGCAGAGCTCAGGACGCAGCCCCAAGGTCCTAGTGGAAGGAGAGGTTTGGCTATGTGGGTAAGCAGTTAGTTTGTTATGAGTGTATCAGCAACAAGAACCACATCACCTCGGGAGTTTGGGCCCAATCAGGTTCACTGTCCATTGCACCCAGCCAGACTTGATGTGGCAGGATGCTTAGAGTTCTGACCTCCCCCCACCAGCAGAGGCGCAGGTGCGCCTACAGCTACGCATGCGTGGCCTGCAGCCTCTGCAGAGCCCGCTGCAGACCTGCAGCTGGCGTGGGAAGAATCCTATGATTTACGCTTGGGTCACGTGATGGGGAGAGCTGAGCTGGCCAGATGAACAGATGGTAAGAGGAGAAGAAATTGGGGCTGAGGACAGTTTACAAAGGAGCTACCTGGAAGACCCGAGAGTAAGAAAACATTTTAGCAAGAAACAGGAGTGGGGTGAATTAGAGAGAGAAGCAACTGAGTGCTGTGGTATAGATCAAGCACTGAATACAGAGTGTGAGCCTCCTGGGGCTTACTTACACCTGCCTGGCTCTGCTTCAAGGCTGCATGGCCAGCTACGTTCTTCTGTGCCCACTCCACCGCCCTCTCTGACTGCTGGGCTGTCACATTCACCACTCCCTGCACCACTTTAGGTACAGTTTCTTTCTTAAAAACAAACAAACCTAAGTTTGTTTGTTTGTTTGTTTGTTTATCTCTTCATTCGCACACTTGTGGAATCCAGAAAATAGCTTGTGTGAATCGATTTACTTTTCCACCAAGTGGGATCAAGGAATCAAAAAGGTCAGCAGCTGCAGCTGCAAATGCCTTTACCGACTGAGCCACCTCTCTGGCCCAGGAGGAGTCTTTAAAGGAGTGCTGGGGAGATGGCCCAGCAGTTAATAGCACAGGCTGCTCTTCTGGATGGCCCCGGTTTGATTCCCAGCACCCACACACCAGACCACAACTCTCTATAAGCTCGGTTCCAGGGGATCTGATGACTTCCAACCTCCTCTGATTCCTGTGTGTACACGGTGTACATGCATGCACTCAGACACATACACATAGAATAAATAATTGTTTTAAGAAGGAAAAAGTGATGTCTCTGCCTTGTCACCAACCCATACACACACACACAGAGACCTGCAGACAAGAGCTGGATGGGCCTGTGGCATTTGAGTCTGGGACCTTGCCCTCAGGCTGGTGTGTGTGTGTGTGTGTGTGTGTGTGTTTAAAATGAAATATATTTTCAAAAAGGTCAAAGGACTGCAGAGGACAGGAAGCTGTAAATAGTATAAATGTGACCAACCTCAGAGCATATGTTTTGTCTAGGGAACAATCCATACTCAGGTCTAGGAAGTAATTTCCACAGAGATTGTGGAAGAAATTATAGAACACCTCGGGGTGTTTAAATGTTGTAGTAGATGGGTGGAGGGCAGGTAGGCAGGGTCTCATGCTACAGAGGCTTGGCCTTGAACCTTCTATGGACTTGAACTGTGGAGCTTCCTGCCTTCACCTCCCAAGTGCTGAAATTATCACTGTATGCCACCACAGCAGGCTTGCAGTGGGGTTTTATATATATATATATATATATATATATATATATATATGTGTGTGTGTGTGTGTGTGTGTGTATATATATATACATATATACACACATATATACGTATATATATATAAAAGCATTTAATTATCCAGATGTGGTGGTAGATGCCTTTAATCCCAACACTTGAGAAGCACAGGCAGGTGTATCTCTCTGAGTTCAAGGACAGCCTGGTCTACAGAGTGAGTTTCAGGGCAGCCAGGGCTACACAGAGAGACCCTGTCTCAAAAAGCAAACAAAGAAAGTGTTTAATTATATGCCTCTGTGTGTGTGTGAATGGTTCTGTGCATGGAGTGCAGGTGCCCTCAGAGGCCAGAGGAATCATATTTCCCTGGAGCTATAGTTATGGTAAGTGCTGTTGGTGCTGGGAACCAACGTAAGGGTCCTCTGCAAAACCAGTAACTGATTTCAATGGCTGAGCCATCTCTGTGGTCCCTGCAATGGAAACATGTGTAAGATTCCCCAACCCTGTACCCCTCAAATTCAAATGTTGACACCACGCTAGAGCAAACACAACATGTCAGAGAGTCACATTCATCCCAATGCTGCCTACTTTAAAACTCTGGGAACTAGAAAGCCTCCTCCCATGGGAAGAGAAGCCACAGTCTCTGATATACCCCATTCACACTACACCCCCTGGTGGGCATATCTTTGAAGAAGGGTAGGGTGTGACTGTTCATGCAAA
Organism: Phodopus roborovskii; assembly: GCF_943737965.1. Lineage (NCBI taxonomy): Eukaryota > Metazoa > Chordata > Mammalia > Rodentia > Cricetidae > Phodopus > Phodopus roborovskii. Next base: position 73,766,026 of record NW_026126418.1, read on the forward strand.
GCAGGATCTTCCCCTGGGGAAGGAGCCATTAGAACGGTCCCTCTGCTCAGCCTGGCCCTGGGCAGTGGATAAAGACAGTGGGACCAGCACTTTGCATGCGCTGAGGCTATAAACATAGGCAGCTCAATTTTGCTTAAAGGTATTTTAATCTGGTTTGGAAAAATTAACTTGGCAGGTTTTATACCTTGGGTATCAGAGAACAATTCATTTGTTCTACATAGATTAAGTTGTGGTTGCATCCCTGAGGAAGTTTGCTTTCCAAGGGAGGAAATTGTTTTGTTTTGTTCTTCTGTGTTTTATTTCTGGCCCATGTGGCATTTGAAATGAGCTTGGACAGCGAAAAAGACAGGAAGTCAAATATAATTAACAATAAAATAATTATTCTTGGAGATAGGACTTCTCAGTGTAGCCCTGACTGTCCTGAAACTCACTTTGTAGACCAGGCTGGCCTGAAACTCAGAGATCTACCTGCTTCTGCCTACCCAGTGCTGGGATTGAAGGTGGGCTCCACCACAGCCCAGCTAAAATAAAAGTTTTTCAAAAGCTCCAACCCATACTTTGTGCCAAGGACCCTGGGGTACCACAGTAAACAAATGAGAGCATGTTGGAATATTTTAGTTCTTAGAGACAATGTGGTGACACTAAAACTTCTGAATTACACCCTGTGATATTAACCCTGTTACGAGCAGGTTTTCCCACCCGCCTGGTCCCAGAGCCACGTCAGCCCCAAATAACACACAAGAATGCTGTATTAAATATAAATGCTGTTGGCCAGTTACTAGTTTCTTATCGGCTAGCTCTGTCTTAAATATTAACCCATTTCTATTACTCTGTTTCCACGTGGTCTTGGCTTACCGGAGAGAGGGTCCAGAGTTCTGCTCCCTCTGTCCTCCATTTTGAATCCTTTCTACTTCTTCCTCTCTCATTCTTGTCTCCTAGTTCCGCCTATCTTGCTTTCCTATTGGCCAACAGTGCTTTATTCACTAACCAATAAGAGAAACATATTTACACAATGACATCTCCCATCATTACCCCCTTACCTTGTATCTTGGTAAAACCAGGGTTTTGACAGATGACAAAAAAATCCTAAGTAAGAATTTTAGAGATTGGAGATTGGATGGGAAGTCAGTGCAGTGTCTAATAGGATGCCAAGGCTCTGAGTGCTCTTATCCCATCAAGGTGTGGGAGTCATATACGACATTAAAATTTTATTGCATTTATTTTTTTGTTTGTTTACTTATTTAGGTTTTTCAAGACAGGGTTTCTCTGTGTAACCTTGGCTGTCCTGGAACTCGGTCTATAGACCAGAATGGCCTTGAACTCAGAGATCCACCTGCCTCTGCCTCCAGAGAGCTGTGATTAAAGGTGTGTGACACAATGGCCCGGCTTATTTATTTAATATGTGTGTACAAACCCGCATGGCAGAGGTCAAAGGTCAGAGGTCAAGTTTCAGGAGTTGGCTCTCTCCTTTACCATATGGGCCCTGAGATTTAGGTCCTCAGGCTTGGGGCAAGCACCTTCACCCACTGAGGCATTTCACTGGCCCAAGCTTTTGTTTTTTGTTTGTTTGGTTGGTTGGTTTTTGTTTTATTGTTTTTTGTTTTTTGTTTTTTGTTTTTTTTGTTTTTTTGTTTTTTCGAGACAGGGTTTCTCTGTGGCTTTGGAGGCTGTCCTGAACTAACTCTGTAGATCAGGCTGGTCTTCAACTCACAGAGTGCTGGGATTAAAGGTGTTCGCCACCAATGCCCCGGCTTTATTTGTTTTTTAACTTTCATTGTATTGCATGGTTTTGCCTGGTGCTTAAGAAAGCCAGAAGAGGGTGTCAGGTCCGCTAAAACTAGAGTTACAGATAGTTGTGAGCCACTGTAGGTGCTGGGATCCAAACCCTGGTGCTCTGGAAGACCAGTGTGGTTAACTGATAAACCATTTCTTCAGCTCCTGTAAAGGATTTTTGAGGCAAGGTCTTGCTGTGTAGCACAGGTAGACCTCACATTTGCAATCTTTCTGCTTTACCCTCAAGTGCTGGGATGATAGGTGTGTATCATCTCCCAGATAAGAATTTTATTGTTACTTTTCCTTTAGTTTGTGGTATCACTTGGAGTTGGGGGAGCTGGGAGACACGTTGCACAAGTTCTGCCAGTGAGCACACAGCCTTAGCCTGGGGTGAGGGGGTGGGGGGAGGTAGGGAGAGGGGGGTGTTTTCTTGTTTTTTGTTTTATTAAATGGACAAAGTCACTAGGACATAGCATAAGCCATTTGGTCCCAAGTCTTTATCTTGATGTATTCTTTTTTCATTTTTGTCTCAACTATTGTATGATCAGACAATTATTAGATATCTCTTTTGGTCTAGGAGCGTTATGGAAAAGCCACTAAAACACAAAGACAGCCACGTTTGGGTACCTACATATAGGCTAAGTGTACCCTGAGACGTTTGAGTATTTAATACTGCTATGCCCACTGTACAGTAAGAAAACTCAAGTGTCAGGAATGAGGGGTCTTGCTGGCCATACGGAAAGTAGCCCAGGCCAGGTCATCAGCATCATTACTCTCCTCTCCCCTACATCCCTCTCATGAATGAGAACTTGGGTGACAGAGGACGAGAAAGCAGAAAGTGGAGATAGCCATGGAGAGGTGGGCCCACTGTACAGTAGGTCAGGCTTCTAATTTTGGTGCCCGTTTCAAGGGAGCCCCCAAATTATTGAAGCTACAGGATCCCCAAAACCTGAATCTGCTGTGGCTCTGTGGGTCACTGTGAGTGAAGGGGTTAAACTCTCCTGCTCTCACAGCTGAGTTTAGGTTTCAGTTCTCTGAGAAGGGCATTTTTAAACAGGTATCTGTCCCACAAAAGGCCATTTATCCACAAGGCCTGAGCTAGCCTCACAAAGTCTCAAAGACAAATCCAATAGTCCCCTTCTGAGTCACATCTGAAAGTGGTATCCAAAGTGGTATGACTAAATAAACTTCAGCCAATTAAAAGTATACAGTGTAACCATTGCTTGTTTAACCATTTATGTTTGAGATGACCTAACCACTCCTGAAATCCCCCTAGCTGGGCTTAAAAAAAAAAAAAAGCCTGAATACTCCTCTCAGGGTCTTTGACATTTTGTAAACGACCCCACATGCATACTGGAATATTAATAAATGTGCTTACATACTATTTGAGTCTGGAGTTTTCCTTCAGCATTTTCTCAGACCCTACATGAGAAGGGTGGTGTTGTGTAACAGGTCTCCCAGAGATAGACAACTCAAAATACCTTCAGGAAGTCCCTGAAACTGACCAGAATCCTCTCCTGCCAGAGGGAGCAATAAAAGGTGCGAGTCCCTGAGACTAGTTGAACAAAGCTGCAAAGAAGACTCTCAGAGGACAGAAGCTGCCCAGGAAACTCTGACACCAGACCAGCTGCCTAGAACAGATAAGACCAGAATCTCTTGGAAAGGACACCCCAGCCTGCTGAGCTGCCTGCAGGTTTCCCAATCTTTGTAAGCCTCCATGCTGGGATGGGCCTTGGTGATGCAGCTGTCTTAGTGTCATTTCTGCTCCTGTAAGTAACCCCAATAAAACTCATTGGATCACCAATCCATATTTCAGTCTGTCCTGAGTTCCCTGTCTAGGGTGAGTACAGATATATATGTATTGCATTTCCCTAGGAAAAGTTTGTCACTCAACAGTGTTCCCCCATTAGATCCAGAAAGCATCATTATAGAGTAAAATCCTTTCTTAACACTAGTAACCCTATCTTTGGCATCCCAGGCATCCTCATCACCCGCCCCCTTCCCACTCCCTATCCCTAGCACTGTATCTTGAAAAGCACTTAGCACAGGGAGGAAAGAAAGGTTCCTCCCAACAGCACTAAACACAGGCTGCCTTTCTAACTCCCTACAGGCTTCCTGACTCCTCCATGCTCCCTCCTTCCCTCCCTCCATGTCCCCACCTCTGCTTTCCACACTCAGCCACACTTTACAGCAGCCATCTTCTCTCTCACTGCTCAGCCCAGGTCCAGCTGGGGATGCAGCTCAGCCTAGGGTATTCCCTGCCCACAGGCAGGCAGAGATGTGGGCTGCTTAGCTTTCTGGGAGCCGGTGCTCTGGGTTTCCTCTGAGTTCTTCCTTCCAAAAAGGACTTTGTCCATTTGCACAGACCTGGGCCCTGGGCTCCTTGTCCTAAGGTTTCTTTTCTTTTTCTTTCTTTCTTTCTTTTTTTCTTTCTTTCTTTCTTTCTTTCTTTCATTTTTCGAGACAGGGTTTCTCTGTGTAGCTTTAGAGCCTGTCCTGGCACTCGCTCTGTAGACCAGGCTGACCTAGAACTCCCAGAGATCTACCTGCTGGGATTAAAGGCATGCACCAGTACTGCCCGGCTCTGGGTGGTTTCTCTAGATGAATCAGGAAATGACAGACAGGACATTCCTAGGCACCATACTTGTGGTCTAGTACTCTTCCTCTCTACCCTTGCTTCTTAGGTGCCTGTCATAGGGAGAGCAGGCATGGAGACTTTAGAACCCTGTCTGGTTGTCCATTACTGGTTGCTTGCCGCCCCATGTGGATCTCCATCCTCCTCTGATGTCCTCCTGATCCCCAAGACAGTCACTTCCTTCTAGGCTGTGACATAATCCCCCCCCCCAGCACATCACAGCCTCACCATGGGTCCCCAGAGGAGCCACTGGAGCAGATGTTTGATTCCCAGAGCAAAAATAGCAAGCAGTTGTAGAACAGAATGGATTCCCAACAATCTGAAGACATCTGTTTGCTACATCCCACCCTGGGGCTCCCCCCCCCCTTCAGCAGCATTAGCAGAGCCGCCCAAGAGCTGTTTCAGTACATTTAAAACTGATTCTCTGCCAGAGTTCACTGAGCACCTCAGAATATTCCTACAACCTCAACTTCCTGTGCTGAGGCCCCCTGGAGGAGAAGGGAAGAAGGCTGAATCCCAGGTCAGGTCCATTTCTTTCCCTATGTGTTTTCTTCACTTGCTTTATTTATTTTGGTGTATGTGTGTACATGTTCACATACATATGCATTTGGAGTGGTGTGTGCATTTGGAAGCCAGTGATTGATGTCCTGTCTTCCTTGATTATTCTCTGCCTTACTGTTTTGAGAGAGGGTCTCTCACTAAACCTGGAGCTCACTAATTTGACCAGACTGGCTGGCCATCAAGCTCTGGGAATTCCCCTGTCTCCCCCACCTCCCCAGCACTGGGATTATAGGCCTGCACCACCAAGTGCAACCCTTCATTCTTTTCCTTTTGAGATAAGATCTCACTGTGTAGCCCTGGCTGGCCTGGCACTCATATATAGACCAGGCTGCCCTTAAACTCATAGAGCTCCTCCACCCCACCCGATGCTCTACCTCCTGAGTGCTAGGATTAAAGGCATGCAACACCATGCTCTATTCTGAACCAGAGGTGGGTGTTGGGAACCCTAACTTAGACCCTCATACTTACCAGCAAACACCTTACTAACAGCTATCCCCCAGCAGATGTTTATTTACTGATTATGCAACAGGTCTTACCATACAGCCTGGTGTAGCCGGAGAACTCTGGATCCTCATGCCTCAACCTTTGGGAGTGCTGGGGTGACAGGCATGAGTATCTCTTTGCCCCATTTTTAGTTTTTTTGGTTGTTTGGCTGGCTGGTAGGTTGGTTGAGTTTTGTTGTTTTGAGACAGAATTTCACCATGTAGCTCTAGCTGGCCAGAACTCACTATGTAGCAATGGCTGGCCAGAACTCACTATGTAGCAAAGGCTGGCCCTGAACTGCCTTCTTCCTTTAAAAAAAAGGTTTTTAAAAAATATATGTGTATTAGGACTGGAGGGATGACTCAGAGGTCAAGAGAGCTGACTGTGTTTCCAGAGGACCCAGATTCAATTCCAAGCACCCACATGGCAGCTCACACCTGTAATTCTAAGATCTGGTACCCTCACACAGACACACATGCAAGCAAACCCCAATGCACACAAAATAAAAATAAAGTTCTTAGAAAATTGTGTGTATGTCTGTGTATCTTGGGCATATCCTAGAAACAGAATTACGGACAGCAGTGAGCTGCCATGTGAGTGCTGGGAACCAACCCCAGTCCTCCGCAGGAACAAGAAATACCCTTAACTGCAGGACCATCTCTGTAGCCCTCTTGTCTGATTTCTTGAGAAACATGATTAGATCCTCTGATTTCACTGTCCCCATCTCCACATCCATTCTTATGTCCCCCCCACCCCCCATTCCTTCCATCCCCCCATTCCGCTAGCACAGCTAGGAGAACTCTAGAATGCCATGTGATTGGAGCGCAGTGAAGGTGACTTTGTTTTGTGTGGTTTTGCTCTATCATTTCACAGATAATAAAAGGCAATGGGAATTTGTTAAATCTATACTCAGAATTAAAGCAATCCAAGGTGGCCTCAAACTTGTGATTCTCCTGTCTCCGTCTCCCAAATGTTGGGACTGTATTTAAGACTTGTGTTATTATTGTGTGTGTACATGTGTTGTACTAAGCATACACTTTTCCCATCTCTGAGCTATATCCACAGCCAAAACTTTCTTTTTGGTGCTGGAGCTCAAACCCAGGGCTAAACACATACTTTATTACTAGGTACACCTCCAGGCTAAGGGGGAAGTAGGCATGACCTGAATGTGGTAAACCTAACCCCAGCATTTGGGAGATGAACTCAGGGAGATTGAGAGTTCAAGACTAGCCTGGACTACACAAAACCTTGCTTGAACATGCAAACAAACTAAATAGTAATATAATATAAGCAGTTATAGCATTAGGATGACTATGAGACAGAGCTTCTGTCTGTTAAAAACTCGGGTCTCAGCCGGGGGTGGGGTGGTGGTAGTGGCACACGCCTTTAATTCCAGCACTTGGGAGGCAGAGGCAGTCAGACCTCTGTGAGTTCGAGATCAGCCTGGTCTACAAGAGCTAGTTCCAGGACAGCCTCCAAAGCCGCAGAGAAACCCTGTCTCGAAAAACCAAAAATTAAAACATTTAAAAAACAAACAAACAAAAAAACCCAGCTGTCTGGTCCTTCTAAATGGGTGTGTGAATATGAGGGTGGATACTGAGGGTGATTGACAAGTTTAGAGAGGAAATCTGAGCTCTCCACTCTTTATGAGAGCAGGGGAAGCTAGCATGCACCTGGATATGAGAGCAGGGGAAGCTAGCATACACCTGGAGCTAGATCAGAATCCTTCATCTCACAGCTCTGGAAAGCTGAGACTCAGGGGGAATCCACTGTACAGACGCAGGCTGACCCCGCCACCTGCTGGTGGCGGGAGAAACACCAGGAGCCTGAGGCCGGTCCCATTGGGAACTTCTGAACTCAGCAGGACCTCAGGCTCCATCCATTCCTTGGGTTTTGTTGTTGCTGTTGCTAAACCAGTCAACCCACTCATTGCAAGCTAGGGATGATGTCTCAGATGGTGGCTCTTTTCCTGGTCCTTCAATTGCTTCAATCCTCTGGAGGCCCACTAGACTGACAATGGAAGTGGTGATGTAGATTCAGGCTCCCACCAGCCACCATTTTCATGCATAACCTCCCAAACTGGTGCTGCACATGGCTCTGTCTCCTCTTACCAGAGGAGAGGAAACTGTACTCTGAGTCTGGCTTACTCCAGATAACACAACCTCTCAGTTCCATTGCATTGCCCACAAAGGACATAATTTTGTTCTTTAGAGCTGAATAAAAGTTCATTGTGAGGGCTAGCACGGGGCTCAGCAGGTGAAAGTGCTGTATTCACTCTATATAGACCTTAGGTTGTTCCATATCTTGTATTGTAAATTGTACTGCAATAAACATGGACACACAGGTGTCTCCGTAGTGTGTTGACTTAAATTCCTTTAGGTGATATGGATTTGTTATTAATAACTTTAGCTTTTGAAGATATTAGTTCACTAAGATAATTTGGCAGGTTCTGGCACTTGATGCTAACACTGACAACTTTAGTTCGATCTCCAGGCCCCACCCACATGGTAGAGGGAGAGAACGGACTCCTGCAAGCAGCCTCCTGATGTAGACACTGATGCCGTGGCATGTGCGTGACCACGCAAGTACAGACACACAAAATAAGTAAGTAAATAAATAAATATTGTACTAGCTCTTGCAGGTGAAGCTTGGTCATGTTTTCTTTTTTAATTTTTAAATTTTGATCTGGTGTAGTGAACATGACTTTAATCCCAGCATTTGGGAGGCAGAGGAAGGCAGATCTCTGAATTTGAGGCAAGCTTGGTCTAAGAGCAAGTTCCAGGACAGCCAGAGTTATACAGAGAAACCCTGTCTTAAAAAAATTTTAATTTTTATGCATATGGGTATTTTGCCTAAATGTAAGTCTATGCAACACATGTTTGTACACCAGGGAAGACAGAAGAGGACAGAACTGGAGTTATAGTCCATGTAAGTCATGAGACTTGAACCCTGGACTGAAGAGCAACCAGGGCTCTTAACCACTCAGCCATCTCTCCAGTTAGCAGTTACACAACTTTGGCATAGCATTCATGACCCAGGTTTGTGTCTCCAGCAATGCAATATAAAAATGCATCTGTGTACTAGATACTAGATACTGCATCTGTGTACTAGTTACTAGATACTGCACTAGATAATTATGTGTCTTAATTACTGAGGTTTTGTCACTCTCTTAAATTTTGTACCCTAAATATAAGGCCTCTCCCTTGCTTCCTTTTCCTACAACTTCATTTAGTATCTGTCTGTTTATTATTGGGACAGGGTCCCATGTAGCCCAGGCTGACCTCAAACTCATACTCAGTATGTACTTTTTGTTTGTTTGTTTTTGAGACAGGGTTTCTCTGTGACTTTGGAGGCTGTCCTGGAACTAGCTCCTGTAGACCAGGCTGGTCTCAAACTCACAGAGATCCGCCTGCCTCTGCCTCCCCAGTGCTGGAACTAAAGGCATGTGCCACCACTGCCCTGCTTCTGTATGTACTTGAGGAGGACTTGAACTCGAGATCCCCTTGCCTATACCAGGGATAACCGGCCTGAGCCATCTTGCCCACTCTCCCGTGGCTTTACGCTAAAGCCTGGACTGCTCACTGTCATCCTCATGTGCTGCCTTGCCAGCACTGCCACCTCATCAGAGGGCCTCCCCTCTGCCATACAGCCATCGGCAGAAATCCCTCTCCTTTCCCTTTCCCATCTAAGCCAGGCAGCTTTGATAACAAATCTGAGTGTTGCTGCCCTTTGGCAGCTGTTAAGGATGCATACAATGGCATAGTTACAAGAGCTGCTGTCTTCAGCCAGACTCTCACTGTGTATCCCATCCTCCTGCCTCGGCCTCCTAAGCCACCTCTGACTGCTATGGGAATTCTGCTGACCCAGGGAAGGGGCTACCTCTGGGATCGTGGAGATGAAATAAATGCTTGGAAGGCCTCTGCCCTAGTTCCCATCCATGCAATCTGCTGCATCCATACCTGAACAAATCTTAAGTCACTGTTGCTAAAATTCCTGACTTGGGGAGACCTAAACAATGGCTCCCTCTCCTCAAGGTCCCAGTGACAAACCAAGATGTGAGGCCACCAAAGCTCTCCCTGGGGCACCAGTGATGAACTTACCTGGCTTATTTACAGAACACATTAGAGGGTTACTTACAGGAGTGTGGGTGGTCCTCCTCTACAAAAGGGCCTCAGTAGAGCCTCTTTACCTTGTGTTTGTGGTTTTCCCATAGCCACATAGGTGCAGCCCCTTCCCCTAATTCTTTCCTACCTATGTACCCTCCCCAAGGCCAAGTGCAATTAAAGCAGAGTGCACACACCTGGTTGGGAGTAAGGGTCCCAGCTGGGATGATATTCAAGGGCAGGCCCAGCTGAACACCTAAAGAATGGGCGAGCACTAGATCCAGGTGTTGGTGAACTTGTGTCAACAAAAGCTCTACCTTCACCTTCCTCTGTGTACAGAAGACAGAAAGCTTAGAGGAGTGAAGGGGTCTTTTGCTCACTGTTCTCCAGCTGGTAACTTCAGAGTGATGGTGCAATCCGAGGTCCACCTGGGAGGCCCAGTCATAGAAACGCCTTCCCTCACTCACCAAATATTTTTGTGTGCTGGGACCTATTCTAGGTGCTGGAGTACAGCAGTAAAGAAAAAGTTAGGAGGGCTGGGTGTAGCATTGCCCACCTTTAATCCCTGCACTCAGGAGGCAGAGGTGAATGGATGTGTGTTCGAGGCCAGCCTGGTCTGGTCTACACTGAGTATTCCAGGCTAGTGAATATGACATAGTGAGACCCTGTCTCAAAAGGTCAGAGAGAGGGAGGAGGAGGACAGAAGGAGGAGATAGAAGAGAACAGAGGACAGCAGATGGGAGGGGAAGGGAAGGTGGGAAGAGGAGGAGAGACAAGCAAGAGGCTAGGGAAATGGCTCAGACACCAAAGCTCTTATTGTTTGATGAGGACCAGAGTTTGGCCCCTTGGAATCCATATAAATGCCAGGTGGGCATGGTGGCCACTTGTAATTCTACTGCTAGGGGGACAGATGTGGAGGATCCCCTCAGTAAGCTGTCTAGCAAGACTAGACATACAGGCAAGCTCTGGCTGTACCTGGGAGACCTTGCTTCAGTGAATAAGATGGAGAGTGACTAAGGAAGACTCTTACATCAGCAATACAGGGGAGCAGGAAGTGTAAAGGCACAGGGGCCCTGGGGAATGCTGTGGAAGAGGAAAGATGGGTGTGGATGACACATGAGGTAAAGAGTGGGTAGGAAGTGATGAGGCTCATGGAGTTTAGTATTTAAAGATTGCCATTATCCAGGCAGTGGTGGTGCACACCTTTAATCCAAGCACTCGGAAGGCAGAGGCAGGAGGATCTCTGAGTTCAAGGCCAGCCTGGTCTACAGAGTGAGTTCCAGGACAGCCTGGACTGTTACACAGAGAAACCCTGCCTTGAAAAACCAAAGATAAATAAATAATAAAAAGTTCGCCATTGTTTCTGTGTAGACACCAGAGCCATAGATCAGAGGGACAAGTTTTGGGGGCTTTGCGATGCTGGGATGACTAGCTGGGGGGTCAGGGGCCAGGCAATGGTGGGACACACAGAAGTTTGCTCTTTGGGGGAGGAAAGGGAGTATGAGGGTGAAGAAGTCGTGAAGTTCTGTGTGTTCATGCCTGTGCCCACTCCCACACTGGGGCCTGAGACAGGGGTGGGTGGGGTGGGGTCCTCCAGGGAAGCTGAACCTCCAGCAGGCCCCTTCCACCCTGGAGTTGCATCCCATCTGCGACAGTGCCCCAGTCACCACCAGGGGGCAATGGACACCTCCCTGGTCTGTGAGGCAGACTGAAGTTGGCTAGAGGAGTAGGAAAGAGCGCAAGTGAGAGAGAGGGTAGGGTCCCCTGGGACACGGCCGAGCCACCAGGTGGTCTAAGCCCCCAAGACCATACATTCTTTGCCGAAGGACCATACAGGAAAGGAAGGATCAGAAATTAAACCCTAAATCAAACCCTGGGCCCCTAGAACCTGAAAATCAGGGCTCTAGTCTTTTATTTATGGTTTTTATATTTAGTTATTTTACATGCATATGTGTAAATTGTACTATGTACATTGAGTAAATGTACTATGTGTGTGCAGGAGCCTATGGGGGTTGAAAGAGGGTGTCTGACCCCCTGGAACTGAAGTTACAGGTGGTTGTGAACCTGCCAATGTGGGTGCTAGGTATGAAATACATACAGGCCAGTTAGGTAGTGGCGGTGCCCACCTTTAATCCCAGCACTCGGGAGGCAAAGGCAGGCAGATCTCTGTGAGTTCGAGACCAGCCTGGTCTACAAGAGCTAGTTCCAGGACAGGGTCCAAAGCCACATACAGGTCCTATGGAAGAACTGTGGGTAAACTAAATAGCTAAGCCATCTCTACAACCTCTATTTATTTATTTATTTATTTATTTATTTATTTAGTTAGTTAGTTAGTTAGTTAGTTAGTTAGTTTTTTGACACAGGGTTATGTAAGGAGTATGGTTACAGGGTTACTCTGTGTAACAGTCTAGGCTGTCCTGGAATTTGCTTTATAGACCAGGCTGGCCTTGAACTCACAGAGATCCACTTGCCTCTGCCTCCCAAATGCTGGGATTAAAGGTATGTGCCATTATGGCCCAGCTCCTTTTATTTATTTAAAACAATTTTAAGATTTATTTGTTATGTATACAGTGTTCTGTCTGCATGTATACCTGAACACCAGAAAAGGGCACCGTATTTCATCACAGATGGTTGTACACGTGGGTGCTGGGAATTGAACTCAGAACCTTTGGGAAGAACAGCTAGTGTTCTTAACCACTGAGCTATCTTTCCAGCTCCTTTTATTTATTTTTAATTACATCATTTTGTTCATCTATTTTGTATGTGGTATGTGTGTGTAGAGGTCAGGAGTCTATCTATCCATCTCTGTCAAGTCTAGGGATCCAGCTGGTTGTCAGGCTTAGTAGAAACTGCCTTTACCCACTGATCCATCTCACTGGTCCAGGACTCTATTGCTTCCTGAGTTTCTTTTCTGCTTAGGATGTTGCCAGGCTTCTGACCATAGTCCCCAGGTCTCTCTAGGCAGTCCCTACTTCACCTTTCACTACCTTAGCAGTGTCCATGCTGCCCAACCTGCCATGGGGTAGGGGATGGCCAGGACTCCAGACACCCTGAGCATCTTAGGGTGTATCCTTGCTGGTCCTGTGCTCTCCCTGTTTCTACCAGATGCTTCTCTTCTAACCCAGTTTGTCTGGCTGATCCTTCAGCTCCTTTGTAGCATGGATTGAAAACAGTTGTTAAATGGATTAGAGGAGGCTTGGGATATAGCCTGGTGGTTCAGCACTTGCCTGGCATGTGTGAGGGTCTGGGTTCAATCCTTAATACCGCAAATATATATGTATAGTAACTAGCCAGATGTGGCAGCACACACCTGTAATCCCAGCACTCTGAAGGCGGAGACAGGAGGATTAGGAATTACAGGGACTTGGGTACAAACCCAGGAAACATGAAACCTTGAAAAAAGGAAGATGGTGATGAGGAACAAAGCCATGGTGAATACCAACCACTGCTTGCCACCAGAAGAGCTAGAAGGCCTACCGTGACAAACGTCAGCAGGAATATGGAGCAACCAGAGTGATTGTGCATCATTCCTGTGGACGTGAAGTAGGACAAGCATTTTGAAAAAAAGTTTGGTGATTTCTAATAACACAAGTACTTCCTCTGTGGACAAAAATTTCCATTCTTGCCTATTTATGCAAGACAGATGAAATTGCGTGCTCACCATAAGACTTCTTGACTCTGTCACGAATTATTCCTAGCTCCAAAGCTAAATATCCATCAACAGGAAGCTAGATCTAGGTAGATCTAGGTAGTGTGTCCACACAGTAGAATGCTAAAGCAATGAAAAGGAATGGACCGCCAGCAGGCAACAATATGCATTCCTCTCAGGGACAGTGTTGTGCAAAAGAGGCCAGAGAGCACAAAACAGCTAGGTGTGGTGGCCCACACCTTTAATACCAGAATTCAGGAGGCAGAGGCAGTGGCAGAATGGATTTCTGTGGATTTGAGACCAGACTTGCTATTCCACATAGCAAGTTCCAGAACAGCCAGAAAGACCCTGCTCCTTTTTTAATTAAAAAATGATTTGATAGCCAGCACTTGGGAGACAGAGGCAGGTGGATTTCAGTGAGTTCAAAGCCAGCCTGGTCTACAAAGCTAGTTCCAGGACAGCTAGGGCTACATAGAGAAACCCAGTCTCAAAAAAACAAACAACAAACAAAACCAAAAGATTTTATGTATGTTAGCATTTTGCCTGCATATACATCTGTGCACTTCATGTGTGCCTGGTGCCCCTGGAAGCCAGAAGAGAGCATCGGATCACCTAGAACTAAAGATACAGACAGTGATGGTTGTCATGAAGGTTCTGGGAATCGAATCCAAGTCCTCTGGAAGAACAGTATTCTTAACCTTGGAGCGCCTTCTCCAGCCCTGAGACCCTATTCTTTTGTTTTGTTTTTGTTTTTTGAGCCAGAGACAAGGTTTCTCTGTGTAGCTTTGGAGCCTGGCAACTAGCTCTTCTAAATCAGACTGGTCTCAAACTCACAAAGATATGACTGCCTCTGCTGGTATTAAAGGTGTGAGCCAGCACCCCCTGGCAGAGACCCTATTCTTAAGAAAAAGAAAAAAAAAAAAAAAGGTGATTATCTTTGAAACAATTAGCCTGGACTTTGTGGCTTTCTGCTTTCTGGAAAAGTTTATAAGCTGAAGAGATGATATGACCCACATACACAAGTGTACATGTGTGTACTATATACACATTCAGACAGGTATCATGTAGCCTGGGCTGGCCTGAAACTCACTACACAGCCCAAGCTGGCCTCCATCTTACAATGATCCTTCTGCCCCAGCTTCCCAAAATATGCACCTCTGCATCCAGCCCAAATCATGCTTTCAGACTGAAGGAGGACTGGGTCTTGTGGCTAGGTTGCTAGAGTATTTCCTAGTGTGCTCAAAGCTCTGGGTTTCTCCTAGCACTGCATACAGCTGGCTGATTTGTCACCCAGCACTTGGCAGGTAGGGACAGGAGAATCATCTTGGTTACCTGGTAAATTTGAAGCCATCCTGAGCCACATGAGCCCCTGACTCAAACAAAACAAACAAATAAACAAACAAACAAAATCCAACCTGCCACCTCTTCCTGAAAGCTGGGTCTATTCATAAAAGCGAACAAAAGAGAGAGAAAGGAACAAACACACAGAGTGTCTGCCCTGTTCCCCAGATCACAGAGCCCCTAGGGATCCTTCTTCCCCACTGGGAGCAGCCTCAGGGAGGATTTCCACAAATCAGGCCTTGGCAGCTTAGCTGGCACACCTGCAACACAGTTTCTCTCCCTGATGGCCTGGCTTGCATGCCACCTCCTCCCACAGTGCCATCCTGCCTTGAGACCCACCTTCCCAGTTAGGGACTCACAGGGCCCCTCCTGCCCTTAGACTGTCAGAATTCGCATCTGGTGAGACTGGAGCTCCATGGTGGAGTGCCTGCCTGGCTTCTCTCTCAACACTGCTCCCCCAAATTAACTGCAGCACCTGCACCCTGAGCTGTTGGCAGCTTGCCTGGCACAGGCTCCTCTACTGGCAGTTCAGGCAGACTTCTGGCTCCATTTACAGAAACAAAAGTCCAGAATGACCAACCACCAAAGTACAGCAGAGGGTCTCCTGGGTGTCAGACAGGGATGGTTCCTAGTCTCTGGGAGACACCTGGCAGGGCCTGGGGACTGACGTCTTAAGGTCAGATGCACTTTGGAGCAGTAGGCAGCTGCTGGTGTGGCATTGAAGAGAGAGGGATGTTCACTGATAAGCTACAACTGGGGAGCTCTTGCAGAGGAGCTGGTCTTGATTCCCAGCAACCACATGGCAGCTCACAACCATCTGTAACTCCAGTTCCAGGGGATGTGACAAGAACCTTGTGGCCTTTGAGGGAAGCAGGCACCCCTGTGGTGCACACACATACATGCAGACAAAACACTCATGTACATAAAATAAAACAACCCTAAAAAATAAAACAAAACTAACAAACAAACAAAAAAAAAAAAATCAAATCCCAAAGTCTGGTCCTTGTTGGTGCTGGGCTGGGAGGCTGCTCAGTGTCATCATACCCATTATCGCTATAGGATTGGCCTCAGTGAAATGCATTGCATCCCTCATTTCAGTCACAACAGTGCAAACAGCATGTTACCCTTTGCATGATCACCTGCAACAGTAACCACCCAAACAGCTCTGAGAAGCCATTTCTAAATGTCTCCCAGGAGAGGATGTTGCCCCAGCCTCCTCATCCAAGCCTCCCTGTACAAGTGTGATTGGTAAAGTGGGTGACAGGGGCTGAATCCAGCCTGCTGCACTTGCCCAACCAGCTGGGGCCCTGGGACCAGACTGGTCCAGATTCTTGGCACTGAGTGTCCCAGTTCCCACTGGGACGTCATGTGGGGGAAGAATGGTCCACCTCTTTCCAGCTTCCTGGTCCTGGACCTCCAACCAGTAGTTTACACTGGGGTTAGGGGCTCTCCCTGCCACCTCTCCCCTGCTTGCCCTTTGCCTTCTCTCTGTAATTCCTAAGCCTCAGTCTCCTTGGGACACTTGATATCAAGGAATTATTTTTGGAGTCTAAGATTGTTCTCATTCTCTGAAAAAGTCCAAGAGGACAGAAATCAGCAAGACCAAAGGAATAGAGAAAGGGGAGCCAGGATGGGAGAGGAGCCCCGCCTACCCCGGGAGCTCTGCCCAGCTTTACCACAAGCTTAGTCACCCACCCAGAGGGCTGGGCAGGGCTGGCGGCACTGCCATCCTGGAAGGCTCTGAGTCATCAGCTGGTGAGAGACAGCTGTGGCCCAGCAGGAAACCAAGGCTAAAGTAGAAGAGGTGTGTGGGGTGTGGGTTGATGGGGCCTGAGTCCCTAGCCAGCCCTTTACTGGTGGGAAGAAACTGGGGGAGGGGCTGCCCAGTGCCAGGGGGCTTAGCAGCACACAGCTCCCAGGGCCCACCAAGACTCAGGACCTGCTGGTCTTTAGGGTCATCACTCTGAAGAACGGCGGTGAGTGGTGAGATCTGTGCAGGAGGCACAGCAACCCAAGAAGGAGACTTAAGACGACGGTGTGTGGGAAGTGCCTGAGGGACACTGGCTGCTACGGCCGGCCACCTCAGTAAGTCACTTTTGTCGCCAAGCCTCAGAAGGAGGTAGAACCCAGCAATTTCACTTCTAGAACTTTATTCTCATAAAATTGGACACCGTGCCACACATGTTTAATCCCTGTATTTGAGAGGCGGAGGCCTAAGGATCAAGGGTTCAAAGTCATATTCATTCCATAGTGAATTCGAGGTGAGCCTGGGCTACACAATGAGACTTTCTTAAAAATAAAAAGTGACAACAACAGCAACAAAAGCAAAAACACCTGCCTGGTTTTTGTTGTTGGTTTTTTTTGTTGTTGTTGTTGTTGTTGTTTTGTTTTGTTTTTGAGACAGGGTTTCTCTGTGTAGCCTTGGCTGTCCTGGAACTTGATCTGTAGACCAGGCTGTCCTGGAACTCACAGAGATCTGCCTGCCTCTGCCTTCCGAGTACTGGGATTAAAGGTGTGCACCACCTCTCAACAAGAATAGACTCTTGAAAGTCTGAAGTCCACATTATGTGCTGTTTCCCCCCCTCCCCTGCCAAACAAAATAAACAAATGTAAAAAAGTATTTTTTAAAAAGGAAAGGCTGAAAGAGTTCCCTAAATGTCACATTTA
Source organism: Phodopus roborovskii (assembly GCF_943737965.1). Lineage (NCBI taxonomy): Eukaryota > Metazoa > Chordata > Mammalia > Rodentia > Cricetidae > Phodopus > Phodopus roborovskii. The sequence continues at coordinate 73,783,238 of NW_026126418.1, forward strand.
GGAAGGAATTTGGCCTCTTCTCAAGGACCAAGGGTGGAGAACACGACCATGCTTTTGTTTTAGAAGAATCTATGTAAGTGTCCAGTGAAAACTAAGAGGTGGGCTATCAACAGGCAGGCCACCATGGGCCAGGCAGTTGCTGAGCCCTGCTCGAGGTGACAGTTGTACCACTGAAGAAACAAGAAGGGAGATCCACAGAGACCAGGTGGTGGGCGGAACAGGCTGTGAGCTGCAGTTCCGCCCACTGCCGAAGGGGGAGGTCTGGGCCCAGTGCCAGGGTCCCTTCCGTACCACAGGGCATGCCAACCAGGTAAACAGAGGTGGACACATGATATTCCTTAAAAACAAAATCTCATTCATCCACACCCCCTGCAGTTTACTGGACTTGTTTGTTTTTTTTTTCTGCTCCTCTATTTCAAGTCTGACAGGTTTGCAGGGGCAAGCAGGTCTGGGGCTTAGAGCCAACCTGGAGGGAGCCAACATGGGGGGCAAAGAAGGGCCCTTCCTTCTTCCTGTAGGACAAGGGAGGGTGCTGGGTGAGCCCCTCATGGAAACCCTAGAGAAATGCTTGCCCTGTTCTGGGCTCGAGTCCAGGCTTGAGCCCCAGCCCTCTGGACCCTCCCTTTCAAAGTAAAGACTCTTTATTCTTCACCTTCAGGTTGCTGTTTCCAAATGTGCTTTAGGGTGGGGCTGGGTGGGGCAGCCCTGCTGAGAGGCAGGCTGGCAGAAGCCACTTCCTGATGGAGGACTGGTGAGTCAAGGGCTGTAGGTGGCATTCTTTGTTTAGGGGGAACAGACCCAGCATGTGGGCAGCAGGGCTCCTTCCCTCCTTATGGAGATCCTAACATTCTTACCTTTCATCCACATTCCTGGAGCCACTAAGGAAAGGGATGGGAGAGCCTGTTGAGTAGAGACAGCCTCTTGGTTGTGACAAGAGTATCTTGCAAGGCCGAGAAAGTCTCGCTAACAACAGAAAGGGTTCTTCAGGAAGAATGAGAAGAAGATGGGGAGATGGCCAGGCATTGGTGGCGCACACCGTTAATCCCAGCTCTTGGGAAGCAGAGGCAGAGGGATCTCTGAGTTCAAGGCCAACCTGGTCTACAGAGTGAGTTCCAGGACAGGTAGGGATGTTACACAGAGAAACTTTGTCTCAAAAACAAAAAAAGCCCCGTTGCAATTGTAATCTGCTCACATCTGAAAGGTAAAGGGCTGGGGAAGTTACCCCCACCCCCAGTACAGTTCTTGTCTAGCACCGAGAGAAAAGTTATTTGGGAGAGGCACAAGAAGGGGGATGGGAAAGGACAATGATATAAAGAGTATGAAAATGTCATCATACACATTATTTTGTATACTTAGTACAAATGTTAATGAAAATCAAAGATATAAAAAGGTGACATGAAAATGACCCCAGGCCAATTGGGAAATTCTCTGCTGTCAACTTCCTGGAATCCATTGTGCTGATGACCATATTCATTTTTCTTCTTTTCCTTTTTCTATAAAAAAAAGGGAAGGGATAGCTCAGAGGTGGAATGCTTGCTTAGCATGAGTAAGGCTTCAGGTTTCCTCCCTAGTTAAAAAAAAAAAAGTGGCAAATCCTTTTATTCCTCTCTGACCCAGAGGCCATAACTGCCCTGACCAATTAACACAGAAGCCAACAAGAGCTGCCAGAGAGCTTTACAGTGCTCTCAGTACAAGCCTCATTCTCCAGCACACCCATCTAAGACCTTTCTCCCTTCCCGCTCCTGCAGGAGGCCCCAAGGACCTAAGTGGAGTCTTTGCCGTTTCCCACTAACATTTAACATCACCTGCATCCCAGCACTGAGGAGGCTGAGACAGGAAGACTGCTCCATTTACAGCCTGGCCTAGACTACATCATGAATTCTAAGCCAGTCTGGGTGATATGAAACACCCCCCCACCCCAGAGGCTCTAAACACACACAACAGTGTTTGAGGCAAGCCTGGGCCCATCTGAGATAAACTTATAAACATTGAGGGCTTGTCTCAAAAGGCCAAGGGCTGGGAATACAGTAGAGTAGTGATTGGTAGTGTTCGCTTAGCAGGTATAAAGGCTCTTGGTTCAATCTCCAATACCACATACATACAAACCCAGTATAAATGACAAATAATAGGCCAGGCAATGGTGGCACATGCCTTCAATCCTAGCACTCGGGAGGCAGAAGCAGGTGGGTCTGTGTGAGTTCAAGGCCTTCCTGGTCTACAGAATTAGTTCCAGAACAGCCAAGGTTATACAGAGAAATTGAGTCTTGAAAGACGACTCCATGAACCACCCCCAAAATGATGTATATTAAAATATCCCTTTGGGGAGTTGGGGGACTTAGCTCAGGTGGTACAGCATGTTTGTCTAGCAAGCACAAGGTCCTGGATTTGGTCTCTGGCATCTGGGGAGGGGGCAACAAAATATGTCTATTTGAATGCACATTTCATTAAGTTTGGGTAAGCATATGCTCCCATGGTACCTCTCAGCCCTCAGGGGCTCATTCACTATTTTTTTTTTTTTTTTGGTCAGGGTCTTTATTATGTAGCCCTGGCTGTCCTGGAACTCACTATGTAGATCAGGCTGGTAACTCCCAGAGATCTGCCTGCCTCTGCCTCCTGAGTGCTGGGATTAAAGATGTGTGCCATTATGCCCAGCTTTAATATATATTCAACGTTCTGTGTGTAATCAATGAATCTAAAATTCTTAGGGACTGGCCTCAAGATTGGAGGTGACTATTCACATACAGCTTACTTTTGAGGGCATAGAAGTTCAGGGTAGCTAAGTGACAGAGAACAGAGGTCTAAGGAAAGGGTCCTGCACCAGGGACTTCGTGTATGTTCTGGGAAGTGTGTGTTCCAGGTTCTGGGCCTGGGGGCACCACAAAGGCCAGGGAGAGGCTACCAGTCAGTCTTCTCTACCTGGCTCAGGCCTCTAGCTTGGCTGAGATGATTGGGGACAGCTAACTCTAGCTGTCCTTTTCCCGGGAAGAAGGACCTTTCTAGGCTGTGTCAGTGAGGCTGAGGGAAGAGGATAAAATGACAGTTTGCTTCTGGCAGCACAGAGAACATGACACCCAGGGTCAGGAGTGTTGGCCGTGTCCCTACTGTGAGACCTGGACAGAAGTCGCTTTCCTTCTCTGGGCCACCTCTGCACAAGGAGACCAGAAGTCCCTGCCAGCTTGACTTCAGCTCCTCCTGATGACTCTGGAACCTGAAGGCATCCTGTTTTTCACAGGTATGGCCTTTGCCTGTGTGGGGCCCATTCCTTGAATGTACTTTCTTTAGTACCTGCTGTCACAATTCTTGTTTTTCAGCATTCAGCTCTGGTACTATCCTTAAAGCACTGTACTTATGACACAACGTTCTGTTCCCTCCCTCAGACTTCTGGAGGGCAGGGACCAGAGTGGCATTTCTGTTTATTAGAAGTGACTGACTGCCAGGCACTGTGCTAGGCATTCGACCTTTTCTGACTCTCCCCACAAAGTGTCATTATTCTCATTTGACAGGCGAGGAAACCATAAGGGATGCTACTTGTCTAAGGTCACAGAGGGTAGAGTAGCTTGGACTTCCTTAATATCTTTGTGTGTACGTGTGCGCGCATGCGAGTGTATATGATACCACAGGAATCAGGGCCTCCTGGCTCATGTTAGACAAGCATTATAGCAATGAATTATCTCAACTATTCTTTTTTTTTGTTTGTTTGTTTTCTGAGACAGGGTTTCTCTATGTAGTGTTGGAGCCTGTCCTGGAACTCGCTCTGTAGACCAGGCTGGCCTTGAACTCAGAGATCCACTTGTCTCTGCCTCCCAAAGGCTGTGATTACAGGTGTGTGCCATCATTGCCTGGCTTAGACACTAGTATCTTGAAAGAGGATTATTCCTATGAATCTTAGACTGGCCTCAAACTTGCTATGAAGGCTGCTTAGTCTGACCTCAAACACTTACAGCCTGTTTTATCTATATATGTGTATGTGTGTTTTCCTGCATGAGTTTATATGTCTCCTGTGGAAGCCAGAAGAGCTAGTCAGATACCCTGGAGCTGTTGTTAAAGGCAGTTGTGAGCCACCTAATACAGTGGCTAGGAACTGAACCCGAGTCTTCTGCAAGGGTAATAAGTGCTCTTAACCAGCCCCACAGCCTCAAATTCTTGATCTTTCTCCAGTCTTGCCCATGGCAGGGGTTATCAGGCATTCACCACCACCACACTCAGCTTCACACACAGCATCTTGCAGGGTTAGCAAATGAGTGTTTACCATAGCAGCTGAATGACTGGCCAGTGACTAGAAGCATGACTGAGGGCCTGTATCACCGCAGTCCTTTCCCAACCTACCTCCTGTAGTGGTGACAAGCTCCAGAGACAGGTGCTTACTTATAGGTAACTGTTCTGATCCTCATTTGCTGAGAGTTACAGTGAGGGCAGCTAATAACGGGGTGGAATGTACGAAGTGCTGAGCCTAGGGGAGCCAGCAAGCAGCAACTAGGTGCTTGGTTCAGGACATATCTGAACCAAGGCAGTCCAAGCTGACTGACTAGTCTAGTCAGCCTCCTCTACCAGCTTGGGAGGTCCAATAATGAAACATTTTCTTCTGGTGCTAGTGACCCACCCATGCCCAGCCCTACAGTCCAAGCACCCGAAGTCCGAGGTCCCGGTTTTTTCATTTCAGTCTTTTGCAAACTGTTAAGAGCCATTCCTGTTTTGCTCCATCCAACAAGCCGCCTTCTGAATAAAATGCCCATAGGCCCCGCCTGAAGAATGGCCTCCTGGCGCTGGAGCGCTGATATCTTTGGACACCAGCCCCCCCCCCAATTCCTTCCCCTCCCATGACCCCCCTCCCGTCCTCCACTCCATCCTTGTCCATTCCCCCTCCCCATCTGCCCCTATCTATTGTGCAAGATGGTCCCGCACACCTTCTGGGGGTCCGATCAAGGCCAAGGGACTTCCCCAGTGCGGGCAGCTGCGGGCGAGACTGGGGGCAAGGGGCAAGAGGAGAGGAGCCGGAGGAAAGCTGAATTCCCGCACGTCGGTCCTGGCGTCCCCTTGCAGCCTCCTCGGCATGAGGAAGGAGGGGAGACGCTCTGGCTGTAGTCCCCGGGCACCCCGTTTTCTGAGATGCCCCCATTAGCCTTTCCTCTCTGCTATCTGAATTTGGCGCACATCCGGCACGTTGTGTCCCGGGTCTCCCTTCGGAGGATCTCCTCTTTGTCTAAGTCTCTCTGCTGCCTAGAGGTCCCCGCCCTCCCGAGACTGAAGAGGAGGGCGTGGCTACGACAGGGGCGGGGCGGGGCGGGGCGGGGCGGGCAACGGGGCCTGGGCGCCGGCTGGCTAGGCTGCAGCGACCGGCGGGAGGGACGCGGTGGGGATCGAAGCGGGAGCTTAGCAGAGCGGAGCCCAGGCGGCTGCGGGGCTTCGTGGCGGCGAGAGCGGGACCGGGACGGAGGACTTCATGGCGCCAGCGGCGTCTGTCTGAGTAGCGGGGGCGGATCCGGCCGCGGCTTCTCCTCGCCATGGGAGACGTGCTGTCCACACACCTGGATGACGCGCGGCGCCAGCACATCGCAGGTGAGGACCGCTCAGCGCCGCGCGGGCCTGGGGCTCCGCCGGGCATCCCGGGCCACGCCTCCATCCTCGCGGGGCGGGGGAGGGGGTCCCCGAGAGTCAAGGCCCGGAGCGGGAGCCAGCCAGACCCTTACCCTTCTTCCGAACTTGTTCCCTCTCGGTTTGGGCGGCCCTTCCATGCTATTATGTGTGCTCTCTTCCCCCTTTGAGGACCTGAAGACCCCATTTCTCTGCGGGAACTAGCTCCTGTTGGAGCCCTGTCAGTCCAGAACCCCTCCCCTATAACCTAGATCGCGTGGCGCAGGGGTTGCACCTCTTCTTCCCAGCAACGTTCCAAGCCTACCCTCCACTCCAGACCCTGCCATATGTAGTCAGAGCTTCCTTACTTCCCTGGGGGCTCAGCTGACCTGTCCCACCTCGCCTTGGCCTTAGCCTCCCCCTCCCCCGTACACGTGGCTAAAGCTTACAGGAGGATGGGCCCTTGGAGGGTTTGGGACCTCACATTGAGAGTGGGGTTAAGGAGAGATGGGGTGCCCTTGAGGGGGCGGGTCCTTGGCCTGTTGAATTGGCTCTAACTCAGCAGAGTGCTGGCACTACAGCTTAAGGGGGCTATTCATGGCCAGAGCTGGCTCCTTCAGGGCCAGTACCCAGCCTCCCAGTACTGTCCTTCAGTCAGCCTTGTGCTCCGGCATGCATGGTGGACACTTTTCAAGAAGGAGTTGTTCCCAAGTCAGTGGTGGAGGTCCGGATCTAGGTTCATTGTGGAGAGTAGGAAGTGGGTGAGAATCTTAGGCTGCCCCAAAACTCAGCTTGGACTGACCACACAGGTAGGTCAGGCCAGGGAGTCCCGAATGTAATTTCAGCATTTTTGCCCAGGTGTGAGATCTTGAACCGGTCTCTTAATGTCCTAGAGCCTCAGTGTTATCTTTGAAAGGGGTCGGTGTTGCCTTCTTACCAACCCTAATGAGCATTGCTTAGCACAGAGGGTATAGGACAGGGTACCAGCCAGTTGGGTTTATCTGAGAACATGAAGAGGTGACAGTTCCTCTGGCTTTATTTGTCTCCTTGAGGTGTAGTGTCCCTACATTGTCTTGATGTCCGGTTGAGTGCTTACCCCACATCCTCTTGATAGCAGGGACCCTTTGAAAGCAAGGACACCTCTGTCCACCCTAGCAGGGCACAGAGAAGGTGCCAGAGAAAGGGCTGCCCAGTGCCTGGGCCTGAGCTGTGGCCTGAACTTCCCTTTGTGCCAGGCCTGGAGCTGGGCACATGGAATGGTGATTTAGAACAGATCAGATTATTTCTCACCTCTCAACAGTTGGGGGGGGGGTTAAGTCCTGGAAGGCCTCCTTGTGGGACAAGGTCTGAGCTCAGGAAGGGCAGGGTGGAGCCTTCCTGTCCCTTCCCGGTTGGTGGCAACCTCCTGGGGTTCTATAACAGTCTCTCCATTCAGGACCCCTCTCAGGGCTTTCAGCAAGCATGGGTGGGGTGTGCCAACTTCTGTGGGTTTTTTCCTTTCCCCACATTCAGATCTCCCACCTTCCCAAGTCTTGGGCTGAGAACCCACCCCTGCCCTCCGGGTCCGTTCCCAGAGTGGATCCTGAGCCAGGGAAGGTAAAGTGGCTCCTTCTGGAGAGGGCTGAGTTTGTTTTGTGGATATAGGCTGGGGAAAGAGGGTTGTGCCCTCTCAGAACCTGCTTGCCTCTCTTCCTGGCACTTAAGTACTATTAACAACCCCTTCAGATGCCTTGGATTCCATGGCAAGCTCACCTAGTGGGGGGGAGGGGACTCCTGAAGTGCAGGGTGCGGGACTGCGAGGCAGCTGACGGTGAGAGAGAGCTTCCTTAGGAATTTGTTGGGGGGGGGTTTGTGTTTTTGCCACTTCCAGCCACCCGTTCACTCTCCTCACCCCACCCAGCAGGTACTGGAGCACCACAATAGCACCTGATTAAAATTCCAGAGCCCTCCCTCCCTATCTGTTGAAGTGTCAGCTGTGGGAACACCCCTTCCCACAGGGCCCTAAGCTCCCAGGCCTAGGGTGCTGCGGCTTGGCTGGCAGGCTTGTCTCCTCCCCTAGCAGGTGAGCAGGTGAATGCCAGCCTGCAAGTCCTGGCAAAGGTCAGGCGTGCTCTTACCAGGGTGCTGTTATGCTGCCCGGCACCTTTCATCCCGAGATTTCAAAGCCTCTGGCAAGCGGAGGCTTGTTCCTACCCAGGGTTGGTGATGCTGGCAGCAGGGTAGTTTGTGCACGTTTAGTATGGAATGGCCTGAGAGCTAGGAAGCCCTTGTCACCTAGGGGCTGCTTATTTTCCCTAGGGATATGGCACCTGGTGGCTGAAGTCCCGTCTACCCTTCTAGTTATGAGGACCTAACTACTAAAATTTCCTATAAACTTTGACGGGAGCAACTTTAAGTCCCAGCTCAGACCACAAAAGTGTTAGCTGGCTGATCTTGGACCAGCATTTATCTCTAGATTTTTTTTTTTTAAAGATTTATTCGTGTGTGTGTGTGTGTGTGTGTGTGTGTGTGTGTGTGTGTGTGTTGAGTGTTTTGCTCCCATCTGTGCACTGAATGCGTTCCTGATCAGAGGAGCTGGATTAGAGATGGTGGTTAGCTGCCATGCAGGTGCTGGGAATCAAGGCCTCGCTCTTCAAGAACACGTGCTCTTGCTGGGTGGTGGTGCGCACACCTGGAATCCCAGTACTTGGGAGGCAGAGACAGGCGGATCTCTGTGAGTTCAAGGCCAGCCTGGTCTACAGAGCCAGTTCCAGGACAGATTCCAAAGCAATACAGAGAAACCCTATCTAAAAAAAAAAAAAAAAACCAAGTGCTCTTAACCACTGAGCCATCTCTCAAGCCCATTCTCTTTTCTTTGTAATCTCTCCAACACTAAGCTATATCTCAAGTCTTTTTTTTTCCCCCTAAATTATTTATTTATTTTCTCAAGACAGGGTTTCTCTATGTAGCCCTGGCTGTCTTGGAACTTGCTCTGTAGACCAGGCTGGCCTTGAACTCACACCTGCCTCTGTCTCCTGAATGCTGGGATTAAAGGTGTGAATCACCACCACCCAGTTTTAATTACTTATTTTGAGACAGTTTTACTAAAATGCCTAGCCTGCCTTGAACTCAGTTTGTAGCCCAGGCAGGACTTGAATCTAAACTCCTTTTGTTTCTCAACTCCTGACTAGCTGGGATTACAGGCCTCTGCCACCAGACCCACCCCTCTCCTCCTTACTGAGGATTGAATCTCAGTTTTCTTATCAGTAAGATGGGAATGACAATGGTAGCTAGGTACTGCTGGGAGGATCCAGTAGTTTAATGCAGATAAGGTCTGGCCCAGCCTAGCACTTGGGCAAACGTCATATTAAAGGGATTGTTCTTGAGTTTCTGTAATTTCTAACGTTGGAGTTCAAAGGGGTGGGGTGAGGTTTGTCCTGTCTCTAGAGTCAGAATGGCCAGTTCCCTGGATCTGAAGATAAACCTGGCTTTTCAGAAGCCTTGGTTTCTGGCTTCCTTCACTGTGGCAGTTATGTGTGATGGATGTAGGGTGTGGATTGAGAGATTAGTGACAGGGACAATGAGTGACATTAGGGTATTTAGAAGGGCTGACCCTCAAATGAGTTCTGAGCCCTTTGGGGGTTTTTATGCAAATGTCTGGAGCCCCAGAAACCAAGATGCCATGGGTGAGGGGTGGGGACTGGAACCTGAGCTGTTACTGGGGGAGCTGACATTGGCTTCCACGGGAAGGGAAATCCCCTTCTCCATGAGGTTCATCCTCAAGGGGTTCATCATTGTGGTTCACCCCTCAGTAAAGGTGCAAGAATTGTCCCACAGAGGGCAGAGTGTGCCAGCACTGATACGCCTGTGTGCTCCACCCACCTGCCCTGCGATCTGCTTTATTAGAAACAACAGCTTTATTGAGACCCAGCTCCACACCCTGTACCATCTACCCTCAGAGCATGGTTTTAGAATGTTGACTGAGGTGTGCAACCTTCTTCACACCAAACTGGGGACATTTCAGCCTCCTTGAAATAAACCCTGGACTCATCAGTAGCCACCCAACTCTGCCCTCCCTGTCCTCTCAACTCTGGGCTGCCTTTGTCAGATTGCTAGAGCAGCGTGTGCCTGGACACTTTAGGAGGGGAAGTATAGAGACCAGAACTTCCAACTTTCTTTCTTGGCCGCCGCTCCTCAGAAGAAATCGTTTGTTTGGCCACCTCTTCCACGAAGGTTCACTCCTATGGCTGGCCTTTTCCTTCCACTCAGAGTGCCCTTCTGTGCCTGGGGCAGTGCTGTTGTCCAGGGCCCTGGTAATAACTGCTTGGGATTTTACTGGCATCTTGCTAGTATACATTGTGATGCTTAAACCTCTCTGTATACATCTTGTCCTAGGAGCTGGTATCAGAGGTCTCCAGGAGAACTTCTGGGGAATATAAATATATCCATAGCTTTTGGGAGGTGGCAATCATTTCATACCTCTCTGCCAAGACCTGCTTTGTTATTGAGGTTATCACCCTTTCTGATAACTGGGTATGAAAAGGGGATCATGTTTATTTGTCAAGAAAAGCAAATAATATCTGTTTGCAAATTGATCTTAGCACCCCCAGGCCTCTACCTCTCCCGTTCTAAAAGTGGCTGCAGGTGCAGAGTGAAGGGTGTAGGTGTGTTCCACTGCCCCCTCCCTGCTTAATTGTCGTGGAGGGTTTTGCCAAGAGACTAGGCAGGCCGGATGCTTGATCCAGGCCTGGGTCAGCAGCCTCTGTGGGTGACTGTCTGGGGACTCTGCTATCTCTTGTTGAGTCTTACATAATGTGCTTTTGTTGGCTTTGACCCTGCGCTCCCCTCCCCTCCCCCCAGCCTCCTCTAGTCTTCTATTTGGTCCTCTCCCACCCTTTAGCCTGTGCTCTGGCCTCCTGGGGGCCTCCCACCTCACCCTCCTGGCCTTCCCACACTGGCTGCCAAAAGAGACCTTTCTAATCCCAAACTGGGCCGTAGCCCTCCCTCCCTGCCTCCTGCCGCCTAAGGAATGAAGCTGAAAGACAAGAAAGGCAGCTCACCCACCCCCTGCCCAGCCATGTCGCCCTTCTGTAGCATTTCCCGCCTGCCCCTGTTTGTGGTCATAGGTTGCTGGGACTGTGACTCAACACTGTGTGCCTTGCTTCTTTTTCTAAACCATTTGCAATAAACATCTTTCCCTAAGTCTGCATGTCCTTCTAGGTGAGGACATTTCTTAGGCTTTCTCCGAATGCTGGCTTTTGGGTTGTTCCTGCCCTGTTTGTTTTTGGAGCAGAGTTTCTTATGTATGATTCCTTCCAGGCTGTGATTGGCTTTCCTGCTAAAGACAGACTCATCTTGTAGTTATATTCTATCCCTACCCTGCCTGCTTTTATTCATCTGGACATGTCCAGGAAGGTTCCCTCTTGGGAACCCAGGGGACCTCTGAGCATCTTTCAGATGCTAGTGCACTTGAGGGACTGCCCATGAGTTGTTTAGTGTGCACTGAAGTCTGTGGCCTCAGGGTATGTGGCTCCAGTAACTGTTCTGCTGGCCTGCTGCCCACAGGGACTGGTCCATTTCCTGTCTGAGAATGGCGGGTGATAGAGGAGGGAGGGGCAGAAGCTGTTCTTAGGCTGTAAATGCTAAAATAGTTGGTTTTTGGTTTTTTTTTTTGGACATAGCCTGTTATAATCCAGGCTGTCCTCAAATTCACTGGGTAGCTGTGAATGACCTGGTACCTGCTAAGATTTCAGGCAGCAATAAACCCAGGGCCTCATTATTCTAGGTAAGAGTTCTACCAACTGAGCTATAGCCCAAATCTTTTAATTGAGCACTTATTATGTACCATGCCTGGATTAACTCAAAGAATTACATGCATGGCAGGCAGGAAACAGGGAAAGCTAAGGTTTTAGAGACTAAGTCCGAATTCCACTGTGACAGGCAGGGGACAGTGTGGGACAGACCCCCAAAGAGACATGGACAGGGGCTTGGAGGGAGTGAGGGAGATGAGTGGGGACTATGGGGTTTGGGTCTGAGGCTCTGGTAGTTGCACAGATATAACCCACCCCATAGTCACTACTCCACCCCCTCCCCAGGCAGAGCTCTTGACTCACCAGAAGCATCATCCTCCTGCGGTCAGTCGGGTCACAGATTCCTGCGCTGCCTTTTCCTCCCCTGGCTCCACCCCCACCCACTTCCCTGCTGGGGAAGCCGGGCTTTCTGAAGCCCAAGTGGGGAGCAAAGCCACACTCCTCTAGGAGGAGTTTCAGGGCCTGAGTCACTGGAGCTTGATGGTGAAACGGAGAACGGGAAGTGCTGCCTGTGTGGTGCCCGGCCACTCGGGACCGGCCTCATTAGGAAACATGCTTGGTGAATGGGAAGCAGGGCTCTGAGAGGGCACAGAGCAGGGTTTTGTTGTGTAGCTTGGGTCTAAGTCTCTGCTCTGTCTCATGATGAATCGGTGTCTCTGGGCACATGGTCTGTGAGCCTCAGGGGTCTCAGTAAAAGATGGAGGTTGTTTTTGCCAGTATCCAGTACGGCAATCTTTGGTTAGTGCAGTGTAGGGTGAGTAGACAGCTATCCTATTTTGTTTTGAGACAGGGTCTCATATATCCAAGGCTGGCCTTGAACTTGCTCTGTGGACTCCTGGTCCTCTTATCTCCATTGTGTGCTGTCATTGCAGATATATGACACTGTGCCCTGATGTGTGGAAGTACCGACTGGCTATACCCCCAGCTTGAATGATAGCTTACATTTGCTTTTGTTTGGTTGGTTTTTGGTTTTTGATTTTTTGAGACAGGGTTTCCTGTTGTACTCCTGGCTGTCCTGGAACTTGCTCTGTAGACCAGGCTGGCCTCAAATTCAGAGATCCGCCTGCCTCTGCCTCCTGTGTTCTGGGAACAAAGATCTGCACCATCACACCAAGTTTTTACATTTTCTTTATTGTCTGTAAGTGTCTGTGGATGATGCATGAGTGCCGCGGTGCCTATTTGGAGGCCAGAGAATACCTCTGTGGTTCTCTCCTCCCACCTTTACATGGGTTCTGGGGAATTGAATTCTGTCGTGTTTACATGCAAGGGGTTTTGCCTATCCTGAGTGGTGGCTTTTTTGGTTGTTACTCCACTGGGCCTGCTTGACACCTTAGGAGACATACCCGATTTGTCTGCCCCTCATGTGTGGTCAGCTTTGTATTCCAGGAAACATGCATGCCTGAAGGCGAGGGTATAATGATTTCACTAGACCCAAGATAAATGATAAATGGGTGTTTATTGGGGAACACTAGACAATAAGAAACCCTAGTCACCAGCCAATAATTTTATAATTAATATAGCATCTGTGTGCTTCTTCGGGGCTGAGAAGGGCGGTGGGACCAGCCAGGACAAAGAACCCCTGGTTACACACGTCCCAGCCTGAGCTACCCCAGCTTTCGGTTCAGGATGCCTAAGGTACTCATGTTGTAGGCACAGAGCTGTGAGATGGGGCTGTGGTTCCCCAGCATTGTTTACTCAGTGTCTGTCATGAGTTAGGACACAGAATATAAAAACATCGTGTATCCAGAATTAGATTGTGTATCTGAACCTGGTCCTGTCCACCATTTGCTGTTGATCCTGGCCAGAGGCTGTGCATCTCTGATTGGTCTCCTCATTTACGAACTTAAGATCAATATTCTCTTTTGGGAAGTCTCTGCTTTTGAAAACCCTTTCCCAGGGCTCTCAAGGCCTAATAGGTCGGTTACTGTGTGGAAATAAAGGTGCATGCCTCTGGAACCTTCTACAGGTGATATGCTCAGGCCGTGGGCATACTGGGTCAGTCTTTCTTTTATTCACTCAGTCAGCAGTTATGGAATTTCATCTGGGCTTAATGGTGCATGCCTGTAATCCCAGCACTCAGAAGGGTCAGGAGTTAAAATCATTCTAGGCTTCGTATCCAGTGCGATGCCAGCCTGGGTTACACGAGACCCTGTCTCAAAGCAGCAGCAAAGTGTTAGTTGTGATGGTCTGCCCACTGTGTAGGCCTAACTGCTATGTTCAATCCCCAGAACCCCTGGTGGAAGGAAGGAAAGATTTTGTGAAGTTGTCTTCCACACATGTGCTGTGTGTGGTACTCTTGAGGGCTTCCACACCAATACACACATACAATTAAAAAAATGGTATTTCAGACCCAGTGACAGAGCGCTCACTTACTTGCAAAGGAAGCTGAGATAGTCACAAAGCCTTTCCTGTGCCGGGGACAAGCTGGTCATAATTTCTCAGTGGTTGCCCTTTGCTTGAAGCTTCCTGGCTGGCTGTGTTCTCACAAGGGGAGGTGGGGAAATGTGGGGTGGAACGAGCCATAAGTGTTGGCCTTGAAGAGGAGGGGCTTTGTCCTGAGAGACCTGGGAACCTTGGCTCATTTCCAGGCGGACGTTGCAGTGGTGGGCTGAGCATGGTGTGGGTGGTGAGGGGCATGCCCCAGGTGGGGGGTGGAGTGGCCAAGGCCTCAGTGACAGTGACAAGTGTCACCAGTTTTGGCCCTGCAGGGATGACAGAACCTCACAAGGCTGACCTGACATTCTTGGATGGAGGATGACCCCCCTCGGCCTCTGCTTTTATCCTTCTCATATTGGAGGCTCACTCTCCTCCCCGACAGCTCCAGGTCTGAGGAGTGGGCTTCCCAGATTCCAGCCATACTGGGTCACCATGTGGGATTGGCTCAGTGAGACTGTGGCAGGGTTTCCTGATGTCTCAGCCCCAGCTGTGATGTAGAGTTCATGGCAGGACTCTGGCTCAGGAAATCCCTTCTTTCACAAGGAAGTGCAGGGCTGGGATCAGTGAAATGGCTCAGCAGGTAAAGGGGCCTGTCACCAAGCCATGACATAACTTGGATCCCTGCAGCCCACACACTGGAAGGAAAGAACCAATTGCTGCAAATTGTCCTCTGACCTCCTCACGTGGGTAGTGGTGTGTGTGTCCCCTCCCCCAGACACACAAAATAAGATGTAAAAAGAGAAAAAAATAAGAAAGTTGAGACAGGATTTCTGAGCAGGGCTGGGTACTCTGGCTGGTACCCGAGCATCCCAGGAGGAGGAGGAAGACTAAATTGTGGCTTGTAAAGTGTGAACTCCACTTTCCCTCTCTATCTGCAGGGTATAGGCCCGCAAGCAGGCCACACAGTCTGAATGCCAAGGGACTTTGGCAAGTCCTTCCTTTTGTCTGTGCCCCTTCTGGGACCCTTCCTCTTTGCCATTCTTAACCAGTGGTCACTAGACTGGTGTCAAGAGCCCAGCTGTATCAATCAAAGGACAGCATAGCCATAGTGGGTGTCTGTTGTACAAAGATCCTGCTGAAGGAGGTAGAGCTGCTCTCAAAGCTGTCTTGGACTCAGTGTAGGCCACATGCTGGGGATGAAGCTGGAACGTAAGCCTTAATTCTGTGGAACATGTGCAGGCCAAGAAGTTTCCAGCAAGCACTGTGGTTTGTATGACAGACACAGTGGGTGTTTATATGTTCCTAAGGGCATGCTGGCTTTGAACACTCCATCAGCCTTGTTCAGGGGGTCATGTGTCTGGCTGTGATGGTGTGGCAGTAGACTTCTGCTAGGGACAAAGCTGTGTGACTTTACTCATGATGCTTTCCTCAGAGCTTCAGGTAAGGTGGGAACAGTGACCCCATTCCTTGCCTCTGGAGTACCTTTTCTAAAGGTTCTGAGAGATGCCCTGTAGAGTTTTCGGACCATGCTAGGCGCCAGCTACATGGCGATGACAGCCTGACCCAACGGCTTTGAACTTGTGATTCTTGTACTTTCTCCTCCCTTGTGCTGAGGTTGCACGCCTGTGCACACACTCAGTTTCATGTGGTGCTGGGGATTGAATTCAGGGCCATGTGCACACAGCGCAAGCATTCCACCAACCGAGGCACATCCTCAGCACTGAGGTTTTGTTCTGAGATAGAGCCTTGAAATCACAGCAGCCTTTCTGCCTCAGCCTGCCTCAACTCTCCAAACCCTGAAATTTACAGGTTATGTGTTATCATAGCTGGTGTGTGTGTGTGTGTGTGTGTGTGTGTGTGTGTTTGCTCTTTATTTAGCTGAGCTGGAACTCACTATGTGGACCATGCTACCCTTTAAATCACAGAGATGTGCCTGCCTTTGCCTCCTGAGTTCAGAGACATCTGTGATGCTTTTTTGTTGGTTTGTTTTTTGAGACAGGTAGTCCTGATTGTCCAGAAACTCACTCCATAGACCAGGCTGTCCTTGAACTCGAGGTGTGCCTACCGCTGCTGGGATTAAAGGCCAGTGCCACCACCCAGCTAGGGCCATTCTTTGGAATGTGAAGGTGTGGGGAGGGGGTTGGCAAAGGGAGAGGAACAGGAGCTTAAGCTTTGGGGTTCAAAAGTTTTCTTTTAGTTGACTGGCCCTTGAGTCCCTGCCTTGGCCTTGCAGTTGCTGATGAGTGGCAGGTGATTCTCCCCACCCCCTATGGACACTTCTGCCTTTCAAGTGGGATGCTTGAAATGATCTAAATGTCAGGAGGCTAGGAGGATTACAAGGTCAAAGCCAGCCTGGAGCACATGAGGAAACCCTGCCAGAGAGAGAGAAAGGAATGAAAGAAAGAAGAAGAGATAGATGATAGATAGATAGCTCGGTCTAACTGGTCTTGCCCTTCATTTCATCACTGAGTAAACTGAGGCCGTGAGAGTGGGAAGGAAGAACCCACAATCTAGAGGCTGCAGAACTGGATGGATGCCTGACTGCCCCCCCCCCCAGGACCAGGGAAGGGTGACTGGGCTGGGCTAGGCTGCAGAGGGTATAATTTTGAAAACTGAGTAAACAAACAAGTCCTCAGTGAGCAAGGCAGGCCCTGTGTAGCGTCACAGACGGCCTGTGTCTGAGGACAGCCTGGGCTTGTCCACTCACAGACAGAAAACTGTATCTGGTTAAAAATAGCCAAAGCCCCACTTTCCTCCCACCCCACCCTGTATTTAAGGCTGCCAGGAAAAGGGGAGGGGGGACAGATTGCCCCTCCTTGTGGGGAGTTGAGCCCAGCCCCTGGGAATGACTTCAGAATGACTCTCCAGGCTCTGCTCAGGACAGTCACTGTGTGTCTCTGGGCCTCAGTTTCTTCCGTAAAGTGGTGGCGATCACATTTCGTGGTGACAAGATAGGGAGATGATGTGAGTCCAGTGTGAACACAACAGGCCCTTTGTCTGTCTGGTCTTGCTCTGGCTGGGGCCTCAGAAGTTAGTCCTTTAGTCTTGGCCCGAGGCAGGGGCTTCTGCCTGAGCAAAGGGGTATTTTCTTAATGACTCAGGACCCCTCTGGTCTTCCTAGGCGGGGCTGTAGCAGGCTGTATTAGCTCAGCTTTTCTCTTTTCCTGTGGAGACACTCATGCAATCTAAGACTAGCTGCTGAGGGTCTTGCCCTGCTGGCCTGTGCCCCTCCACCCCCATGTGGGGCCCAACAGACTTCCTGTGCAGTTAGGGCAGCTCAGTGTATCAGGCCAATCAGCAGTAGATGTACTCAGAACTGTGTGTAGCCTTGGATGGCACCTGCCTCCACTCTGAGCCTCATTTCCCCCATAGTGCAATGTCCCCATGCCCCCAGACCCTTCCAGGCACCTCTGCATCTTGGAGTCATGTTGTAGATACTGAAAAGACATTACAGGACTCTCAGACTCATTCTGTAGCTCCTGTGCCTGGGGTGGGGGGGTGGGAGAATGGGGGTGGGGGTGGGTGGGGGTGGGTGGGTGGAAGGAGGTTGGCTGCCCTGGTGGCCATCCTTACTAACATATTTGTAGCACTGGAGGGTTGGTTGGTTTCCCTGGGCTTTCTGGGTAGACAGTGGCTGTACTGGGTGGTTTTGGGTCAATGTGACACAAGCTAGAGTCATCAGAGAAGAAGGAGCCTCAGATGAGAAAATGCCTCTATGAGCTCCAACTGTAAGGTATTTTCTCGATTAGTGATCAATGGGGAGGGCCCAGCACAAGTGGGTAGTGCCATCCCTGGGCTGCTAGTCCTAGATTCTATAAGAAAGTAGGCTAAGCAGCCAGTAAGCAGCACCCTTCATGGCCTCTGCATCAGCTCCTGCCTCCAGATTCCTGCCCTGCTTGAGTTCCTGCCCTGATTTCCACAGAGATGTGGAGGTGTAAACCAAATAAAACTTTTTCTTCCCAATTTGCTTTTTGATCATTGTGTCTTTATCACAATAGAAACTAAGACAGTGGCTTTGGTGGCAATAGCCTGCTCTTCTATCTCCTGGCCAAGTGCCCTTAGGCCAGTAACTTTCATTTGCTGTAAAGTAAGTTGTCACTAATCCTCAATGGTTGCAAAGGTTTTGAATTTGTATGTGGCTGGCAGTCACTGCTCTGTGATGAGGGACACTGTGGTACTTAATACCTAGATGTGTGGGAAAGGAAAGATCCCTTTTGGGGCTGGAGAGATGATCCAGTGGTTAAGCATACTTGTTGCGTCTGCAAAGGACCCCTGTTCAATTCCCAGCACCCACGTGGTGGGTCACAACCATCTGTAACTCCAGATCCAAAGGAGCTGAAGCTCTTCTTCTGACTTCTATGGGTGTGCACCTATTGTACATAATACACATAGGGAAAACATTCATGCTACAAAGAGAGATATTCCACTCTTAAACTGTGATGTATAGGGACCTTGGAATCCTCTGCATGAGGGAGGGTGTGTGGGTGTGGATTTTGGGTGCTGTGGGCAGATGCAGGAGAGCATGGGCTTTTTCTCTGTCCTCTTTGAAGGAGCAGTCTGGGCCTATTTTGTCCGAGACCACAGGCATAAGATGCGTGCATCTTCTACACAGGGTTTCCTTCCTCTCTGTATTCCTCTTAGTGTGACTCACTGGCTTTCAGATCTTTGTTCTTGTTCCGGAGGATAAGGCCAGGGATTTGTTCTCAATCGGGATGGTCCTCTCCTAGGCTCCTGATCCCTTTTCTGGTTCTGGCTGAACCCTTAGTGTAATGGGCAGGGGCCAAGTAGACCTTTAGCCTCGTTCTTGGTATATAACAGGTTCAGCAGTGTATATAGACTGAGAGGCCTCTGTGTGCTTGGCATTGAGCTGTGAAGGCCAAGCCCAGCTATCTAGGACCTGCCTGTGCCGGGACGTGTTCAGTTGGCTGCTTGAAGTTGCCACCTTTCTGTGAGAGCTTGCTTTTCTCCGTGTGGTAATCATTGTTATTTGATCCCTTGTCACAGATGAAACAACTTTCTGGTGTCCTAGGGCCCCTAAGAGGGTCCAGGTGGCTTGGTGACTTCAGTCCTTGTTACCTATCGTAGATGTGGTCCTGCTGCTAGCCTCATGCAGTGCGGAGGGGAGCCAGGAGCTTATGTTCTTAGGCAGAAAGATGAGCTCTGAAGTTGCTGTGGCTGAAGCTGTGTGAACTGTTAAAGGCCAGGTGGGAAATGGCCGTGTGAAGAGATTGGTCCACACACCCACAGGTTTAGAAGAAAGATCCTGGGACCTGCCTATGCAGCCTCTTAAGGGAGAATTAGCCCTAGCTTAGTATGTAACCAAGTGGAACCACCACACAGGGAAAGTGAAACAGTGTATCAATAGGTATTATTCAGTGGTATAATGTATAGCCATGAAGCCTACCTCCATCTTCCCAGATCGGGTTTCTCTCTAGCTCTGGCTGTTCTGGAACTCCCTCAACCACCAGACTGGCCTTGAACTCACAGAGATCTGCCTGTCTCTGCTTCCTGAGTGCTGGATCTCCTTGATCTCCTTGAATGTCTATGCAAGCTTCAGGGATCAAACTTAGGTTACCATGCTTGTAGAGCAAGGACATTTAGCTGCTGACTGTGTGAGGTCATACAGTCCACTCTTCCAGAAACCCTAAGACACAGAAAGACAATTGAGTTTTCCCAGAAAGCTTAACCCTGGTTCTAGGACAGCCCCTGCCCAGCCTCTGGGGCTAGATTAACTGAGGACTTGGCAGTCCCAGTACTGACTGTACAAGGCCAGGTCTGGAGCTGGATGGGCCAGCCCCAGGTCACACATCAATGATAGAAAAGGCCACCAGCCCAGCATGCCAACTAAAGTTGTCACCTGAGCTCAGACTTTGTGCCTCCTCTTCCTGATTTGACTGTCAAGGGCTTCTGCACCTGCACAGACTGGGAAACTGTAGCAGGCCAGATCTGTATGCAGCATCTCCCCAACTCTATAAAAAGCTGGGGTCTACAGACACTCACCTGGGCAGGCACATCACTCCACTTGCCCAGCCCCAGGGACAAAATAATTCTCAAGGATCCTGTATAGAGTTGTGGCTGTAGTTATGGCAGTGGCTGTGGCCTGTAAGAACACAACCTCCTGGAAGGTTTTCCTTTGTCAAACTTGGGACCTCATTTCCTCCTCCATCCATCCTTTATAAGCTCCTCCTCCCAAGAGCCCTAGGGACTCAGGCAATAGAGACCAAGGTACTTGCTTTCCAGTGCTCAGTGTGTGCCAAGCAGAGCATCCCTTATGAAGCTCATAGTACAAGGAAGGGGCAGGCCCCAGGAACCACTTAGCCTTAATCAAACTCAAACATATCCCAAGTTCCATCCGTTCATCTAGGGTGCAGGGGGGCCCTGTCCTTAACTGTTTGTTACCAGTCCCCACTCAGGACAGAAGCCTGACCAATTATTTCATTTTGCTTTGATGTAGGCTCTTATGTAGTTCAGGCTAGCCTAGAACCAGTGATCCTCCTGCCTCAGCCTCCTGAGTAGCTGGTACTACAGCTGTGAGCCACCATACACAGCCTTCCATCTATGTGGATATTTTTGTGCCTGACATTGCAGCCTGGGGTTGAGTTTCTCCAGCTCGGCTGCACGCACCTGAGTGGCTCTGCACTGGCTCATCTACCGTCTCCTTGTCCCCCCCACCTTCTTTCCTGGATTGGAGAAAGCGATTCCCCTCTTGTCCTCACACTGTCTGCTGTCAGGACCTGGGGATCTGGAAGCTGCAGATAAGAGTGTGAGTTCATGGGTGGGCGGGCTGGGAGGGGCCTGGCATTTCCAGGCAGCTTAGGACAAGGGCACTGTAGGCACCCGGCAGATACACAGTGCGGGCTGTGGTCCTGTTCAGCCTTTCCTGCTAGGGCTGGGCTAAAGTAACTGGTACCTTCTATTTATTAGTTCTTGGTAGAGTGGCACTGACTGGCACTTATTGGACTCTTCCTGCCAGGCAGACAGGGTGTCAGGTGCTCCTGGCACGCCTTATTGTGTCCTTACAACTTTTGTTGTTGTTGAGACAAAGTTTTGTTGTGGAACCCAGGCTGACCTTGAATTTACAATTTTTCTGCCTCAACCTCCTCAATATACCTAACCTGAGTTATATATATACACACACACACATACCACTATACCTAACCTGAGTGGGTCTTTTTAAAAAAAAACTATTATTATTATTATTATACTTTTTTGAGGCAGGGTCACTCTGTGTAGCCCTGGCTGTCCTGGAACTCACAGAAATCCACTTGCCCCTGCCTTCAGAGTGCTGGGATTAAAGTGTGCTCCACCACTGCCTGGCATGGCTGGGTTATTTTCAAAGCTCAGTTTATGGAATGAAATCAAGCCTCAGAAAGACTCAGCTAATGGTGGAGCTGGATCTGTGTAGTCCCAGTGTCCACACTGTTCCTGTTTACCTACCTGGGGCAAAATCTTTCTTCAGTCTCTGCTTGCACATCTCTGATAGTCAGGAGCTCCCCCTCTGGAGGTCACCTGCCCTTTCTAGGCATCAGATGTAGGATATAGTCAGAGCCTTCACTGAGGTCCGGGTGCTGTGCAGGTCACCTGCAAACCAGCTTCAGCCTCAGCTTGGTCAGCCTGTGGCTGCAGCAAGCCCAGAATCTGGTTCCTAGGGGATTTTCTTTCCTTTTCTTTCTTCCTTCCTTCCTTTCTTTCTTTCTTTCCTTTCCTTTCCTTTCCTTTCTTTCTTTTTGGTTTTTCGAGACAGGGTTTCTTGAACTCACAGAGATCCACCTGCCTCTGCTTCCCGAGGGCACCACCACCGCCTGGCCCTAGGGAATTTTCTAACTCTGTGATTGTTCATGGCATGGTGCTGCTTAAGTACTTCCCCCTAGCCTGTGTCGAGCCTTCCCTTCTTCTTTCAACCACCCATGGGAAGGATCTTGGAGAGATATTGAAAGGTAAACAGACAAGAAGCTAGCCTGGGGGACCATGTGCCAACTGGTGACAGATGATCAAGCTCCTGAGGATCTTGGGTTCTCAGCTAGTGCTGTCTCTGGGGATGATGACCCAGTATCTCAGGTGATTGATGCTATGTTGGGGAGGTGTGGGGTGAGAGATGGGGTCTGGGGTGGGGGTGTAGGGTGGCACCCCATCCACAGTACTGAGGGAGTAGGGCTGGGGTCTGATGAGGTCTGATGGGTTTACTTCTTTCTGATTAATTAACCTTTGAATGTCAAGGGCCTGGAGAAAAGTAGGTCCCCCTCCCTCCTCCCTCTCTTTTTTCCTCCCTCCTTCCCTTTCTTTCTTTCAACAAGGTTTCCCTGTAGCTCTGCCTGTCCTGGAACTCACTCTGTGGACCAAGCTGGCTTTGAACTCATAGAGTTTCACCTGCCTCAGCCTCCTGAGTGCTAGGACTAGGGACATGCGCCACTATGCCCAGCATGTTTCCCATTTCCTGACTGCTCTGCAGAAGGACTGGGTAGTTGCTGCTAATGGACAGGCTCCCTTCCCTAGCTGCTCATGTGACCGTTAGAGCTAGGGCAGATGAAACGTATTTATTTCAATCCTTCAGTCGTTGCCATCAGTAATGTGAACTCCTGCTTGAAAGGCTTTGTGGAGTTACTCTTTTCATTTAATCCTCTGGCACCTGATGAGATGGGGGTTGCTTTCTCAGATATACAGCAGGGGAAACTGAGGTTTAGAGAGAACGAAGCCATGTGTTTGTTGTCTAAGCCTGCAGCATGGACCCCTTGCTATTGCAAGGAAAGCCCTTGACCGACAAGGGGCGGAGCAAACAGATTGCTGCTTCCCTGTGTCTACATTTTCTGCTGGGCACTTTAGCTCTCTGCTTCGCCTAGCCAGGTGCTACATCCCTTGAACCCTGCAGATAGTGTCACTTGCTCTCCTTTGGGTGACTAGTAATTCCCATTGTATGGTCGATTTTACAAATTGTATGTCAGAGGCCAACTTGTGGGGTCCTGGGATTGAACTGAAGTCATGAGACTTGGCTGTTAGGTGTCTTTACCCGCTGAGCCAGCCATTACTGTAGCGTATTTTTTGTTTGTTTGTTTGTTTGGTTGGTTGGTTTTTTGAGACAGGGTTTCTCTGTGTAGCTTTGTAGACCAGGCTGGCCTGGAACTCAGAGATTTGCTTGCCTCTGCCTCCCGAGTGCTGGGACTAAAGGTGTGCTCCACCACCACTCGGCTGTTTGTTTTGGTTAAAATTTTATTTCTGTTTATTTTATGTGCACAAATGTTGGCATATATGTATACCAGGTGCATGCCTGATGCCTGTGGAGGCCAGAAAAATGTGTCTGATCTCCTGGAACTAGAGTGACAGCCAGTGTGAGCCACAGTGCAATTGCTGGGAACAGAACCCAGGTCCCCTGCAAAACCAGCGAGTGCTCTTAACCATGGAGCCATCTCTCCAGCCTCATTGTGGTTTTCGTTGACAGTCCATCTCCTTCATTAGATCCTAGAGCCTATCCCTGGAGACACATAGAGAGAGGTTCTTGGAGGGTGGGTATGATGCCAGTCCCGTGGCAGGCCTTGGGTAGGTGTAAGCAGGCTTGTCCTGCTCTGGGGTGGGGATGTTGCTGGAGGCCTGGGCCCCTTTCTCAGTCTGCTCTCCAAGTGCAGGGATGTCGGTGTCCTGGCCTCCTAGAACAGGCTGCCAGCTGGAGGCTGCGGGCACAGAGCTCATGCCAGGCAGGTGGGTGGAGCTGGGATGAGAAGCCCTTTGTTTCTCCTGTTTGTGTCCAGATGGGAACTGATTTTCCCGACTGAAGTGGAGGATGTGGAGGGCAGTTTCGGGTGCTCCCCCACCCCCAGACATTTCCCCAGGCCTCCACCCTGGCTGCCCTCTCCACCCCTCAGGCCCTCCCTCTCAGCATTTACCCTTCACCAGACCTGTTGTGGCTGAGTTCTAGTTAAATATTTACTAACTGAGAAGTTTGCAAGGCGGCTTTGTGCAAAAGTCCCAGCTGACTACTCCCAAATCTGTCTTGGGATGAGGAGACCCGGCCCTCCTGGGCCTTCGGAGCCTTTGCAGGTGGCTTTCTTGGCGTCTGGAACTAGATAACCTTTCCCTCTGAGGTTACAGGATGCTTGGATCAGGGAGAGAGGGCAGGGGCCAGGCTGAGTCCTGGGGAGCCCAGGTGGAGAGTGCCTGGAGATCTGCTCCCTAGTTTCCTGACCCCACCTGCACAAGGGTCAGCCTTCCCAAATGGCCTATTCACAAGGGAATGTGGCAGGGCAGGATTCAGTCAGTGCAGCCCACTTGAAGCCTTGACTGTTAGCAATAGAACCCATCATATCTGACTTCTCCATTACCATTTGTTATAGCAGGTGGTCTGTGACATCCTGCCTGGTTTAGCGTTCTTGTGTAATGCTGGGCAAGTCACTGAACTCTGAGCCCGGGGCCCTCATCCAGAGAATGGGTCTAAGCAGTTTGTCCTGATGGAGTTAAATGAAGTCATGTGACAATTATTGCTAACATGCTTCAGAAGTGCTTAGTGTCTCTGGGCAACTGTGGCATGCATTAGCTCATGCTGTGATGATTATAATTATATGCAAATGGGGAACCAAAGAGCCTTAAGTGGTAGGGAGCAGGGCAAGGAAGTCTGACTGAGATTTTGAGCCTGGGAATCAAGGAGTGGTGTTCTGCCAAAGGGTGTATTTCAGGAGAGAGTGCAGAGCGGGGACACACTTGGTGTCAGTGGGGTACAGCCACAGCAGAGGCTGGGAAGGGAAGTGTGGCTGAGAGCCTCTGCCGTGGATTCCATTCATTGCTACCCACTGATGGGCCACAGCATGTTAGGACAAGGCGTAGGTGCTGTGTCAGCGCTGATAGCCCTGCAGTCCCCTGGGGCTGTTGAAGGCTACCTCATCCTTAACAAAGCAAGTCGCCTGATCCCCTGGACGTTGCCACAGTCTTTGGAGTCCAGCTCCTGCTGGCCCTGTGGACAAGTCTCTGATCTCACAGCCTCTGTTCCCCAGTGGCAGTGATGCGCCTAGACACTTGTGAGCTCTGGCAGGTCAGGATTTGGTGTCGTACTCGGTGACCTGTGTGAGAAGTGATAGTTCCCTGCCAGCCTGGTGTTTCTTCACCTGTGTCTAAATAAAACTTTTTTTTCCCATTTCCAAGTGCTGGGGTTTGAATCCAGGGTCTCATGCGTGGCAGGCAGGTGCTCTACTGTTATACTGTATCCCAGCCATCTGGCTGTGGCTAACAAACAGCTCTATAGCTCCTCAGTGAAATGGCAGAGTCCAGTGAAGCATGGTCCCTGGACATCTGGTGTCCCCAGCCCACAGCAAATACATACACAGACATGCGGTGGAGCTGTGTTCCTTCATGGGAAGGGGGTTCCGGGCTAGTCTCTGGTCTCAGAGTCTAACACAGCAGAAGGTCCCTTCAGGACACCAGCAGTGAGCAGTGAGGGAAAGCTCATGTGACATCTACTTTCCCAACAAAGAGGGACTGTGTTGGATATGTTCCTTCATCCTCGGGGACCTCCGAGGCCCTGGCTTCTGCACAAACCTCTCTTACACTTGAGGAGTCTAGGGTCAGTGTGGATGAGCGGGGAGCACCCACCTATTCTGGGAATTTCCAAAGGAAGAGATGGTTCAGGGGATGGGGAGCTGAAGCATAGCTCAGCAGAGGAGGGGTGATATTCAGTATTAGAATGCTCAGGGTACTTAATAGGAGCCACGCCTTTATCCCAGAGGGAGCCTCAGGAGGTATGAGCACGGGAGGATCAGGCAACTCCCTCCTCGGTATGAGGAGGACCAGAGGGAGTCAGGAGTAGTTTGAGGCTGAGGCAGGTATAAGAGGGTAGTCACCCAGCCAGGGCAATGGCAGGAGGTACAGGCTGACCTGAGGTGAGCTGGCCTGTTCACTGACCTGAGTCATCTCACAGTTACCCTCTGAGGCCCAGAAACAGAGCCCCATTGCTGAGGACACCCTTCCTTTTAGGACATCTTGCCAAGAGGCCTGCATCAACCCCTGCTCTCTGGATAAGCCTGAGTGGTGTGCCATCAGCTGTCACACTGTCCCTCTCTGGCCTTGTCTCTGCAGGCCTGTTTGTCCCAGATCTTCTCATGGGCCCATTACCCACCCTCTCCTGCTGGATGGTGGAGCCTGTCATACCTTTCCTTCCAGCTCCTACCTGATTACTGGTCCCAAGCGGGAGCCCTGCATTGGTCCTTCTGACAGGGCCACCCACAGGCTGCCGTCCTCATCCCAGAGGTCGACAGTCTCCATGGTGGGTGTGAAAAGTATTTTCCCAAACTGGTTCCCTATTAGACTGAAACTGTTCTGAGTCTGTGTCATTTATGTATATACATATGATGTATATTTGTGTGTATTGTATGTTATCTGCATGAGTCGGTTTAGATACCTATATAGGTGGTTGTAAGCGCATGTGGAGGCCGAGAAAGTTGACATGGGTGTCTCCCACACTCGCTTTGTGCTTTACTTTGGGGACAGGGTTTCTCCCTCAACCCTGGGACCTGCTCATCTCTGCCCCAGCACTGGGGTTAGAGAACTGGGGTACCGTGCCTCTACTTTTATGTGGGTGTTGGGTATCCAAACTCAGGCGTGGTTGCATGGCAGGCATTTTACCAGCTGAGCCATCTCCAGTGTGTCTTCTACACCATTGGTCTGTCCCCCCCACCCCCACCCCACCCTCGATTTAGCCCCCATCCCCCCACATTGTTTATATGCTATGTGTTCTCAGAGAAATCACTTAATCTCCCAGGGCATTGGTGAAGTAAGGTCAATGCAAAAAACCACGATGCAAAAGGACTGTGGACCTGGCTCAGTTGGCAGTATTTTCCTTGCATGTGGGAGGTCCTCAGAGCTGCAAGAAGAAAAAATAACACTCATAGTTTTAGATGGGTGTGGTAGCTCCTGCTTTTAATCCTAGAACTTGGGAGGTGGAGGCAGAGGGCTCAGGAATTCAGTCACTCTTACTACGTAACAAGTTTGAGGCCAGCCTGGGCCACATGAGCATTAATTATTCTGGGTGCTGAGGACACCTAAGTGGATGACTGCTGGAAAGTGTCAGTAGTGTGCATGATTCAGAAGGGAGCCTTTAGGTGACACACTGAAGCCTGTTGAGCTGTGCTGTGTGACTCAAGGAGTGTGTGCCTACCTCTCTGGGCCTCAGTTCTCCTGACTGTGCCAGTCACATGACATAGTTTCTGGTATTTGACTTCATGACTCGGGGAACCTGAGTGCTTGCCTCCACTCTGCCTCAGTCCTTAGTTCCTGGGGTGGATAGGTCATCATCCTAGCCACTTCCCCCACCTCCCTATCTGCCCTCTTCAGTGCTCTGAGAACCAGGCAGGCCAGTTCTGAGTCTGCTCCACCCTGCAGGTGCTGTCACCTGCTGGGTTTCAGTCCCCATGAAACCCTGAAACTGGGCTGGGCCTGGTGGTGAGGCTTGTTCCACGAGCCTGCTGGAGGGACCAGCCAGACCAGGATGAGCCTGGCTCAGTGCCCACATCTGAGTCCAATCAGGGCAGGACTTGTGTGAAGTCCCTGTGTCCACACAAGTTCTGCTGCTGTCCTGGTTGGAGATCGTCTTCTTTGTCCTAATGCCATCATCGTGGAAGGAGATTCAGGCTCGGGGCCCCTGGGTCTTGGACCTGATCTCAGGTCTTGCTTTAGCTACGCTTTCATGAATGGTGTGGGAGGGGCTCTCAGTTTTGTGTGCTGCCGCTCCGGCTCCTTGCAAGAATCATCTCACAGTGGAGTCAGTGCACCTGTGGATAGAGACCAAGTAGGATTTCCAAAGGGTGCACCATGCTGGGGGCTCGCAAAGCAAACTTCCTGCAGCGTGTCCCCAGGGGTCCCCTCTCTTTTTACCATACTCAGTTTAACCTGCAGGATGGGCCCAGCTCTCCAGGATTTCAGGGCATCCTGGGGCTCTTGCTTTTGGTGGCTTCTGCTATCTACACAGGAAGTAGCGTGATCCCTAAAATTGTCACTTTGGAAAATCAGAGATCAGCATTCTTCCGGCCACTGAGCTGTTGTTAGTGTTGGTCATGTGCATCATCCTTATCGGGGCCAAGTGTCTTGTGCTCATTGGTTCACTGATTTCCTCATCGCCTGATCAGGCGAGTACTGATATACCATCTGTGGAGAGGGAAACAAGCTCACAGAGAGAAAGTGCCTTGGCCAAGGCCACACAGCTAGTAGGGGCAGAACTGAGACCTGAGCCCCTGTGCCTGCAAGCCATTGAGGTGATGGAGACCTTGTTGTGGGTTGTGTCCTGGCCACTTCTCAGTCCCAGGTGGCTGTGGCCAGCCCTGACCACCCTGACTCATGAGCAGCTCAGTGGAGGTGCTGAGGGCAGCGTCTTGGTCTGCTCCCAAAGCCAGGGCAGCACTGCTGAGGTTTTCATTAAGACCTTAGGTCGCCTGAGACATACCTGCCTATTTTAGCCCAGGGAGGGTCAGCCAGGGAAGGGGTGTCCAGCAGGTGGGAAGGTGCTGTGTCAGCCTTGTCTACATGCACGGGAGCAGGTAGGGAGCTGGAGAGCCAGGGCAGTCTCTTTTATCTGACACCCCTGGGAAAGTCACTTTGCCTTTCTGAGCCTGGATGTCCCCACCTGTCAAACGGGGCCAGTTAAGCTTGCTTTGCTTCCCCTTGGGGCTGGATAAGGACCTGGAAAGTAAAGCTAGGGCCTCATGAAGGCACTTTGTGGCGGTGTAAAAGGCCACTGGGGATGGGGCACTCCTGACAGGTTCTGGGGGAAGTAAGAGTCAAAGCTGATTTCCGTTGGCCTGGGACGCAGTTCACTGGTAGAATGCTCACCTGGCATGCATGAAGCCCTAGGTCCGGTCCCCAGCATTGCAAAAACAAAACAAAGTCCCACTTCTAACTAAGTGTTGTGGCAGAGCTCTGTAACACCAGTACTTGGGAAGCTACAGTAGGAGAATTGTCTAAGTCTGAGGTTAGCCTAGGCTACATAGTAAGTTCTAGGCCAACCTGGGCTACATGGTGAAACCCTCTTCACTCAGATAAACAACTCCTCCTCCAGAAATACCTTCTCTTTCCTTTCAGGCTGTGTCTCAGGAGCACAAGGCCTGAGAAGCCTGTGCTGAGTTCTGGGTACACCCAGGGCCTCTGGGAATTGGATGCAGAATTAGGAGGACTGACTGGTGAGGGGCCTCTCTGGGTTACCCATGAGCACCCCTGAAAGGTGTATCCAGCTGTGGCAAGACTCATCAAGCCTTACTCAGCTGACTTGCTTCAAGACTGGGCGCGCGCACACACACACACACACACACACACACACACACACACACACACACACACACACGAGAAAAAGAGAGAGAGGGGGAGGGAGGGAGGGAAGGAGGAAGGGAGGAAGGAAGAGAGAGAGAGAGAGAGAGAGAGAGAGAATGAACAAGAACACTTTGTTTTGGACCCATGTCCTGACAATTGGCCTTTTCAGAGCTTGGTGGAGAACCCTGCCTCCTTGAGGAATTGCCTAGAGACCAAGGCCTGAGGCTTGTTGCCTTGAGGCTGCCTCACACAGCTCTGGGTTTTCCAGCTGTTCTCAGTGACAGGGAACCAGGCAGGGCCTCTAGGACTTCCCACTTGGGGCCCAGCTTGGTTTCTGTTGACTTATCCAGGAGTGGCCTTCTCTGAGACTGCCATTATAGCCAGGAAGTGGGAGGATTTTGTTTGTTTGTTTATTTATTTGTTTGTTTTCTGAGACAGGGTTTCTCTATCCTGGAAATCACTCTCTAGACCAGGCTTGCCTTAAAACTCTGAGATTCACCTGCTTCTGTCTCCCAAGTGTTGGTTTGCGACTCCACCGGCTGGCAAAGTGGGAGTTTCTATACAACGTGTTTCCCCAGGGCCCTGCAGAAAAATCTGCCTGTAGAGCCAGGTAGCCCAGCTTCTGTGTGAGGTGAGCCCAAATCTGAGGGGCATTGCTGGCCCAGGGAGCAGAGATGGGACGCCCAACCCAGATGGGGTGGTGGTAGGGAACCTGGGTGCACACAGAGGACACACACCTAACTCCTATTTTGTCGGGTCTTTTGTTTTTTCCTTCCTTCTAGAAAAAAAAATCTTTAATGGTTTTTTTTTCCAAGCTGTTAAAGTTGTACCTGGTAATGAGTAGTTGTCCACCTCTCGCCTCCATAGTTTTAAGAAGAGCACTGTTTTAGTGCTCTGGGCTATGTATGCAGCACTGTCCCTGCCGTGTTCACACCATACCCTGCCCTGTCCACATCCTGTCTGGGTTTGTGGAGGAGCTCTGTGATTGATGCCTGGCTTCTGAGAAGAACATGAGGGTCTGAGAGAACTAGGGGGTAGGTTACTTTCTCCCATCAGGCCCATCAGTTTCCATGGCCCCCACTGCTCCTCAGGCAGCAGCATCTGGGCTGAGTCAGTGCACATGAGGGCGAGGGCCGATGAAAATATGCCACCTGGGTGGGTGAGGCCAGCCCACACCCACACACAGCCACCCATGCATGTGTAGCTATTGTACTAGCCCCTCGGTTCTGGCCCAGGGTCCCTGAGCTGGCCCTCTGTCATCACGGGGGCCACAGACTGCCTCCCACTCCCCTCTGATGTTTTGTGCTCAGAGCCCACTCAGATCCTAAGTGTCTCCAACTTTGTGTGATCTAGCCAGCCCCTCACCTTTTCTAGTCCAGAGCTCATCATCCTCAGGGTGGTCAGCCTTGGCCTCAGAGACCCCATTTAGTGTCATCCCAGATCCACACACCGGAGTGTCTCCAGAGGGTGTGAGGACATCGGAAGGGCTGATGTGGGCAGGTGTAGAGAGAGCTCTGCCCCCCCACTCATTGGCCCCCACCCCAACTCTAGTCACCCGCCCTACCCTGCAGAGCCTAGGCTGGATGCTGAGTCATGGAACCCTCTGATGCCCTGGAGCTAGCTGCATGCAATCAGTGACAAAAGCCGAGGCTATGATGGCCCCTGCTTGTAATCCCAATACTCAGTAGGCTGAAAGCAGGAGAATTGCTATGACTTTCAGGCCAGCCTGGGCTACATAGTGAGTTTCAGGCGAGCCTGGGCTATACAGTTAGACATTATCTCTAAAGGGGTGCTAAGGAGTGTTTACAGGGAGGGTGGTATGAAGGGGCTGGGATGGCAGGCCCAGAGTGCCTACTCATATCTTCTGTCCCTCCTGAGAGCCGTAAGTCCAGGTTAGAACCCCATGCTGACCTTTGGGGTCTCCTTCGTCCCCTGAAGGTGCCAGATCCGCATCCCTTGTGTTTTGGGGGCACTTCCGTAGTACCAAGCAGGCAGGATTCTCCTGTCCCCATCTGTCATCCTCTTCCAGCTCTTCCTGGGGTGCCAACTCACAGGCCAATCTTCCTGCCACTTTCCTAGTACTGCGCTTGGGTCCTGGTGCTCACCCCTCCCCCAGCCATTCTTATCTTTGCTCAATAACCAATTGGCCATTGGTGCACCCCTGAGTTCCTTTCCTTGGTTAATCCCCTGCTATGTGCTTAAGGGACAGCCAGCTCTCCCTCTACGCCCCCATAAGAGGTCTGTCACCTTAACACTAGCTGCTATCACACCCAGTCCATCCTGTCCACTCTAGAGTTGAGAACGGATATGTAGCATGAGGGTCCTGCCTTCTCATGTGTTGTTTGTAGATCAGCTTGCAAAGAGTTTGCCAGATTTGGGTCATGTTCACTATGGTTCCTGGTGTCACTAGTGGAGGGTTCCTGGGATTGCAGTTGGGGCAGTAGGGTTCCACCTGGCGCTCTACTCTTGGATGCGTGAGTGTACCCTCTTTTGTCACATCGTTTAGTGAAGATGTGCCCCCATCCCCACACCATTTCTGCCCTCCTCTCTACTTTGTCCTGGCCCCTGTGGCTTCTCCCTGTCTAGGATTCTTGCTTCCTTTTCTTAGCTGTGGTCCCATCTCACTTGGGTGACATATGCTCACCTTTGGAAAAGATACTGAGTGACTTACATCCCCAGCCCTTGGGTGGTCCTGGCTACTCCTAGCCCAGCGTGTGTGACCCATGAGTGTCAGTGTCTTGGCCAAGGGAGCTGAACTGCAGCCTCCTGCTGACCCAGCTCCCACCTTGTCACTGGTCACAGGCCTCTCTGATGCATCCTCTTCCAGGGTTTCCAGAATCTTCTTTCACTGAGCAACCCATCTGACCTGGTCTCAGACGCCCTTGATGGGATGACGGGACATGCTGGGCCAGCTTCGGGGCACCAGCCTAGTCGCTGAGAGTTGCTGTGTGTGTGTGTGTGTGTGGGGGGGGCTGGGCAGGCCCAGATTCAAGTCTTATTTATTTTTTACTTTTAATACGGCAGCGCCTTCCTGAGCCTGGTGAGGCATCAGGTACACATTTGCTGTTGTTGGGATGTCTCTGGCCTGGCTGGACCTCAGAGTTGTGGTGGAAGCTTTAAACTGCAATGTTGGGCAGGATGCCTGCAGGGAGTCAAGGCAGAGCCTGGGCCAAGGACGGTGGACTCTGAAGCCTCCTCTTCTCCCTTCTCGCACTTACCCAACTCTCATGAAGCCGTGCCCCACCCTGGGGTTAGCACTGATTCAGCAGTAGCTGTGGGGCTGACAGGCCCATGGTCACCCCCATCCTCCCTCCCCCTGCCTCATTGTCTCCAGGAGGATTCCCACGGCCTCTGAGGCCTGCTGCTCTGCGGGATTTTACAAAACAGCCATGCCAAACACATTCCTCGCTCATTTTCCCCTCCTTCCTCCTATCAGAATTTGGACAAATCCAGCCTCAGTCCAGGAAAGGGCTGCATGACAGGCTGGCTTTGTGGAGTGGTGGGTGAGCTGAGCTACCCAGAGCACATGCCCTCTCTGCTGTAAGTGAGGCAGGGCTGGGGTGCAGACTGAGTGTGGTAATGTGGGATGAGCCCTGGGTTCTCAGCTCCTCGCTGGGTCCGAGGGTTACACCCATCATACCCTGTCTGTGCGACTGTGGCAATGACAGAGCCTTTCTGGGTCGCAATCTCCTCCTCTACAGAGTGGTTATGACATGGGCCCTGCCTCAGAGAGCCATTGATAGGGTGAAACACCTTCCTAGGCCACTAACTCTAGGGACCTGGAGATGGGTAGTGAGTCCCCAGGATTAGGGATTAGGTCTTTGGAATTGTCAGTGGAGGCAGGTGGTCTGTCCTTGCTTCTAGCCCTTTCCTTATACAGGGGAAACTAAGGCCCAGGGAGGAGAGCTTCATGAACCCCAGGTTGAGGCTCTATTTGCAGGTTTTTAGGGCCAGGAGGCTCTTCTGAGCCCTCTCAGTGCCTCAGTTTCCCCATTTATATAAATTGGGGCATCCAGGCAGGACAGTACTGAACCTGCTGCTCTGGAGATCATGGACTCACCCTCTCTGTGCTGAAATAGCTTCAGCACCGGAGAGAAGCAAACTGCTAGGAGAAGCAAGTGTTGGCTGGCAGGCTTGGGGCTGTAGCTCAGCTGGGGGAGTGTGTACCTGATGTGCATGGGTCTCCGGGTCGATCCCTGACATTTGGACAGGGTGGTGGTACATGCCTGCAGGACCAGGCGTTCAAAGTCATCTTTGGCTATGTAGGGTTAGAGGCCAGCCTGGGCTACGTGAGAGCTTGTCTCAAAAGAAGGAGGAAGAAGAAAAGGCTAGTTAACTTTAGATGAATTGAATCATGAGTCAGTGACTCAGATGTATGAGAGTGAGGAGACTCATCTGCACCCCCAACCCCTGCATCTTGAGGCCCAAGCCTGTGGCTGCCACACCTTTCCCTCACCAGATCCTTTCTGCCAATAGGAGTCAATCTTACTCTGGGACTGTGTTTAGCATATGAGACCATTACTTTCCAACTGTCTTCACACGGCCTACCGGTCACTTCCACCATAGCCTGGCTTATTTTTCTGTCTTGGGTGGACTGATTTAAGCTTGTGAGTCCCACTCCTGCAGTTAGCTGGTGCTTGCTTGCTTACATGGTGTCCTAGGTGTGAGCCAGGCAGCAAAGGAGCATGCAGCCCCCTTAGGGAAGCCTTTCCCCACTTACCACCCCCGTCCGACTCGCCTGGTGCTGGTCACAGGTGAGGCCGAGCCTCTCACAGGCCTGTTGGATGTGGTTTTACTTAGTGTGTGTGGCCACACTGACCAGCTTCCTGTTGGGAGTGGGTGCAGACATGGCTCACAACCAAAGCCTTGCCCAGCATGTGAGAGACAGAGGTGGCCAGCCCCAGTTTGGGTGAAAGGGCATTTGTATTTTGTGTGAACAGCTCGATTTCCTAGCAGTCCATGGTGACCTCATACTCACTCATGCGTCCCCTTTCAGAGAAAACTGAGAAGATCCTGCGAGAGTTCCTTCGATTCTACGAGGACCAATATGGTGTCTCCCTCTTCAACAGCATGCGCCATGAGATCGAGGGCACCGGGCCACCGCAGGCGCAGCTGCTCTGGCGCAAGGTGAGAGGCACAGAGAGGGTCCAGCCTGGGGTCTGCCCCCCCTCTCCCATGAGGCCTTTGATGTGGCCTCTCTGGGCCTTAGTTCCCCGTGTTGCTGGCCTGGTCTCTAAGGGTCCCTCTCCCCTAACCCCCTCCCAGCCCCCCACTGCCAGTACGACCTCTTCATTGTCACAGCTGCATTCTGCAGTCTTGAGAGCTCCGGTTCCTCCCCTCCACAGTGGAAGTGGCATGGTCCCGGCTTCATGAATGCATCAACACTGTCCCAGGCCACGTGCCCTGGGTCCCCTCCCCTGCCTTGTCACTCATTATCCTATTACTGGCATTAGCATTAGGTTTGCTGAGGGAGCTGCCTGGCTCTGTCCTGGAGTCAGTGAAGTATGACGTGGGGACCCTGTGATAGGCCTGGTGAAATCACGAAGGAAACAGTTGGTTGGTTTGGCTGCTGAGTTGCCCAGCTTGAGGCAGAGGCTAGCTCTGTGAAATGCTACCCAGGGCTCTCTGAAGGGAAATCTTTGATGATGACTGTGGTCGTGCTTTCTTGGCCTGCCAGCCTCAAATGGAGACTTATTATTAGTTATGAAAGCTTGGCCTTAGCTTAGGCCTTTCCTCAATTAGCTCTTATAACTTAAATTAACCCATTTATATTAATCTATATTTTTGCCACGTGGCTCAGTTACCTCTCCTCTCTACCATATGTCTCGCTGGCATCTCTGGTGTGCCTAGATTCATCCTGAATTCCTCTCTCTGCCCAGAAGTCCTGCCTGTTCTCTCCTGCCTAGCTATTGTCCATTCAGCTCCTTATTAAACCAGTCGAAAGGCACCTTGGCAAAGACACATCTTCACAGTGTACGAAAAAGATTATCCCACAACACATCCCTCTGCTGACTGCAGGGTCAAGAGCTAAGTCTACGTGCTAAGGCTACAAGTAGAGCTCTAGGTAACAGATAGTGAATAGCTGTTTACATACTACAGTGGGGCCTGGGAATGTGACTGGGTGGGTATAGACACTTGAGTTTTGGCTGCTCCACTGAGGCCCTGAGGGCTGGGGAGGGGTTGGCTGTGGGAGGGGACTGACAAACAAGGGAATCAGGATGTACAAAGTCCCAAGCTTAGCCCGGAGTGCCTGTGCTGGGCCTGGGAAGGAAGCAGACAAATCTGGCTTAGATTCCGAGCCTAGGACCCTTCCACCCTGCCTGTAGCTTGCCCTGAGAGGAGGGAAGGGGTGGGCTGTTTGTCTCTGCTCCAGGTATCCCGACTATAGAGCAGAGGTGTCTGGATGTGGCCTGGCCTTGGCTTTGGCAGGTGTATGTCTGCATCTGTGTGGCAAAGAAAGGAAGGCTTGGATTCAGCCCAGATGAGCAGGGTCTAAAACTGCTTTTCCTATCTAGAAGGCAAGGTCACAGGCAAGTCCACCATGGTGACACAAACCCGTAATCCCAGTATTTTTGAAGCTGATGTCTAAGCCATCCTAGGCTACTTACTACATGGTAGGCACCAGGCCAAGGAGGTCTATATCCTAGGACCCTGTCTCAAAACAAGAACAAAAACAAACCCAGACAAAAGGTTCCCAAGAGCCTAGGATAAGCAGGGCTGATGCTGCTGTAAGCATTTCTCTGTGTGTCTGACTTCACACTCATAGGACTGTGTCTCATTGCAGACAAACAGGACATGTAGCCAGAGGAGTGGCCTGAAAGTTCTTCACAGTCCTTCATGGCCAGGGGCTTTCTTTGATGGCTAATGGAACTGACAGCCATTAAAGTCATGACAGTAATAGAAGGGGAATAGTATTAGTCACTAGAGTAATCACAATCATTTTCTAAAGAAACAATTATTGCAGTAATTAATAAGTACAAATAGGTCTGGGTGAGGTGATGGGCCTGTGACCCCGGCACTCTGGGGGTTGAGGCAGGAGCAGCCGGAGTGAAGGCTATCCGGGGTACACTGGTGGAAAACCTCACTCCCACCCCATCCCTGCTCTGAGGGTCACTGAGCACAGAGGAGCTGTGGAGTCACTTGATTTGTAGGGTCTGGAATATTGTGTACCTCCCGCAGGCCTTGCTCTCAAAATAGGACTCCACCATTTGAGAAAACCCAGGCTAACCTATCACTGTAGCTGAGGATGACCTTGGGTTTCTGGTCCCCTTGCCTTCTACCTCCCTCTTGAATCCTGGATTAGAGGCTTATTTGCAACATCTCAGTTTACCTTTGGAAAAAAAATCTTAAAAATAAAATCTAACCCAGCAGGCAGGCAGCCTCAGTGCGGTGGCCCAGGATTTGGGGGGTGTGCTCTGTGGTGGGGTACAGAGCCTGGCTTTCATGGCACAGCCAACCCTCTGGGCCTTCCCGTCACCAGCAGATGCCTAGCTGAGACATCCCGGTCGGATATTCCCAGGGTGTTAGGAAACCCTGGCTTTTCTTTCTAGAAAAGACAGATTGGGGGGCTGGGTTTCAGAAGTCTAAATATAGGTCACCAAGTGGAGGCCTTCTGACAAGGGCAAAGCCCACGGTGGGGGAGGGGAGCAGACCCATTTTTTCCTGTAAATATTTTCTTCTGGAGAGGAAACTGGCCTCAGGTCCTATTGTTTGAGCACAATGGGCTCTCTCCTTTTAAGAGTGTAGCTTTCCCCTGAGAAGCTGCAGCGGGGAGTGAGGGAAAGGAGCCAGGGAAGAGCTCAGGAGGAGAGGCAAGAGGCCTGAGGGGGGTAGGCACAGAGTCATAATCAATCCCATCAATACATGTAATACTGGTCTGTTTTGTCACTGATAGGACATTTATCATAGAATAGACAGAACTTGCCTAGAAATGGAGATCCCTAGACATCCCCCCTCCAAGTCCCACAATGCATTGTGGCTTTTGTACCTCCTTCCTTCCAGAAGTTTCCTCTGTGGCATCAGCTTGGGTAAAGATGCCCCCATCCCATGTCTAAGTCAGTGCAGAGGCTGGGAGTGTCTTGTCACTCTGGCAGACTCCTGATGTGGCCACTGTTCCATGTGCTGCCTGCCTGGTGTTTGCCGCAGTCACCTTTTCACAGATGAGGGAAGTGACCCCCAGTCTGCTTGTCTTTGTAGGGTTTTGTAGGAACTTCTCAGCTTGCCTGCAGCCCACACAGCTCACCTATTTGCCTGGACACTGGTCCGACATCTCTCTCCACCCAGACTCAGGGAGGGATACCAACCACCTGAGCAGCCGGAAGAACCTGGATGCTCTCTGGATATAAGTTTAAGTCTTCATTGCTCTGAGGGGAATTGAGGCCTAGAGCTGGGCAGATGCTTGTCCAGGTTCTAGGACCTTTTAAGTCCTATTGGTGTGTCCCCTGCTGGGTGGATGCTGTACCCTGAAGTACAGGTGGATAGGGAAAGCAGCTGCTCCCCAGTTCCCTCCCTAGGTGCCCTCTGAATGAATGCCCAGGCTGGGCATTCCTATCTGAACCCTGAGTGAGCCCCTCACTGCCCCGAACCTCAGGCCTTTATCTGTGCAGTGGGTGCAGTGCAGCCTGACCTTGAAGTCCTGACGAGGCCAGGGATTTGGGGTGTGTGTGTGTGTGTGGGGTACCCTATGAGGAGTTAAAATGCAGGCTGTGCTGCCACCTGTTGGGACCCTTGTTCCTTCTTGGCCTTACTCTTAACTTCCTGCTCACAGGTGCCCCTGGATGAGCGCATCATCTTCTCTGGGAACCTTTTCCAGTACCAGGAAGACAATAAGAAGTGGAGAAACCGCTTCAGCCTGGTGCCCCACAACTATGGGCTGGTGCTATACGAGAACCACGTGGTGAGCACAGCTTCCTGGCAGCCAGCCACCCTCCTCTGCACTTCCCTAGTTCCTACTCCATGACCTGGTCCACATCTGAGACCCCCCCCCCCATGCAATCCCCCTTTACGCCTGCCAACTAGCATCTCTCCAGGCCCAAAGCAGAATTTCGAGTCGTCTCCATTTCTCCAAACCTGTTTCCCCGGGAGCTCTTTTTCTCAATGTCCTTTTACCCTTTGTCCAGGTGTCCATCTTACCCTGTAACTCCCTCCCTCACCACAGAGCCTGCCCTCTGCTTGCCATGGCCAGCCTTCCTGCCTCTCAGAGCAGCTGTTTGCTGGCCAGTCTGCCCCTGCATGCCACTCTCTAGACGGGCTCCTGCATTCTCCTTCCCCAATGCTCCTTGCCCTGATGTGGGTCTGAGAAGAAATGGGGGCTGGCGTGTCTTGTCTTTGCTTTGGGCCCTTGGGGGAAGTCCCACCCGGTTATGTTACGGACTTTATTTCATTAGCCATATTTTTCTTCAGCACTGCCCCGAAGACAGGCCTGTCTGACCTGTTTCAGAGCATATCTGTCTGCCCCCTAGTGGTAGACAACTGCGTTGCAGCCCTGATGTGTGGGCAGTTGGGTCCCAATTGCTCCCCTTTCCATTGTTGTAGGGAAAGCTGGGCACCAACTTAACTCTCTTTTGAAACACTGTGAAATTTAGAACCTTGAAATTTTGGGTGAGCTGTTCAATGTGATGTCAAAGCCCTTGATTTCTGAGGACAGCCCTGGTTCAGATCCAATACCTACCTCCCGTCCATGTGAATTGGAGATGAGCCACCTCTTGTATTGTGAGATCATCTGTGAAAGTGTCCCCAGCGCAGTGTCTAATATGTAACAGTCAATTATAGACTCGCTGGTCACAGAGGCAACAATGGCAGCCGTTGAAGTAGCCGCCCCTGTGCCAAAGCTTACATGCTAGGCTGTGCTAAGCATTTTGTGCGATGCTTCCCCTCCTTCCTTGCCCAGCTCCTGAGGTCAGCAGGCAGAGCTGGGTCTCGTTACTACTCCACTCCATCTCCAGTCAGTAGGACAGTCTGTTGTGGGGACCAAAC
Organism: Phodopus roborovskii; assembly: GCF_943737965.1. Lineage (NCBI taxonomy): Eukaryota > Metazoa > Chordata > Mammalia > Rodentia > Cricetidae > Phodopus > Phodopus roborovskii. The sequence continues at coordinate 73,822,222 of NW_026126418.1, forward strand.
TCAGGCAGGCACTCCGCATGAATCTGCATCCCAGCCTAGTCCTCTCCTCCCCCACCTTGGACAAGTAGCTGAGTCATCCCTGGAACCAGCTGGAAATGGGGGCTTGTGCTTGGCTACATCGTTAACCTTGAGGCGCCATTCTCTTGCTCTCTTCAGGCCTATGAGCGGCAGATGCCACCCAGAGCCATCATCAACAGTGCAGGCTACAAAGTTCTTACCTCTGTAGACCAGTACCTGGAGCTTGTTGGCAACTCCCTACCAGGTAAAGGACCAATGGCTCCCGGCCCTACTGTCCTGCATGGGCCTGAGGATTGGTCAGGGAAGGGGATGATCCTGAGCCCATTGCTTGGGCTCCATCTAGCAGGGCAGCCAGTGGGGCCTAGAATGTCTGCAGATTTCTTGAACAAACCGAGCTCTCAAAGGGGAGGCTCCAAAGGCCTGTGACTGTGAGGTAGAGCTTGCCCCAGGCTGTATATGGATAGGGTCTGAGCCAGGCCCTGGCTATGCCAAAGCCACATGTACCAGAGTTCTGTGGTGGAGGATCTTCTCACCTCCCTGAGACCATGGTGGTGACCCTGCAGTAGATGCCAAGGGTTTCTAAGGCATTGTCTTAAACCTCCCCATTCCACTCACCCGCTGAGGCTTCCAGAGTCTTACAGAGCCCCCACCTGGGACATGAGACTCAGGACTGAAGCCTGTGTGGTGGTAGATGCTGGGTAGGAGTCCATCTTCCTGGACTCCAGAACTGACTCTTGATCTTTGTGTGGGGTCTACACAGGTAAAGCCCCCTCCTCCTCTAATATCAGGTTCTTTAGCATCAACTGAACCCTGGCACTGAGAGGGCCTGCGGGCCTTGGGGTGTGGCCCTGTAAGCATACCCCAGCCACCCAAAGCTGGACCACAGGCAACTGTCATATTATTGACCACAGTGGTGAGCCCAGAACCTGTTGTCTTGCTGGACCAAAATATCTAAGAGTGCCAAAGAGATAGAGAAAAAAATCTTTTCTGTTTATTTTGTTTGCCCACATGCCTCCCTCCTTCCCTGGATATTTAAACCATCAGTTTGGCCTCTGCTGTTGAAATTTGAAGGGAAACTCAAGAGGCCGGACCCCGTCATTGAGCCTTACACATGCTCAAGGTGGGTGTGACCTGTTTCCAGTTCTAGAAGGAGGAGCCACACAGTGCCAGGTTTCTCAGTTACTGTGGCTGAGCCATGAGGTCGAAATGAAGGTCAGCTGCTGATGGGCTATCCCTAGGACAGGACAATCCTCTCACAACGGCTATCTCTGCAGGGACCACATCGAAATCGGGCTCCACCCCCATCCTTAAGTGCCCCACGCAGTTCCCGCTCATCCTGTGGCATCCTTATGCCCGCCACTATTACTTCTGCATGATGACGGAAGCTGAACAGGACAAGTGGCAGGCTGTGCTTCAGGACTGCATCCGACACTGCAACAATGGTGAGGTGCCAGCAGGCGGCCCCCTTACTGATGTGCTGAATGGCGACACCCAGTGGTTGCATGTAGCATGGCACCCCTGCTCTGCGATCAGCTCTCACTTCCCTTCTGAGGTTGTGAAGAATTTTGATTATCATCCTTAATCTTTCTCCTTGGTGAAAATACTTCTGTTTTGCCAAGGCAACATTAGAAGGTTGTTCTCCAAAGACTGTGCTTGTAGAGCCCCTGAACCCCAATGCCACTATCTAGCAATGTGATATTAGGAGACTTTGTAGTTATTAGTGATGTTGCTGTAACAATCATACCCAAAAAAAGGTAACTTAAAAGGAAAAACAAGGTTTACTTTGGCTTGCATTTCAAGGGTGCATATAGTCTACCATGGCAGGGAGGTGGCAGGAGGTCACACTGCATCTGGAGTCAGGAAGCAGAGAGCAATGGAGACCTCTGTCAGCCCCTTTCTCCTTAATTCTGTCTGGGACCCCAGCCTATGGAGTGCCACCTGTATTTAGGGGGAGTGTTCCATCTCAGTTAGTCCAGTCTAGAAACTTCCTCAAAGATATGCCCAGAGGTTTGTTTCCATGGTGATTCAAAGTTGACAATCAAGATTAACTTTCATGGAGACTGACTTCCCTCTTGAGTTCTATGTAAAATGGCGATAGGATCCCTTTTGTATCGGGGCACTGTGCAGATTCATAGCATAAGTTTACTTTGTGCTTGGTCAAGATTTTTCTTACAGCTGGGTGTAATGGTTTTCGGAGGTTCCCTGTGAATTCAAGCCCAGCCTGGGCTACATAGTGATTCTAGGATAGCCTGGGCTACAGTGAGATTCTGTTATACCACACACCAAAATATTTCTTATACTTTCCTTCTTTACACATGGTAATCTGTAAAGGTCCCTCCCTCCACCTCTCCCCCCCTTCCATCCCTCCCTCCTTCCATCCCCCTTTCCACCCCTCCCTCCTTCCATCCCCCTTTCCACCCCTCCCTCCCTCCATCCCCCTTTCCACCCCTCCCTCCTTCCATCCCCCTTTCCACCCCTCCCTCCCTCCTTCCCTTACTTGTAAACTCATTGTTTGACTCTTCATTTTTCTCATGTATTTGACAAACATTTATGGCATCTATTCTGAGCTTATAGAAAGGAACGAGGAGGCATGCTCCCTGCACGCCTACAGCCAGCTGTGTGGGATGGAGAGACAGATGTGGCACAGATGAGCTACCAGGATGCAGGAGCCTGTGTGTGTTGGGGGAGGTGCTGTCCTGTGACTAGGGAGGAGGTGATGGGCAGGCACGGGGGTGGGAGGGGGGAAGGAGTGTCCTCTCTAAGAGGCTGTGGCCCTGTAAAGGGTGACTTGGAATGGGGACCGTACTCTGTGTGTGTGTGTGTGTGTGTGTGTGTGTGTGTGTGTGTGTGTGAGAGAGAGAGAGAGAGAGAGAGAGAGATAGTTCAAGAGGCAAGGTCTAGAGGGCATTATGGGGGGGGGTGAGGAATTCTAAAGACTTAGGGTTGTCTCCCAGTGTGAGGTGAGGAGGGTCTTTCTGCCCCTGGAGAAGGAATAACCCTGGCCTGGTCATGTGGTCCCAGAGGCAGAGAGGCCCAAAGCCGCTCTCACCCTGATGGTGAGGGGGTGTAGGCACCTGGCTGAACTCAGCTCACCCCACCTCTCTAGAGGCCTCCACCCCTTCTGGAATCTGTCAGATGGGAGGGAACCAGGCCAAGACCAGCACCTGGACTGGGCCCTGCCCTGCTGCCTACAAAGGGGCTCCTGTCCCCAGGTCCCTGGGGCTGTGGCTTTGGCTCAGGACCTGGCTGCCTGGCCTTGGGCACTCTCCGTCCTCACCCATTGCTGGCCCATGAGTCCTCTGCAGGTCCCCAGGGCTGCTGGCTTATCCACTATGGCAGAGTAGGGGACCCCAGGCCAGGTAGGAGTTGGTGAGGAGACTGTGGGAGGAGTAACTGTTCAGTTCCCTGGGGTGTACTGCAGTAGGGACTGACATGGAGGTGCCCTCAGAGAATGAGCTGGTTCAGATGCTTGAGCAAAGCTGTAGCTGGGCGAGCATCTCCACACTTTTCGGCGGGAAGGTCTTGGGTGTTGTGGGTTAGGAGGTACCAAGGAGCTGTGACAGAGTCCCTACTCCCAGACCAGCTCTCTTGCCCCTGCAGCGGCTGACAAGGCTAGTTCCAGACATGGCCCTTCCCTCCACCCCAGGACGGTGAGAAAGTTCTCTGCTTCCTCCCTTGTTGAGGCTGGGCCTGGAATTTGTGGAGCCTGGAATTGCTCACTCCTAGCCCTGCCAGGAAATGGGGGTGGATGGGTGGGGGAAGGACGCCAAGCTGGGTGGCTGCCAGCCTGGCTAGGGCCCCTTCACATCCTGCATTCCTGGAGCACGGGGTGGGGGTGGGAGGGATGGGAGGGTTGGGGGTGAGGGGTTGGGGGTGGGGTGGTGATGGCAGCTTAGGGCACTGACCAGTCCTTCTGGGCCTGGTGTTCATGTCCTGCTCCATCTCTAGGCCTGACTAGACTAAGGCCGTCCTGGGTTCCATCCCTATTTAACTATTCCTTAATGACATATTTTATTCTCAAGTCTTTGCCTATCCCATCCTCGGTTTCTTTTGAGAGCCTGTGCTGGCCTCGAACTTGCTGTGTTCTTCCTGCCTTGACCACGCTCACCCCAGTGTTGGCGCATCACCACATGCACACACGCACGCAGCTGGAACTTCAGTTTCTTTGAAGCTAAGGCCAGCCTCCACCCTGCCCTATTCCCCTTCTTTGAGGGTTAAATGGGCTGAGATGTGTGAAATCTCAGCCCAGGGCTGGGTGACTTACATAACATGTAGTTTTCTTCTAGTTCTGGAGGTTAGAGAACCAGGAGGTCTGTGTCAGCAGCGGGGTTGTTCCTCTGCTGAGTACACTTTTTTTTTTTTTTTTTTTTTTTTGAGACAGAGTCTTGCCCAGGCTGGTCCCAAACTTCTAGACTCAAAGTGATCATTCTGTTTCAGATCTCTATAAATGCAAGGCCTTAGACTGTCTCAGTAGCTAGCTAAATAGATAGAAAGAATCCCCTTCTTTCTGGGTGAGGTATGATGGCTCAGACTTGGGCAACATAGTGAGTTCCAGGACACTCTGGGATAAGTTTAAAACCTGTCTAACAAACAAACAACAAAGCAAACACACACAGAGGCAACAGCTCAGTGAATAAAGTATTTATTGTAGGAGCCTGAGAGCCTAAGTTTGGATCTCTAACACCCACATCAAGTCTGGTGTAGCAGTGTGCATCTGTAACCCCAGTCCTGAGGGGCTGCAGCGGCCAGAGGCTCACCTGGCAGCCAGTCTAGCTGAAATGTACTCCAGGTTCACTGAGAGACCAAGTCTCAAAATATAATTTGGAGAGACTGAGACAGCTCAGTGGTTCGGTCCCAGTACCCACACATGGCTCGCATCCAGTTCTGGGGGCTCTCTTCTGGTCTCCTGGTCTCCTCAGGCACTGCACAAAATGGCACAGACATACATGCAGGCAAAATATCCATAAAATAAAATAACACAAAAAATTGAATTAAATTAAAAAAAAAGAAAGAAGATGGGGAGCGATAGAAGACAATTCACTCTTTTGGCTTCAACATGTACATACATGGCTAAGTAAAGGTGTGCGGGAGAGTGTGTGTGTGTGTGTGTGTGTGTGTGAGCGAGCACGTGTGTGGGCGTGTGCAAGCGCGCGCGCACACACACACACACACATGCACACAGAGAGACATTTCTCTTTTTTATGAAGATGCCAGTCCACCCGGATCTGAGCTTAGCCTTGCTCTTAGTAGCGAGAAGTCGATACAAATCCAGCCCATTCTGAGGTGTGTTGCTAGGTGAACACAGTGGACCATGGCAGGTCTCACAGGAGGAGCCCGAAGGGTCACTCTTAAACCTGTGCAGGTTGATGGCTGGATGTGAAGAATGGAGAAGGTCCTTAAGTGGGAGCCTCTGCTGTTGCCCTGGCTACTGCCCCACTTTCCCTGCCTGGAACGCCCTTGCCATACACACGCCTTCCTTGCCACAAGTAGAATGGAAATTCCTAGACCTGGGAGAGGCTTCGATTTGTGCATTGCCAGATTTTCCAGACAAAACTCAGGCTCCAGGAGACTCTGTCCTTCTGAGAGCCTGGCTGGGTTCCTCCCAGGCCCCCTGTGCTGCCCTGGCTTTGGTACCATCTCTGCTCAAGACCTTCTGCTCTGCCTGCAGCCTGGCCCTGTGTCCTTGAAATGTAGGGACAGGTGCTGTCGGCTCTGAGTGTCTGTGGCCATGGTAGAATCCCCTCTGGCTCTGACAGACTGATCCCTGTGGGCGGCTGGCTGTGGGGAAGGGAGGGGCTTTTTTTCTGTGGGATGACTCAGCCTGATGTCACTGTAGTGGGCGCTGGGGGTTGTGATGCACAGACTGTCATTTCCCCTTCTTGGGCTCTGGGGACACTGTGGTCAGAGGCACGTGGCTAGGTTTGGTGTACTAACCACGCTCCCTCCCTACTCAGATTTGGCCACTTCCTGCATCTTATTTCTTCAGCATTGGTCTGGGGTCCATGTTGTGTTCATTACTCACCTGCTCTGTAATATAGGCCACCATCATCACCAGTGGCAACAGCAATGAGAAATAGTATCTTTTTCTAGTGGTTAGCAGTGGTCATACTCCCATTTTCCCCTCCCACCCTCCTCCTTTCCCACTCCAGGGTTTGAACTCAGGGCCTTTTGTAGATTAGACAAACACTCTTAACACTGAGCCGTACTCCCAGCACTTTATTCAGTCAAGTTCTAGTGTCTGTCAGGGGCTGGGCATATCACATCATGCAGTGATCAAGTGCTTGCCTAACACTCAGGGCCCCTGGGTTCAATCTTCAGCACCTCAAAGACCCAAAGCCACGCAAAAGGCCCTGTGCCACTTTCGTGGACTTCCTGTGGCTCATTGTCTGTGCACTGCAGCTCAGAAAGTCTCCAGTGTGGGCAGGAGGCTGGGCTAGTAAGAGGAAACGGAGGCTCTTGTGGGGTTCGGGGATATAAAGCAAGGCCCAGAAAGCAGCCCAAGGGTCAAGTTCATCTCCTGGCCTCCTTTTGTTGCAAGGTGTATTGACAAAGACCAGCTCTGGCTGTGCGCAAGCTTAGGATTCTAGGTCTAATATTGGGACAGAGGTTGTCTGGCCTGTTCAGCTGGAAATGTTTACTGTCATGCCACCAGAGGGTCACAGGACACTAAAGGAGCCATTATGTGAGGACCAGGGCTAGCGTGTGGGTCTCAGGCATCTGAGAGCCATTTTGTGCAGTCTATGGGAGGGGTGACTTTGCCAGGCCTAGCTTGGCCATTCTTTACTTGAGGTTGCTTTTCTGTGATGTAGGGTTAATGACTGCTGGGTCGGGAGTGAGGGCACAGGGTTGCCAGGCTGCTGCAGGGTGTGTCACAGCTGCTCTTCCTGCTGTATGTGCCCTAGATGGAGTGAGTGCATGCTCTGGCTGGAAGAAGGTCTTATAGAAGATCGTTTGCTGACCTCCCATCTCCATTTTCTCTGTCCCGGGCAGGGATCCCTGAGAACTCCAAGGTGGAGGGCCCTGCATTCACTGATGCCATCCGCATGTACCGCCAGTCGAAGGAGCAGTATGGCACCTGGGAGATGCTGTGTGGGAACGAGGTGCAGGTGAGGGCAGAAGGGCCCATTGCGTAAGGCTGGTACCAGGGGCAGGGTTCTGGGGAGCAACAGGTTTGGGGAGAGATGGCAAGATCAGATTTGGGTGAGAACTACACATCTGTCGATGGTGTCCCTGGGTGCTGGGGGTGGGGAGCAGAGCAACTGTGAATAAGAAGGTCATAGCCCCCATCCCCAGGAGCTCTGCCGCAAAGGAGACACTGCTGACTCTGCAGACATGTTTGCATGTGCAGCCGAGTCGTGGGAGACATGCAGAGGCCTGAATTCAGGGCTGCTGTTAGGTGCCCAGGCAGATAAGTCTGTTACCTGTAGGGTGTGCTTGGGAGCTAGCTCAGCAGAGGTGTGGAGGAGACCCAGGGGAGGGGCCTTGAGTGACTGGAATCACAGAGAAGCAAACCAGGTGGGCAGGCACCAGCCCTGACTCCCACTTCTTGATCCTAGATCCTAAGCAACCTGGTGATGGAGGAGCTGGGCCCAGCACTGAAGGTAGAGCTTGGCCCACGGCTGAAGGGAAAGCCACAGGAGCGGCAGCGACAGTGGATCCAGGTGTGGGCATGGGGTGCCTTTGCAGGGACGAGGGTGTTGAGGGGGAATGGCTGGCTGGCTGCGCTTGGCCCTGGCACTGACGTCTCTGTTGTACTCACAGATCTCCGATGCTGTGTATCGGTTGGTGTTTGAGCAGGCCAAGGTGCACTTTGAGGAGGTACTGTTGAAGCTGCAGTTGTCCCGGCCAGCCATGGAGGCGGTCATTCGCACTGACATGGACCAGATCATTACCTCCAAGGAGCATCTGGCTAGCAAGATCCGGGGTAGGTGTTTGCACATGCCTCTCAGGACCAGGCCAGCTTCTCTGCAGCGTGGTCCATCACAGGCCTGTAGTTCCGCTGAGAAATCTCCTGCTAACTCTTCTCTTAAGTTGTGGGCTTTTTTTTTTTTTTTGACTTCTTGCTTTTCTACTCTTTTTGTTTTTTTGAGACAGGTTTTCTCTGTTTAGCTCTGGCTATACTGGAACTCATTCTGTAGACCAGGCTGGCCTCAAACTCAGAGAGCCATCTGTCTCTGCCTCCTGAGTCTTGGGATGAAAGGCATGCACCACCACTGCTCATTATAAATTTTGTTTCTTCAGATTTGATTCTGGAGGTGCTGGGAATTGAACCTAGGGCTTCATCCATGCTGGATAAGCACTCTGTCCTTGAGCTGCAGCTTCAGCCTCTTTTTTTTTTTTTTTTTTTTTTTTAAAACTGAGACAAAGTGTAAGCTACCCAGGTGAGGCTTGAATTTATAATCCTGCCTCAGCCTCCCGAGTTCCTTGGATGACAAGCTTTTTTGACTCTAGATCAGATTTTGAAAGTGGAGATTTTTGTCTTTGAGGTTCAGGCCTCTTGTTTATCCTCAGCCAACTCAGGTCTGGTGACATGTCATCTGGTGGACCATCATGTCACCTTGGAAATGCTTAACTTCCCTGGATTGCATATGTTCCCTTCATCATCCACTTCGTGTTCCTTTGACACACAGTACCAGCAGGCAGTGGCTTTCTGTGGGGATTGTGAACCAGCTGCAGTCATGGGAGTTTAGTGGGAGTTGACTGAGAGTTGACATTTATTGTGTTCAGTAAGTATTACCACTTGAGTAAAAATGCTGTGCTTCCAATGTTCTAATTACTGGTGGTGGAGTCGTGCTTGAAGCTGCCTGGACCCACGGAGGCACCTGTGTTGCAAATTCTTTTCTTCCTTCCTTTCTTTTTGTGGGACACAGCCCAGGCTGGCCTTAAAGTTGTAGCTTCAAATGTGTGGCAGAGGATGACCTTAACTAATTCATACTGGGTGCTAGCATGGTACACATAAGCCACTGCACCCAGTTTTTGGTTCCCTTCTTTGATTTGTTGTTTTTATTGATTCCTCTCTGAGGTCAGTGAGGTAGTTCATGTCACCAGCACCTATAACATAGCAGCTTCTCTAGCATCCAGGATGGAATGACTATGCATAGGCTGGGATGCTGGGATGGGGTAGATTGTGTCCCAGGTACCACCCGCCATCAAAATCCTCTCCCTCTTCATACAGCCTTCATCCTCCCCAAGGCGGAGGTGTGTGTGAGGAACCACGTCCAGCCCTACATCCCATCCATCCTGGAGGCCCTGATGGTACCCACCAGCCAGGGCTTCACTGAGGTGCGGGATGTTTTCTTCAAAGAAGTCACAGACATGAATCTGAATGTGATCAACGAGGGTGGCATTGACAAGCTGGGTGAGGTGAGATGTGGGCCTGGGTTTGGTGCCCCCCCCCCCCCAGAGCATCAGCTGTGTGTCTCATAGTGAGCTGCCCTTTCTCAGCATCTACTGAGACCAGAGACACAGGGCAAAGCTGTTCAGTCCAACAGGGGTTTGGCGGCTGAAGTGGGTAATTTTACCCTTCACCATCAGCCATTATGAAGCAAGATGGTTGCAAAAGCATAAAGGGATTGACAGTGAGGGAATGAAGGAAGGAGATAGGGAAGGTAAGCTTAGGGTATGAGCTGCCTTAGTAACAAGTCACACATCCATACTGAAGCCATGCTTCTTTCTTAATGGCCCTTTTGACCTAGCTCTCAGGGTGAATATCCTTCATTGGCTGCCTGTGTCTGGACTCTGTCCTGAACTTTAGCCTCCTCCTTAGACTTCAAGTTTTGGAGTTCCAGGCAGTAATAACCAGAATTTGGGAACCCAGAGGGCCTTAGGAATCCTGAAGAGATGTCTGCTGATTTGGGACCTGAAGACAGTGATGCTCAGAGAAAGTGGTGTTTGCCCAAGGTTACCAGTGTCCAGAGGGGAGAGCATGGGCTGGCCCCTCCCCTCATCACTGTGGTGCTTCAGATTCTCCTCTCTCCTCTCCTGGGCCCTCCCTGGGTAGCTGGTGCCAGGCCCAGGCAAGGTGTGGGTGTGTGGAGCCCTGTAGTCACCCGTGTGGCTCTGCCCCCTGCAGTACATGGAGAAGCTGTCCCAGCTGGCCTACCACCCCCTGAAGATGCAGAGCTGTTATGAGAAGATGGAACCGCTGCGGCTTGATGGGCTGCAGCAGCGCTTTGACGTGTCTAGCACATCTGTGTTCAAGCAGCGAGCCCAGATCCACATGAGAGAGGTGTGCCCACCAGCCCGCACCCTACTAGCTTCCCATGGCACCCATCGCCACGAGAGGAGGGAAGCCCTTCCCATGCCTCTCCGAACACCTTGCCTCCTGCTACTGGCTACTTGGTAGACCTCTTTAGGACCTACCCTTTCATCCCTGGAAGTTGTCCTTACAGCCTAGTCCCTTCCTGGGATTTCTGCACCCTCAGGCAGACACCTGTACCTAGACACTCAGTGAGCATACAACCCACAGACCATCCCCAATTGCTCCATGGCAGCTTTGGGGTGGGGACATTGGCCAAGGGTGCAGGAAGGGGCTCTGGTCACCCTGGGAAGGTCTGCCAAGTCTTGCTGTATGCCTTGCAGCAAATGGACAATGCTGTGTACACCTTTGAAACCCTCTTGCACCAAGAGCTGGGGAAGGGGCCCACCAAGGAGGAGCTGTGCAAGTCCATCCAGAGGATTCTGGAGCGGGTGCTGAAGGTAAGGCTGATTCTATTGGGCTGGAATCTGCATGGCCTGCTGAACCCAGAGCTGACTATCTAGCCACCATCCCCAGGCAGCACCCCGTGTTTAGGTGCATGCGAGTGCTCTGGGCTTGGGTTAGACCCTTCCTCCAGCTAGGGGAGCCCCTGACCCAGGGTCCCCCGTGTCCTTCCTGTAGAAATATGACTATGACAGTAGTTCTGTGCGCAAGAGATTCTTCCGGGAGGCACTGTTGCAGATCACCATCCCCTTCCTGCTCAAAAAACTGGCCCCCACCTGCAAGTCGGTGAGTCCCAGCCTGCCCTAGCCCTTCAGGGTCTGGCCAGAGGGGTAGGTAAAGCCTCTGACCCATCTGTACCTGCTACCCTGGCAGGAGCTGCCACGCTTCCAGGAACTGATCTTTGAGGACTTCGCCAGGTTCATCTTGGTGGAGAACACGTATGAGGAGGTGGTGCTGCAGACTGTCATGAAGGACATCATGCAGGGTGAGCGGGCAGGGCCAGCCTGGGGAGGCTTAGGTGGCATTAGCTCAAGGGCATAGAGAGGCCCACGCCTCCAAGGGGAGGCAGGGTTGGGTCGCTGGCTTCGCTGTGCCTGGTTTCCTCTCTGGTTCCTGGCTTTGCTGAGAGTGGCCAGTAGGGTCATGGTGCCTGCTTGAGGGTCATGTAGGGCCAGTAGGGTCATGGGCTCTGGGCTTGAGTTACAGCTTTGCAGCAGGGAGGTCTGGGGTGAGGCAGGGCCCAGGTGGTTCGCTGTGATGGTCCCTGTGCTAAGAGTATTCCCTCTCCCTGTGGTTTCTCAGCTGTGAAGGAGGCCGCAGTGCAGCGCAAACATAACCTCTACCGGGACAGCATAGTTCTGCATAACAGTGACCCCAACCTACACCTGCTGGCCGAGGGTGCACCCATTGACTGGGGTGAACAGTATGGTGACAGTGGCGATGGCAGTGACAGTGGTGGCAGCCCCAGTCCCTCTGAAGCAGCCACACTCACTGAAAAGCGCAGGCGTGCCAAGCAGGTGGTGTCCGTGGTCCAGGATGAGGAGTCAGGGCTGCCTTTTGAGGCTGGCTCCGAACCGCCTTCACCTGCATCCCCGGACAGTGTCACTGAGCTCCGAGGCCTGCTGGCCCAGGATCTGCAGGCTGAGAGTCCTCCACCAGCCAGCCCCCTTCTCAATGGGGCCCCTGTCCAGGAGAGCTCCCAGCCCATGGCAATCCTCGAAGCCTCCTCACCGCCAGCCTCACCCCTTGGGCATCTCCCACCTGGAAAGGCTGTGGACATTGAGACCCCTAAGCCCAGTGATCAAGAGACTGGGGAGCAGGTGTCCAGTCCTGGTAGCCGTCCCCCCATCCACACCACCACTGAGGACAGCGCAGGAGTGCAGACAGAGTTTTAGGCGTCGCCTCCGGGCTTCTGGACGCTGCGCTGGACCACTTCTCCTTGGGCACTGTAGGCTGATCTCTGGGGAGGGGTACCCCAGCCTGTGCCTTGTGGGGGAGGTGGCTGGAGCAGTGTGGCATCTCCAGGGTCTGTCTTACCCAAGTCACTTTATGGGGTTCAGTATATCTGTTACTGCCCCGTTTTCTGTGGGCTAGTCTCCGATGCTGGGTCTGACTTTGAGGGCTTCCTTTTTGTGCAAGGGGCTGGTGAGCCTGTCCTTCCTGCCCTCATGCTGTCATGTTTCCCTCATGGTTGTTCTCGTCTTTGGATGGAGGTGGGTCAAAGCACTGGTGCTGATACTCAAGTCTAGGAAGTGGTAAGCTCTGTAATCTCACTCTGGGGTTCCTTGACACCAAGGTGGTACGGAAGAGGTAGGGCACACTCTGTCCTGTCCCTTCTGCAAGCCCAAGACTAGATAGACTTGGAGTGCCGCTGGCTTCACTTTGCTGGCTGCTGCTGTGGGAGGGTGGGCCTTGGGGGTCTTACAGGGGAGTGGTGCAGGGGGTCTGTGATGGACAGAAAGACCCAGAATGTGATAGTGTGTGCAGGGGAAGTATCTTGGGGGCAGGCGGGGGTTGGGAGCTTGGAGTGTCCAGTTGAGGCCAGGATGGCAAAGTGAAGAAGGTAGCTGGAAGCTGGAGTATCTGAGTCCATCTGCCTGGCTCCTCACACCCACTTTGGGCTCACAACTGCTCAATGGCAGAGCTTGGATGTGGGTGGTCATTCCCTAGCTCTTCTAAGGTACTCACTACCTGCCAGGAAGCTGGAGGGGCTCCTGAGGGGCATTGAGGACCACCGCTTTCTGAGATACTGTTGAAGACCACACTTAGCCTCTGAGTCCCACTCTAACCCTGACGATTCCAGACCCCTCGTCCTTTGTCCTTGTGAGCCATTTGGGTTTGTCTTTTCTTAGTCATAAGGGTCACAGCAAGCAAGATGACTCTGATACATGACACTCACCTTGGGCCTCCCCAGACTGGGAGGTTGAGGAAAGTAAGGAGACACTGCCTCTTTAAGGCCCCCAGGAGATGGTCTCCTCCCAGCCATGTTCTTTGTCCAACAGACATGCTCTCCAAGTATGGGCCTAAGACCCATAGGATGTGGGTTCTCCAGCCCTACTCAATCGTGTAACTAATTTCTTCCGATGCTCTCTAGTGCCTTGGGGGTTTCCATCGCCTTTCCAGATAAGGTATAAAGAATCTATGCAACTGTGTAAGCTTCTGCTCATGAATAAATGCTTTATTTAAAGCTCAGCTTATGTCCTGGTGGGGTCTAAGAGGCCTGGGCCTAGGGTGTCTAGGACCTCATTCACCTCAGCTTTCTTGGACTCATATGAGCTACTAGGTCCCTGTGTGTGCAGGTGTGAACTTACATGTGGGCGTGGAAGCCAAAGACTCTTAGGTGTCACTCCATCTTGTGTTTTGAGACAAGGTCTCTCATTAGCCTGGAACTCACCAATTAGGATAGCCTGGATGTCCGGTGAGCCCTGGGAACTGCTATAGCTTCCTCTGTACTGTGATTGTATGCATGTGCCATCATGGCTGGTCTTTTATGTGAGTGTGGGAATCCAAACTTTGAAATGCCAATAGCTTTCTGAGTTCTCGCTCCTTTTTTTTTTTTTTTAAAGGCTGGGTTTCTCTGTAGCCCTGGCTGTCCTGGAACTTACTGTGTAGACCAGGCTGGCTTTGAACTCAGAGATCTGCCTGTCTCTGCTGGGATTAAGGCGTGTACCACCACCTGACTCTAACCTGTTTTTATAATGCCCTATTTTAGAGGGAGAAACTGAGGCTCATAGAGAAGGGAGAGGCTTTCAGGTGACTGGGATCAGTTCCAGAGTTCCTGTCATGAGGGTGGGCTCCAGCCTGCACTAGGTGTCAATGGTCATGCTAGTTCCAGAGCTCATTAAGTGGTATTTGTTGAGTACATGCTACAGGCCACATGTCATGTCACATGGGGCGGACTGCCCACCTCACAGTTAATATCACTGCAGGGAACATAACCCATTACATGAGCATAACGAGGCCGACCCTGGCTCTGCTGCCCTTGCCCTTTGTTGAAGAGGGTATTGCCTAACTCTCCCTTTGGCCCAGGTGCCTCAGCTCTGGCCTCTTTCCCCATAGAAGCTGCTTTCTCCTAGGACCCAGCCCACTTCCATCCCTCCCAAGGACCCATGGTTTACTCCAGGAGGAACTCAGATTTATTAGTGTTCCTGTGTTGAATCAGCCAGCCTGTGTGGGCTGAGGATGCAGATATGGGAGGGCGTGTATTGAGAAAGCAGCAGAAGAGGGCTGGGGAATGGTTCTGCACAACCCACCCCTTCCCAGGGACATTGCCTCACCTTAGGCCAGGATGGCTGGTACACTCCACAGATATGGTCACCTCCAGAAGGATGTGGTGCTAAGGGTTGCCTAGTAACATGGATTCCTGAGTCGTGCTGGTAGCATGGCCACCTCCAAATCCTGGACCCTGTCCCTATGCCACAAGCTCCATCACCAGCAGATATGTCCCATCTCCTGTTCACTGTCCAGAATAGCTGTATCATAGAGCAGGAACCCCACCTGCCTGCCTAGAGCTCAAGGTGGTGGCCAAAGGCCATGGCAGCCTTGCCCTAGTCTGGGGAACATATGTGCGTGGGAGCCCAGCAGTGGTGGAGATGGTGTCAAGCAAGGGCCAGCGCTGGCAGGTGGCTGAGCATTCAGCTGCTGTGGTAGATCCGGAGGCACTGGGAGATCTCCTGGCGGCACAGTGGGCAGGTTCGTAGTGGCTGGCAACACTGCTGGCAGCAGCAGACATGGCCACAGGCGAGGAAGACCATCTGGGCCTGCATTAGCAGTGTTAGCATTAGCAGCAGGGCTAATGACCACATCCCAGCCCTAGGAGCATAGCCCTGTGTGTGGAAACCTAGTCAGGCCTGTTGGCAGTTTTGTGCCTGTTTCATTATGGACTGCAAGAGCACATATATATCACAGTCCAACAGCCCTTTGCCCTACTGCATGCTAGGCCAAAAGAGGCCTACCATCTCCATTTCCCAAGTGCTGAGATACTAGGCGTATACCACCCACCACTTTGCTCTCAGCCTGTTTCTCTCTCTCTCTCTCTCTCCCTCTCTCTCTCTCTCCTCTCTCTCTCTCTCTCTCTCTGTGTGTGTGTGTGTGTGTGTGTGTGTGTGTGTGTGTGTGTACCTGCCAGATTCTGATGCCTGTTGTCTAAAATGACTTCAACCTTACAGGTCACTAGCCTTGCATGTGTGCCTAGACTCTGCTTTAGCATGACCCCATGGTATGCATATGTCCCAAGAAGTCTCCAACTCTTCAAAGTCATTTAGCATATCAAGAACTTGGGGGACATTTCCAGAGCCTGAGGACAGGGCCTTGGTAGAGTTCTAACACCCCTGCTCTCCACCACACAGCATCCAGAGTTTTCTGAAAGTCAGAGAGCTACCCAACTGCCACCATGGCCACCTTATTTATATGTGTGGGACAAGTGTGTGTAGCTACTCATGGAGGGCAGAAGAGGATGTTGGGTTTCCTAGAGTTATAAGTCACCTATCGTGAATGCAAGGAACCAAACTTGGGTCCTCTGGAAGAGCAAGTGTGAGTCATCTCTTCTTGCCCTTTTTTTTGGTTTCCTGAGACAGGGTTTGCTACAAAGCTCTCAGACTTGTGGACACCCTGCTGTCTCTACCCTCTCACAAGCTAGGATCACAGGTGTGCACTACTATGCTAGCTCCTGTCTTAAGTCTGATCCCTCCCTTGGTGGATGAGAGAGACCTGTGCTTTAAGGATTGGTATGTTTGTTTTTTTGCAGTGTTAATTTTGCAACAATTTTAAAGACTTGGCAGGGAAAATCATGTTCTTGGTGAGTCATGACGGGGGAAATTTTCCCTAATATAGTTAATAAGCTGAGGGAAAGATTCTTCTTCTGGGGGTAAAGACCTCTAAAAACTGAGGTTAGTATTCTCATATCTGGATCATAGGATATGGGTCATTTTTGTGTCCTGTGTTTTGGGTTCTGTGTCATCTCTGTAGACTTACCTCACGTTCCAGGCACACAACACACTCTGAGGTTGGCATGTCTAGTTCTGCTGGGGGAGCAGATGGTCTCACTGACTCGGGATGTTCCCGAGGGGTTGCAGGGGGCTCCAGGTCACCAAGGATCTCATCCTTGGATGGTTTCAACTCTGAGGAAATCAGAGGGACAGGCTAAGGCAGGGAGCCATGCCCAGATGACTCCAATCCCTAGGTGGTCTCCTGGCTTGCGTGCACCCAATGTGAGTGATCTGAGGGGCAAAGGAGGGGGTGCCTCCAATCCAAGAGCAGGGGAGAGGCTCTGTCTTTTTGAGCCTCATTCATTCCCATGTCTCCATCTGTGAGATGGGAGTGAACTCTGCCCAGCACACTCTGTGGACCTTCAGGGCTCAGAAACTTGTGCCTCAGAGACACTTGCCTGGGGCCATATTGCCATCTAGTGGTGGAACTGCAGGATAGGTGCCCTTGGCTAGTGGTTGAACCTTTCTTTACCAGGTTCCCCAGGAAACAGAATGAGTCCATGAGGTGACATGAGAACACCCTAAGGCTATTCCACAGTCCTCTTCCAGGCAAAGCCCCTTCTGTGCCCAGATGTCTGCCCTGGAGCCAGTAGCCCCTAGGCTGCCAGCCACAGCCCACATACACCTGGGCCTCTCAACAGCCCTAGAAAGAACCTAAGGTCAGCACCTGGTTGAACCCTGGCCACATCCAGGAGGTTCCGGGCTCTCCGTAGGATATCATGTTGCAGGCCTGCTTCTGAGACACCCACCTGTGGCAGAACAGAGAAGAGCAGAGCAAGAGCTGAGGGCAAGTCCGAGGGGGAGCGGACCCTCCTCCTTTAAGACAGACGTCCACAGGACTGCCTCACCCCCCACCTCTGGCACCTTCAATGCAAACGGGGCAGCCTGGGCCTTGGGCATGAGGCTCACCACAGCTGTGTGAGGGCTGCCTCAGGCCCGGGTGCAACACTCAGAGTGGCTGAGGACACCTGTGACATGATTTTTACTGAATGCTTCAGGGGACAGGGACTGCCCAGTGTCACCTGCACCAAAGCTCCCCTGGACCCTGATCCCCCTGTCACTGCACATGGGGAAGTGAGGACAGACTGAAGCTAAGCTGCTGAGAGGCAGCAAGGCCTGAGCCACGAAGCCCCACACCCAGAGCCCCAGCACATGGCCCAGAACCCTACGGTGTCATAGAGCCCTTCTGCACCTGTGCCTGCATCTGTCCTAGGTGAGGCAGAGTGGATGACAGCAGGGACTCTGGGACCAGACCACTCACGGGCAAGTTCCAGGCTCATGGTTGGTGTGTGAGACACCGGGTGCCAGGCATG
Source organism: Phodopus roborovskii (assembly GCF_943737965.1). Lineage (NCBI taxonomy): Eukaryota > Metazoa > Chordata > Mammalia > Rodentia > Cricetidae > Phodopus > Phodopus roborovskii. Next base: position 73,839,741 of record NW_026126418.1, read on the forward strand.
TGCGGGTCCCAGGGAGGGGCTGGCGAACATCAGGGTTATTTCACTTTGAAGAGAAGCTCAGCTTGGGGTAAGGATCTAACTGGGGCTCCAGAGGTGCTACAGCTATGCATTCGACACCATGGCACAGGCTGAGGCTGGCTCTCAACCTCCCCAGCACTAGTGCTGGCCCCACAGGTGAAGCTCCAAAGTGAGGGTTCCACACTCCTCCCTTTCTTAGCTGGATGACAGGCTGAGCACACATGTGAGTGTGGGCGGGGCATAGGTTCCGCCATGACATACAGGGGGCCCAGAGTCATCTGATCTGGACAGATCTTGCCTCACCAAAACTGAACAAAATATACACCGACTCTTGGCCAGATTGAGTCCAGGTCTGGGCAGTCTTTTTCTGACTTCCCTCAAGACAAGGGTTGCCCACCTTAGCCAGGTCTCCAGGGCTCATTCGGCTCAGCATGTCCAATGAGATGCGGTGGTGGGCGAAGATGGGCAGGTAGTGCTCAGCAGACAGCTCCACCAGCAGGGTCACCAGCTGGCGCTCCATGCCTTCTTCCTGCAGGGCGGCCCCATGGGGAAGGCAAGGGTGTCAGAGTGGAAGGGAGAGATGATCCCACTGGTTTCCAGATGGGACAAATAGTGTGTCCTTGGGCTTTTCCCCAGAGGAAGATGTGTTTAAGTACAGAGATCCACCACAAGGGAGTTCACTGCTGTTCTACACTTGAAATAGTAAGCCATTTAAACATCGGCCAGGAGGGAGCTGGCTAAAGAGAGCTAGCTAAAGAAACCAGGACACATACCGGGCACTATCTGGGCAACTGAGAACAACGGGGGAGGGAGTGAGCATGGAGGAGGAGCCGCCCATCAGTATTTCTGAGAGAAAAGCAAGTTACAGTGGTTGAGCGAGCTACCAGGTTTGATTCCCAGCACCCACACCACCTGTAACTCCAGTTTCAGGGCTCTGACACCCCCTGGCCTCCAGGGCACCTGCACGCACATGGTGTACATAAACTCTCACAGGTATACATATAAATAAAAAAGCAAATCTAGGCTGGATTTGTTGACACATGCCTTTAACCCCGGCACTTGGGAGGCAGAGACATGTAGATCTTTGTGAGTTCAAGGCCAGCCTTATCTACGTAACAAGTTCCAGGATAGGCAGTGATACACAATAAGACCTTGCCTCAAAACAAAATAAAACAAACACACACAAAACAAGCTCCCCTACAAACTAAACATTTAGAAAAAATTACATGTTAGGCAGAGGCAGGAAGATCTCTGTGAGCTCCAGGTCAGCCAGGGCTACATAGGGAGACCTTGTCTCAAAATCAAAATAAAAACTGTGTGTGCACAAAGGAAGAGAGTGAGACCACATCTGCCCTGGCCACCTGCACAGCTCCCAGGTGTGTTCATGCCCACAATGACCAATGTCTTTCTTCCTCTCTTATCGGAGTGAATGCTCACTTCCTTGCAGGAGCTGGCGTGATGGACTCGCCAGTGCAGTGGTCCCCAGTGGGGCTGGGCTGAGGCGCCTCTGGAAAGGGCCCTCTAGTTCCTGGGCCAGGTGAGTACCAAGGTCCTTACCTGCAGCTTCAAGGACAAAGGCTTCTGGTTCAAAAGCCGTTGGTACTGAATAAGCCAGTAATTTTCCTGCTTGGTTTCGCTCTTGGCTTCTAATTCCACCTGCCAAGAATAGAAGTCAGCACCATTAGTCAGGAAACACAGACTTTGGAACCATGATGTCTCCAACTATGCTCCTCCGAGTGTGCATGGTTTTCCATCCATCCACCTGCTGTCCCTGCTTTAAGCCACAGGCCAAAGAGAGAGAGCACAGCTGTGCTCAACAGCTGCAGGGAATGCGTGTGGGAAGGGCAATGGGCTGCCTAACGCCACGCAGGTGGCAAGGGGAGCCGCTCCTGGCCTCCCACACTAGGTCCCACACTCTGCTACTAGCTCTGAGAGGGACCCGTTTTGGTCTGTTTGTGGGACAACAAAGTCTTGTGCAGCCATCTCTGTCTCCAGGAACAGGCCTGATCTTGATGCTAAGCAGGTGGCTACAGGTCTTCAGAAGAAGGGCAAAGTCAAGGGCTGGACTAGGCTGACACCAATGAGTGAGGTCTTTGCTCTGCCACTTGGGAAAGGTTTACAATGGGCTGTTCTGGGTGGGAGCTAGCCGAGAGCCACACTTTTCTTCCAACTCTGTAACAGAGTCTAATTCCCAGTGAGGAATCTGTATCTGGCCCAGGGTCACAGGGCCAGATCTGGACAGGTCTGTGTTGCTCAAGACTGTGCACTCTGGACAGATGCTGCGAAGGTTATCTCCTAGCTGTTCGGCATCAGCCTGTCCTTGATGGTCCCTCCTGAGAGGGCCAAAAACCCCACTTTTCTTTATTAAATTTGTATGTCACATTAATTCATTGTGCCTGCACCTCCCCACCCTCACATATCACACACACACACATACACACACACACACACACACACACACACACACACACACACACACACACAGGTCAGCGGACAACTTATGGGAGTTGGTTCTCTCCTTCTACCATGTGTGTCCTGTTAGAACTCAGGTCATCAGACTTGGCAGCAAGTGCTCTGACCCCGTTGAGCATCTCACTGCCTTTTTTCCTCTTTTCTCTTATGGTATTCTTCTGCAATAGGGTCTTGCTGTCCCAGGCTTGTCTGGGAACGTATGGAACTCATGATCTCCCTCCACTCTGCAGCACTATGCCAGGCAACATTTCCCTTTGTGTCCCTGACTGTCTGTAATCTAGTGCTCTCTCCCTCAGACAGGACCTGTTGAGGGTAGGACACCACTCACACACTAGTGAGGCATCCTGGGGCACGGGTCACTTCAGATGGGTTGTGTGTTCTGTAGGAGCCGGTCTTGCTCTTCTCGACTGGTCTATGATGGACATTTGGGACACTCACAAGATAGGAGCGATTCCACCTTTTCAGCCCTGGCTGGTGGGCCTAGCCTTGGTTCTCAGTGTGTAGGAACCAAATGGTCTGGAGTGATGTCTCTAAGTGGGCCTCAGTCGTGAGTCACATGGAAGGACTGGGCCACTCCTGCTGAAAGCAGTGGTCTGCTGTCAGCAGGGTGAGCCCTGTCCTGAAGAGAATACTCAGCCCTGCCCTTAAATCTTGAGGACACAGATAGCACTGTGCACAGAAGTCCATTCCTCCTGCTCTCGACCCTGGGTGTGCATGACAGCTGTCTCTAACTCTGCCACTGAGTCCCCACAGGGATAGACTATAACCTGGGTTCTGACAGAAAGCAAACTCCCTATGACAACACATAAGGAACTAAAACAAACCAAGCACACAACAAACCAAAAGTTGCCAAATGACACTTTCCTTTGGTACCTTAAGTTCCTCTTCGATGAGCGAGCACCTACTACTGGAATAACAAGTGTTTCAAAAGCACCACAGCCAGCACACTCGAGGGACACACACCTGAGTGACGCAATCACGCTCAGGGAGCCCAAGAGCATACCAGGATGTCATGGAGTTCTTCTTCTCGCTGCTTCTTTTCTTTGAGTAGTTGCTGGAGCAGGTTGCTGAGTGCCCAGCGCTGCTCTGAGACCATCTCCTGTAACACAGGACCAGACCTGAGGCCACTGTGGGCTCTGACGAATGCCTATCTAGGCCAAGTTGAAGGACAGAGTCCACAGGCACCTCTGTTCTTGCATGCCACCCACTTCCTCCCAAGCCCTCAACTCCCTTCTTTGTGGGCTTCAGGCCAGGCATGGGACCCTAGTGATGATGACAATGGACGGTGAGAAATGCCAAATAAAAGGAATGACAAGCCGAGGGTCTTGATTGACCACAGCTTATGGATGGGAGTAAATGGCAAGAAGGGTTGATATGGAACCCAACAATGAGGAAGCACCATATACAGACAAAGTGGAGGCTGCCCCACAGGGAGACACATGCCAACTGTCGTGTGTTTGTGGCCACAACTTATCTTCCTGTTCTTGGAAACCCCATGGAGGTCCCAACCGTGAGAGCCCTGTGATCAAATGGGCATAGACAAACAGCAGTGGCAGTTTCTCTGTGCAGCCCAGTTCCTCGTCTGAGAAAACCATCAGAGGCTCACCAAGAACCTCTCTGATGGGCTGATGACACAGTGGGGACAATGGCATGTCTAAGACCACCTAACAATCTGGGTAGACCTAGGGGGCAGTGGTACTCTCAGTACTGGAAGGTTATGGGTCAACTTAGACTCTTCTGGGCACAGACAGTGACAGTGACAGATGGAAACTACTTGGAAGCCTGGCATGGGTATGTGTTTACATGCCATCCTACCTTGTCCCTGTGCACGCCTGGGGAGACTGAAGTTCAGGGAAGGGAGAAGTGTACCCCTTTTCCATGTGCCAAGGCTGCATGGCCAGGCTGTATGTGAGCCACAGCCAGTACCAGTGTCCAGTCCAGACTTTTATGTGCCAATCCAAGCTGCCTTCTGGGGTCTGTGAGCAGGACAACCAGGCCAGAACCACAGCCAGCTTCTGCTCACATTCTCTTGGGATACCATAACTCCCCCAACAGAGAATATCACAGCCCACCTGAAGTCCACCTGACCACACAGCCACCAGCCCGGAGAAGGGAATGCAGAGATGGTGATGGTGCCCATGAGGCCTGGCAATGAAGCCCTCCTTCCTCTGACCCTCTTAACCAGCACAAAGCTACCTTTGATCCTGGACCACATTGGCTCTACTGGGGCTGGACCTGCCCTCTGTGTTTTGGGGAAGCCCATTCCTGAGCCTGAGGAGCAGCTGTTCTGGGGTTGGGTGACAGTTGTTGTCTGGCTGGGAGCCTCACATACCTGAAGCGTCTCTGTGTCCAGGGACTTCCTCTTTAATTCCAGCTGTGTCAGCTGCAGTAACTCAGTTTCTATTAGCCTAATCTAAACAGAAGACGAGACAGGGGCATTGATTCACAATCACCACTGTTCCCTTATGTACTGCTGCCTGGTCAAGCATGAACTCAGAAACCTTGTCAGGAGGCTGGGTAGCCCTGGCTGGACAGAGAGGGACTTGTGGGTCTTGGGACCTCACTAAAGGGAGTGGAAACAAGCTGCCACTCCATGGCTCTGGACATGTTTTGGTCAATGTCACTGACCAGGAGCCCAGCACAGGGCCCATCTCAGAGTGGGCACTGGCTGAAGGTCTGTGAGAAGGAGAGGGGCTTCCTTCCTGGTCATCACGGGTCCTTTATCTGTGGACTGCAGGATCATCATGCTTCTTCCTGGGAGCCGTCAAGGGGGCCAGAAGCTAGCAAAAGTGACTGGCTAATGAGCTGTGTGCTGCCTGGGCTGCAGCTGTACGTTTTCTGTAGTATTCTGGCCGTTGGGGTGTATTACTGCCTTCATTACAAGGGCCAGGAAACCGACAGAGAGCAGGTGAGTAAGAGAACCTTTCCCTGGGATATCCCTGCTCGGGGGTCTGAAGTGGAACAGGGCCATTAATAAGCCAGTGACTTCTCTAAACTCTGCCAGCCAATGGCCCTGTGGCCTCTTCCAACCTGAGTTCCTGACCCCACCAACCCCGGTCAGAGGAATGAGCTTCATGTCTGGCAATGTGGGATTGAAATTAAAGAGGGAGATTAAAAAAAAAAAAGTTGGTTTTGGTCAAACAAGAAAAGAAAGAAAAAGACCATGCAAAGATGTGAGATTCAGTATGTGAACACAAAGCCATGTGTGTTCCCATAGCTCGACAGCTTGCAGCACCTCTGGCCCCAGCCCCACAAGATCCAGCAGGGGTCCTACCCAAGGCCAAGGTCAATAGTGGAGACTAGATGGGAGGGTGGCTTCCTCCTGCCAGGCCAGGGTTCTTCCTCGGCAGATCTTATGACCTGGCTGCCCACTTAAGAGGGCAGCCACTGTCCAGTCACTTTAAGCTGATGGGAACACTGGACCCTGAGCTGGTCAGTTTCCCAAAGGGTCATGTTAGGGTTGCCCTTTCTCTAGCCCATGTACCATGGAAGAAACACGCACTGTATTTGCCCAGCAGGCTCTGGGAGGAGACCATCTCCAGTGCTGTTCAAGGCACAAGCCAACAGCCTCATTATTAGCTGCTGGGGAAAAGAAGGTCTCCTAAGTGGGGGTCTTATGTGAGCTGGCCAGTCATGGGACTTAATGACTGCTAGGTCTGCATGTGGGAGCAGGACTGTGACCCGGCCACACTCACCTGGTTCCTGATCTGCCGATGTGCCAGGTCTTTCTTCACCTGGAGAGCCTCGAATGCAGCCTTCTGCATGACACTCTGCAAAAGACCACACACAGACCATCGAGGCTGCGCTCCCTGGCTCTTCCAAGAGTATACACCAGCTACAGGGAGCAACACCTGCCTAAAACACCTTGAACAGAAAGATAACTCTGCTCTGTTTTTCCTTTTAATGCAGGGTCTATGTAACTGATACTGGTTTTGAATCCTGCCTCAACCTCCTGAGTGGTGGAATTATAAGCATAGGTTACCACACCTAGATGGAGAAGTAACTTTTTTCTTTTTGTGTTTTTCCAGACAGGGTTTCTCTGTGTGGCCCTGGCAGTCCAAGAACTCAGAGATCTCCCTACGTCAGCATCCTGAGAGCGCCACCACCGCCCAGCTGAGAAGTAATTTTTTATCTTAATTCATTAAGAAAAAAAAAAAAAAAAAAAGCTGTTACTACTAAAGGTTCTGGGGGCAAAGGGCAGATCTGAATCTGCATTTGTATGACTCCACTGAGAAGGGTCAGGGTAACGGTGGTATTATGAAGGAGGAGAACACCAGAGATCACAGGACAGAAGGACAGCCCTAAATGCAGAGGAACAGAAAGCTTTACCATAAAAATGTGGATGCAGGTGTGACTCCAGTCCTGGATCCTCAATAGGGAAAGGGTACAGCCACACCTTATCTACCATTGGTTGCTATTTTTTCCCTCTCTTTCCTTTTTTAATAGTACTCAAGATTGAGTCCTTAAGAGATGTCTGCTTGGGTTGGAGAGATGACTCAGAGGTTAAGAGCACTCACTGACTACTCTCCCAGAGGATCTGGGTTCAATTCCCAGCATCCACATGACAGCTCACAACTGTGTGACTCCTGTTCCAGAGAAAATGACACCCTCACATAGACATACATGTGAGCAAAACACCAATATACACAAATTACATATATATATATATATATATATATGCACATACATACATACATACATACATACATCTTACTAAGAAGATGCCAAAATTCAATCAGAACTGATACCCATTCCAACAGATGTGCATGTCACCAGGCAGACACATAAGAAACATGAAATTCAAGGCAACATGACAGCTTCCAAGGATCATCACTTCCCAGTAACACAATTCAAAGATACTGAAATGGTTGAAATGCCAGACAAAGAATTCAAACGTCTAACTGTAAAGAAGACTAATGACTTCAGAGAAAATTAAATGGGTGAAGTGAGGAAGTCATTCTGGGGTCTGGATGAAACTGATACTGACATGGATGAAGAATTTAGCAAGGAAATAGAGATTTGGGGAGCTGGAGAGATGGGGCAGCAGTTAAGAGCACCAGCTCCTCTTCCAAAGGACTTGGGTTCAATTCCCAGCACCCACATGGCAGCTCACATAGGGTTTGCTTTAGACCTGAGACAATTCCTCCTTCTCTATAACTCCATTTCCAAAAGACCCAACACTCTCACATAGACATACATGCAGGAAGAACACCAATGCACATAAATAAATAAATAAATAAATCATAAAAAAAGAGACTTTGAAAAAAATGAGAAACAACAAATGTTTGAATTGGAAATTTCAATAAGTCAATACACACATACCCCTCTAAGCACATGTGTACAAATAAATAATATACATATACTCCCTAAAATAATTGTATGACCACAAACTCAAAAATTCTGTGTTATGATAACTAAGCAAACTTAAGAACCATGGGCAGGAGTGGAGATGGGAAGTAAGTGCACACAAGACCCATTCAGTGAGACTACAGCTGAATCCCAAACCTGGAGTGAAGTAGTTGACAAATGACACCTTGGCTGGAGAGATGGTACAGCGCACTGGCTGCCCTTCCAGAGGACCCAGGTTCTGTTCCCAAATACATTAAAAAAAATTATAATTGAAAAATCCTCAATCTAGGGGAATACTCAAGAATAGGAGGTACTCAGCCCCCAAATGACCAGAAAATAACCTTCCCATAACATTCTGTTAAACTGTTAAGACTACAAAACAAAGATACAGAATTAAAATCTTAAAGAGGGCAGGTAAGACGGCTCAGGAAGAAGAGGTGTTTGCTATGACCCTCACAAGCTGAGGACCCATATGGTAGAAGCAGAGAACCAACCCACACAAACTGTCCTCTGACCCCTGTGGCAGGTCACTGTCCCCTTCCCCAATTAAATAGATGCAGTAATACTCATTTAAAAGCTGCAATTAAAAAACATCAGCTTACTTAACAATGGTCAACTGAGGATGGCTCCAGATTTTTAGAAATCCTAAAAGCCAGCAAAACATGAAATTCCAAGACAGAGAAACTAAAGCAATTCAGGACTACAAAGCTAGCAAAGCATATGGTTAAGTAAACCCTCCTTGGGCTGGAGAGATAGCTCAGAGTTTAAGAGCATTGGCCGTTCCTGCGGAGGACCCAGAGCGACCACACATTGACCAGCAACATTTGTAACTCCGGTTTCAGGAATCCAACACCTTAGTTTCCAAGGGCATAGCTGACACTTGGCACACATGCAGGCAAAACACTCACACATAAAATAAAATAAATAGATCTTTAAGAAGAAAGAAAGAAGTAAAATACAGTCATGAGATCCTGGAAAGAGTAAGTTCTCTGAGAGGGACAGATGAAGGAAATCGACCCAGGAGAGAGTCACAACAAACAAGCAACCCCTCACATGAGAGGGGAAAAGGAAACAAATGAAATCCAAACCAACCAGGAAAACTACAGATAAAGTCACCCAAGTCAGCAAGCCTCATCAACTGTAACTAAATGTAAATGGACCTTAACCTCCAATTAAAGATCAAAAAAGCTACTGTTATCTGTAAGGAACACACCTTCTCAGCAAAGACAGGACTGAAGGGACGGAACCCAGTATTCCAACCAGGAGAAATGGAAGCCAAGCACAAGCAGTTATGGTCATAACTAACAAAGTAGACTTCAAGCCAAAATTAGTCATCAATTTTAAGTTAACATGCACCAAACATGGTCCACTTCATTTCATAAGATAATATTGTACATAAAGAAACAGATGAAAGAGTAACGGGTGACTTCAGTACTCTCTCTTATCAACAGAGAGACCATCTGAACAAACACAACAACAAAATCAACAAAGAAACTCCAGTGTTAAACCGAACCAAAGTTATGGAATCAGCCTGCATGTACACCAACAGGTTGGTCACTGGGCAAAGACATTGTGGCATACATGTATATACGCACGCACGCATGCACATACACATGCACAGACATACAGTGGTGTCTTATCAAGTCAAAAAGAAGGAAACTGCTTTCTGCAGGAAGAGATGGAACTGGAGGTCACCATGTAAGCGAAAGATAAAATCAGAGATTTCTCTTATGTGTGGACTCTAGGTTTAAGTATATTCAGTTCATATGTGTGTATTTACACATGAAAGACATGTGAACAGAGGGGAGCAAGAGAGTAATGGGTGAACATAAGTGAGGTACTTGGCATGCCTGTACCAGTCATGACAAAACCCACTGTTTCCTATGTTAATTAGGGTTGGCACCAGGCTTTCCATGTCCCATACTGTGCACTCAATTTCATTCTCTTTTTTTCTGTTTGACTTATTTAATTTTTGAGACAGGGCCTTTCTATGTCTTCCTGACTGTCCTGGAACTCACTATGTACACCAGGCCCCAAACTCAGAGATCTGCCTGCCTCTACCTCCCCAGTAGGATTAAAGGGGTGCACCAGACTCTTTTATTATTACTTTCCAGGTGAGGTGGTCTCATGTATGACAGGCTGGTCTCAAACTCCCTATGTAGTTAGGATGATCTTGAACTTCTGATCCTCCTGTACTCACCTCCCACATAACAGGATGACAGATGTATGCCATCACTCGGCTTCCTGAAGTGCTGGTGTGGAACCTTGGTCTTTGGAAATGCTAGTGAATCTCTACCTACTGAGCCACACATACAGCCCCAAACATTGCACTCCTACAACAGATGATGGCATGCCTGCTTCTGTTGCCCATTTCACAGATGAGGCTCTGCTTGTGACGGGTGCCAAGTCTACCCTGACCCTCAGCCTCTCCTTAACCAGAGGCAGGTGCCCTCCCTGAGAAACAGGGCTCCCAGCAGACAAGCCCCACAGACAGTAAATCATACATACTAGTTTGGAAAGAGTTAGGAAGGGAAGTGGAAGAGATGACTGAGACAATACAAATACAAAGGAAAAGGCTGTGACACACACAGGGAAGGAAGAATCCGGGCCGCTCCAGGGAAAAGGCTAAAGGATCACAGCGGGGCCCTTGCTTGATCCATTTCAGGCTCTGCCTGGCATCTTCTGACCCTCAGATAAAGGCAGAGGGTGAGAGCAACAGTGTGCATTCAGAAGCAGAGACAGAGGCCCTGCCCCAGCTTCCTGAGCAGGACCAGTTACCTCTGCACAAAATCCTTAGGCTGAGCTCCCTATCAGGGTGGGATGAGTGTCCCCTGGGAGGGAGGGGGAGGGGTGCTTCTCTAGAGTCAGTGACCAGAGGGCTCTGCCTGGAGGCTCAGGCTCCCATGTGTCCGAGGTCACAAGGTCCCTGAGTCCTACAGGAGGTTGTAGTCAGGCCCCGGGCAAGGGCTCACCTCCTGAAGGATGTGGCTGATGGCTTTGCTCTGATCCATCTGCTGCCATGACAGAATCTGCTGGAACCGCTGGTCCATTTCAGCCATGCTGCCAGAAAAACAGCACAGTCACTCATTGAGTACTTCCTGAGCACCTACTGTGTGCTGGGTACCTTGGAGGAGACGAGATAAACAATCACTCCACACTACTGACAGGACATGTGCACTTTCACAGACATCAGGGAGGGTGGTACAGCTCCAAGTTGGCAGAGAATCACTCAGGCCCCCCACTGGATCTCTTTCACGACATCCCCCTGAAGTGGATGCCTGGCTCCTGCCCCACCACCTTTTGATGCCCTGAAGAGCCACGCAGTTTCTGGAATGTTCCTTCTATCATTTCCACACTGGGTGTACTCTGTGTTCAACCCTACAATAAGGCTGGTAACTGGCACAGAACCTGAAACCTCAGGATGCCCAAGTATCAAGATGTTAGCTTTGATTGAGTTCCTTTTGTTAGGAACTAGCAGCCAGCTGACCCCCGCCCCAAGGATGGGCGGACGCTCATGGCCATGTCATCTCTACACCAGCTTTACCTGGCAGTCAGAGGACTCAGTTACGCATGCGCAAGCCTCTTTTAAAGCAAGCTCGCCAAGTGCTTCTCTCTCTCTCTGCCTTTCTGGTCCCTCTCTGTTTCCTCTCTCTCTCTCTCTCCTGCTTTCGGTTGGCCACCAGCTACCCCCTCTTTCTCTCCCCTCTCCACGTGGGCGCTGAGTCTCGTGTTTGTGTTTCTTAGGCATTAGTTGCATCAAAAGAACAACACCTTTTACATTAACTTTAAAATTTTTTTGGTGTTTTAAAAAAAGGTTTACTTTGATGTTTATGGGTATTTTGCCTGCATATATGTAAGTGCATCACATGTGTGCAGTGCTCACAGAGACTGGAGGACAGCATCAGGTCCCTTAGAACTGGAGCCATCATGTGGGTTTTGCAAACTGAACTCTGGTCTTCTACAAGAGCAGTCAGTGCTTTAACAGCTGAGCCATCTCTCTAGCCGTGTGTGTGTGTGTGTGTGTGTGTGTGTGTGTGTGTGTGTGTGTGTGTGTGTGTGTTTGTGCTGAGACATGCAGCTCAAGTGGGTGCTGAATTCACTATGTAGTTAACCCTTGCATTCCCGACCTTCCTGCCTCTACTCAACAAGTGCTAGTACCAGCATGTGCCACCATGCCCGGCAAAGATTTGAATTTGTTTTGTTTTGTTGTGACCCTCAGCTCTGTTGTGCAGGGGGGAGGAATAATAGTTCCATAGACTGACCAGCACGTGGCACACAGAGGTAGATGGTTGCCCTCACTTTATCCCTGCCTTGAGTCTACACAGGAAAACTCAGAGGTTGGCCATCTGTGTCCTGACAGCATAGCACTGCCAACACTGGGATGGCCTAGGGAGTCCAGTCTTGGACCCCCAGCTGACCCCCTCAGAGCCCTTACCTGGGAACACACGCTCTTCCTTACCTTACCTGGAACAGGCCTGCTGGACCAGGCTCTGCCTCTGAGACTCGTAGGCCATCTGGATGAGCCGGCTCTTACAGCTCTCAGTCAGCATCTGCTGCATGGCGGCTGTGGAGAGAAGGCCGTGAGCTGCTGAGAAAAGGTGGCTGCTCTCAGGGTTCCCTGGGTAAGACAAGCCTAGAGGGCTCACCTGCTTACTGCTGGGTGGCCATTCTTAAAAAGTCCCTTCCCCTTTCCTTCCTTGACAGTATTGCTAACTAGCCCACACTGGCCTTGAACCCTCATTCCTCCTGTACCAGGACTCTGAGTTCTGTGATTGCAAATGAGCACCAGACATAGCCTTAAAAAACAAAAATCAAAAAACAAGAACAAAACAAACAAACAAACAAACAAACAAACAAAAAACTGCAACTATGCTGCTGGGTGCTGGTGGCACATGCCTTTAGTCCCAGCAGTTGAGGGAGGCAGAGGCAGGTAGATCTATTGAGCTCGAGGCCAGCCTGAATGATAAAGCAAGTCCCAGGTCAGCCAGGACTACACAGAGAAAGCCTGCCTTTGTTATTTTTTGTTGAATTCTTTAAAACTTAAAAAAAAAAAAATGTGCCTTTCGGAGGGTGGGGGGGTGGGGGTGGGGGTGGGGTGACAAGTTCCCTATGAGTACATGCCTCTCGCAAAGATCTCCTTCATCCCTCTCCAGAAGAGGAAAAGAGGGAGCACAAGAAAAAGCGCCTGGTGCAGAGCCCCAGTTCCCACTTTATGGTGTGAAGTACCCAGGATGCTATAAAATCACCATGGTCTACAGCCAGGCACAAACGGTAGTCTCCTGTGTTGGATGCTCCACGGCCCTGTCAGCCCTCAGGTGGAAAAGCGCGGCTGACAGCAGGATGTTCCTTCAGGAGGAAGCAGCACTGAATAGCACCTGATTCAAGCTGAGTGGGAACCGTCCCAATAAACACATTTCGGATATAAAAACAAAAAATATGTGTTCTGCATAGGTGACCTGTGCACCATGTGCATGCAGTGACTGTGGAGGCCAGCAGAGGGCACTGGATCCCCTGGGGCTGGAGTGGCTGCCATGAAGTGCTGGAATTAGAACCCAGGTCCTCTGGAAGACCAGCCTGTGCTCTTAACCACAGAGCCAGCTCAACAGTTCCCTTGTTGAATTTTTTTCCTAAGTTATAAAAGTCTTAAGGGGCTGTGTGTGGCTCAGTGGTGGTGTGCTTGCCTAGCGTGTGCTAGGCCCTGGGTCCAAATGGTGACAGTGACCTTTAACAGAGCTGTCAGTGAGCTGATCCCTCTGTAGGTGTGGTGAGCATGTGAGTCTGGCACACAGAAAGCCCCTCCATGACAAAGGCCTCAAAGATGGGGACAGCCAATCTCCTCTTTAACTAAGGAAAGGCAGTGCCTCTGCGGCCTTCCCCAGCCCGTGGCTGCAAGTTCTCTGCATGGTCTGGATCTGGTCTCATTGGTACAGATCATGTGGAGCTCAGGGCCTGGTGAGGCTGACCCCGGCTCTCAGTGGCAGAAGCCGGAGCAGTCAGGTTTGTGACATGCTTGGGAATGACCCCATCAGTGTGGTAGGTAGGTAACTGTGATTTCCCCTATTTTATAGACAGGAAACTTGAGACTCAGAATCCAAGCTTGCCTGACTCCAAGGCCTGAGATCCACGACAGACTTGGCCGCCCTTCCTCACGGTGGACTCAGTACCCTCCACCTGAGACTGAGAGGAATGGTCTACCCACAAGCACTGTCCACAGAAACCCCCACCTTCCCCACCCTACAACTCACAGGCGATCTCACGTTGCCTCAGGTTCTCTGTCTCCTCCTGTGTTATGGACATCAACTGTTCCATTCTTATTCTAGAAAGAAACAAAAAAGCATAAACCCAAAACCCACCCATTCATTCCAACAAGAATCTTACCAGATAAACACTACCTCCTCCAGGAAGCCTGCCCTGATATGCCAATTTGTGTTGCATGCCCACAGCATCACACACATCCCCTGAGGCTATTAACCTTGAGCCTTGGCTTTAAAGACATGTATAGAAGATGATTATTCTTTAGGACAGTGGGCACTGTAGTTCTTGCCATTTGCTCTTGTTGCTTCACTGGCAATAGGTCTTAAGTGTGTATGTTTTTACTTTTCCTTCTCCTAGAGCATACTTGGCATTTGCTATCTTTGTATATAGTTTTGTATCAAGCCTAAATCTTTTCTTTAACTAAAAGGGGAATTATAGTGAGATATCCACCCCATCTGCACCTGATGCACTGACCATGCCCAAATGGGCATGGTCAAAGGTGTGGACATGATGGGTCCTGGACTCCAGCTCACACACTCTTGCTTCCTGTCGGGTTGAGGAGAGCATCTAGGTGGCAGGGTGGCATCCGTGGAGCGGGAACCCGTGGCGGTCATCTGTTTCATGTGTAAGTGAATTCTCCCCGAATAAACCTCACTTAACCTACACTGAGTCCAATGAATCTTATTTCCCATGCTTTAGGCCACCAACATTAGGAGACAGTATTATGAACAAATGGGAAGATGCCTAACAACCCAGGCCACTGAGGGACACTGCCAGTTGCTGTGGCTGGCAACTTCAGACAATGGGGCACCTTCCTGCACTGCCAAGAGGATGTAAACAGACAACAGGTCTGTGAGAAGTCAGATCCTCACCTGAATGCCCTTTCTTTGCATATTTACCTCAAGAACAGTTCACTACAGTGTAAGGGGACATCAGCCTAAGAACAGCCTCGTTCTGATGCAGGGTCTCTCTACTATGCAGCCCTGATCTCTGCCTTCTGAGCAGGTTTTAAAAATTATCATTTTACCTACGTGTGTATCTGTGTTCCACATTCATGCTTAGTGTCCCCTGAGGCCACAAAAGGCTGTCAGATCCCACCCAGGACCTGGAGTTACAGATGGTTGTGAGCTACCATGTGGGTGCTGGGAACTGAACTTGGGTCCTCTGGAAGAGAAGCCAGTGCTTGTAACTGCTGAGCCGTCCCTCCAGCCCCCTACAAACAAGGTCTGTGGCACAGAACTACATCCACAACATTAAGAAGTGAAAGAATTTAAAGGTAACTTCATGTACATATGGTGCAGGCTGTGTGTGCTTTTTTTGTGTTCACATGGCAATCAGCATCCTTCATGTTCCTATGTGAGACATTTTCAAAGGCCTGGATCCACTGAGAGGTTCTACCTGCTGCCACCAGTTAGCACCTCAGCAGCCACACTGGACTGGGCAGGACAGACCCAGGGAACAGCCTGAAGACCCCCTGTGTGGTGAGGGCTGAGATGGCTGGGGAGAAGCTCCAGGGACAGCTCAGATCTACTGCTACTGTGGGGACCCAGAAGAATCATGAAAGAGTCACAGAGACATCTCAGGGAAGGGCGGGCAATGGCACCAGCCCTTCCCATCATCACTTATTTTTGTTTGTTTCTCTACTATGTAGCCTAGGCTAGCCTGGAACTTCCTATGTAGACCAGGTTGGTCTTGAACCTGTGATCCTCCTGAGGGATAGGATTATAGACATGCACTACCACGCTCAATCTTGTGTGTGTGCATGTATTGTTTGTGGATGCTGGATGTCTTCCTCTGGCTCTCTCTACCTTACTTTTTGAGACAAGGTTTCTCACTGAGCTCATAGGTCTCATAAGGCTGGCTGGCCAGAAGGCCTTACAGATTCCTGTTTCTACCCTCAGCCCTGAACTTATAGGATTCAATGGGTTTTATGCAGATGCCAAGGATGGTGTGAATTCAGGTCCTCATGCCCATGTGGGAAGCTCTTTGCTGAGCCATCTCTCAGTTCCTTTTCTGGTAAGAGTACTCACTATGTAATAGAAGCTGGCCTTGAACTCCTGATCCTTCTGAACTGCTTTGCATCCCTAACGCTAGAATGACAGCTGCATGCTGTCATTCATTGTTGTTCTTTGACAACAAATGCAGTATGCCTCAAAGTAGCCAACTTGGTAAGTACCCAAGACAAAGGCCACCACCTGGAATTTCTGTCTATCACAGACATCCAGCATCAACCCTGAGGATGGGTCCTTTTGCTTTCCACATGCAAATATCTGAAGAGCAATGCTGAGTTCATTCTGCGTAATGCTGCCCACTATAGCAATGGAGGGATGCAGTTGATCCTGTGTATCTCTGTTTGCAGATTCAACCAATAATACTTGGAAAAATTTCGTGTCTATGCTGGCATGAGCATATTTTCCCTATATTTCCTAAGCAATGGGGAGAGTTGTTATTTGCATAGAATCTGCATTGCATCAGGTATCACAAAACATGTAGAACAGACAGGGAAATGTGTGAGGCTGTAGGCTAGTGGTTCTCAACCTTCCTACTGCTGGACTCCCACTAGAAAATTATTTTTACTGCTACTTCATAGCTGTAATTTTGCTATTGTTACAAATCAGAATTCTAAATACCTGTGTTTTCCGATGGTTTAAGGTGACCCCTTCGAAAGGGTCATTTAATCCCTTGTCATGACCCACAGGTTGGTTGACCCACTGTTCTAGGCAAATATTTCACTTTATTTGAGGGACCTGGGCAACTGTGGTTTGGGGGTCAAAAGTATAATATTCTTTTTATTTCTATAAATGTGGATTTTAAAAATTTTATTCATTTACTTTTGATTTGGGACAGGGTCTCTCTATGTAGCCCTGGGTATTCTGGCACTCACTTTGTAGATCAGGCTGGGCTTGAACTCAAACGATCTGATTGCCTCTCTTAGTGCTGCGATTAAAGGCATATA
The DNA here is from genome assembly GCF_943737965.1 of Phodopus roborovskii. Classification (NCBI taxonomy): domain Eukaryota; kingdom Metazoa; phylum Chordata; class Mammalia; order Rodentia; family Cricetidae; genus Phodopus; species Phodopus roborovskii. The sequence goes on from NW_026126418.1 coordinate 73,856,791, forward strand.
CCACCGTACCTAGACTAAATGTGAATTTTAAAAAATGTTTTATAGCTAAAATACAGATGGGCATTATAGATCCATCTTTCTTTCATATTTCTCAGTTTTTCTCAAGGGTGAACATATACTTTAAAAAACTAAAAACAGCTATTATTAATTAGATGCCAAGGGCGACTCTCCTAAAGCACCAGGGAGACTTCCCAGTACAAAGGAGGAGCCTATGGCTCCCTTTCCCCAGAGCTGTGAGCACCCCAGGGTATTTGTTCCCCAGAGTATCCATTCCCAGAGCATGGAGCACCCCAGGATGTCAGTTCCCCAGGGTGGTGAGTGCCCCAGGGAACTTTCTCTAGACACATGGTCCTAGAGACTCACTTACCTCTCATTCTCCAGTGATTTTAGTATCTCAGAACTCTTCTTCTGCCTGTGGGAAAACCCATTGATAGCTGTGAGCACTAGCGATGCTGCTTCCAACCAAGCTGCCCACTTCACCATGCTACCCAGGAGCTCTGTTCTCTGGCTGGGAAGCCCTCTAAGGCTCTCTGTGACAGGAGAGTGAAAGTACTTCTTAGGTGACAGGGTAAGGTGGCACACATCTTTAATTCCAGCACTCAGGAGGCAGAGGCTGGCAGATCTCTATGAGTCTGAGGCCAGCCTGGTCTACTGAGCGAGTACCAGGACAGTCAGGAGTGCCCAGAGAAATCCTGTTTTGGAGAAAAAAAAGAAACAAAGAGCGTGGGAACACACAGCACCTGGCACAGAAGTACCAGCCAAGTGTCTCCTTTCTTGCATTCACTCACTTTGTTACTGAAGATGACAGAAGAAAAAGGACCCAAGGAATGGAAGAAGGAAGCCCTGGGCTAATGGGGCTATAGCCATTCCTAGGATCTTCCTGTGGTGGACCCCTAACTAGATGTTTTCGGACATAAGAGCTCTACTCAGCTCCTTCTTCTCCAGCCCCATCGTGAACTGCTCTTGGTAGTAGTAGTTCCTATGTAAGACAGTTGGTTACCGAGAGGGTGAGCGGCTACTTGGAAGCCAAAATGCAGAAGGCTGTGGTTTTTACCCGCTAACATATAGAAGGGAAATGGGTTGGGGCGGGGTTGGGGTGGGGTGGGGGGGGAGAGGGGCTAAGTGCAGGCAACAGTGCTGTGAAAGAAGCCAATTTTGTAATCCCCAGGATAGGTTTGCTGCAAACAAAGCAAACGAAACTGGATCCTAGCATAGGAATGCTAGGGCAGAGGTGAAGATGTGAGGCAAGACCTTCTGTCCCTGGCACTCAGAGGGCATTGTGGGGGCTGGCCAGGACTGACCTCTGATTGTCCTTCAGGAGTCTCTGGATGCGGCTGGCAATGCTCTGCTCAGTCTGCTTCAGCTGCTCCTGCAGCTGCTGCCGTTCTGCATCCAGACAGCGCTGGCGCTCACTCAGACCCTGCTCTAGCCGTGTCTGCTCCTGCAGCAGGGGAGGCACAGTTGGGGCTCTGACTGGAGGAAGGAGTGTGGGGGTCCTATCTCACTTTGTATATGTCCTGTGTGACCTTGGGCTGTCCCTCACTCCCTACTAGGCCCTTGAGTGTCCACTGTGCCCAAGGAGGCTGGCTGGGGTATCTAGTCAGGACCTCCATTCTGGCTTTCAGGGGATGGTGGGGCAGCTTCATCCCTTGTTTTACCACCTCCTCGGGGCCTACATCAGGTCATAGACTAGGGGCCCAGGTGGGCTGGTGTGGCCACACACCTGCTTGACGGACTGCAGGATCGCATCCTTCTGACTGTGACTCTGCTGCAGCAGCTCAGCATGCTCTCGCTGCCCAAGGTCCAGACGCCGCTCAAACTCAAGCTTCTCTAGCATCTTCTGCTCCTGTGGGGACAAGATGCCTGCCATCTGTGTCTGACGCAGAGCCAGGAGGAAGCTGTCCCTCTCTAAGGAGCAGCAATACTCCAGGACAACAAAAGTGCCAGGGAGGCTCTTACCTTTCGCTTCTCGTAGTCATAGAACCGGTTCTGGGGGGAGAAAAGCCAGAGGTGAGAGGTGAGGAGAGGGTGGTGGCCATGCTTCCCGCTGTGTAACCTGGCCCACCCAGCCTGCTTCTCTGGGATATGAGCAGATGGAAGCGTGAAAACCGACAAAGGGGTCTGGGGGGGGGTGCTCCAGCATGAGAAATATTGTATGTTACACACACACAAACATGCATGCACACATATTAAGCTACATATTAAGACATAAAAAAATAAGTAAGATAAAATGAAAATCAAAGTGTGAATGGGGACGGTTCCCAAGACAGTAATGCTGGTGGGGAAAGGGACATGATTTGTTCAGGGAACGAGGAGACCTGGACACCTGATGTGGTGACAGCTGTGGTAGCTGAGTTTCTGGATCTGAATGGAGGAATCTGTGGCTACAGCTCTGAACACCTTATGCTAGCGGCTCAATACCGGCATGGGTACAACCATGCAGACACGCCCATGCTGGCGGCTCATCTTACCTGCCATTCAGCCTCCTCCCTGGACAACCTGTTTATGGGTCCATCGGGGCTGTCCTGGGAGTTCTCAGCTCCTTCTTGCTCCAGGACTGGCAGTAAGTACTGAGAAGGAGGGTAGTACTCCAGTCCTGACTCTATGGATAGAGAAGGGGCACAGGGTGGTCAGGAGCACCCCAGCTGCTTGCTTCTGCCACCTTCGCTCCCCTCTCTCCTCACTGCAGCCACCTTGCTGGCTCAGTCCATTCTCATCTCCCACGGCTGGGCCTCACTTCTGTATAATAATTATTGCTCAAAGTTAGGCCTGGTGATAATAGCCTTGTAACTCCAGCCACTCATAAACTGGGGTGACTGCAAGTTCTAAGTCTGCCAGGGGTACAGAGCAAGTTCAAGGCCAACCTGAGTAGTAACTTAGCAAGTCCTGTCTCAAAATGAAAAACAGAAAAAGGCTGGGATGCGTTGAGAAGTAGAGTCCCTGCCTAGCACGTGTGAGGGTCCCAGTTCAATCCCCCTGGGAGGGAAATAGACAACGTCATATATCTGAGTTCTGTAGTCAGCATATGCAAATTTACTGCTTTATTTTTATGCCTATTGTTTACATAAACATTAGAGAATCTTAAAACATTCCTTTGGCATTGAGAGTCTCAATAGGTAGCGTAGGCTGACCTCAAATTCACCATCTTCCTGTTTCTCTTTTCCCAAGTGTTAAAATTTTTCCCCTTTATTTTAGCAGCTGGGAACTGAAGCCAGAGCCTCATGTATCCTAGCAAGTGCTCTGCCACAGCCTGAGGAACATTTAAAGGCGACCACACCCTTCCAAGTCAGGGGCAGTGCTGGCTCGGAATGTGGGTTCTGCCAGGCACAAGCACACTTCCTCTGTACCCTGGCTTCTCTCCCTCTACTCTCTGGCAGGGGCTCCCAGTGCTGTGTGCAGTTTTCACATGTGGGTATGAAAAAGTTCATTCATTCTCCTGCGGCTGGATGCCCCATGGGAACAGTGCTTTTCTGAGCATCTGTGGACAACAAGCTTTTCCTTCTGTTGGGCAGACACCTAGTCAGGGAACTGAGTTGTAGACCTGAATGTTCAGCTCGAACAGACACTGACAACAGACAGAGACAGAGAGGGAGAGAGAGAGAGACAGGGTCTTGCTACATAGCACAGGCTAACCTTGAACTCACTATGTAACCCAGGCTGGTCCAGGACTGACTCTGATGTCCCTGTGTCAGCTTTCCGGGCACTCCGCACGATACCTAGCTATTTTTATAATTTATTGACTTATTTGGAGACGGCTGGCCTCCAACCATACTGTATGCCTGCTTCTACTTCTGGAGTGCTAGGATTACGGGTCTGTGCTGCTTCGGCTTCATGTTTAACACCAGCACACGGCAGCTGAGCTGAGATCATCAGATCATTTTCTCTTGCAGCTCTGGGTCAAGGGATCTGGGATCATTTGCAGATTGAAAAGCTCACCCTTCAGTTCACTCTGCACCACATCATGAATAATTCAGGTGACCAGAGGCTTGCTCTGAGAAGTCACAGGTGACAGGAGCCATGCTGACAGGTGACAACAGCTCAAGTTGCTTCCTCCTGGTGCCCAGGCCACAAGGGTCTCCCCAGGTGGCCCCAGGGGCCTGCCTAGCTTGTTGCCCTCTTCCCCCAGTTACTTCTTTGTGAAACCAGGACCTCTGCATTTTTCCTCCTTGGCCTTCAGCACTCCAGCCATACTGGCCGTCTCCATAGTACCTCAGGTTCCCCCCACCTTCCTCTAGGTCTCTTAACACTTGCCTCCTCTGCTAGAAACACATTGCCTCTTCTCCTGCCCTAGCGCCCTGTCAGGTGTCAGCCATATTGCTTTCTCAGACAGGCTCCCCAGCCCTAACCTAAGCCAGGTGCCCGACTCTAACCTTTCCTAAGCTCAGCCTGGCTGATTAAGTCCTGTGATTCCTCACTGTACCTGTTGCTCTCTGCTGTCCCCAGCCTGGTGGCAGGGGATGAGCACGGGGGTTGGGGGAGTCAGGGGTGGCCCGCCTTTACCTTTGCAAAGGAACTGCTGCACGGCCTCGGTGCCAGCACCACACACCTCTGGTGGAGGGTAGACCATGGACAAGGCGTCGAGGCTCAGCGTCTGTGGACACAGGGACCCCTTTACTGTGCACACTACTCCACTGCCCAGCACAGTTCAAAGTCACTTGGTTTCCTTATTAACTTGGATGCAGAGTATCTCCCCTGCCTACCCAGGGAGCAGAGAAAGCCAGATCTGAAGAGCATTGATCCCATCTGGGTGACACTAGTCATCACTGTGGTAGCTTGAGTGGTGTGGACTCTGAGGCCACACTGCCCAATATGGTGGCTAAAGTCACACGTGGCCATTTGCATTTCTTGAGTTGCGTGTGCATGCTTGGGTGTGCATGCATGTGTGTGTGTAGAGCCAGGATAACCATGAGTGTTGTTCATTAGGAATCGTTTGCTTTTGGAGATAAATCTCTCACTGGCCTGGAACTTGGTAAGATGGCTAGGTTAGCTCGCCAGCAAGGCCCAGGGACCTGCCGTCTCTGCTGCCCTGGGCTGGGATTGCAGATGCCTGGCTCTAGGGACTGAGCTCAGGTCCTTCACAAGCACTTTCCCCACTGAGTCATCACCCTAGCCTCTTCTCTCTCTCTCTCTCTCTCTCTCTCTCTCTCTCTCTCTCTCTCTCTCTCTCTTCCATTCTTTCTTGAGGCAAGAGCTTATTATGTGGTCCAGGCTGCATTGGAACCTGTGATCTTCCTGCCTCTGCCTCCCAAGTGTCAAGATTAAGGTGCACACTGTCACAAGCAGCCTTCATTTCAGTTTTAATTAGTTCAGGTCACTATGGCTATCTGAACACGTCAGCTTGGTGGCCACCAGTTCTCGGGTGGCCACCCAGATGACAGCATTTCTATTACCCGCAGAGGGATTCTGTCTCTTGAGAGATATCCAGCCTGGCTTTAAACACCAGCACAGCACAGTCACTTCGCTGGGCTGGGCTGTGACTTCCTCAGTGTCATGCTATTGCAGTATCCCTGATTTGATGGGATGGCATTTGAGTGAAGCTGGCACACAATATGGCCTTGTTGACAATGCCTGTGCTCTCACTCTGATAAAAGGTCTGACAGGGTCTGAGACGCTCCCAAGAGTTTTAAAGGAACAGCAGGGAAATGAGCCCCATCCAAACTTCTGCTGTAGAGCTGGGACTGAGGCATGCTAGACAAGTGCTCTACCACCGAGCTACATCCTTGGTCCCTACGGCTCTTAGTATCTTAGGGTAGATAATTTCAGAACCAGGGACATGCTCTGAGCTATGCTGACACACATGGCAACTGCAAAGCACATGTAGCTATGGATTAGTAAAGATTCAATAACACCGTTTAGTTCCTTGGTGGCACCAGCCACATTCCAAATGTTCAAGAGATGTATGTGGTCACCGAGCTGGGCAGCAGTTAGTAGAAACTCCCGTCATCACCGAACAATCTCCCGAGAGTCATAGAGAATGGAGCACACTGTGTCTCACTACTGTGTGAGGGGCACCAGACACAGATGTGCTGGCTCTGCTCAAGTGTCACTGCCCCGGACAACTCTGTTCTACAGTCTGGCTTGATAGAGGTGATTCACCAAAAGAACTGGGGAATTCTGGGATGCTCAGCCAGGCTGTCACCACTGTGATAGGTGTTTAGACACTGAGCTTTACAAAGGTGATGGTCTCTGGTTGTTCCAGAGGGTGTGGTGTTCAATCCCATCTATGACCAGCTGTGTGGCCTTTGAGGAGTCCAATAACATTGTTTGTGTGCCAGTTCCTTCATTAGTGAAGTCATAACAGGACATGCCTTACAAGGGTTCTGTGTGGGTTCAGGAGCTAACACAGGCCCAGCTGGTAGAGTGAAACTCTGGATTTGACCCCTGGCACCACACAAATGGGGTGAATTGGTGCAAATCTATAAACTTAGTAGGTGGAGGCAGGAGGATGGAAAGTTCAAGGCCATCCTTGGCTACATAGTAAATTCAAGGCCAGCTTGGACTACTTGAGACTTTATCTCAAAAAACATACGAAAATGCTAGAGGAGCCAACAAGCCACCCTGTCATGACCAAGAGCCCCACTGTCCCAGAGTGGGCCACCTGGTGCTGGTGCTGGTGCCTGTGGTGGGTTGAGCTGTGTCCCTGCTTTATGTGACTTAAGAGTCAGGCCGGACCCTAGCCCAATCTGACTGGTATCCTTTAAGAAAGAGATCTGACATGCAGAGACAGTGGACGGACACAGGAAGGACAGACACAGGAAGGCCCGGCCACCTGCAGAGAAGAGCCTTAAAAGGAACCAACCCTGCCAACACTGGGATCTTGGATTCTCAGACTGAGGGCACAAACTCCTTTGGTGTGAGCAGCTTTCTTATTCACCCGAGATGACTCACGCAGGGTCCCTGGACACTCTTACCCACCTGGGCTCTGATGAGATGCAGCTCCCACACTGAAGCCCAGACCTCCACATGGCTAGATCCCCACTCCCAGCTTTCCGGGCTCCAGTACAACAATTTCTGGCCTCAATACTTCCTGTCCATAACCCATTCTATTCACGCACTGCCTCTCTTTGTCCTGCTCTCCCCGCTGGCGGCCCCATTTCCATGCCTATCCTCTTCAAAGTCTGGCTCCAAGGCCACAGAGTGGGGACGTTTCTGGATTCACCTGTCTCCTTCACTTTGGATGTATGCCCTCCCACCTCCGTGACAGCAGTAGTCACTACATGACAAGCATTCACGTCAGTGTCTCTGTGATACCAGAGAGCATGCCCCCCTTACCTCCAGGGTCCGCACGTGAGCCAGCATCTGCGGCAGTCTCCGAACTTCGTTTTCACTGATGTCGAGGGTACGCAGGCTTCGCAGCTCTCCCAGGGTGTCAGGAAGCTCCTTCAGCTTGTTGTCTGCGGAGAGCCAGGTGACAAACTCAGTGCCCCAAAGCCTGCTGCCGCCTCCTGATGTCTGACGCCATGGGACATGGGGCTCTGTCACTCCCTCTTAGCTGGGCCACTCAGGACACCTGGACCCCCTCCCTGGGCCTCTTCTCTGTAACTGGGAACCCCTACTTCTCATCAGTCACATGTGTGCCTCTGGGCTGAGAGGCCAGGGCAGCAAGAGTAAGATGAAGAGCCTGGCCACAGTGAGGCGAGTCCTCTTTGGAGGATGAGGACACTGCTGGTACCCTGGCTAGTCAGTACCTCACTGTGGTGGAGGGTGTCCTGAGCAGGCCACAGCTCTGAGTCTCACTTTCCTCACGTTAACCTGCCTCATGGACTTATGCCAGCCACATCCACGGGACACTGAGTGTCCCAAAGCCACCTGGAGCCACTACAGAGGCACCTCCTTCAGCCTTGCCTGTTAGTCTACTCCCTTCTCATTGTTTAGCTTCCCAGGCAGTATGGACTGCCTTTTGAGGGGTCAGGGCTCTTTAGACAACACTGCCTCTGGTTCATGATCACAGACAGATCACACTGAGCTAGGCGGGGGTCAGTCTGGCTTATGGCATCTCCCTCACACTCAGTGGCTCTCAAGAGAGCACCCCATAGATTCTGGAAGGACAGGAGCTGGCCCAATCCTGCAGCTGCCGACATGGACTGGGCTTTGTGGCCCCCCACCTTTCACATTGAGGGTCTGAAGCTGAAGCAGGTTCCCAATGGAGTGTGGGAGATGTGTCAGTTGATTCCTTTCCACATTCAATACCTAAGAAAGAAAACAGTGATACAAGGAGCCCACAGAACAACAGCGACCGTCTGCATGCTCAGTCCTGCACCATCCAGGCATGGAATAACTATACCCGCCTTTATTTCTTCCTACAGCCCTGAGAGGGAGGCACAGGTTGTTATGGTCCCATCAAGAGGTGAGAACACTGAGGCTTACAGAGGCTAAGTCACGCGCCCAAGAGAGAGCCAGGCCAAGCCCTTGGACATACTCCTACTTGAGGCTTTACCATCTATACTAACCACAGAATGCCCAGGAATTGCATGAACCGATGTGGAAGCAGAGAGGTTGTCAGGGGCAGCGAGGGTTAGGCTATGGTTATCTACTGTTGAGTAATGGGGAGGTATAGCTCAGGGCGAGGCTCAAACAAAGCACTCAGTGCAGGGCAGCTACAGACAAAGCACTAGGGAGCCAGAAGAGTACAGAATTTGTCCTTTTAAAATAATACATAAAAATGTATGCACCAGCTATATGCAGTGACTGTGGAGGCCAGAAGAGGGCGTCAGGTCCCCTGAAACTGCAGTTATAGACAGTTGTGAGCTGGGAACCTAATGGAGGTCCTTCTCAAGAGTAGCCATCTTGAGAGTAGGCATCTCTACAGTCCCTAGAATCTGTCTTGAAGCTGGAGACCCACTGGGTGTTTGTTTTGGGGGGAGGAATTAAAGCTGTGAAGCCATGAAATACCATAAAGTACATGCCAAGTCCTGGCAGAGAGCCTCTCAGAGCCAGGTGCAATGCAGCCTGGATCCACTGGTGACAGCTCAGTCCGTGTCCTACAGCCTTACCTGCAGGGCTGTCAGCTGCCCTATGTCATCAGGAAGGGCTGTCAGCTGGTTGTCATGGAGATCCAGAACCTACACAACAAACATATCTGTAAGGCCCCAGAATCCCAGACTCCAGAGCAGCTGGAGATGACAAGGCTACCTCATACCCGGGTAATACCCGGGTAGTAGGGAACTGAATAGAGTCATTTTATCTAGGGTAGACATTGGGATGAAACTTGTTTTCTGGAAACATGTAGACCTTGAAGAAATCATTGTAGAAAACAGTGATTGTAGCCGGGCGTTGGTGGTGCATGCCTTTAATCCCAGCACTAGGGAGGCAGAGGCAGGCAGATCTCTGTGAGTTTGAGGGCCAGTTAGTTACAGGACAGGCTCCAAAACCACAGAGAAACCCTGTCTCAAAATAAATAGATAAATGAAAACAGTGATTGTTTTCTGTTATCTATAGAGTTGTTTCTCTGAAGGACCTGTAGGCATTTGCATGACTTTAGTCACATGACCACCCTGGCACACCTGGAATATTTTGCATTACTGAGTAACACAAACAGTGTACCATAAGGACTGAAAATGGAAGGGTGAGGTGTTCCTTCCAGAAATGTAGACTCGATCTGGGTTTTGGTATAAGGAACTTGTTTTACTCTAAAAACAACTTTTGTGTGACCATCAATAAATCATCTACATGGCTGGTCCTCTCTGCAACCTGCAAGATCGTATTTCATCCTGGAATGACCCTCTTTCTTTGATTGTCCTGCATGAGTCACACACCCACAGCAACCCTTCCTCCTGCCCATTCTTCAGCAGCCTGTCTCATAGTTTTTGGGTTGCTTTGTCTGTTTTTTTTTTTTTTTTTTTTTTTTTTTGATAGTGTCTCTCTACATAGCCCTGGAGCTTTCTGGGAACTTAATCTGTAGACCAATCTGACCTACAGGGATCCGCTCCTGCCTCTGCCTCTGATTTGTCTTGGAGACAAGATCTTGCACTATGTAGTCCTGGCTGGCCTTGAACTTACTGAGATCTGCCTGCCTCTGGGGAATAAAGGCGAGTGCCAGCACATCCAGCTCCATCTCACATTCTTGCTCTTTTTCTTCAGGCTTTTACAATGTAGTCCATGCTAGGTCAATTCTCTTGCCTCAGCCTCTTCATCAATGGTCAGGATTGCAGATATGTGCAGATATACCATGTCTGGCTCAAGTGTTCTCTTTTTACTGAATACAATTATGCACAGGCTGGGGTATGACTCAGTGGCAGAGCATGTGAGGGCCTGGGTATATTGAGTCCCAACACATCACACACACACACACACACACACACACACACACGAGAGAGAGAGAGAACAACAAAAACAGCATGAAGTGGGAATGGAGAGATGGTTCAGTAGTTAAGAGCTGCCCTTGCAAAGGACCTGAGTTTGCTTCTCAGCACCCACATCGGACAGCTCACAACAGCCTGTAACTCCTTTTCCAGGAGCTCTGATGCCCTCTTCTAACTTGCTTAGACACTGCATGCATGTGGGGCATATAATATAATTCATATAGGTAAACAATAATAGACATAAAATAAAAAAAAAATAAATCTCTTATAAGCACTGAGCAGTACATGTGGTGGCACACTTTTAATTCCAGGGCTCATGTGATAGAGGGAGACAGATCTCTGTGAGTCTGAGGCAAGACTGGATTACACAGCCAGCTCTAGGTCAGCTAGGACTGCATAGAAAGACCACATCAAAAAAGAAAGAATCACCATGGAACAGAGCTACTCCAACCCCACCTGTGAGAGCTAATGAGGGAATACTGGGAGAGTGTGCAGAGTTCAGTCTTCACCCTTACAAGTTCACATGCAGGTAGAACAACCCTGGGCTGACACTGCAACACCGTATGACTCTACCACATCCTGGAAGGGTTCCACAGTCAGGAGGGAGTCCACCCAGGTCACTGAGGTATCAAAAGCAATGCCCTCTCTGGATGCCCTTCCTGTTCCCCTTGTTAGGGCCATTGTGTCCATCCTTTCTGCTGACCTGGCTGAGGTTAGGACCAGCTGGAGTGGAAACCTCATAGAGCAGGTGCTGGGTCTGGTTTTCTTTACCAACAACACCCAAGAATGCTTAGAAAACCATGCTGTTCAGACACCACAGTGACCATCCTGTGAGGACCATCTGGTATATTTTAACAGAGAAGACCCAAGAAGCTGCCACCTGGAGCACCACAGAGTCCCCAATGCCAAGAGTCCCCAATGCCTAGAGAGGGCCCAGTACCTTGATGGTGGCAAGGCTCAAGAGGCTGCAAGATTTGGGAAGCAGGGAGGTGAGATGGTTGGTATGCACGATCAAAACCTGTGAGAAAAAGATGAGAGAAATGCCAGGTTCCAGGAGAGCAGCAGGCAGGGAAGGCTAAGGGTGAGGGAAGTGGCTTGGCCTTGGGCACAGGGTGGCCATACTGTGCTCCAGGCATCTTTGCTGAGCCAGACCCACAATGGGGTTGGCTGTTAGAATCATGACTCGATGGTTTAAGGCCCAAGATGCCTGCAGTGAAAGGGACTTTGGGTGTCTAATTCTACTTTCCATTTGGAGAAGAGATCAGCTATCATGAACTTAGCATTTCCTAGCTCTAAATAAGTGATAAAGTACCTTTATCCAAAGGCTACCATGATAATTAACAAGCCAGTGTTCGCCTAGGCTATCATGATGTGGTCTGATACTCACACTGTGTCAACCACGGCTATTTTTGTTAGACATTGACTCCTGCTTTGGTATTTCAAAAGAATTTCACTACACTATTGGCAGAGAACCCATTTTACCTGTGTCCAGATCTGATGGTGTGCACGTACCCACCTGTATGCAAACCCTGGAACAATCTTCTGAAAATGCTTTCATGCCCTTCTAACTCTGAGGGGCAAGTGGCCGGAATGCACCAAGTGTCCTTTCTATTAACAACACTGGGGGAGGTAATAACTGTACCATATGGCTGGTAGACTCCTCTCTACCACTCATTTAATTCACACAACACCAAGAGACAGCTATAAATGTCTTCTTCCTTCCACAGATAAGAAATGGGGTATAGACTGGAGACAGCTCAGCAGTTAAGAGCACCGACTGTTCTTCCAGAGCACCTAGGTTTGATTTCCAGGACCCACATGGAAGCTCACAACAATCTATAGCGCTAGTTCCAGAGACTCTGATGGGCTTCTGGCCTCCTCAGGCAACACACATGCGTGTGATGCAAATATATATCCAAGCAAAATACACATAAAATACTAACAGTTAGTAGAAGAAACAGAGGTGTTGGTGTGTAAGGAAGCTATCTAAGTCACAAAGCCAGTGAAAGTTAGGGCCAGGAGTGGTCCAACCCCACAGCCTTCTCTCCTAATTGTGACAACTTCTACTGCAGGTCAAAAGGGTGAGGGCCAGAGGGAAGGAAAGTGGCCATGTGAGAACAATGGCTCTCTGAGTCCCATGTGGTTCCCCCAAGCAGACACTCAGTGAGTGGTTTTTTGAACAATGACTCTGCTCACCTTTTTCTGCAGAACTTTGCACGTTGAGAAAGCCCCAAACGGAATCTAAGACAAGACAAAGAAGGGTCAGAGCTCCTCACCTGCTCACCAGTGGCACTGGTTGTGAGGAGGTGACTGAGGACAGTAAGCCACTGACCTGGGAGGGCTGGGGAAGAATGGAGGAGCAGGCAGCACACTGCCCAGCCCACCCTATCCTACCTACTCTGTGGTATCAGTGGGTAGAGCATCCTCTCCCCCAGCACCTCAGGAATCTGTAGTGTATTTTCCCTTCTTCCCACGGTACTGGGGATTGAACCTAGGGCATGTTGCATACTTGACAAACTCCACCAATGAGTTGGGCATTTTTGTTGTTGTTTTTTGTTTTTTCCAGACAGGGTTTCTTTGTGTAGCTTTAGAGCCTGCCCTGGGACTCACTCTGTAGACAGGCTGGCCTCAAACTCACCGAGATTCACCTGCCTCTGCCTCCCAAGTGCTGGATTAAAGCCATGTACCACCACTGCCATGGCTCTATCACTAAGTTTTATCCCCAAGATTTCCCTTCCTGCCTTTCTCTAGGATTTTACTATGTAGCCTGGGCAGACCTCAGACTCATGATCCTCCCTACCTCTGTCTCCTGAATGGAATTCTGGGAATAAAGGTGGAGATTACGCTGAGGCCAAAAGATCACCTCAATTCTTTTGGACAAGAATGCAATGTAAGTGACATTTTTCACCCAATGTGTCAGGCTGTGTCTGTGCACACTCTATGCAGGAGAGAAGCTGATGCCCTTCCTGACTTACTCCCCACCTGTATCTCAGGCTACATTTGTTTTCCTCAAGGACATGGGACAGATTAAATTCACAGCCTCTATACACCCTCACTTTACCTCGGAGAGTTCACATTTAGAGATGTCAAGAATGTCATCTGCCCCAGCTTCTTTTGCCTAAGGTGGAAAAAGACATTTTTAAGTTAAGTGTTTGACACAGGTTTCATGTAGCATCAAACTCATCATATAGGCAAAACTGGCCACTAACTCCTGATCCTCTTGCTTGCACCTCCCAAGAATTAGCTCTCTGCAGAGGTTAGGGAGAGAGCTTTTTAAAAGTCTTTAAATCTCCTGGGCAGTGATGGTGCACGCCTTTAATCCCAGCACTTGGGAAGCAGAGGCAGGTGGATCTCTGTGGGTTCCAGGACAGTCTGGTCTACAGTGAGTTCCAGGACAGCCTGGGCTACACAGAGAAACCCTGTCTCAAGGCCTTATCCCCCCCCACAGTCTTCAAGTCCTGTATGTTTACACAGGCTCTGCTGATTCTGTGCTTCATTTCATGTTAGCTTCTTAAAATTAGTTGGAATTGGTTTTGCTTTGTTTTGAGCTTGAAGGTTAAAAAAAAAAACAAAACTTTTTAACAATGTATTTATCCTTATTTTATGTTCATTGGTGTTTTGCTTACATGTATGTCTGTATGAAGATGTCAGATCTCCTGAAACTAGAGTTACAGATAGTTGTGAGTTGCCATGAGGGTGCTGGGGATTGAACCTGGGACCTCTGGAAGAGCGGCCAATGCTCTTAATTGCTGAGCCATCTCATCAATTTATTTTTTGTTTTGTTTTGGCTTTGTTTGGTTGCTATCTGCAATACCTTCCTGAACTCCTGCTCTTTTAATCTGTCCTCCATGGCTGTACTGTGTTAGATTTAGGATGCAGCAGCTCAGCTCCCAGTGATATAAGCACAGCTAGTTTTCACAACTCAGGCTGACCTGGAACTCACTAGCCTTGAACTTGTGGCAATTTTCTTGTCTCAGACTCCTAAGTGCTGGGATTACAGGTGTGAGACATGTAACTTGGGAACCATGCTCTGTTGTAGGCATTCTTCCCGCCAGCCTGGTCCCAGAGCCGTGTCAGCCCCAATGAACACTCAAACACTATATTAATCATGAACTATTGGCCACTGACTAGAGCTTTTTATTGGCTAGCTCTGTATTAATTATCATCTCTATCAATCTAAGCATTTCCTTGTGGTCTTATCTTGTTGGAGAGAGAGTCTGGACCTCTTACTCCTCTCGCATCCTACATTTTGACTGCTCTGCCTATGTTTCCCAGAATTCTCCTCATCTCCTAGTTCCACCTATCTTGCTTCCCTATTGGCCAACAGTGCTTCATTTATCAACCAATAAGAAAAACATATACAGAAGACATCCCCATCAATGCCCAATTCCCAAGGGGGGGGAACACTCAGGCAAAACACACTGTGGAGTTGAGAAAATAAGGAAATTTCTTTCGACAAACATAAGGAGCTGGAAAGGATCACAGCCACAGGCTGCCTTTACTGGGCCGTTTGGCAGGTGGCCAGTGACTGTCTGAGGCCCAGTAAGGAAAGAAACCAACACACACTCAGCCTGTGAGGAAGGGCACTCCCAGTGCGGGGAGGCAGAGGGAAGGGGCAAGCACCACTGTAGACATTTCAGTGGGCAGAGAAGGAGCCCAGGAGAGAGACAATACACCTGCCTTACCAGACACATCTGGTACTCCAGGCGTTTGCGAGCCTCCTCACTGGCTTTCCGCTTCCGAAAGAAGAGGGGCATCCTCCTGTGTGAGTTCTGGGCACTGGAACATGAGAGGGAAGTTGGCACCCGGGTACCTCAGAGATGCAGCTGGTCTGTTGGCTATCAGTTTCCTGAAGGCAGGGCTGTCTGCCTCAGTCGGGCCCTGAGCCCACACAGCAATGCTCAACATTTTGTTCTTTGTTGAGGAAGCAATAAACACAGAATATGGTGGAAAGAACATCAGCGCAGGCCAGTGCCCTGGGTTTGGGCTCATTTGCTACTGACCCTCTGGGAGGCATCGGCATCACTCTCCATGCTGAGCCATTTTCCCACCTTAGGAATGACTCTCCCAGGTACCTTCCAAGGATGCTCTTTGAGAACTCTTGACAGACTCAACTGATGAAACAAACTGTCTGAGTGACACCAGCAAGACTAAACTGGAAGGTGCCATGTCTTGCAGGAGACTCAACTATATCAAGACTAAAGAGGTCTATGAGTTAAATAAAAATTAAAATGCTATCTTGAGGCACCTTCCAACCCTTGAAGCTACTGTTCATTTGATTCTCACTGTGGTCCTGTGGAGAATGCCCACTAAGTTCAGTGGTCTGGCTACATGACCTGGATTACGGAAGAACCAGCCTGGGATGCTTGCCCTTCGCCCTTCAAGTCTGATCCTATGCAGTTTGCACAGCTCCCTGGGTGCCACAGCTCAGCAAAGTTAACCATGTGTCCTAACTCAGAAGCTGGGTGCCCATAGCCAGCCCGGAATCTGGAACTTCCAGTGCTGAATAACGGCTGGAAGCAGGAAGGAAGCAATCATCTGGAGGAAGTGTGTAGCTAACAGCATAGGCTTTGACATCAGCTGTGTCACTCTGGGTCACTAGTCAGAGCCTATTTCCTCAAATGTAATACGGAGTAATGTTGCCAATATTGGGTCCTGTGGGGCTCAGGGATTTCATGTATGTCAGGCCCATGCTATAGAACCTGACAGAATGCACCATACACATGACAAATAGATTCAGGGACTATCACAGATGTCAGGGAGAAAGGGACTAGAGGAGTCTTGCAGGTGAAGTCACATCCCTGGTCTTAGAGTTCAGGTCTCCAGCCCTGGGTGTGCTCTTCCCTCACTCACCCACTAGTACTCATGAAGAATGTCCAACAGCCCTCCTCCATGCCTTCCTTCCCTTCTGCTGGATAATGGCCAGCCCTCCCCATCCCCATCCTCCAAGTCCAGATTTCCAAATCCTCTCCAATGACTATCCCCCACCCCCAAGTCCTCTTCCCTAGTCATTCTCAACAAGGGCTCTTTCAAATTTGGTTTAACCTCCCTGATGGTGTAGCTTGGTTGGGAGAACCACACCCATCCTTCCCAGGCAGAACTGGCCAGTGGCTGACCTGGCTTTGTGGATGGAAAGGTTCTTGGATGTTCTAATTTTGGGGTGGACCTCAAGATAGGCCAATCACTCTGAAGGCTTGGTCACAGATGCAGACCACAGACACCAGCAAGATGAGCTAGAATCGGATCTCCTTCAAGCATAGGGAGTGAGGACCAAACTCTGAATCTCATAAAGTCATGCAGCTCAGGAAGACAAAGTCTTGAGACTCTAGAAACCAAGGGACTGCAGAATTAAGAATCGTGATTTAGCCCCGAATAATTTGATCGTGTATACTAACATGCATACATCGCAAATGAGTAAGAAGGGTACTAGGGGTACTGGGGTCCCTCAAGACAGGTGCGGATTCCTTAGGGGCGGGGCGGGGCGCTGGGGCTCCGAGTCACCCTCATGATAACCGAACGTGGAATACATCTGGAACCAGGACCTTTGTTGCAGCTCTTCTACTCTGACTGTCCCCGAGAAAGGTGCTCAGAACATCCACCCCTTCCGAATCCATAGCTCACCCAAGAAACAGGCTGTCCAGTCCTCCACCGCAAACGCCTGCCCACAATAAACAGGGCGGCGAGGGTGTCGCCCCGAAATGGGGCGGAGCCAGAAGTTATCGCGAGAGCCGAGCTTTTCCGGCCTATATCCGGTGTGAGCGGGCTGACAGCCGTCTTTTCCGCTTTCGGCTCGGAGGAGGCAACGGTGCAACTTTCTTCGGTCGTCCCGAATCCGGGTTCATCCGACACCAGCCGCCTCCGCCATGCCGCCCAAGTTCGACCCCAACGAGATCAAAGTCGGTGCGTGCCCTCGCCGCGGCCGGGCAGCGGGTGGAGCCCTCCCCGCCGCGTGCTTGCTGTCCCGGGGCCTGGCTCCGGGCCTGGCGGGTCTCCCCTGGGCCTCGGCTTCCTCGTGTGTAATGGGGAGGGAGCACCGACGCTCTTGCAGCCTGTGCGCCTTAGGGTAAGGCCTGGCCCGGGAGGTCTGAGGCCTGAGGACAGCGCCCTGCACCCTTGGCGTTCCGCAGAAGTCTAATTCTGCTTTTTCTCAGTGTACTTGAGGTGCACCGGAGGTGAGGTCGGCGCCACATCCGCCTTGGCCCCCAAGATCGGTCCTCTGGGTCTGGTAAGTCCGCTCCTTAGAACTATGTATATACTTACTGCTGGCTGCTCTTTGTATGTGTTTTATGTATGGGCTTGTGGAGGTCAGAAGAAGGCACCATTTTCCTGTTGTGAGCCGGCTATTCTGTGTGAGCTGAGACTCGAACCCGTGTCCTCTAATTTTAAAGTTGAAGTAACAGATGTGTATATAGGCTCCCGCCACGGCACAATTGTGGCAGTCAGTACTGAGTCTTGGCTGAGCTATCGTGCAGGCTCTTGCCTCTGGGTCTAGGAGGTAAAGTGGAAGCTCGCACTGCCATGTGCCTGGAACCACGTGCTCCTTGATGGTACGGTGAAGGCCGGGAGTGGCTGGTTAAATCCCTATTAGCTTACGTGCTTTTTAACTGAGCACCCTCCTAGGTGGCCCATTACAGCTCAGTCTGTTTGCTTCGTCAGCCCTTGAGACAGGTGGCTTAGTTAAATAAGGTGTGAAGAGGAAGGCATCCTGCCAAACAGGGAGTTCGAAGCTGAAGGTTATACTTTGAACATTGGACACGTGGTTAATTTAATCGCATTATTTCTACAGTCTCCAAAAAAAGTTGGTGATGACATCGCCAAGGCAACGGGTGACTGGAAAGGTCTGAGGATTACAGTGAAACTGACCATCCAGAACAGACAGGCCCAGGTATTTGCTTTGCTTGGTGTGGGGGAAGTCATGGGATCTTGGCTCTCTTGGTGAATAAAGCTATTTTACCTTTGGAAGGCTGCTGTGAAGGGGTAGGGGGAGCTGCCAGGGTGCAGGCTCCCACCATGGGCCTAGGGAAGTACCTCTGAGCTATCCCCATTAGTATGCTTTAGCAGCAGGGTCAGTTCTGTGTTGTTCATGTCAGGTCTCTCCCGCAGATTGAGGTGGTGCCCTCTGCCTCTGCTCTCATCATTAAAGCCCTCAAGGAGCCACCAAGAGACAGAAAGAAGCAAAAGAACAGTAAGTTGATGGCACTCCTCTGCCCCTCTCCAGTGACTACCATTTTGCATGGAGTTCCCTTTAATAGTGAATCTTAGGGTCAGAATGGGATAGATCACTTAAGGCCATTTGTTCTGCACTCAGTCCTCTGGGTGCAGAAGTGTAGTCATACCTAGGGTTGGTTGACATTGGACCCTTTGCCCCAGGAATATAAACTTAACTGATTCATCCCTAAGGTCATGGTGAGGACTTGGTTGTGCCCTAGCCACCCGCCACTGCACCTGACCAATATGGTTGGCTGGTGCAATCCAGTGGTGAGCTGACAGTAAGCTCCAGCTTTAGGAAACAGGGTTGTCCTACATGTGGATGACTCTGTGCCGAAAGCATGGGGACAGCATAGAGACAGGTAAAATGAAACCACATGGTCCTGTATCAGAAGGTTGCACAGAAAGCCTTTAAAAAACAAAACCACCCTTCTGTTTATCTTGCAGTTAAACACAGTGGAAATATCACTTTTGATGAGATTGTCAGCATTGCCCGACAGATGAGACACCGGTCTTTAGCCAGAGAACTTTCTGGTAAGAGCATTTTCACTGACCAGATGGCTATCGTTTGCCTTTTGAAGGCCCTAGATTGGAGTGCACCTTTTTTTGGAGGTAGTGTCTATAGTCTTGGCTGTCTTGGAACTAGCTCTGTAAACCAGTCTGGTAAACTACCTCTCAAGTGCTGAGATTGAGTGTGTATATTGTCACTGCCCAGCAGGATTATTGAATTTTGTAGTTGGGCATAATGGAGACCCATGGCTTTTTTGTTTTGTTTGCAATGGAACTCTGGAATTTGCTATGCTCCGGTGTAAGAGTTCCAAGGGATTAGACCTCTGCTGAGTTTACCATTCTTAATATAGGAACTATTAAAGAGATCCTGGGTACTGCACAGTCTGTGGGCTGCAATGTGGATGGCCGCCACCCTCATGACATCATTGATGACATCAACAGTGGTGTGGTGGAATGCCCAGCTGTAAGTGATTTTGCATGTTTCCCTTTGTATTCGGGGGAGTTAGGGTGGGGGCAGTTGGGCATTGTTAAAGGGGAAATTCTTTGTGTGAATGTGTGTTCCCCTTTGTGATTGTAAATTTTCCTCCCTTTTCCAGAGTTAAGAAGCAACAAGAGAAAATATTTCAATAAAAGACATCTAATAACAATGGGCTTGGCTTTTTTTGGGGGGGGGGATGGGATGTTCAGATACATGGAGCACCCTGCCTCAGAAAAAGCCCTGGTGTAGCTTCATAGGCAGGTTCAGAAGCCTTCCAGGAAGGAAAGCTGCTTTTTCTATGGGGTGTAGTTAGGCTGCCATGAAGAATCTTGCTCTATTACTGTGGCAGGCAGGACAAAGGTCAATAACTGTAGCTTGGTCTGGAGGTCTTGTGTGCACCGCAGTCACTAACCCTGAACCTCTTAACTAGCATGGTTCCTTTCGCAGGTTTCTAAAAATTGCAAAGGTTTCTGATAAAGCTCTAATCCTGGGCCACACCTGTGAAATACAAGGGAAAATGTGCTATGTGGGATTGGTTAGTGGTGAGGTTATTTCCAATTAACACAAATTGTGTTGGTATTTGAAGAAAGTAGTGGTTACTACTAGAAAAAGTGCTGAATAGACGATTCAGTGCTACATTTATTGCAGTTTGATTTCCAGAACCCACAAACCCACAACCATCCCAAACTGCAAGGTTACCAGACATGCTCAAGTACATAATGCAAGCTGGTGACAAGCCCTCAAACCTAGAGGCCCACCCTGCTTCCCTAAGGACCGAAGGAGAGGGTGGTGCTGGTGAAGAGGCTTGCTTTGCTGCCTGGGAAGTCATGAATTGAAAGGTCCCTGGGTTGGTTCTTGGGCTGTAAGTCAGTTTTTCCCATTGCCTCCAATGCTCAGGAAAATTGAGGTCTAGTAGAGCACTCACTGCCTCATATAGAACATCTGGGTTCAATTCCAAGTGGAAGGGAGAATGTCCTGCAAAAGGTCTAAGTAGGGTTTTTTTTTTTTCAGTACAAGGTTTCATTGTAGCTCTGTCCTGGACTTGAGGTCTGCTTGAGCAATAACCTAGCTGGTTTTTGTATTATGAGTAAACCAGGTATGTTATATTCCATGTAAGTGGAGAAAGTCTACCATAAGCAAAAGAAACAAGCTGCCTCCTGGCACTGGTTATTTTGGAAACTCAAGCAGGAGCATCTTAAATGCAAGGTCACCCTGAGCAGTTTGGGGAGATGGCCCCTCTTCCAGAGGGTCTGGGTTCCATTCCCATGAGACATAGTGCTGCTGCCCTTTTTTAGCCTCAGGTCATGGACATGATAATGCACATAAACACAGGGTCATCACACTCAAAAATCCCATGGGTTTTCTATGTGTCCTCAGCTGTCCTGGAGCTAGCTCTGTACACCAGGCTGTCTGAAACTGCTTTCCACTTAACCTCTGCCACCGCCTCAAATTTAAGTCTGCAGAAGAATTGGGTTTCTCAGTACTCATACTGGCTATAATGCCTGTAATCCCAGTCCTTAACTGATTAATCTCTGTTTTGTGTGCATGTGGCATTCACATACGCATACATTTTTTAGGAGGGTAGGGCTAAAAGCACTAGGAAGCATAAGGCTCTAGGGGTTAAGTACTGCAAAAACTGAAAATACTAGAGATAACTGGTGGGGTGTGGCACTAACCTCACACTTCCATTAGGCTTTCCTCCCCTAAAACAAGCACATTCGAAGAGTTGTAGAGGGCCTAGGTTCAGTTCCCAGTACCCACAAGGGGGCAGCTGTCAACGTAACCCAAGTTCCAGGTGATTCACCTGGCCTTTTTGGGCACCTGTTCACATGCGCTGCACAGGACATGGGTGCATAACACATGCTAAATATCTTCACACAAAACTTTACATACATATTGATTGCAGCAATGATCATAACGACCTATATATGGGTGTGATCCATGTCCACTCACTGAGGAGTAAACAAAATGATGTTGTATACATGGTATGTTATTCAGTTACAAAGAGGACTGAAGTGTTGATATAGGTTAAAACATGGATGAATCCTGAACATGCTGGTAAACTAGACAATGTCATGTATTTTATGAATCACCTATGTGAAATGCTCTCAGCAAATCCAGATTTAAAGCCAAGGAACTTGGCTGTAAGGTCTGACGAGTGACTACTAAGGGATTTCTCTTCCAGATTGGAAGTGTTCTGGAATTAAATAGTGGCTATATAACAACATGAGAATACGGCACGAATCACTGAATGTTAGTCACCTTTAGAAGCATGAGACGACTACTGTGATGTGTAACAATCTGAATAAGAGGTCAGACCTGGACACTGGTTTTCACGTAGACCTATTGCTGATGTGCACCTAGCCCTACTGAGGACAGTCACATTGGTTCCAAGTGCCTCAGACGCTATTACACCTGGCTTTACAGTTCTTAGAGACTGTGGAGAGTAGCAGAGAAACCCAGGGTAAGACACCTGCTTGGTCCCAAGTGTCCCATGTTCCAAGCATCCCTAGCTGCTTCCCTCTAGGCAGAAGGCTAAAGTCGCCCCATCTCCCTCCCGGCACTAAATAACAGGCAGATCGTACGCACAGGTCACTCGGGTTAGAGGCCCTTAAACTCCGCAGGCCCCACAACTGTTTGCTCAGACCGCTGGTGGAAATCGTTCTGGCCGGGGCACACTGAACAACTGCATACTCTCCGTCTCTTCTCACCGCCCTCCACACAGGGTACACCTGAGGCGGACGCCAGAGAGCAGATGCCCGGACGTACGCGTCCATCGCCCTAGCCACCGTCCGCGAGGACGGCCTTATCCCGAGGTAGGCGGGCGCGCCAGAAGTGCGCCACTTCCGGTCACGCGCAGTCTGCACACCGGAACCCACTTCTAACAAGTCTCTGCAGTGTATTCCCGGCCGCCCCGCCACTGTGTGGCTCACGCTGCCTCGTGCGATGTGTTTCACACAGAAGCTCCCGCATGCCCGTCCTTGCTTCTAGAGTCCGCACCTTTAGGGTGCACCAGGATCCGGACGTGGAACCTCAGACAGGCAGCCTAGGTCGCTAGGGATGCTGCGAAGGGTGCTTATGCTGCTTATGGGCGTTTCAGTGGATTTCCCCAGAGGACAGGTGCCTTTTCTTCTTCTCAGGCAAGTTTGTGGTGGAGCGTGGTCCGGGGTGGTCAGGAGGGAAGAATTGCCATTTCGAGAAAGCAGCTTGGATCACACTGTTCTGCTGACCTGCCATGCTCAGCAGGCAGGATGAGCTTTGGAGCCCAGGGAGTCATCGTTTTCCTTGCTTGTATCGAGGCAGTCCAGAGAGTATCACACCTCAGTTAGTGTGATCTTGTTCATGGCTCCAAGGCCTAGTAGGCGGTAACTCCTCTAAGGGCCACTAGTCTTTAGCAGGTTTCCTGTTTTAGTCCTGTGATCTCTTTAGCTGCCACGGGGGGTAACAGAGTACTTCAGATGATGCCTTTTTTTTTTTTTTTTTTTTTTTTTTGTTATATGGCTCCTTGGGGCTGCTAAGCTACTCCTGTGCTTTGCAGAAACCAGGATTTGTCCACGTTGTTCTGGCAAGGTGGATCTGGGAAGGAGGTAGTTGACGTTTGTGGGCAGTGCGGGTTTCTACCCGGGCTTCATAAAGCTGTGTCTGCCGCACCTCTCCTCCGGGGATGGCCATCTTCCCTTCTCCATAACCTTGTTCTTATGGTGTTGATCTGGGCTCCTGAGTGTGGGGGTGGGGCGGGTATAGGATTGCCTGGAGCTGCCTCTTGGCCTCTCAAAATTTACACTCTGAGGGAAAGGTCCCAGAGACAAAGGAGACCTGAGGGAATGTCTGGGCCCCTAAAGCCCTGACATCCACAAGTGGTGGTGGTAGTTAGAAGGTAGTGCACGGAGGCAGCAGGGTGGGGTAAATAGGAGAAAGGACTTTAGGCCTTTCAAACCTCAGGCCAGGCTTGGTAGTGCTTGTCTGGAATCCCAGCAATGGGGAGAGAGATCCAAGGCAGAAGGATTAAAAGTTCAAGGCCAGCCTGATTTATAGAGGGAAGCCCTTCCTTGAACACTCCCGGTCAGGTGTCCATTTATGATATATCCCTGAGTGTCACACTGATTTTACCCATCAAACAGCTACTGTGGACCCAGCACTTACTCTGCTATCCTCCTTTCCAAGCATTTTACGTACTCAGCACCATGCTATTTAAAGGTAATTAATTGTCACAGTCCAAGTCACACAGCAGTACACTGGAATTTGAATTCAGCATACTGACTTACCCTTTCCCCATGCTGCCTGGTTCCTGCACCCAGATTACAGACTACAGTCTGAAGCCACAGTGACAGGCCTGTGGGCCTGATCTCTTCTCTTGCCTTCTAGTCTTTGACTAGCCCATTGAGGTTGGACAATGGCCAAGATACAGTCATCCGTTGCAAAGACCAGTCTGTGGCTGAGAATGGGTGACCTGAGCAGGCAGACCACTTGCTTCAGCCCCTGTGGCCTGATGTGTTGGGCCAGAGAGAGCTTCCCTAGTCAGTCATGTGTGTACGTGTCTGAGGTCCTACTCCATGGCTTTGCTGCTGACCCCCTGAGAACTGGCTTGGTCACAGAGGGGCCCATCCTGTGAAGTCTGCTCAGATAGCACCTATCCTTTTGTTGGTACCTCCTCCATGTCCACCCTTACTCCCCTCCCACACCTCTCATTCATCTATCAGTGTTTGCTTGCTTCTCCATCCCTACCATTGTCCTATGTCTCCTTTAATTTCCATCTATCCTGCCCCCTTTAAATGAATCTACATATGATACCTGAATTCTCAATAAAGAGGCTGGAAACAATCTAAATGTGGGATATGGAGTGATTTAAAGATTTATTATGTGTACAGTGTTTTGTCTGTGTGTTTGTCTGCATGCCATAAGAGGGCATCAGATCCCATTATAGATGGTTGTGAGCCACCATGTGGTTGCTGAGATTTGAACTCAGAACCTCTGGAAGAGCAGCCAGTGCTCTTAACCTGAGTCATCTCTCCAGCCCTTAAATTCTATATTTAACATATGATTAACTTAAGTACTAATATAGTTATACAGTGGAATAATACTACATACAATAATATCTTGAGTATCTTAGTTTGCCAGGTACTATGTCAGCATGGTAAATTACAGGTACTGATGGTGAACCAAACATACACACTTACCTTCATTTCAAATCCCAGTGAAATGATGTTGGAGATGTATAAATAAAAACAAATCTATAGTTGCATTAGGGAGGTGTGTGTGTTGTCAGGAGACTTATGCCAGGTACTGTAATGCAGCCTGTGGATCTTCAGCCCTAAAGTGTAAGCATGGACAAAACATGCCAGATGTTGAGATAAATCAGCTGTTTGACATGGGCCAAGATAACCAGATCAACTCATAGGAGGAGAAATCAGAAAATGGGAGGTGGTTTTCAAAATGTTGGATTCTATAGCTTGCTTCTTAATAGCAAATATGCATCAAGGACATGGAGCCACTGGGGAACATGAGTCAAAGCAGTTTCTAAAGTACACTTAGCACATGCCCAGCAATTCCACTCCACACAAGATATGTCTGCAGATGTGTAGCAATGGGGCTCCACACCCCCAAAAATAGCCCCAAATTGGAAATAGTGCAATGTCCACTGTCAGCCTTCTCAGAAATACAGGAAGTGAACTGTTGATGCACCCAACCACATGAATAAATGAACCCAAGTGAACTGTTGATGCACCTAACTACATGAATGAATCCCAAAGGTGCTGTACCACATTTAAGAAGCCAGGTACAAAGGCCTCAAGTATGATTACATCTTTATGAGATTATACAGGAAGCCTAGCAGAGATGCAGGGAAGTGACACTACACAGGGATATGAAGTGTCCTGTCCTTGAGTGTGGTGGTGGCTCATAACTACAGCTTGCTATAAATCATTAGCTCTTATAATTGCTGGATTCTGTTCAAGTAAATACCTCAATCTGATTTTCTTTTCTTTCCAAGATGGTTTCTTAGACAGCCCTGGCTGTCCTGGAACTCACTCTGTAGACCAGGCTGGACTTGAGCTCAGAGATCTGCCTGCCTCTGCGTCCCTGGTGATGGAATTAATGGCCTGACCACCACTTAATCTGATTTTCAAATGGTAGAAATGTATATCCTTAGAAAAAACATTCATCCCCTTCAACAGCATAGGATGCTATGAAGGAGGCATAGACAGCAAGAGAAAGTAAGGGCTGGGGAGATGGCTCAGTGGGTAAAGTGCTTGCTCTGCAGGCCTGAGACCTGAGGTTGGATTTCCAGTACCCACATAAAAGCTGGGTATGGTCATTGGTCACAGCAGTGGCATTTCCTGAGTCTCGTGCTTCCCTTTGGCTGGAGTCACATTGTCAGCACTCCTGGGCCTCCAGCTTGCTGACTCTGCAGATCTTAGGCCTTCTCAGCCCCTTGCAACGTGTGTATACCTCATATGCACTCTGGGTTTGTTTCTCTGGAGAACCCCACCTCATGCAGGAGACATGGGCCACACCACCCAACACCTTACTCAGCTTATATGACACGCATAGAAGAGTATGTCACCTCACAAAAGATGACAGTGTGATTCTGTCACCAGGAGCCAGGCAGTGGTGGCACACGCCTTTAATCCCAGCACTTGGGAGGCAGAGGCAGACAGATCTCTGAGTCCAAGGCCAGCCTGGTCTACAGAACTCTGTGAGTTCGAGCCAGCCTCACCTACAGAGCGAGTTCCAGGATAGGGCTACACAGAGAAGCCCTGTCTCAAAAAAAAAAAAAAAAAAAAAAAAAAAAAAAAAAATCTTCACCAGGAGAGAGTATGGCGGTCTCATCATGCTCAATACATTGAAAAAGATGAAAACTTTCTTTAAAGAATGACTAGCAAAGCAAAATATTTGTAGAAGATAAAGTGAAGTAGAGCACAGATCAAAGACACAGAAAAGTGAGTGCATGCTTGGAGTCACACACCTGGGATTACAGCACTCAGGGTGCTAGGGACACTGAGCTACAGCCAGCCTGAGCTACACATTGAGTTTTAGGGTCAGCCTGGGCTGCTACAGAGCAAGAACCTGTCTCCATATCTTCCCAGTAAAAAGAACCTTAAGTGGAAAATGAGAGAAAAAGCATCAACCCGGAAGAATAGCTGTCCACTAGACAGCAGGGACAGAGCGGGAATGACGTCCACTACACAGTCCTGACAGAGCGAGAGGGTCGACAGCCAAGAGCTGGGGCAGGAAAATCAAGAGATAAGAGATGGACTACAGAGTGGACTGCCCCCCCCCAAAGTCACAAACAAAAACAATTATATTCTTTCTTGCCAAACTAAATTACCAAGATTGTGAAAGCTACAGCAGTGTTCTACCCTACAGGATTAACTGACGATACTTCCATCAGCCATAGTAGACCTTAACAGACACCTGGGGTTGGCCAGATGGCTCAGTGAGTAAAAACCCTTGCTGGGAAACCTGGCAGTCTTGAGTTCAATCCCTGGAATGAAAGTTGTCCTCTGATCTCTACATGTGAACTATGACACAAGTGCCTCACCATAAATCAATGTAAAAACAAAAACTGACACTGAGGCTAGGGGTGCTCTGTCAGTAAAGTGGCTGCTGCGCTGAGTGAGATCCCAGATGTCCACAGAACACTAGGCGTGAGGGCGGGCAGGGAAGACAGCTCAGTGGGAAAGCCACCTGCTGTCCAGGACCCCAGGACCCATGTGGCGGAAGGAGTGAACCAACTCCTGCAAGTTCTGACCTTCACTTGTGTGCTGTGGCTCACGGTCCCACTGAATAAATACAATTCAATCTTTAAAGCCGGACATGGCAGCATGTGCCTGGTGGAAGGGGCAGACACTCGGACCCCAGGGGCTTGCAGGCCAGTCCATGAACTTCAGGCTCTGTGACCCTGTCTCAAAAAATTCAGGGGGATGGGTTGGAGAAATGATGACTCAACCTATACTGTCCTTTCAGGGGACCAGAGTTCTATTCCCAGCCTCCACATCTGCTTGTAACCCACCTCCACATCTCTAGTGGATCAAATGCTTCTGGCCTCTAACCCTAACCCACACGCAAACACACTACACTTAAATCTTAAAGTCATAAAGTAATTGAGCAAGACACAGCATCAATATCTGGTGTACACACATGCGCGTGCACACACACACGCGTGCGCACACACACACACACACACGCGTGCGCGCACACATACACACAGAAATAAATAACAAAAAGTAAACATCAGATGGCTGGGAAGTGTCGCATGGCGCCAGAGTGTTTGGCTAACTAGCATGTGCAGGTTCCGAGCTCAGTCACCAGGACTGGAAAAAGAAAACAAAAAACAAAACAGCATCGGACAGAGCCACCAGGATGGCAGTAAAATAAAGCCTTTTCCAGCATTGGGTACAGCCTATGGGCATCACACCTGAGGGCCTGAGGGAAAACTCTGCAGGCCTAAGGGGGGGTCATTTTGTGAAGGTTCCAGCAAGTTAAATGGGCTCCAAGGGGCAAGAAACTTTTGGACTAACCCAGCAGTTTGACGACTGAAAACCTAGAACCATATCTTCTCAAGTTGGTCAGAAAGAATAGAATGGCACTTGGGAAGCTGAGGCAGAAGGATTGCATTGGGTTCCAGGATACCAGTATGTTTTAGGTTAGCCTGGGTTACATGATGGATCACTATCTTAAAATAAAATAAAGTAAAATCCACTTGGGAAGCAGAGGCAGGCGGATCTCAGTGAGTTCGAGGTCAGCTTGGCCTACAGAGTGAGTTCACAGCTGTTACACAGAGGGATACTGTCTCCGAAAAACAAAACAAAAAATCAGCCAGGTGTGGTGGTGCACACCATTAATCTCAGCAGCAGAGTTTGTCTCTACATAGTGGATTCCAGGACAGCCACAGCTGTAGTGAGTCTTAAAAAAAAAAAAAAAAACAACAAACAAAAGGATTCCACTAACAGCTAATAGAGTGCATAAGACTAATAGTAGGATGGTGACAATCACAATGTTTCTTTTTTTTTAAAAAATTTATTTTATGTGCATTGGTGTGAAGGTATCAGGTCCAATGGAACTGGAGTTACAGACAGTTGAGAGCTGACATGTGGTGCTGGGAACTGAACCTGGGTCTACTGAAACAGCCAGTGCTCTTAACTGCTCAGCAACCTCTCAGCCCCAACCACAATGATTCTTAAGGAAAAGTTCAGCCTGATTATTGTCTTAACTAAAGGGAAGTCAAGAAGTCAAGACCACTGAGTTTTTTTTTTTTTTGATGTTTCTTTTTTCTCTTTTTGGTTTTCGAGACAGGGATTCTTTGTATTGATTTGGAAGCTGTCCTGGAACTAGCTCCGTAGACCAGGCTGGCTTGGAACTCACAGAGATCTGCATGCCTCTGTCTCCTGAGTGCAGGGATTAAAGGCCTGTGCCACTACCAACCGGCTTGATACTTACTTCTTTTTCAAGACAGGGTTTCTATTTAACAGCTCTGGTTGTCCTGGAACTCACTTTGTAAACCTCGAACTCAGAGGTCAGCCTGCCTCTGAATGCTGGGATTAAAGGTGTGAGCCACCACCACCAGGCAAGCCTGCTGTTTTGAATAGTGGACCTTGAAAGAGTGGGTGTCAGAGGGGAGGCTCACGATGGACCAGTTTCACTTGGGATTACTTCTGGAAAGGGGTGGCTTTCCCATGTAAGTACAGCGCCTAGCAGATCACCAGCTGCTGTACAAGTCTGTCTTCCAACTTATTCCAGTGAGTATGTATGATCCATGATACAAGGGTCCTGAGAAAGACTTCTGGCTCCATTAAAGTCCAACAGAAAGAGGTTTATTTTCTGAAACTCAACAAGACTTGGTGATTAATGACTCAGGACACTTGAGCCCAGGGAAGGAAGAGCTGGAAAGAACCTGCAAATGATGGGTAAGCTGGCAGACCTCACAGTGGATCCACAGGACCTCTGGGCAGGGCTGAGGAGGGTGGCTTGGTTGGACTGACTAGAACATTCTCTTCTCCACCTGGGCTCACTCAAAGAGGTTACCCTTGTTTCTCAGCCCAACTTTTATGTGGCCAAATTCCTTTCAGATCCCACAGTCAAGAGGGAGGCACAGGTGGGTGCTTAGGACCCAGAAGTCAAAAGAGCCCCAGCCAGAAAACAGGATACCCATCATGTCACTTCAGATGCTTTAGTCTGAGGAGGGAGCCGCATGTCAGGTGCAACTGCACAGCTCCTCAGATGTCCTGTATGTGCTGCAGGCTGCAGACACTAGATCCAGAATCTGGTGAACCTCGTAGCATAAGTCTGGGTCTCAACCTGAGGCCTGGCTTAGCTACAGGCTACTCCACTCCTGAAACCCAAAGCTAGCCCAGCTCAGGATTGCCAGTCACAGAAAGGGACTGTCATCGTCCCTCAAAATGGGCCGTGATTTGTTCTAGAGTCCTGCCTTTAGTCTCAGGGACAAAGGTCAATGTGAAAAGGACACTGAGGATACAGAAGGCAGCAGAGAGCCAGAAGGCACCGTAGGGCCTGAGGACCTCCTGCAAAGAGAAGAGACAGGTGGAGGTAGCCAGAGGTCACAAGGCCCACACAATCCCGAGCACCCTGCCTGCCAGGCCTATCCTGTCTGCAGATCCAGCTGTGCCACCCAAGGTGATGTGTGTCTGGGAAAGTGATGCTCATGGCAATGTAGTGACTGCCCCAAGATCAGAAATGTCAAGGGGAAGCTGGTTTCCTGTTTCTGGGCATCCCAGACTTACTGCCCTCATGCCTACATCTTGGGCCCCGCCCTCCGGTATCCCAGCTACTGTGAGTTCTCTGTGAGGTAAGGAAGGGGGAACTGTTAACTCTTGAGAGAGGAGGAGGTGAGTCTGTGACTTTTGCAGGTGGCTGAGCAAAGTCCCCACTCCTCAGTTCCTTGCAGCCTCTTTGACAGGATGCTCTCCCCCAGCCCCCACTCCAGGCCCCCGTTGAGTTTTCGTCACATCCTTCTGGGCTTCTTCCTCCAGGTCCTTTGCTGTCTGCTCCCTCCCACATTCTATGGTGGGCCTCTGCTTGCCTCCCTCTGGGCTTTCTGGGCAGCCCCATGTGCCTGAGCCTGTTTTAGGCTGTTACTTTGGAAAAGAGATTTTTATTTACGTTTGCACAGAAAATGAAAAGCTGTGGATTCCTTCTAGACTAATATTGTTTGATGAAGCAAGACCCCCTGAAGCAGTGGCCTAGGTAATCCAACATTTAAAACAGCCTTACAGACTACAAAAACAAGGATCTCATCAGGTTTCTGTTTTGTCATGATCCCCATGGTATAAACAGCATCCCCAGCCAGCAGGAAGCAGTTTGGAGAAAACAAGCCCACATTCCCAAATATTGTCTATAAATGTTTGTTTGCATTTAAATGGGGTTGGTTATAAATGGTTAATGATTACAGTCAATCTCCTAAAGAAAAAAGGGAGAAATGATACAGGATCAGTGGAATACTAATTCAGGTAGCAAGCCCGTGGGAAATAACGTGTTGAATAGAAAAAAGAGCAAACCAAAAAGACCCCACAGCCAAAGGCCAACAGAACCAAAATGAAAAAAGCATCTAATTGTAATAATATGGGGTGGGGGGGGTGTGGGGGGGAGGGGGGGGGGGGAGCAGGTGGGGGGGAAAGGGGGAATAGCAAGGCATGCACCAACTGGCCCTGTCCGAAAGAGACCCCAACCAGGTGCACTGAAAGAGAAGCAGGAGACAGGAGGCACCAGGGCAACAGATGGTGCACCAGCCCCACGTGGCTAGGAGTTGGCAGGGGGGAAAAAACGTGTGAATGAAGATGCCCTTCCACCTAGGAGGAAGGTGCACTATGTACCTGCACTTCTAGTTCAGGACCATGTTGAGAGTTAAGCAGTACACAAGGCAACACACAGGGAAGTTGTCTTTCTCTGTGTGTATATGTGTGTGTCTCAGAGCCCATGCCTGTCAATTGTTTTACATATATCATGGGCTTCTGGCCCGTGTCCCTGACATTCACTAGTGGGGAAGGCCGGCCATATTATCCTCACCCCAACACTGGTTTAGCCTCTGGTTCCATGCCACTCCTGAGATGGCAGTGTCTCAGCCATTAGGGGACCTCAGCCTACACTCAAGGTCATGGACATGGAATCTCTGGCAATGAATAGTTTCATGAGGCAAGCCTTTGCTGACAAAATGAGGGAAGGCATGGGTCTGCACTCACCATGATGCTACTGAACTCTTTTGTCACCAGAAACGCCATGAACCAGTTGGTGAGGACACAGACACCGGTAGCCACACCCTTGACATGTAGAGGGAAGATCTCGGACATGAGGAGCCAGGGAATGGGTCCCCAGCCCACTGCAAAGCCTGTGGGAGCAAGGCAGGGTTAAGGCACACATGCTGGGCTCCTACATGATAGCCTGTAGGCTTAGGGGTCTACAGCCCTCGACCCTGCTGGGAGGCCTTTGGCTAGTCCCTTCCCATTTTAGATTTAAGGACAAGGATGGGACCTGCTTGCAGTTGTCATGGAGACTAAGTGAAAGAATTTAGCTCAGTGCTGAGCACATGGTCAGAGTCACATGCACAGAAGTCATGTTCCTTGGGGTTGAGGGGCAAAGCCAAGTAAAAGGAGATTTGAAGCTGACTGCTACAGAATTTGGCATGGTGGGCTACAGGGACAACCCCACCCAATGTCCCCGCATCCCTTCTTACCAGCAATGAAGAGGCACATGCTGCCTACAGCCAGCCAGGCCAGCCCCACATGGACATCAACAGGCTCTGCAGACATGGGCACCTGGAGGCCTACATGGGAGGAGTTGCTGGGGCCACTCTGGGTCAACTTGAAGTAGGTACCAAAGGCACTCATGCTGAATACCATGATGACACCTGCAAGCAGAGCCCAGGTTAGGCAGGATGCTGGGGACATGGCTTAGGGTGCAGTGTGGCTGCTCTCACACCTTGATCATGGAAGCCCAACTGGACAGCACTCAGCAAATGCTGTGAAGTTCCCAAGCAGTCTCTCACCTGCAGAAGCAGGAGCAGCATTCAACCCCATGCCCACAGCGGCCTTCACAGGCGCCAGTGGGCACCATGGGTAAGTAGGCCAAAGCTACTGCCCAGGACCTGACCTCACCACAGCCCTTCCCCATTTCAGAGTGGGAAAAGGAGGCTTGAAGACAGATGGTCACTTGCTCAAAAGAACTAGTCATACCACCTCCCTGGACCTGTCTCCCATGAGCTGGGGAGACGGAACCTTCTCGCTCAGGCATCTTACCTGACAAGGCCAGAAGCAGCCTCCGTCCTGCTCTGTCCATTATGAGGGCCGCCACAGCAGTGAACAGGACCTGGATGATGCCCACGGTGACGGAGGCCAGGCTGCTGTCCTGGGAGAGTGGAGAAGCTGGCTTGCTGAAGAGAGACAAGTCCCTCCCTCTCTCTTTGGCTGTGAGCTAAGCCCTAAGCTCTGGGAAGTTAATTCACGCATGTTGTGTATGAGGCAGGCTGGGCGAAGCCTCTTACCTTGAACTTGGCCTCCTCAAAGATGGTCTCGGCATAGAACATGATAGCATTGACCCCTGACAGCTGCTGGAAGGCCATGAGTGAAATGCCAATGATGAGGGGCTTGTACACACCAGGGCGCCTCAGCATAGCCAGCTGGAAGCCCTGCCACAGAGACGGCTCATCAGTGTTCTCTCCCCTCACCCAAGGACCCTTCTTTGAGCTCAGAAGTCTAAATGGAGGGAATGAGCCTCAGCTTGCTGGCCCCACCCCACCTGTGGCCCCGAGTGTGCAGACAGGCCCCTCAACCTCCTCATGCGGGGGTGGGGGGTGTGGTGGTAGGCTCACACTTCAGCACTCGAGTGAAGAATCCTGTACCTGAGTGCCAAGCACTTTTGTGTGTTCCGGGCTCACCTCCGCCTGAGAGAGGCAGAGTACCCCCTGCAGCCATGTGCACAGACCTCAGCATCACCATAAGGACTATCCTTTTACAGATGAAAGAGCCAAGCCTCCAAGATGGCCAGGTCACACGACAGCAAAGTGTCTGCATGCCACTGATCCTGAAGGCTCCCTTGCCTGTGGTTCCCATTAAATGAGTCCCTTGCACGCTTTTCCTCGAGGGCCTGGCCTTTCACTTGTTGGGACAGTACGAGCTAAGTGGGGCTCCAGCTGGCCCCCAGCTGCTCAGGCAGGGTAACACTAGTCCTCACTGAGGGTGGAGGGGTGCCGCCACTCGGGTGTGTAGCCTTGGGAACGGGCTATGCTCTTTCCCTCTCACCTGGTGCTCAATCCCAATGGGGGGCTCTTCCCAGCCCTCCTCAGAGCCCCACAGGAACCGAAGGGCATCCATGGCCTCCTGGTGCTGATGTTGAGTCAGGAGGAATCGTGGGGTCTCAGGCATACAGCACATGAGCAACAGCATGAGGGTGGGGGGCACACAGCCCAGCACGGCCAGCCAGCGCCACTCTAGGACCCAGCCTGCAACAGCAGATGTCAGAGCCAGGGTGAGCCAGCCCTGGGACTTGCTCCAAGTAAGCACATCACAGCCTCTGCCAGCACCTTCATGTTGGTTAAAGAGACTTGCTACTAGGAATGTTCCATCAGGACATCATTAAGTGACATCTATTAAGGAAAATACAGATGGATTGCACATAAGATGTAACCAGCTAAAAGATGCCCATTGCTAAGTCATGTCCTGTAGCCATGGTAACATATCAGTGTACTGCAATGGTGATGCTGATGTAAACCAAATGCTGTGATCTCAGTCATGTCAAGGCATGGATACTGCAAAACACTTGACAATGGGCTGGTACTGTTTTGATGTATCTACTACATTATACTTATCTGTGTGAGTGTGTGCGTGTATGCATGAATGTGGAAGCCAGACGATTGTCTGTTGCTGTCCACCATATTCCCTAGACAGGGTCTTCCATTGAACCTGGAGGTAGGCTGTGGTCAGTTGGCCCTAGCATTCTCCTTTCTCTGCTCTGCCACAGCACAGGAGTTACAGGAACTCATGGCCACACTTAGCTTTTTATGTGGGCTCTGCGGATTTGAACTCTCGTCTTCAAGCTTTGACAGCAAGCTCTTCTGAACTTTTTCTACTTGCTGAACTATTTCCCAAGCCCTATGTTATACTTTAATCATAATTTTATTATATTATTCAACTGCCTTGTTGTATGTGTGGTAGTGAATGAGAATGGTCCACTCCAGTTGGCGGAACTGTTTGGGAAGCAGTAGGAGGTGTAGCCCCAGGGGAGGAGGTGTGTCAATGGGGACAAGCTTTGAGATGTAAAAAGTCCTTGCCATTCCCAGTTAGTTAGTTCTCTGCCACTGGTCCAGTACTATGCTTTCCTGCCTTACCTGCCTACCACCATGTTCCCCAACATGACGCTTATGGCTCTCTGGAACCATACACTTCAAATTAAATGTTTACTTTTATAAGTTGTCATGATCATGGTGTTTTGTATAAAACTAAAAAGAAAGAAAGTGCATGCCTGATGCATGGTACAGCATGTGTGTGGAGGTTAGAGGACAGCCTGAAGGAGTCAGTGTGCTTTAGCAATGAGGCTCCATTAATAGTTGTTTCAAAGTCTTATGACTGAGGCATTATTGTTCCCACCATGTCACTTATTACAGTCACCTCATACCAGGGGGTCAAGAGGAAAGAACCAGATCAATGCAAGGCAGTGTGATGAAGATGCATTGGAGGCAACATTGGAGTTGCAGGACACTGACTGTCTCCACACCAGAGTCAACATCTGTGCCTAGTAGGGGCCCTGACTCACTGCAGGGCTCCTGAGGCAGCCAGGCTGCAGGGAAGACACCAAAGAGCCAGGACAATAAAGGAGTTAAAAATGATGGAGATTACTGTGGGATCCACTGTGAAGATCCAGTATGTATATCTCAAGCTAGGTATACCATAGCCTATCAGCCACCCCCCAACCCCCCATGGCTCTGACGCCATCTTTTAACAGTTTTTACTAGGGATCAGGTACTTTCCATATGCTATTACTCTCCTGGCCCTGGACATTTCGTGTGGGTGTGTCAGGCTTGAAGGTTGTTCTCTTTCCACCCATTCCTAATGAGGAGACAATTCCTGAAACCCCTTAGGTCTCTGGGAACAAGCCACCTTCAGGTGACATTCTGCTGACTGTGAACTCAGTGATAACATGCTGAAATTCCAGTTCCCCCAGTGAGGGAGCTAAAGTGGAACGCTCTCCTGAGTCCCTCCACAGTGCGGTGGGCTTTTAGGACAATGAAGACACCACTAATTCTCCCTGGTGTTCAGTTACCACACACACTTACACCAAGTTCCCAGGAGTGTGACTGAGAACCTGGCGCCTTGGCTAGTAGCCCCAGGCAAACTTCTGCCCTCTGTAAACCTGTTTTCAAAGTGGCCATGTAACCATTAATGGGGTTCAAAATACAGCAAGCAAATCTACCTGCCACATAGGCCAAAAGGATGCCGGTGACAACCATCAACTGCACACAGGAGCCGAGCAGTCCCCGGATGGCTGGGTAGGCAATTTCCGAGATATAGACCTGTGGAGGTGAGACTTCACTTGGGATCTTTAAACAGAAGAGTCTAACCACACTGCGGCAGGTGACATCCTCATCTTCTGCAGATTTGTAAAGAGCATTGTGGGTAATAGTTGCTGCTGTGTGTGGGCAAGAGGAAAGAGTGCACACAGCTTCTTTACACTCATTTGAGATAGAGTTTCATGAAGCCCAGGCTAGCCTCCAATGAGCTGAGGATAACAATAAATTGCTGATCTTTATGTATTTACCCCTCAAGTCCTGGGATTACTGGCATGTGCCACCAGGTGGAGCCCAGTACACATTTAATATGCACAAATATGAGTTAGAACAAAAAGACTTCTCCCTTGCTGGCCAGCTTCAGGTGCTTTGCGGGACACTGAAAGTGCCCTTGTCCAGCCTAATCCTACCAGAGGCTGCCATCACTTCAAAGCTAGGTGTCATCCATACTTCTAGATTCTTCCATACCTTATGCCATGAACCAGTCTAAAAAAAAAAAAAAAAAAAAAAAAAAAAGCTTCCCTCTCCTGTAGCTCTTTCACACCTCCAACAGGTGCAGTGAATGCCCATGAGGCCAGAATTGGGGAAGAGATGGGTGTCATCCAAGTCTGTGGCTGCTGGTTGCTGGTGATCTCAGTTACCAGGGCCCAAATCTTTCCAGAGCCCATGCCTGAACCAGCAGCTTCCTGTGCAAAGGCCTCAAACCACCTCAGAAATAAGTCTTACTTCACAGGGGAGCGAAGCATGTGCCCAGGTAAATGATCCTGGCGTGTGGGCTGCAGTGTGTAGCCTTGGGTCAGGGGCTGCCTGCAAGCAGTGAAGGGAGCGAAAAGTCTGTTCCGGGGACAAACCAGATCTGCCCTGCTAACATGAAAATAGGGGGAATCTAGACATAACTGCTAAGCATACAGGGACAACTAATGCTGGGCGTGAGGCATCGCTTCACTGCTGACTTGCTGGCCCTTGCTTGGCAAAGGTCATCTAGGAGGCCCAAACCACTCACCGGTGCCACTAGTGAGGCGACTCCGCAAGCTAGGCCAGTGAGGAGGCGGCCTCCGAGCAGCATCGCCACGTCCCGGGCCGCAGTGATGACGGCAAAGCCGGTCACGAAGGGCACGGTGCACAGCAAGAGACTCAGCTTGCGCCCCGCACGGTCCACGAGCCAGCCGCCCAGTACGCCCCCTGCCGCAGCGCCCAGGGTCACGATGGCCTGGGGACCCGAACGGGCTGAGGAGGGGGCCACCAGAGACCATGGTCCACGATCCCTCCACCCCACGACCCGCAGCCTCAGAGGAAAGAAAATGAGGGGGACCCTGGGGTGCGGCGGAGAGTTGGGGTCCGGGGTTCCCCCGCGGGCTCACCCCAAACCAGGAGGCCGCACTGTCTCCGAGGCGCAGGGCGGGGGTCGCAGTGCGTCGCAGGCTGGGGATGGCGGGGGAGCTGTAGCCGAGCGCGAAGCCGAAGCTGAGCGGGCCCAGGGCGGCGGCGAAGGCGGCGAGGAAGACTCGGCGGCCGCGGGGAACACTGCGGGTACAAGGCGTGGCGTGAGCGGCGCCGCTGGACGTGAGGGAGAGGCCTCAGACCCTCGGGGTCCGCACCTGGCGTCCGGCGGCCGCAATAGCGGCAGCGTCTCCTCGGAGTCCTCGGGCGACATGCTGGCAGCAGCAGAGTGCCACCCGCGAACTGTCGCAGCCCGGGCGAGCGCGGCCTCGGCGGCAGGCGTGGCCAATGGGACGCTAGAGCCCACCCCCAATCAGAGCTGACCAATGGAAGCACAGAGCCGGTTGCGAGGCTCACTGCCCCGAACTTCGCTCCGGCGACCCAGGTGCCGGTTGGGGGAGGCTTATGTCCTCGCGCGTACGATTGTCCAATTAGAGTGTGGCGTGAGCCTGAAGGCGTGGCCATTAGGACTGAGCTAGCCAATGAAGATGGAGAAGATTGTTTAGGTTTTTTTTTTTTTTTTCCTTAACATCTATTGTGAGCCGGAGGTGACAGTGTGCCTGTGCAAGTCAGAAATAAACTTTTTCAAGTTGTTTTTCTCCTTCCACCACGTGGATTAGGTAGTGTGGATCGAACTGATGTCGTCAGGCTTGGGGACAAGCACCTTTACCAGCAGAGTCATCTCGGTGGCCCGTGTTTTGGTGGTTTCACATGTTTTTATTTTATATTTATTTATTTTGAGACAGGGTTTCTCTGTGTAACAGCTTCGGCTGTCCTGGAAATCACTGTAGACCGGGCTGGCCTCGAACGCACAGAGTTCCACTTGCCTCTGCCCCCTGAGTGGTGGGATTAAAGGCGAGCGCCACATAGCCCAACTGTTTTTATTCTTTATTTTGATTTTAAACTTTTTGTATTAACATTTTGCTTACATGTATGTATGTGTGGCCCCATTCGTGCCTGGTGTTTGCGGGGGCCAGAAGGTGGCATCAGATCCTGTGGAATTGGAGTTACAGATTGTTGAGAGCCACCCTGCACGGGTGTGCTTGGCACCTGGATTTTAGTTCTGTGCAAGAACAGGGGTTCCTAAGCTGTGAGCCATCCCCTCCAGGCCTTGTGTTTTTACTTTTATTTGTGTGTGTGTGTGTGTGTGTGTGTGTGTGTGTGTGTTTGTCTCTCAATCTAGCCTCTACTAATGAGGGAAGTAGTGGGTCAAAGATGAAGCATGTCGGCTGGGGTAAGACTTCCCATCTTTACTACATAACAGTTCCCTAGAATATGGTCAGCCATTTCTCCCCAACCTTGCTTGACTTCTGCCTCAGAGAGCCTCAGGGTGAAAAGTCTCCACACAGACTGTCTTGGGACACCTGTCCTTGGACTTTCTGAGACTGATTTGGTGCTTCTGGGGGCAGCTCACCTTCATCATGAGTGCTACAAAGTCTAGGCCCTGAGATGCTGAGGGCCCTGTCAGGTCCCCCACTCCAGAGGTGAGACAGAGTGGAACATAGAGATTCCCTTGTTCTCCCTGTGGTTGTCTGTTTAATTGCTACCCAACACTTTGTTGGGCACCGTTGGAGGTGTACATGTAATTCTGGAAAGAACCAGAGAGAGGCACCACTCAAATGCCTCAGTACAGTGACATTATTGCAGCCACCCAGTTTAGCAATCAGCATTTTCCAATCTTGATCACAAGACAATCTTTAAAGGCAGGAACCACCTGTTTGTGCTTCTACAACATCTCGTGCTTGGGTAATGAGTTCTTTCACTGCTTCATAACTGCATGCTCTCTTCTTTCCCAATGGGTGTTAGTCCCTTTGCACAGGAGGTGCTGGGTGTTTGCAGAGCAAAGGCCATGAGAAATTGCACCTAGACCATGTACTTTCTACCTGAGCCAGTGGCACAGCAGAGTGGCTCATGTCCAGATGTTGTTGCTAGAAAAGCCTCACTCCTTTTATGATCAAATCACTACATCTGAATCGGGTCCCTCTGTTGCCTCCTCTGCATTTCTCATAACCTTGTCTTTTACCCTGTCATAGTTGGCTTTATTACTGGAAAAATAAATACAGTCTTGGATTTTCTCCTGTTTCATTAAGATATAACAACCACAAAAGGGAAAAAATAAAGATTCAAGCTCATTAATTGGTATAACACGAAAAATAGCAGCCAGAAGCCAGATGTGTATTACACCTTCCCCACACTCAGTGCCTGAGAGGTAGAAGTGGGAGAGTGAACAGTACCATGCCAGCCTTGGATGCATGAGACTGTCTCCCCTCCCTTCCCCTCCTCATAAAACAAAACAGCCCCAACTGACATGAAGCACTCAGCCCGCCTATGTGAGGCACACAGGGCAGAGAGCGACAGAGTTCCCGGAGGCTAAGAGAATACAAGGTTCAAATCATCAACTTTCAGCATCTCAGTTTCCTTACCTCAGGTGATAGGGCTGGAGATGGCTCAGTTGGTACAATGCTGCCCTTGCAAGCACGAGAACCTGGGTTTGGCTCCAGTGTTCTTGCAAAAGCTGGGAGTAGTGGTGCATGTCCATAACTTTAGCACAGAGGATGTACATACAAGTTGTTCCTGGGGCTCACTGGTCATCAAGCTTAGCTTAACCAGTGATTTCTGCCAGATTCTAATGACAAAAAACCAAGTGTATGACTCATGAGAAATAGCATCTGGAGCTGACATCTAGCCTCCTCAAGCCTCCAACTCCTGAAAAGCCAAAACAAACGTAATAAAACTGTTGGTGGGTTTAAGATGTAGCATGAGGTTGTCTCTAAAGCTACAGATGATTCATGTAGGCACTTTTGGTTCCATGAAGTACATGAACTGTTGTGCAGAAGGGGAGGGGAGGGGAGTCCTTATGGCCTGCCAGGAGGAAGGAGCCAAGACTCTAACCTTAGACACCATGACGCCAGAACCCCTTCACAGCTGCTTCCTCTTGGGCTCGATGGAGTTTCTTTCCATGGACCACGCGGGGCATGAAGGGGAATCCACTGCTAACCCAAAGGTGAGCTCTGGGCCAGGCCTGCTATTTCACAATTTCATTTGTATCTGGCTCAGCTCACACCACTTCCTGCTCACTTTTCAGAGCTGGGATAGGCATTTTAAAAATCAGATTTATTCCTTGTATAAGTGTTTTACATGCATGCATGTATGTGCACCATGTGTGTGCCTCCTGTCCTTGGACATCAGAAGAGTGCACTGGATCCTTTGGAACTGTAGATAGAAATGGTTGTGAGATACCACGTGGGTGCTGGGAATCAAACCAGAGCCCTCTGCGAGAACAAGTGCTCTTAGCCACTGAGGCATCTCTCCAGCCTCTGCCTCTTTATCTCAACACTCTGTAAGAGGAGGGGACAGCACTGGGTTCATATGAAAGAGCCAGACAGGGACTGGGGACACAGCTCAGCAGCAGAGCCTGTCAGCCTACTGTGTGTAAGGCTTTGGGGACCACACCCAACACTGCAAAACAAAACAAAAATGGTGGGCACCCTCAAGGGAGGGAATCTGAAAACTCGGGATCACAGTCACAAGATGAATATATCCTAAGACTTTGCAGTGCCCTTGAGATCAAAGGAGGGGGAAGCAGGAGGCTTCCTCCATCTTTGTCGGGTCTCCAGGAAGGAGTACAGGGGCCCCACCCCAGTGAACACAGGCAGCAACAGGGCCAAGGTGCATAAAGAAAACTTATTTATAGCAAAATTAAAAAGCAGCGTCTTTTCTTCATAAAAGAAGCATAGTATGTGACATAAGTCATAACTTACAAAAAATAATTTCCATCTAAATCTATAAAATATAAGAGAAGGGTGCAGTGAATAAGAATGAACATTTTTGATTTATTCAAAGTTTTGATCTAAAATTTCAATGAAATCTATCACCTTTATTACAAGGGAACTGATGGTTAGTTCTTAATGGGAAGAAACAAGGGTTAAGAAAGAGGGCACTGGACACTGGAGAGTGACCCAAACTGGCTGAGGGTGCAGGAGGTTTGGTCCAATAGATCATTGCCTGGTTGAAGACGTATTTTGTTGGGACAGGATGTTGGAGCTGTTTAAACAGTATAAACCTGCATAAGAAAACTAAGGATGGCCAACGAGACAGGGACTCTATTTCAGATCAATGATGTCTTCCTCTGAGGAGGCCATGAGCTGGAAGGGGCTGCTGCCTGAGCCTGAGCTGCCCTCTTTGTCCACGACAGGGTCCTGGTCAGAGCTTGCCGAATGGTTCCGGCCCTCAGCATTGGCTTCAGAAGCAGAAGGACTTTCCAAAACTGATGGGATCCTGCAAGAGAGAAGCCACTGTCAAGGGCTCTGTGGGCAGGCCTTGGAACTGGCATCGTTGCTGCCTTCAGTTCTCTTGGGCTCAGTGTATCTACCATGGGATGAGAGGAGGAAGCACGGTTTCACTTCTCAGAGAGCTTGTGATTCCACAGATGCCCCGGGGCCTTGGAAGGGCCT
The DNA here is from genome assembly GCF_943737965.1 of Phodopus roborovskii. Taxonomy (NCBI): domain Eukaryota; kingdom Metazoa; phylum Chordata; class Mammalia; order Rodentia; family Cricetidae; genus Phodopus; species Phodopus roborovskii. Next base: position 73,898,692 of record NW_026126418.1, read on the forward strand.
GGCCCTGCTCTGCCTACTCGACCTCCTGCCGCCTCTCTAACATTTGGTCAATCCTGTCCTCCTGCGTTTCTGGCCATGCTGCCTGCTCAGAGCAATTTCTCAAGAGTCCCTGCTATCTCAGGCACGATTCCCCTTTTCTTATTGGTTTTCTTTTTTCTTCCTTTTTTTAAAAAATAGTATTACTGTTCATTTATTTGCCCTTTTCTGTCACATCACCTTAATTCCACCCTCTTTCTTTTTTTAAATTTATTATTTTTTCTTATTTTACATATCGTTCCCAGTTCCCTCTTCCTCCCTCCCATGTCCCCCGCACCCAACTCCACAGGGAGGGTGAGGCCTTCCAGGAGGGATCATCTCTTTTTGGTTCTCAAGACGGGAACAGGCTGTTCCCCCATCTTATCTTCATCCCAAGCCAGCCCTGTGCTAGACTCTCCCTTGACATCCTATCAAAGTGGATCTTCTGTCTGCCATTTTATCATTTATTATTATTGTTTTTTTTAAAAAAGATTTGCCAGTTGGTGGTGGCGCACACCTTTAATCTTAGCACTCAGGAGGCAGAGACAGGCAGATCTCTTTGGGCTGGAGGCTGCTTGGCCTACAGAGCGAGTTCCAGGACAGCCAGGGCTACACAGAGAAACCCTGTCTTCCAGGACAGCCAGGGTGGTTACACAAAGAAACTCTGACTCAATATCAAACAAATAAAAACGTTTTAAAAACCAGGCTTATTTTGGTTTTATGAACATGGATACTTTGTCTGCATGTATGTCTGTGTACTATGTGTATCCCTGTGCTCTCAGAGGCTAAAAGAGGGTATTAGATCCTCTAGAACTGGAGTTACAGTGAGTACTGGGAATTGAACTTGGGTCCTCTACAAGATCAAACAATGAATGCTCTTTACTGCTAAGTTGTCTTTCCAGCCTCTTATTATTATTATTGTGAGACCGGGTCAGTCTGGCCTTGAACTTACAGTGATTCTCCTGTCTCTATTCCAGGCCTGAACCATTATGTTCAGCCACTTAGGTTTTTTAAATTCATTTTTATTTTATGTGCATTGTTGTTTTCCTGTATGTATGTCTATGTGAGGATGTTGGATCCTGGAGTTATAGACAGTTGTGAGTGGCCATATGGGACCTCTGGAAGAGTAGGCTCTTAACTGCTCAGCTATTTCTCCAGACCCTTATTTTTATTTTTGATATTTTGAGACAGGGTTTCATTTTGTATCTCTGGCTGGCCTGAAACTCATTATGTAGACCAGACTGGCTTTGAACTCAAGAGATCTGCCTTTGTCTTCCTGAGTGATGCGATTTACAACAATCTGGTTCTCCCTTAATTATTTAATATTTATTTTATGTACATAATCGTTTACCTGCATGCATATCTGTATCTGGCACCATTTGAGTGCCTGGTGCCCACAGAGACCAGAAGAAGGCATTGGATTTCCTTAAACTGGAGTTACAGATGGTTGTGAATAGCCATGTGGGTGTTGGGAACTTGGGCCCTCTGTAAGAGCAGCCCGTGCTCTTAGCAACAGTCATCTCTCCAGCCCCCTTAACTCTACAGCACACTGTGGTTGTTTGAGATGGTCTGTATCTTTACAGCTAGATCTGTTTCTCCAAGAGAGGCTGGAGCATGAGGCTATAGTGAGATATCCACCCCACCCACATCTGTTGCACTGACCATGCCCATTGGGGGGCGGAGGGACAGGTGTGGGCATGATCTGTGGGGGCTAGGTCTGGGGTCCCGGACCTTGGCTTGCTCTCTTACTTCCTGATTGGAGACAGAAAGCATCTGAAGGCATCCTTGGACCAGGAACCTATGGCAGTCATCTGGTTCTGGTGTAAGTGATTTCTCCCCAAATAAACATCCATCAGCCAATATTGTGCCCCTGAATCTTATTTCCCACGCAATACGAGGCCACTGGCTCTTCCCGGCCATGCAGGCTCTGAGACCCTCTGCTCAGATGGCAGGACACTTTTCGATGTCTGTATCATCTGCCACTCTGCCATGCAGCAATGGCTGGTGCTTAATGGCTTATGGACCCTATGAATGTCCTTCTGGTTCAGTGCTGAGTGCAAGGGTATACTTGGCACAGGTGTCCCATTACTCTCCAAAAGGGCACATGTGCTGTGAGGCAACAAGCATCTACTCTCATGTGCTATACTGCCATTCAGAAGGGCTCTCCCTGTTTACAGGGCCACCAGTTCTGGAAAGTGGCTCACCCTAAACTTGTATTAAGTAATCTTGTTTTTGTGTGTCGTCATCAAACTAGTGAGCCCAAATTAGTCTCTTAGGAAAGAGATCAGTAGGGACAAGAGAGAGTAATGTACGTACATATGTACGTACGTGTGTGTGTGTGTGTGTGTGTGTGTGAGAGAGAGAGAGAGAGAGAGAGAAACTATGATTAAAATACATTTACATATGTGTTAACAGTTTCTTTCTAGAGATGGGTATGGTGGCACACACCTTTAATCCCAGCCTTCAGGAAACAAGCAGATGGATCTTTGTGAGTCTAAGGCAGCCTGGTCTACAGAGTGAGTTCGAGGTTAGCCAGGGCTACACAGAGAAACTTTGTCTAAAAAGTGCTTTTCTCTATTATTTCCTATACATGTGTGTGTACATGCATGTGTGTAGGTGTTGTGCAAGGCTATAGCTGAGCTGTCTCTAGCCCCTCTGAATATATTTTAGTGGACATTAGCTTGTTGCTGGTGACAGTGTCCTCTTGTCTCAGCCCCATCATGGCAGCTGTCCTCTCTGGGACCCTCAGTGTGGGGCTGGTACTGACCCTGTAGGGTCCAGGCCAGTGGCATGCTGGCACTCACTGGGTGACCATGGACCAAGGGCTTCTTTTTACCTGTCACTGCTAGCTGACCTCACAGCCTCTGGCTTGGGGTCTCCTTGGCTTTCTTCCAACCGCTTCCGGCTTTTTGATTTGGCCCTTGGTGCTCCCTCTGATCTGGGTCCCCCATCATCAGAGAGACCTGCATTACAGACGAGAATCAGAGGTCAGGGGTCATTACCACAGGGGACAGAAAATGCCTTTTTCATTCTTTAAAAATCCTTTGAGAATTTCATTTGGACACGTGATGTGTTCTGACCGTATCCACCCTGCTTCCCCTCCAGCTTTCCTGCCCCTTGATCCTTACTGGCACATTGCTAGGCTTGTCACAGTAGCAAAGATGACAGAGGTTTTCCCATTGATGAAGTCTTTTCTCTCTGACTATAAAGTGTATATAAACTGCAACATACACACACACTCTCAGAGAAGTGGCAAAGTCCCTAAAATCCAAAAGGGTTCACCCAAGCTGCCTGTTCCCTCCCTTAACACAGTTTGGTTAGCTTTCTGTCCATTATTGGTGGGAAACGGTCCAATATTCTCTAGCATAGATGTAATTATTATTAATGAATTTAAAAATCTCTTCTGAAAGTTTCTTTAATTTTTTATTACATTTATTTGTGTTATGTATATATGGGTGCTTGTATGTAATGATGATGATGGTGGTGGTGGTATGTGGGTGTGGTGGTGTGTGGATGTAGTGGTGGTGTGTGATGGTGTGTGGATGTAGTGGTGGTGTGTGATGGTGTGTGGGTATGCGGGTGTGGTGGTGTGTAGGTGTGGTGGTGTGTGGTAGTAGTGTGCGGTATGGTGGTGTGTGGTGGTGGTGTGTGGGTGTGGTGGTGTGTGGGTGTGGTGGTGGTGTGTGGGTGTGGTGGTGTGGTGGTGTGCGGGTGTGTGGGTATGGTGGGTGTGGTGGTGTGCGGGTGTGTGGGTATGGTGGTGTGTGGGTGTGGTGGTGTGCGGGTGTGCGGGTGTGTAGGTGTGGTGGTGTGTGGGTGTGGTGGTGTGCGGGTGTGGTGGTGTGGTAGGTGTGGTGTGTGGGTGTGGTGGTGTGCGGGTGTGTGGGTATGGTGTGTGGGTGTGGTGGTGTGTGGGTGTGGTGGTGTGCGGGTGTGTAGGTGTGGTGGTGTGCGGGTGTGGTGGTGTGGTAGGTGTGGTGTGTAGGTGTGGTGGTGTGCGGGTGTGTGGGTGTGGTGGTGTGTGGGTATGGTGGGTATGGTGGGTGTGGTGGTGGTGGTGTGCGAGTGTGTGTAGATGAGAGAACAATTTGAGGGAGTTAGTTCTCACCTTCAACCATGTGTGTCCTGGGCTCAAACTCAGGTTGGCAAGCTTGACAGCAAGTGCTTGTAACCTCTGAGTCATCTTGCTGGCCCCAAGTTTCTCTTTTAACCTCCAGGTTTTGAAAATGACAAATGTCCAAAGATAAAACCCGGCTGGTCTATTTACAAGCCATGGAAACAACTCCTGGCAGCTGTTATTACCTAGAAGTTCCCTGCGGGTCCTGCTTGCTATTTCTTTAATTTCCATACGAGATAGGGACAAGGAATGAGTGACAGGAATGGCAGCAATGCCAAGGCCGATGGAGGTGGGCGGGGTGATGACCTTGGTGACTAAGGGTGATTTCAGAGGCCGTTCAATGCTTCTGCCCACAAGGTTTCTAAGCGGAATCCTGTACAGGTTTTTTGACTGAATTTCACCTGAAACACAATTTAGAGAAGACCAGAATGTTAGGCTCATGCTATTTACAACAGGACAGTTTCTTGATTTAAGAGTTTTAAGTTACATTTATTGAGTGTGTGTGTGCATGTGTCCATGTATGGAGGTTAGGAGACAACTTGCAGGTCTCGCTTCTTTCCTTCCACCAGTGGGGCTCAGGGATCGAACTCAGGCATCAGGTCTGATGGCAAGTGACTTTACCCACTGAACCATCTTGCTGGCCTGGAAATAGTCTTTTGTACCTTAATGTAATTATGTAATATAATTAGCATGAAGAAAGATTTTCTGTCACATGCTGATGATACCTAATGGCTTTGTGTTCCCAAAGACTTTCTCTTTTGAGTGAAATTAATAGAATACAGTTGCTCCCAGTTGTGCTTATCCAGGAAAACTAGGAGAGACAAGGAGAGCAAGGAACTGTCTACCTGGGACACTCATCTTAACAATGAGTGGTAAAGATGACTGACAGGCAAGAATTAGGAGAAATGCTGTTCGTGGCCCCACAGGAGTGTGGCAAAGGCCTCTGGGAGCATGTGCAAAGCAGAGTGACACCTGAGGCCTCTGGGCTGCAGATTCATCTGTGAAACACACTAGCACTGTTACCCCCAGAGGAGAAACACAGGATGCTGCCGCTGGATGGCTTTGGCTTATTTGGCTTTGGCCCACTGAATGCATTCTTACATGAGATTTCTCCTATTTTTGTTTGTTTGGGGTGTATGTGTACATACATATATGGGGGCCAGAGGTCTACATCAGGTGTCTCCATTTTTGAGACAAGGCTTCTCACAGAACCTGGAACTTGCTAGACTTGCTAATCAGCTACCCCAGGGATCCTCTTGATCCCAGCACTGGGCTTATGAGTGTACAGGACTGTGCCTGACTCTATTTGGGTGCTTGGGATCTAAGATCAGGTCCTCATGCTTGTATGAGCCATCATTCAGCTGTTTGTCTTTCTTTTCTTTTTAAAAATATTTTAATTATTAATAATAATATATTATTATTATTTTGACACAGAGTTTCTCTATGCAGCCCTGGCTGTCCTGGAACTCCATATTGAAACCAGGCTGGCCTTGAACTCACAGAGAACTCACACCTGCCTCTGCCTCTTGAGTAATGGAAATAAGGCATGCACCATTGTGTCTGGTTTTTATTATTATTATTTTACCAATTCAAAGAACAAAGTTAGTTTCTTTCTTTCTTTCTTTATTTTGGATTTTTAAGACAGGGTTTCTTTGAGTAGTCCTGGCTGTCCTGGAACTCACTCTGTAGACCTGGGTGACTTCTAATTCACAGAGATCCTCCTGCTTCTGCCTCTCACATGTTAAGATTAAAGGCATGCGTTTGTTTGTTTTTGAGACAGGTCTTCCCACCTAGTCCAGGCTGGCTCTGAATGTGGGATCCTGTCCCACTTGACCTCACAAGTGTTGAGAGTGCAACCACGCAAGTTCTCTTTTACTGGCTTTAAACAGTAACTACTTCAACAACTTCAACTACACTCTGAGACTGCTAACAAAGTTAAACCAGTCAGGGAGTAGGTCAATGCTAGCTGACTGGAATTAGCAATAGAGATTTTAGAGGAACCAGATATGGTAAGACAGAGAAGCTCAGGGAAGAGTAGGGAGGGGCTTAGAAAGATTTGAGGGCCTTTACCATCTGGGAAGTGTGTGGAGAGAGGGTCAGCTGGTAATTCCTCTGTTGCTTTCTTGATTATCAGGTTTTTACCCTAATATCTTATTCCTGAGTTTTTTAAATTTATTTTTTCTGAATTCTTATTAATAGAACAATTTAGATAAGTGCTTCACTTTTTTTTGGGGGGGGGACAGGGTCTCTCTGCATAGCCCTGGTTGTTCTGGAACTATGTAGACCAGACTGGCCTAGAACTCACAGAGATCTGCCTGTCTTTGCCTCTTGAGTGCTGGGCTAAAGACGTGTGGCACTATGCCTGATCTGAATAGTAACTTCCTTAGCAATGATTTTGTCCAGCTCTGGCAGTAAGCCAAAGAAATCATGATCTAAGGTGTTGATTAATAAGGCAGTAAAAGTTGAACTTCACCTTCCCCCAGGGAAGAAGGAAATAGCGGAGTGTCCCGGGCCGGAGGTGTCTGAGGAGACGTGTGGGCACTGGCCCCCTTGGAGCTGCCTTCAGATGAGCCCTCATGTGCAGCCGTGGCTGCTGTGAAGTATATGTCTGACTGGAAAGAAAGAAGAAGTGTTACCAGCTGCCTTGCATTCCAGGCTCTGCCCCCACTGGCCTTCTTGTACCACTGCCAAGACTGACTGGTTCCCAGGCTTGCAGGAGACTTCCTGCCCTCTTCAGAGCATGCAGTGAAGACCTGGGTTTCATCCAGCTAGAGTTTCCCAGGGATTTGCTTTCCTTATCTCTGTACTGACCTATACTACGAAAGAGTCACTCACCACACATATGCAAACCCAACACAATGCACACACTTCCCTCAGGAGGCTCAGAGCTGGGACAGACCTCAGGGATTCAGTTGGGCCCATTCTCCAGGAGCGAAATATGGATGTTCACCTCACGGAGTCAGCATGCCATGTTCTGACTTTGACAACGATAGCAGTGGGACATTACATGTGTTTTTGAGAGCCAACTCTCAGGAATTTTGCAAGCCAGATTTTAAACATGGTCATCATTAAAAATTAAAAGGTATAGTTTAGCTTTGTGTGTGTGGTGTTTATCCATATGTATACAATATGCATGTCTGTATACCTGCATGGAGGCCACAGGAGAAGGCCAGGAGTCCCGCTCCATCACTCCCTACCTTACTTCCTTAAGGCAGGGTCTCTCACTGGACCTGGAGCTAGGCTAGTGGCCAGTAAGTCCTAGCAATTCTCCTGTCTCTGTTCCTCACAGCACTAGAGTCCCAGGCATACATGTGAACACTTCCATATTTTTATATGGGTTGTGAAATCAGATCCTCATCTTGCTCTGCAAGCAATTTTAACTAATGAGCCATCTCTCCAGGACAAATGATATAAACTTAAATATGTTAGAGGCAAAGATCTTCAACAACATTCTTAATTATTTGGCTACATTTACTATGATTTAGGAGCCTCTGCCTGGCTCCTTCTGACTCTTGTGTCAGCCACATCCAATGGCAGACATTGGTGAGTGCTACCAGTAAGAGCTTGGATAAAATTGTGTTGAGTCTAGGGCTGCAGCTAGAGTAAGTTCTGGTTTAAGAGGTATGCTTTGTTTCTGGTGAGAAATATTTAAAAACTTTAATTGTGTGTGTGTGTGTGTGTGCATGTGTGCCTGAGTCTACAACTATAAACACATACATACAGGAGATCAAGGAGGTCAGAAGGGCTGGATCCCCTGGAACAGACATTGTAAGCCACCACATGGGTGCTGGGAATTGAACCTGGTCCTTCTGCAAGAATACTAAGGGAACTTAATTCATGAGTTATCTCTCCAGCCCAGAAAAATAGTTTAACACTCAATTATGTGCTAGATATTTTTTATTTTGAGACAAAGTCTTACTTTGCATCCCAGGCTATTTTGGAACTCACTATGTAGTCCAGACTAGCCCCAAATTCATAGCAATTCTCGTAATAGCCTTACAAGTGCTGAGCTTACAGATGTGAGCCACACACCTGGCTACATGACAATTTCTTGACATAAACCTACTGGAACGATAATGAATAGATTGAAGTAGAACTGCAGCTTAGGGTCGAGTTGAACCTGTGGTTTAGTTATTGACTCAGGTCTCAGCAAAAATTAAAAGGTGAGTGGTTATGGGTTTCATGAAGATGAACATAATAATCTGTACACTAAAGCTATATTAGTAAACTTAAAAGTCAATGAACACATACATACACACATATTTTAAACATACATATTTTGGGAACACTGCTATATTCTGGGGCTGTCACTAGGGAGGACAGCATGGGCTCTGTGCTCACAACTGACAGTGTAACAGGGAGACAGGAGTAGCTGCCTCCAACCAGCATGATTAAGACTAAGACTGAGAAGGGGCCATAGGGAATGAGGCAGCGGCGCTATCCTGACCTGGCAGGGTGAGAGGGGCCTTTGACGGGTTCACTCACAGTGGGACCACTAGACAAAGATACCCTGTGAGGTCACCCGTTTTCTGGCTATTAGCTATGGTTAGTTGGTGACCTATAGTTCACAGGAAAAAAACTCAAATTGAAGCTGGATAGTGATCATAGAGGAAAGTGTGGGCTCAGTGAGCAAAGGCACTTGCCACCAAGCCTGACAACCTGAATTTCATATCTGGGACTCACAAGGTGAAGGAAGAAGCTGACTCAGGCAGGTTATCCCCTGACTTCAATGCGTGTGCTATGCACAAACACAATACACAGTCACAGACAGACAGACACAGTCATACACACACACACACACACAGACAGACACACACAGACAGACAAACAGACACAAGCAGACAGACAGAGACAGACACACACAGCACAAGTAAGGATTAAGAGAAGGTATTATTACACAGTGTTCTCAAGCTGCCACTGGACCATTTTGTGCAGTTGGCTCTGACCTTCCATTTTACATGCTGAGCCATCCCACCATCCCTCCGAGGGCGCACATGAAAACCCCACTGATCAGTCTTGCCAGCACCTCCACCTCCCCCTGTCCTGGTGTGATAAACAGCTCACCTGACACCTCTGTGGGCTAAGACCACATAACTGCATTCCACTCACCCTGGAGGCCACGAGCTGCAGCTGTGGTACAACTGCCGTGTGGACCAGGTTCCCATTCACCACCAGGCGGATCTCCATGGAGTCTGTGGTGAAGGCCAGGAGGTACGGGAAGGCGCAGACTGCAAGGGAACAGATGGGCCTTTTGGCTAGGTGGCTGCACTTGCTCAGTAATCTTCACCACTCTAGAAACTTCCATCCCTCCCATTCCCCCATCTGCGTCACATGGGTGGGCCTGCCTCTGAGGTGTGCACTCTAACCTGCTGTCATGGATACGTCCCTGTCTGATGCCCATTACCTGGTCTTCTGGGGCTCAGCTGCCCAGTCCTGTGGGACTTTGCCCACATTCTCCAGTCTACAGCTTGACACCCCTTTAGCATGTGACAGCTGCCTAGAAACCTTCCTTTTCCTTCCTGGTCAGCCCTCGTGTCTCCAGCACGATCACCTGATGGGGGATGTCCTTCTGCATATATATATGTTTCTCTTATTCTTTGATTAATAAAACACTGATTGGCCACTAGCCAGGCAGGAAATATAGGCAAGACTATGAGATGAGGAGAATTCTGGGGAGAGGAGGCAGAGAAAGGCTGCAAGGAGATGCCATGTAGTAGAGGAAGGAGTAACAGATCTGTACCCTTCTCCAGTAAGATAAGACCATGTGGAAATACTTAGTTAATAATTAAGAAAGAGAGAGCTAGCCAATAAGAAGCCTGAGCCATGGGCCAATTAATAAAAGTCTGTGCGTTTATTTGGGGCTTTAAACGGCTGGGACCAGGCTGGAAAGAAACTCCAGCAACAGTCACCCCTTCCCTGCACCCCTCTGGCCTTGTGTCATGGGCGGTAGCTGTGCCCTTCATAGGTGGGGCTCCTCCTGACAATGCTGTTACAACATGCTGACCTCTCACACCACAGCTAAGCTTCGATCACACCTGTGTGGGAGGATGAGCCTGGTCCTTCATTCATCGCTGTCCACTCTGACCTCTCTCTCAGTACAATGCATAGGTACTCTGAGGGTGTCCTTGGTGACTCACTCTGCTACATGATGCCTCTAGTCCTGATCTCTCCAGTGCTTGGCTCAGTTTCCATTCCTCCTTTTGGGCAATCTTGTCTGTCACCAGGCACTGACTTCAGGTCTGCTGTCTCAAAAATCTCTGATGTGGGTCTTGTAGCAGATAGGTGTTTGCTGTGATTATTATTATTTTTTTTTTAGACAAGTTGGCCTTGAACTTGCGAGGTGTTCCTGAACACCTTATGACCTCCTGCCTCTACTACGGTTATGCTAAGGTTCCAGGCCTGTGCTACCACAGCCTGCATGGCAGTGAGGAAAACAGTCTTAGCTGGAGTACTCTTGGCTTCAGGCGACTCTCTGTGATTCCATAAACAGGGCTTTTACTACTCATATCCTGGTATTTATTTTAAAAGATTTTATTCCCATTACTTGTAGAATAGAATCAAAGGCCTTGTGGATGCCAGGCAAGTACTGTTCCATGGGAACTTGATTGTCCTTTATTTTTTTTCTGAAACAGAGTTCCTCTGTGTAGCACTGGCTGGCCTTGAATTCATGGAGATCTGCTTGCTTCTGCCTTCGGAGTACCTGGGTTAAAGGCGTGAGTCATCACCGCCTGGTTTTGATTTTACTTTTTAAATTTATACTCAATGTGTATGTGCTGGTGGTGGGTGCACATGTGGAGGGCAGAGAACATGTAGGGACTGGTTCTCTCCTTCTACTGATGATCACTAGATATCAGATCATCATATTGCCAGCAAGTATCTCTGGCAACTGAGCCAGCTTGCCAGTCCTACACTAGCATTTAGTAGCAGGTATTTTGCTGGCCACTGAGGTTCTGGACTTTCAGTTTCAAGGCAGGTAAGAATAGCATTGATATCTGTGCTTCTCCCCGAGGGAGTCAATGTACTGGCTGGAGATCTGCCTTGTGAGGTTTAGAAAAGGCCTGCCTGGTACTGACAAATTATATTTAATTACTTTCAAGTGTCATGAGCTTAGGATCTGAGAAGAGCTATGGGGATATAAGAGTCTAAATGGGGAGCATAAAAATTAACCAACAGCAGAGTATCTGAAGAATGTTCATGCCCCAGAATGTGTGGTAGTTTTGGAGGAAGTCCTAGTTGCTTACTAGGCCCGCAGGTGGTCAGCCAGGGACAGGGTACCACAGAAAAGGGTTTCTTACCAATAGCATATGGAGCCTGGTTCCAACAGAACTGGAAATCTGATGCCGATGGTTGAAGCAAAAAAGAGCCACCATTAAAGGGGCAAACCTTTTTATAGATGCAACTGTCTGCAATGAAAACAACAGCAACTCATATTATTAGAGACCTAAATGGTTGTTAGACACCTAGATCCCTGCAGCCAGAGAAACAGGAAACTGGCCTCTAGAGTAGCATCCTCCCTGCTGGTTCTTTGTACCCAGGCTGGGCTTGAATTTGCAGCAATGGTATTGCCTGGGCTTCCCAAGTGCTGGGATTAGTCACTGAACCCAGCTCTCTCTGCTAGGCCATTATAAACAGCCATTGCCAATACCTGGGCCAAATGGTGAGAGTTATGAGGCAGTTGTGGCAAGAATAACATTGTTACCATGTGTGCTAACAGCTTGGAGCTTTGAGAAGACTGCCCATTTAATCTGTTTGGCTTCAGAAAGTAGATGCTGTTACCTTGTAAGCACACTTTGTAGATGAACTTGAGGTTGGGATGGGTGAGGCAGTCTGTCCTGAGTTTCAAAGCTCTACCAGGGGTCGAATGTTTGAATGAAGCTAGGCTGGGCTACAGAGCCCACATGTTTCCTACCTATGCTGTATCATCATGCCAGAGAAAGATTCAGAATGGGCAGCCCAAGGTAAGTCACTCTTGAGCCTCACACACTAACAAGCATAGCAGGAGTCGCATATGCCCTTTGTGATGGCTGTTCTTGGTTGTCAACTTGACTATGTCTGGAATGAACTAAAACCCAAATGACTGAGCACACATGTGAGGGACTTTTGCTTAATCATTTGAAGTGGGAAGATCTACTTCTAACCTGGATCTTTGATGTGGGAAGACAAACCTCTAATGTGGATCACACCTGTTGCAGCCTGTACAAGGACATGAAGAAAAAAGTTCTCTCTCTTTGCCTGCTGGCCCTCACTAGCAAGTACATTCCTTCACTGGCATTAGAGCCTACTTCTTTGAGATTCAGGTGTACACTGAAGACCAGCAGAGACATATAGCCTCATGGACTGAACAACTACTAGATTCTTGGACTTTCCATTCATAGACAGCCATTGTTGGATTAGCTGGACAACAGTCTGTAAGTCATTCTAATAAATTCCATATATGTGTGTGTGTGTACACATATACATATTATATAAGGTATACATATATAATACATAATAAGTGAGAGAGATATTCATTCTTTAAGTTCTGTTACTCTAGAGAATCCTGACCAATACACCCTCCTAACATGTTTCTAGAGAATCTGGACCATGAGTGTGTCCCTTGCTGAACTTCAGCTACATTAAGGCCAGTTTAATTCAGCTATCTAGTCCTGGTCTATTCTGACCTCTGAACATTAGTGTATGTGGTTCAGACCTTCACAAAGAAAGCTTTTGTAGGAAAAAGTCCCCTTTCATTATAGAAGCTGTTTATACCTTCCCACACACTTTAAGACGATGAAGATAAATCCCAGGGTGGCCTGGAACATATAACCTTCTTGACTCACTCTGTTGAGTACTGTGCTATCATGCCTGTCTTAAATCATTTTACTCAAAATTTTATTTATTTTTATTTTATGTGTATGATTGTTTTGTCTACATATATGCTTATATACTACATGTGTACCTGGTGCCTGTGGAGGCCAGAAGAGGACACCAGATCCCCTTAAACCACAGTCATAGATGATTGTGATCTGAACCTGGGTCCTCTATAAGAGCAGTACATGCTCTTAACCACTAAACCAGCTCTTCAGTCTGTTTTCAGTTTTTGTGGGGGGATGGGGTAGGATAGGGAGGGTCAGTTCTTACCCCATAGATCTTTTAAAAAATAAAATCTAGGACTGTCTCTTTCTGTGTCTGTCTCTCTTTCTCTAGGGTTTCTCTGTGTAACAGCCCTAGCTGTCCTGGCTGGCCTCAAACTGTCAAGAGACCCTCCTGTCTCTGCCTCCCGAGTCCTGGGATTAAAGGCTTGTGCCACCACCGCCAGGCTCAGGGATGCACTCTTAAGAGTCATTGTGTGGAAGAATGCTTGGCTAAAACTTGTGGATGAGTGTCTGCGGAATGACTCAGAGTGGGAGAGCTGGCTGCTTGCCTTCTCTGGGCTATTCCCTGTTAAGTCTTGGATTTTGAAGATGATACCTTCCAGACAAGTTTTTATGTTGATAACTGGGTTTCCCATATGAAATTTAAATTATTTATTAGAATATCTGATCTGATCTATGAGCTGCAACTACAATTGCTACTCTAGAAAAAAAAGAATGTTTTGTTTTGTTTTTTTAATTTTAGTTAAACCTTATCCAGGAAATGACCTTACTTCCATTTGTTTAAAAAATAACTTAAAAAAAAGATTTACTTATCTTATTTATGAGTGTTTTCCCCGAGTGTATGTCTGTGCACCACATGCAAGCCTGTGCCCTCGGGTCAGAAGAGGGAGTCGTGTGCCCTGGAACTGGAGTCACAGATGGTTGTAGTTGCTACTTGGGTGCTGGAAACTGAATCTGGGTTCTCTACAAGAGTGACAAATGCTGGTAATCCCTAGCCTTGTCTCCAGCCCACCCATTAACCCTTGAAATGCTGGAAGTTAGTAACTGAACATTTGCTCTACCCTGCTAGTGGACCCAAACTAACCTAACAGAGCTCAATTTAGGCTGATCTCATTAACAGTGGAAACACACACACACACACACACACACACACATACATACACACACACACACACACACACATAACACACACACAAAGTTATAGGCTAAAAGCCAGGCATGCTGGTGCACATCTTCAATGCCAGAACTTTGGAGGCAGAGGCAGAATGATCTCTGTGAATTAAAGGCCAGCCTTGTCAACAGAGAGAGTCCCAGGTCAGCCAGGGCAACAGTGAGACTCTGTTAAAAGAAAAGTTACAGGTTGAGAACCTGGGATCTATATTGACCCACATTGACCTACATTGACCTACATCGACCCACAATGACCTACTATCTGAGACTTTCTGAGTGCTGACAGGTGGAAAACCCAGACCTCACCTCATCTGATTGGTCACATCCCAAATTAGACACTCTTGCTGGGTATTCTGGAGTATGCCTTTTATTCCAGCACTTGGGAGGCAGAGGCAGGTAGATATTTGTGAGTTTAAGGCCAGTTTGGTCTACATATTGAGTCCCAGGATAGTCAGAACTATGTGAGAACCCATCTCAAAAAAAAAAAAAAAAAAAAAAAAAAAATTAAAACATTCAGATATTCTAAAAATAACAGCACAAACTTATGAAATTACTTTCTGGCCTTATGCAGGTGTATATGAATTGTAATGAATTTTGTGCTTAGACTTGGGTTCCATTTCCAGGATAAGAAGTTATATACATGGAACTATCCCAAAGTCTAAAAGTTACAAAATCTGAAACACTCTGGCCATCAACACTTCAGATGAGGGACATTCACCCTGTAGTAACAGAAGACAAAATCTGGTACTGGGGTCCACAGGGTCAGATACAGGCCCTGGCCCTATGCTGAGGGAGGCAGGTCACCTCTCCAAGCCTCCTCTGTCTTAGCTCCACATGAAGGAGAATAGCAGAGCCTGCTGTGGGCCACTGTGGATGAAAATCTGAATGACACAGTAAGGGCCTGATAGCTAGATGCCACCATCCTCATCCCACACCTGGAAGCAGGTACATGCTGGCAGCTCTGAGAGGTCTGGGACACGGCCAGAGGTGCAGGTAGGGATGTGGATTTTAGATGCTTCCTGGTGTGAAGATGTTCCCAGCAAGGTTCATCAGATCAGTCCAAGGGAGTAGGGAGATTCCATTCTATCACCCCCCAAAACAGGCTGTTTTGTGTACAAGCAGATGTCTCCCTGACTTACAGTTGTAGCATAGGAGCAGACCGGCTTCTCCATCTTCATACACATCAATAGCTGCAACAAAATTAACCTGCAATGATAACGGGATGGGGACACTCAGAAAAACCTCCTTAAGCTCTCAGTGTCTTAGCAGTGGCCCTCAGCCCTTGGAAACTAGGGTGCTGCAAGGGCATTTTTGTTTTACCAGCACCTACAGTGTCACCTGGGCCCAAGGTTACAAGAACCTGCAGATGTGAAACATCTTTGCTTCCTTTCCATTCTGGGTGGAACTTTCTCACCCATTTTCCTGCCCTTCTAGAAGGTCTGAATCCAGCCATGTTCCCAAATGCTCTTTGGGATGTTCAGGCTCACAGGGTTGTGGTGTCACACACTCCATTCGCACACTGACTCTCAAGGGACAGCACTGTGCCTGTCTCACACGAGATGAAAGAAGTCTATGAGGAGACTGAGCCCCTCAGATGTGGAGTACTCTTTTTCTGACACAAACCCTGTAACTTCAGTGAGGTTTCCTGCCTCCAACACATGGGGTCTCTTGGGTCATCCAGTATGTCACCATCTCTATCTCAGTCTTTCCCATAAAGGCAGTAGAATAGGTTTGCAATATACTTGACTCTGGGCTACCACTGGTCAGATTTGAGACAAGGGCTCAACCTGGGTTGTAGCCATTCCTTGTCCTTCTGGGGTCCAGGACCTCTGCCCTTTGACTACAGCTTCATGTGCTCCAGGCTAAGGAACATATAATATGATACAAATGCACAGCATATGATTTCCTTATTATTATTTTGAGACAAGGTCTCATGTAGCCCAGATTGTCTTCAAACTACCATGTAGCCCAGGCTGACCTTGAACTCATGATCCTCCTGCTTCACCTTCAGAAGGTCAAGAACTGTAGGCATGAACTTCCACATTTCACTAGAGGATGTAATTTTAAAGAAGCTACATCATAGTATCTTAAACTAGAAGACAAACCCCTTGCTTTCTCTTATTACTGATCCATTCCTACAACTGTCAACTTACCTTGTTGGCCTCCACATGGTGCAGCCTGAAGGCTTCTCCTGTGCTCTCATTTACCACATCGAACTGATGGCGATAAGCCACACAGATGAGGTTGTCACTCTCTTCTGTTGGCCCATCCACTAAGGTCATCACTGCTGGGGAGTCACACAAACAGATTTCCTGTGTGGGGGAGGATGAGTTGGACGGAGGTTAGAACACAAGTGGCCATCGTATACAGCCTCTACTGCTGGTCCCTCCTTCTACAAGAGTCTAGCCTAGCCATGCTGCATGGACAGGGGTCTCACCAGACCTCTCCTTCCTGTAATCTCCCTCCAAGACTCAGCCCTCTGATCCTGGAAGGGATAGAGGCCAGGAAAGAGTTTCATAATCTGATTTCACTGTCCAGTTGGCCTTAGTCTCAATTGTCTCTCTAGTGACTTAGGAATAGCCATGTAATTGTTGATTGCCTTGTTGAGAGCTTCACAAATGCCAGTGCTTTCATTGAATCCTTGCACCATCCCCTGGAATCAGGTATGGCTGTTAATCTGTGGAGGAAGAAACTGTGGTACCAAGGTCAGATTCCTTACTTATGGTTACAAAGTTTATATGTAGTAAAGCTATGATTTGAATTCAGTGAATCTGATGTCAGAGCTCACACTAGCTAACTACTCTATATAAATATTCATTATGGATGGTAATTAGCCTTGAGAAGGCAGATACCTAATTAGAACAAGATTTTAACTTGTTTTATGTAACTATCAGAGTGTTCTGTTCCCAGAACAGCTGCAGAATCCTATGTGCATAATTCAGGAGGCCTTACCCCAGTGAAAACACCTTCTCACTTTGCCTAGTGCAAAACTTGATTCTGGTGGCCAATGCTGGGAACACTTCATAGCCTGATGAACTGTAGATGGTTTTGTTTTGTTTTGGTTTGGTTTTTTTGGGTTTTTTTTTCCTTCTATAGCTATATAGTTCTTCTAGCTATATAGTTTTGACTATCCTGGAACTCACCATGTGGACCAGGCTGGCCTCAAACACACAGAGATATACCTGTCTCTGCCTCCCAAGTGCTGTGATTAAAGGAGTGCATAACCATGCTCAACAACTGTAGGGTTTTGTTTTTTGTTTTTTTCCAGGAGTGGTGGGGATGAATGGGGAAGGGATCGACTTTCAGAAAGCTTCATTGCTAAGGTTAAACCCTCAACCCATCTGTCCTTCTGTATATATATTTCTCTTATTGGTTGATGATAAAATACTGTTTGGCCAATAGAGGCAGGAAGATAGACTGGACTAGGAGACAAGGAAAATTCTGGGAAAGGTAGGCAGAAGGAGCCCTCATGCTGCCGAAGGAGCAACAACATGCCTGGGCATTATCGGGTAATCGTGTCAATACATAGATTAATAGAAATGGGTTAATAATTAAGAAAGAGCTAACCAATAAGAAGCCCTAGCCATCGGCTAAACAGCTTTATAACTAATATAGCATCTTGTGTGTTTATTTGGGGCCCAGTGGCAGCAGGACCAGCCAGGACAGAAAACTTCAAGCAACACCCACCCTGTAGACAAAACTGGACAGCCATTTTTGCTCCAAGCTTCTTCCTGCTTCTTCAGCTACCAAGACCATTTACAGCCTGCTTGATCCTGTTCTAGACTTTTCGCAGGTCTCTTGATTGCCACTCTTGGTCCCCTGTGTACTTTTCTACTGCCAAAGCCATGTTTTAACACTCTACTTCTTTGCACTGAACTTTTCAATAGTCCCTACCTTACTCCAAGCCAAAGTCAAAGCCCCTGCCAAGGCTTCTAGGGCTGCAGACTTCTAGGGTTCCCAGATTCCTGAACTGGCCACATTGTCTCCTCAGCACCCTTGGCTGGCTGTACCGGCTCCCTGGCATGCTCCTTTCCTCAGGCCTCCTCCCACTCATACTTCATCTGAGTGTCTGTTCCCAGGCAGAAGCCTATCCCTCCCCACTCTAGCCATTACCCACTGCCCTCTGTATCCTGCATCCTATCTTATTTTTATTCTCAGGGTTTTTTTTTTGGGGTACAGGGGATGGGTTTTGAGACAGGGTTTATCTGTGCAGCCCTGGCTGTCCTGCAACTTGCTTTTAGACCAGGCTGGCCTTGAACTCACAGAGATCTGTCTGCCCCTGCCTCCAGAGTGCTGGGATTAAAGGCATATCACCACACTCAGCCTCGGTGTGTATTTCTGTCAGCTATCAGGTATTTGCTTGCTCAACTAGAAGGCAAGCTCTGTGGGAAGAGAGACTTTGCACAGGTCATTGCTGTATGGCTATGCCCAGAACTCATAGAGGTTACTGTGAATGAGCACAGCTTAGATATCTGGGCAGGCTAGGGTCCAGGAGGCTGGGGTTCCACAGGGGTTACTGAGCAGTGGGACAGTCTCAGGACTACACAGGAAGTCAGTTTACACCTGGCCAGGAGAGTAGGTGGACAGCAAACCTACCCTGATGTATTGGAATTCCTCAACAGGTGACTCCAACAGAGGGGACAGGATCGAGGCACCTGGAATCCCACTTGGCTTGTTGTGTTGTTTCCTTGTGATGAGAAGCAGTTTATTGCGAATTGCAACCACGATTCTCAGTTCTCTGCTGTGGTGAGTGTTAATAGCATATAGGTGGCATCCTGGGAAGAGGAAGGGTAACATTCAGCATGAATAGGGAGGACTTGTAACCCCCAGGCCTGAGGACCTTGGGAATGGTTCCTAAGAACCCTTGGAATGTTTCTGATATCAGGTGCTGTGTTGTTCACTTTGAAACGCCTGTCCCCATTCATGTGTTTGAACACTTGGACACCAGCTGGTGTCGCTGTTTTGGAGCACTATGAACCTTTAGAAGGTAAGCCTCACTGGGGGTGGGTCTTACAGCCTAGTCCTACTACCCATCTGTTCTGTTTCTCCTTCTTTTTCTCTTCCTCCTTGGTTTTTGAAGACAGGGTTTCACTGTAGCCCTGGTTGTCCTGGAACTTACTCTGTAGACCAGAATCTATAGAGATCCTCCTGCCCCTGCCTCCTGGGGGCTGGGATTAAAGGTGCACAACCATCTGCCAGCTGCTCTCTGCTTCTTGACTGATATGAAACACGGGCAGCCACTGCATATTCCTGCCCCTGCTTAAATTGTAAGCAAGAAGCCCTCCTTCCTTTAAATTGCTTCTTGTCTGATATTTGGTCACAGCAAGTAGTAAAATACCTAATAGGACAGGCAAGATGGACATGAAAACAAAGTTAGGAAAGGCAAGTTCCTTCTAGTCTACAGATTTATTTATAGTGAGGTGGTTTGAATGAAAATGGCCCACACAGGTTCACATATTTAGTGCTTGGTTCCAAGTTGGAGGAAATGTTTGGGAAGCATTAGGAGGTGTGGTCATGTTGGAGGAGGCTTTGAGGTTTAGCAAGCCCATGCTATTCCTAGTTAGCTCTCTCTGCCTCATGGTTATTGTCTCAAGACATGAGCTCTCGGCCACTGTTCTAGTGCCATGCCCACTGGCTGCCATGGTGGGCATTGCTCACCCTCTGAAACTGTAATCCCCCAATATTATTTTTTCTATTTTTGCCTTAGTCATGGTATCTTATCACAACAGAAAAATAACTAAGACAATGTGTGTGTGAGTGTTTGGCCTGCATGAGGATGTCAGAAGAGAAGTTATAGGCAGTTATGAGCTGCCATGTCAGAGCCAGAAATCGTACCTAGATTTTCTACAAGAGCAACAACTGCTCTTAACCTGTGGGTCATCTCTCCAGTCCCAGGGCTTGGTTTTACACCCCACCACACAACAGGAATTGAAGTGCAGGTTGATTAGAACTTCAAGAACCAAAATCGTAAAGTATTTTGTGTTACACATTATCTGAGAGAGTTGAACTCACCACCAAGGCCTGAAACTTGTGGTCTTCACCCTGCTTTCGGTTCCACTTTGGCAGCTCTGGAACTGAAACCTGGGGCTGTGTGTGACAGGCTAGTGTGCTTGCCCTCATCTACACCCCTGCTCCTGCTCATGGTCTCCCAGAGAAGGACTTGTTTCCCAATTTTCATTTTTATTTTCAGTGGCCCGAACATTTTAACAGAAATAGTTTCTTTCTTCTTTTGTGACAGTGTCTCAAACTTGCTATGTAGCCAGGGATGGTTTGCCTAACACTGGGAATCGAACCTCGGGCCTCACATGTTCCAGGCAAGCACTCCACCTGCTAAGTCACTACCCAGCCTCACCTTTGGTTTTCTCCAGCTTGTTTTCTCGGCAGTCAGACCTGCTCTTTCCAGTCTGCCTGCCGTCGAGGCCTTTCTGCACAGCACTCAGCCTGAAGACAAACAGGCGGGCATCTTTCCCTGGTGAGTACAAGGCAGAGGAGGGGATTGGATAGAGAAGCCAAATGACCTGCTGGGATTCCCAGGGCAGATGGACAAACTGTTCTGGGATACAGGTAACTGCATCACATAGAATGTTTACTCAACACAATTGTGGGAGAATGAAAATCCTTCCCTCCACTACCCCAGTGACCCTGAGGTCTGCTGCAGTGGGCCACCGCCCTCATGTTCTTCCCAGAGCACAACATTTGAGGGCAGCCAGCACCTTTGTCTGCTCGGAGAACAAGAAGGTCCAGGGCCTCAAGGACGTGGATCTGCTTCACCGGCAGAGTTCTGTCAAACACAGGCACGGATGGAAGGCCATCTGGAAAAGAAGCCTGGTTACTCCACTGCATGACTGTGACACATGCCTGGGACTGACCTGAACCTCTCTAGTCAAGGATGAAATTGCTTCTCCAGCAGGAGTTCAAAAACTGTTCCTTCTGCATGCTCAGTGGCATCTAGAACTCTCTATAGGGGTGGGGGTAGAGATGGGGGTGGGGTGGGATATCAGCAGGGACACAAAAGGAAGATGTTTTCCTTGTTGGTGTTGCCAAAGAAAGAGCAGCATATCTCAATTACAAATTTACAGGGGTTGTAGCAAAGGATTGAATACCAGAGGGGAAAAAGAGCAGCTATTTCTAATGTTATAATAAAAAGTATTGTATCTTGTATTATTTCATGCATTTCTCAAGAAAGTAAGTTTAATACTTCTTTTTACATTTAAAGTGAATACAAACATCCTATCCCTAGCATGCCCTCTGTCTGTATCAAAAGTGATCTGCTTTTATGTTTTTTGTTTGTTTTGTTTCATTTTTCAAGACAAGATTTCTCTGTGTATTCCTGACTGTCTTGGAACTCACTAGTAGACTAGGCTGGCCTCAAAAGATGTGCCTGCCTCTGTCTCTTGAGTGCTGGGATTAAAGGTGTGTGAAACCATTCCTGGCTTGCTTATCTGTTTTTTTTAATGATGTTTTTATTATTTTTAATTATGTGTATGTGTGGGCTGACATGTGGGTGTGTGCATGAGAGCACAAGTGTCCTCAGAGGCTAGAAGCTTAAGATCTCTTAGAGCTGGAGTTACTCACATGGCTTACAGGGACTGAACTCAGGACCTCTGGAAGAGTGGCAAGTGCTCCTAACTTCTGAGCCATCTTTGTGGTCCACTACTCATGCATTCTAAATACTTTTTCAGATAGGAATCTGGAATACCTCTTTTTAGAGACAAAAATGGGAGAAGTATCAGTTAAATTGCCTAAAACTCAATAATATGGAGCAAAACCACCCAGCAAGAGTTAAGGTGGACCGTTCACGATATTGTAATTATGAACAGAATTTGACTTTGAGGTTATTCGGAACTTGTAAGTGGTAATGCCATTGCCCCCCAGGGACTCTAGGATATGTCAGCTAAGAAAATTGTTATGGGTACTCTGCTGCAGAAGGTCCAGGCTGAGAGCACCATGGATGATGTGGCCATCTCAGGCAGAAGTGGTGAGCTTCATGTACATTACTCTTCAAGGCTTTGCTATGGGCCTGCGTTGGTCTGTTTCTTTATAATTTAGGTGCAAGGGGGTATAGGGCTCAGGCCTTTTGCAGAGGCATAAATAGGGCTGGGAGCTGATCCCTTGCTGGATGCTTCCCCAGCAGGGCAGGGCCTTTGTTATCAGGATACCACCTCAGTGGAGAAGGGTTCCAGCTCCAGCAGGCCTGGAAGGCTCTGGATCTTTCTGTAACATGTCTCATGAGATAACAGCCTAACCCTGACTCTCTTAGTCATGCAGGGATTGAGTCTAGTCCCCCTTTAGTGGGAATGTATGACAGCCCATCAGCCATGGTCCTTCCTTCACTATGGATACCAGGGGCTCTGTAATGCTCCTTGTTCAGGACGTGGACTGATTATTTCAGTACTGTCACATCTGGGTGAATAACTAGAGTTATCTTATGGGTCCACAGAAGCATCAGGAGTGGCAAGTCACTTCACTAAGGACATACTTGATGCCAGACCCTGATGCTTCCTATAGTCTTGAATTTAGGTGCCTCATTTCCCCAACAGGCTGGCACTTGTAATGTTCCTATTTAACCAAAGAGGAACTTGATGCTTGGAAGTGTTTAGAAAACGTGTTCAGGGTTACTCCTTAAACATGTGGATCCAAAAGAGATGGAGCACCTCTTTGTACACTGGAGACAGAGGTGCACTGTGTACTGCCAAGCCCTGGATTAGGATGCATTCCCCATCCGCTCCTCAGTTAGCTGAAGGGTTTGTATGCAGACAGAAAGGAGAAAAGGCAAGGACAGGAGAAACTGACACAATTATGGCTGCTTGATTGGTTATTTCTTTTTGTAATCCTGGTATGAAGATAAAGTCTTTCAGAGAGAGCTTTTCTATTACCAGAACACCTATTTACTCAGTGACCCAGTCCCTTAAAGCAGATTTGCTGCATGAACAGGGCAGAGGGTCCTGGGATTTCAAAAACATTGACCTTGACAGAAGCAGAATCTCTAGGGTGTGGTGAAAGGGACAGATGGACTCATGGAAACAGTCTGTACTATGATTATGTGCAGAGCAGATGGCAGCCTAAGAAGTAATGGAATGGTGGGTGGGTGGCACAGAGCAAGATGCAAAGACAGCTAGCTCAGGGCTTGTGGCCTGCAAAGGCCAAGACTGGGCATCAATGACAGTCAGGACAGGGGAGGAATGGCCACCCCTCCAAGGCTGGAGACTCACAGCAGCCTTTATACCAATGTCACCATTATACTTGGGGTGCAGAGGAGCAGTTTCAGAAAATACTTGATAATATTGGTTTGGATCTTAACTTTTTTTTTTAAACAATTCATATTTGTTTTGGGTCTTGTTTTGAGGTTATATCCAGTTTTGATCTCTAGTTTTATCCAGTTATATCCAGTTTCTTTGATCTCAAAGAAAACCAGTGCAAAATTCTCAGACCTACTTACTAGAATTATGGTTTTAGAAATTGCTGTCAAGGTCAAACCAGAAATTCTGGTTGAGTTTACTGTGTTTAAGTGGAACATGGCTGGCATCGCGTCTGGCTCTAGTTCCAGCCCCCTGAACAGCCATGTGATTTTACACAGGCTATGCACTACTTCAGGCATCCGTTTCTGCATCTATAAAATCAGCTAAAGCCTGTTTTGAATTTTGGAAATAAAAAGAAACTTTTGGCAAAAATCTAAGGATTCTGTGAGCTTTTAGCCAACTACTGGGAACATGGTAGAGGTAACAGCTGCCTCAGTACAGGAAGTCAGGGGTCCTGCCATCCCCTTCCTGCAGCTCCAGCCCTCATGCCCAGTGTGCCTCATACTTGTCACTATTATAAACAATTCCTCAGTCTTTCTTTCGAGGCCAGAGGCTCAGAGAAGATAGATTTTTCTTTTTGGAGACGGGGAATGGGGGACCCAGGCCCTACCATCCAGGCACGTGTTGTATTACTATTTTCTTCAAATTGCAATGAGTTTCTCAAATTAAGGATTTAAATTCTGAACTGGTGAATTTCAAATTATCTACATTTTATTGGCTTAGTCATAGATATAATTAGGTTATGGGAAACATGATGGATTTTAAGTTATCTACATTTTATTGAATTAGTTATAGGTACAATTAGGTTATAGGACTTATATGGAAAAATCACAGGTAAGGTCAGTTTGCTCTCCTGCCACCCACAGAAAGCACCTGGCATAGGGCCTGGAATGGAGCAGGGACCTAGTGAGTGTGCTAGACAGAGATTGGAGACACCAAGCCACTCTCAATGAAGGATGGGCCTCTGGAGCTAAGGCCTCTTGAGTGTGTGCAGCTCCCTTAGAAGTCCTGAAACTTGACACCTGTGCTTAGCTCCTCTGCTACTCTTTTCCTAAAGATTCCTTCTAGAATAATCTAAAGGCACTTGCTGCTATCCAGAGTCTACATCCCATCAGCACCATGGCTGAGGGTGTGGCCTGTGGTGGCTGCTCTGTGTGACTGCCTTCCCAGGCAGGCTGGCCTAGCTTGCTGTCAGAATGTGCCATTTAATACTGAGTTGCAATCTGTCTTTCTGCCAAAATCTTCCTGCTTCTATATCCATGAATACAATTTATCTAAGATTCATATAATTTGTTTTAGGCATCAAGCTTTTTCCCCAGTCAGGATTTTTTAAAAGAGGCTTCAAGAGAGCACATGTCCCTAAGAGAATGCTGTAAAGTAGTATGTCTGTTTTCATTTAAGATAAATATTGGTACCACGATGAGTGCTTGCTGAAGAAGAATCTTTCAGAAGGTGGCTTAAAGTCCAGGAACTAATTGGAAATTGAAGAAAGGGATGAACTTTCTAGCATGCTGAGCTCAAAATATACCCCTTTGGAGCGCCTGTCTGAATCAAGGGGTTAATCTGATTAGAAAACCAAACCTGGCTAACTCCCCTTGGGACCAGGCATTTATGGTCTAAAGGAGCTGACTGGCAGTCACCCACTTTAGAAGTACAAGTCACACAAAAAAAGACATTTGCAGGAGTGCTACTCACTAACCATCCACTAGCAAGACGCCGGCATCAGTGGAGACCAGCAAGGCCTGGCCCCAGGGATCTGCACACACGGCTTCGTGAGGGAAATTACTGCAGAAACACTGGGGCTCCCAAGGCTGTGAGACGACACAAGCATTGGAGAGTAAGTGTACCACAAAGATCGCCCTGTGTCAGAGTGCGACGCCTGAAACAGTAACACAGATATTCCGTGGGAATGAGTTGTGCCAGACGCTGGGAGCTACCCAGGCCTGGACTCCATTAGCTCTCTTAAGGAGAAAAACCTCCTTTCAAATATGGGTGCCACAGAAAAGCAGTGACTTCCCATGCATCACTGCCTGTTTCCACATGACCATTACATGTTTGGGGCAATAGAAACATTGACAATGTTTTTAAAGCAGCTTTCTTTAACACCTAGAAGTTGGGCAAATTGGTGCCTGCTCTTTTTTTTTTTTTTTTTTTTTTAAAAAAAAGATTGATATTAGTTTAGCCTAAAAGGAAGTCCCACACAGCTATTAAAAAGTTCTGTGTTGCTGATTCAGCAAAATCATTAAACTGTACAAATAAAAGAGATTGATATTGTTTTAATATATAGGTGCTTACTGACCCACTTAAGGCTACAAAATCTTAAATAGCACACATTTTGCAGGAAAATAGCCAAGATTGCTAATGAAATACCTCTAGGTCACTGTGTGGCATGTTCACACAACATGAACACTTTTTCTGGTCCCCATGTGACATGTCGCACTACATGGGACCTTAGATTAATTTCTGATTCAGGGATAAAATTAGCTCTCCCTCACCATGGCCCCTGAGGTGGGTGTGGAGGCGAGGCCAAGAGTTGGTAAGTACTGCATACTAGGATCTTAGTCACACAGTGTTGTGGACAGTTTTGTTTTTGTAGCACTAGGAATCAAACCCAGGGCAAGTGCCTTCCCAGAGAGCTGTATCCCCAGTGCTGAGAACTGCAAACATTTTCAACAGACATTCATTTTCTTTCAGACACCTCCCTTAGCCCCATGATTTGGAAAACTTTGTGGGTTTTGGGGGACAAGTTCAAGGCTTACATCTTCACTTCTATTCTCAACTAGTCCTAAGAGTCTGACATGACCCGACTGGGCAGCAAAAGAACCTGTGTTTGCTCTTGTGATATGTGTGAATGCCCAATAGAGACATGTTCACATTCTCTAAGTTCAAGGAAGGCCAAGGATCTCCTTCAAGAGCATCATCAGGAATGAGCAAAGAGCTTCCCCTTTAGAATACCCACAGCCTCTGATTTGCAAAGATGGGATTGCACTGTCCTGAGGAGGAGGAGGCCTAGAGAATATGGAAACATTTTCTAAGCTGGAAAAAAAGAAAAAACACAGAGGTGGGTCACTAATTGAAATATTTCCCCCAAGAAGAAGAGATCTGGCAATTATGAGTTGGTAATGCATAGCTAGAGGAACTGAAAATGCAGAGGCTATACACACACACACACACACACACACACACACACACACACTTACACACACATACATACACACACACACATACACGCACTCATAATACACTCACACTCATACACACACACACACACACACACACAAATGGAGACAGACTTTGAAACCATCACTTTCAGTAATACCAAGACAGAACAATGGAGTCATTGTATGTGTGCATGTGCATGTGTGTGTGTGTATGTGCATGTGCATGTGTGTATTCGAGCATGAGGGCCTACTTGTGCAGGTACATATGAAGGTCAGAGGCTGACATCATGATGCTTTTTCTCAGTTACTTGTTTACTTGCTCTTTGAGACAGGGTCTCTCACTGAACCGTAAACTCACCAGTTCTGCCAGACTAGTTGCCAGCAAGAGTTCAGAGAGACCCCATTGAGCACTTGGGTTTTAGGCATGAACCACCACATCAGTTTGTCTGTGGATGCGATCTGAACTCAGTTCTTAACTTTCCTCATTAAGAAATCACTCTAGCCTTCAACTGAGTCTTTTAAAAAAATATCATTATTTTGGCTGGGGTACACCTTTAATCTCAGCACTTGGGAGGCGAGGCAGGAGGATCTCAGTGAGTTTGAGGTCAGCCTGGTCTACACAGCAAGTTCCAGGACAGTCAGAACTGTTACATAGAGAAACCCTGTCTCAAAAACCCAAAACCCAAAACCAAAACCAAAAAAATTCAACCCCCCAAAACCTCCAATCCTTCCAAAGTAGTTACTGTATTATTTTTGTGTTATGGGTATTTTGCCTTCCTGTATGTCCATGTACCATGTGCATATAGGGTATTTGGAGGCAAGAAGAGGGCATCCGATCCCCTGGGACTTTTGTGGCAGTTGTTAACCACCATTGTGCACTGGGGATGGAATCCAAGTCCTCTGGATGAATAGCCATCAACTGAGTCTTAGTGACAAAGTGTCCCCTGGCAGGAGGAAACATGCATTAGGGTCTTCACCTGGATGGCCAAGGTTCTCTGGAGCAGAGCCCCAAGGGTGGGCCATGGGGTTTTCTGGTTATATGATCCCAACAATGGAAGCAGGTTTTGCTTGTGCACTGTGAACACATTTTTGTGATCAGACATTTTGTGATCAGATATGTATGTAAGGACTTAAGAATGTCAGGAAGTCTCAGTGCCATTTATAAAGTACTTAGAAGCACTGCAAATTCCTACCATGCCCACAAATGGCAGTCAGACCTTTTGCAACTTTGGGAAGGATGTTTGTCTTAGAAGGTGCTGTGCTTTGTCAGTGTCAATTGCATTAAATAAAAAAAAAAGTGCATTTATTTATGTGTGTGTGTGTATATGTGTGCGTGTATATACAGCACTGTGCCTATGGAGGCCAGAGTATAACTAATCAGTTTTCTCCTTCCACTATGTGGGTCACAGAGATTGAACTCAGGTGGTCAGCAACAGTGGCAAGGGCCTTTGCCACTTGAACCATGTCACTGGCTCTTAATTGCATCAGAACGTTTTGCTTTTATTTCTATGTGTGAGTGTGTGTCTGTAGGCATACATGTGGGTGTTGAGAGAGGTCAGAAGAGGATCCCTTGGAGCTGGAGTTATAGGCAGATATGAGCAGCCTGAACTTAGGTCCTCTACAAGAGCAATAAGTGCTCCTCCAGTCCCTGTCTGTTCTTGATGATCACCTAGCCCACTATGTCCAGCCTCCAAAACTAAAACAGGAAGTAGAGAGGCTACAGGGCTTGCTGTTTGTCTATGTAGCTATACATATCATAATGGCTTCTCACCTACACTCCTCTGAGCAGCAGCCCCTGAGGACTAGTTAGAAGAGCAACTTGATGTTTCCCTTTGTGAAGGTGACACAACACAGAGTTACTTGGGAAAAGAGCCACAATAAGGAATTGTCTACATTGGGTTGGGCTGTGGTCCATCTGTCCGGGACTGTCTTAATTGATGTGGGAAGACTCAGTTCACGGAAGGCAGCACCATTCCCTAGGCAGGCCTTCCTGAACTGTCCCACACTGGGGAAATCAAGCAGAGCACAAGTAGGCAAGCATGGGTGCACTGCCCTCTTTCTGCTCTCCACTGAGGATGTGACAGAAGCTCCTGCCACTGTGGCTCTACAGTGATGACTGACCTAAAACAAGCCCTTTCTCCCCTACAGTGCTTTTGCTAGAATATTTTATTACAGCAACAGATATGAAACTAGGACAGCAACCTTTCAAGCCTATTGGGCTAGAGCAGTGGTTCTCAACCTTCCTGATGCTGTGACCCTTTGCTTTGTTCCTCAAGTTGTGATGACCCTCAACCATAAAATTATTTTCATTGCTACTTCATGACTATAATTTTGTCACTGTTATGAATCATAAATATCTGATACATGAGATATCAATATGTGATCCCAAGGTGTCAAGACCTTGGCTGAGAACCACTGCATTAGAGGCTGCGGTGATCACTGCCCCAGAATTTCACTGTTTATATTGGGTTGATGAATGCCCATGAAGCCTGAGGAGCACTTTGAAACCAGCCTGGCTGACCAGGCCTGGCCCAGTGCTCTGCCCATCTACACACACAAATGAGGAAGGAGGGCCCCAGAAAACAGACACTCTTGCGTCATTATCTGGGCTCCTGAGGATTCTGAAGGGACATCCTCCTGCCACACCTGTTTCCATAACTTCACTGAGTACTAACTAGGACAGTCACAGTTCAAAGAGAAACCATCAATCACTTACCTCTTTCTTACACATCCCTGAAGCTGCCAAGTTTGATGGGGCATCCCCTCTCACAATGGACTTGAGTTTCAGAGCCTAATGGACAGAGATGTCACTTAAGGTTTGGTACCAGGCAGTGAAAGAACAGCAGGGCAAACAACTGAGGCTGGTGAAAAGGCCATGAGTCAGAAGTAATTTGGGGTTAAAGCTGCAGGCTCCTCCACTGACTCATCATTGATAAGGAATTAGGAGGAGATGGTGAAGGCCCAGGGACAGGGTTATGACCCAAACTACACCTGCTGTTTTGGGGCACTTAAACTAGTTCTATCAGTCCTGTGATTTCAAACTAAGAAGGCTGAAAAACAGAGATTACCAGGTCCTTCCTAATCTTGATTGTTCAAGAGTCCCTGAAAGGAAAGATTAGTTTTAAGATTTATTTATTTATTTGTGTGTGCATGTATGTATGTGTGTGTGTATGTATGTATGTGTGTGTGTATGTATGCCATGTATATATATGCATGCCACGGTACAATCATGGAGGTCAGAGGACAACCTGTGGTAGTTATATGGAAAACAGGACTACTTCAGGATTCAGTTCTCCAGGTTGTCAGGCTTGTTGGCAAGTTCCCTCACCTGCTAATTTTGTTGAAGTTACCTTCAACAAAGACTGATACAAAAAAAAAAAATGTGACCCTTGTCTCCAAGCTGCCCTTGGTCACAGGCCACTCCACTGTCTACTTGCCTTGCTGCTTAGATCCCTGCCCCTGGAGAGACCTTACCTGCGGCTGGAGGACCCACCCCTTCCTACTGTGCTGTGGTGTCAGGGCCAAAAAGCCTGGAGCTGAGAAGTGAGTCAGGTCAGGGGATCTGCTCCAAGGCCTGGGGTAAGGAAATGCATGGGAGCCACCAAAGCCTGAGGGCTGCTTCCACGTAACAGGTGGGAGGTGGGGTCTTTTGTGAGTGACTGTACAGTGTGTGCCTCCTCCTACAGGGAGGGGTTAGTGTTCGACTTGACAAAACTCAAAATGCTCTCTCCTCTTCAGAGAATTCTACTAGGCATGTGAGAGGTCTTAGTTCCTCTGCCAGGGATGATCTGGAGAGCAGGAGATGTCCCCTGCAGTAGAACACTATTCTTTTGCAAAGGGAACTGAATCTAAGCAGCTGTCAAAACCCCACTTGTTTTTCCAATACAATCTTGAGGGAAATCATGAGCTTCTGGATGGCTGGTTAGTTGTGTGACAACTTGACTGTAAGGCAGTAAACAGCACTTCTCCATGGCCTCTCTTCAGCTTCTTCCTTGAGTCCCTTTCCTGACTTCCCTCCTGAGGGACCATAAGCTGTAAGAGGAAGTAAACCCTCTCCTCTCCTGGTTGCCTTTGGTCATAGTGTTTACCACAGCAGCAAAATGCACACTATGACTGCAAGAAAAGTATCAGCTGGGCAGTGGTGGCACACACCTTTAGTCCCAGCACTTGGGAGGCAGAGGCAGGTGGATCTCTGTAAGTTCAATGCCAGCCTGGTCAACTAGTGAGTTCCAGGACAGCCAGGGCTACACAGAGAAACCATGTCTTGAAAAAATAAAACAAAAACAAAGTAACACATCCTGAAATCCTAACCAAGGTATCTTGTGGGGGATCTAGTTTGGAGGGACTCACAACCATACTTCTCAGGAGCTGCAGAATCTAACGTACCTGCCCTATCCTAACAAACTCGGCCTGGCGTGCCTCCTCCTTCTTCCGGGCTGACTTGGGTGACTCAGGTAAAACATCACTAAAAGACCGTCGATTGAGCATGTTCTAAAAAAAGAAAAACAAGGGTGAGATTCTCCAGTTTTCTCTCTCTCTTTTTATACACACACACACACACACACACCTGTTTGTTTAAGCAGTTCTATTTCTACCTGCAGAGATAAGGGGACAGTAAGTTCTAGTTCATTCAGATAGCCTGTCTCCCTGGGTGACTGACAGACAGCTCTCATTTACATATCACCAGAAATTAATTACTTTCACTGGAGTTTATGAATGATCAAGTTTTAAGATAATTCTTTTTTTAAAATATTTTTTAAAAATGTATTTATTTATTTATTTTTATGTCTATAAGTGACCTATGAGGCCAGAATGGGAGGGCATCAGATCCCACTATGGATGGTTGTGAGCCACCATGTGGGTGCTGGGAATTGAACTCAGGACCTCTGAAAGGGCAAGCAGCATTCTTAACCTCTGAGCCATCTATCCAGCCCCTTGAGATAATTCTTAACTTGTTCTGTGCTTCCTTGTTAAATAAAGAAATTTAAAATTAAGTTAATTAATTTATTTGTATATATGTGCATGTACGTATACATGCCATTAGATCTGGAAGCAAACTCAGGCTTCAGGCTTGGTGACAAAGTGCTTTACCTGCAGAGCCATTTCACTGGTCCCAGGGAAATGTTTTTTAATAATGATTTTATTCTCTTGGTGACCTCGACTCTAGCTAGAGGCCTCCTAAGAGCATCTTGCTGCTGAGGTGACAAGGGTGGTGTCTCAGCGGTGTAGACAGAGTATCCAGCACAAAGTGGGTTTCCCTCAATGGAGACATGGTTTCAGTGTCTGATTATAAAGCTAGACAGAAAACCCAAGAGAGCACTTGGTCTCTTCCAAAATCAGTGTTTTTGCTAGTTCATCAGCTCTATGTCACTAGCACCAAGGACAGCACCACCAGAAAGCAGCTTTGCTGGGTTCTGATGTTACCTTGCTTAGGCCACAGCTTTGTAAGGATGTATTCTTGCACACAGACACTCAGTGACTCCTTTTTTTTTTTTTTTAATGGAGAATGCTAGCTGTGTGGCCTCAGGGCAGATGAGGCAGCAAGCACCATGGGAACTCAGGGCTTATGGCTAAAACTGTGCTCTCCAGAAGCCCCATGGGAGAAAGGAAACACAAATACCTTATGCAAATCTGGCATCAAATCCTGGTATAAGGAGCGAATCAACATGTCCAGAGTACGCCGGCGTTTCTGGGCAAAGGTTGGGGTTTCCAAAGTGGCTTTCTCACCATTAATTACTAAAACAAATGAAAAAGGGAATTAGTCATTAATAGCTAGTAAAGAATGTTTTCTTTCCAAGCAAAGTCTGCACAGTGAATGCTACTAGTCATTATAACAATAGCATTATTAAGGATATGGAGTGTCTCCCAATATGTCAAGGGTGTGGCTTGGGATCCAATTGGGAGTTATCTTGGATTGTGAAGACTCTGATTCCATCAGTGGTCAACCCACTGGTGGGCCAACACTTTGCCTATGGTGGGTGGTGGAGACATATGGACATGGGAGAAGGATCAGATCACAGGGTGGTGCCTTTGGAGGATGGCTCTTGTCCACTGGCCCTTTCTCTTGCTCTTTCTGCTTTCTGGCTACTACTGGGTGAGCAGACTTCCTCCATCATGCCTTGTTCCCACCATGTTGTGCCTTACTTTAAGCTCTTAGTGACAGAGCCAGATGATGACCTCTAAAAGCATTATCCAAAACATTCTCCTTTCAGTTTTTTTTTTCCCTCCGAGACAGGGTTCCTCTGTGTAGCCCTGGCTGTCCTGGAACTCACTCTGTAGATCAGGCTGGTCTCGAACTCAGAGATCCACCTGCCTCTGCCTCCCAAGTGCTGGGATTACAGGTGTGTACCTCTGCTTGGCCTCCTTTTAGTTCTTTTTCTCAGGTATTTTTCCACAATGATGAAAAATGACTAAATGAACTGGTATTACCATTGATCTAACCTTCCTTTCATGAACGAATGCTTCAAATTTAAATTCAAAAGTATGGATTTATATTACCTGTAGACACATTTATCTTTCCTTTCTTGTTGGACAGTAAGTGCTCGGAGCAGAGAGCAGATCTAATCTTAAAGACCTCTGTAGCCAAAAAATAACCTATCCATCCTTCCCCCACTCCTCCCCCTGGGGTGTCATTCAATAGTAACACATACACATATATGTAGTGTGTGTGCGCACATGCACATATATGGGCATGTGTGCGTGCATGTGCACGCATTTGCTGCAGCTTGTTGAAAAGAAAAAGCTGCTTTAGCACAGGATTCGGGTTCTTAGCCTAAAGGATGTTTCTTCTGGAAAAAAGCTAAGCATTTCATGGACCACAGATGTTACAGTCTGACAAGGTAGAGTGTGCAGTTACACAACAGAGCTCAAAACAGCAGTCCAAGAGGTTAAGAGTCTGAGGTCATGAGCCCAGTCTGTGACTGGATGTGGAGTCTTAGGCAATTCTATCTTTCTTTCTGGGACTTCAGTTTCTAGCCTACCCTATACAAACAGACATGGCCTCATTTTTATAGAGGCTGTTGTCTTAAGTAATAATACATAACCCAGTTCAGTGCTAGGCACACTGAACTGGGGTAAGTATTCACTCTTAGTTTTCCCATGCAGGGTGCCAATAGGAAGGTCTGTTCATGGACTGAAAAACAGAACTTGTTGGGGGAAAGGCAGCTGGGGCCAAGCTGGTCTTGTGTATTACATGGCATCTCTTAGGAGTTTCTGAAGTGCCCATGCCAAATGTTTTCTTTTTATTTCTTGAGGGTTTTCCCAATTAGTACCTTAGAAAATTACACATTTTAATTAATTAATTAATTGTTTTCCAAACCTTCCCTTCCTGCCCCCCCTCCACTCCTTTCTCTTCAGAAAAGGGAGGCCTCCCTTGTATATTAGCCAGTCATGGTATATCAAGTTGCAGTAAGAGTAGGCACCTCCTCTCCTATTAAGGCTGCATGAGGCACCCTGGGAAGAGGAAAGTGTCCCAAAAGTAGGTAACAGAGTCAGAGACAGCCCGTACTCCTTCTGTTAGGAGTCCCACAGGAAGACCAAGCTACACAACTGTAACATGTGCAGAGGGCTTAGGTCAGTCCTATGCAAGCTCCCTGGTGGTTGACTTAGTCTCTGTGAGCCTCTATCAGCCCAGGTTAATTGATTCTGTGGGTTTTCTTGTGGTGTCCTTGGCCCCTTCGGTTTCCTTCCTCCCCCTCTTCCACAGGATTCCCAGAGGTCCATCTGATGTTTGGCTGTGGGTCTCTGCATCTGTTTCTATCAGTTGCTAGGTGAAGAATTCATAGACCTATGGACATCTGATTTTTGATAAAGTAGCCAGAACTATACAATGGAAAAAAAAAGCATCTCCAATAAATGGTGCTGGCATAACTTGATGTTGTCATGTAGAAGATACATTTCTATCACCCTGCATGAAACTCAAGTCCAAGCAGGATCAAAGACATCGACATAAAACCTGATAGAAGGAAAAAGTGGGGAAGAGCCTTGAACACACTGGCACAGGACACAGCTTCCTGAATATAACACCAGCTGCAAAGGCACGAAGATCAACAACTAATAAATGGGACCTCATGAAACTGAAAAGATTCTGTAATGCAAAGGATACTGTCAAAAGGACGAAATGGCAGCCTACAGAATGGGAAAAGGTTTTCATCAACCCCACATCTGATAGAAGGCTGATTTCTAAAATATATGAAGAACTCAAGAAACTAGACAAAATAAATAATCCAATTGAAACATTTGGTACAGATCTAAACAGAGAATTCTCAACAGAAGAATTTCAAACAGCCTAGTGCAAACATTTCTTTTGCTCTCTTCCTCCCTTCCTCCCACCTACCTTCCCTCCCTCCCTCCTTCTCTCCTTCCCTTTCTCCCTCCCTCTCTCCCGTCCCTCCTTCCTTTCTTTCAAACAGAGTTTC
This sequence comes from Phodopus roborovskii, assembly GCF_943737965.1. Taxonomy (NCBI): domain Eukaryota; kingdom Metazoa; phylum Chordata; class Mammalia; order Rodentia; family Cricetidae; genus Phodopus; species Phodopus roborovskii. The sequence goes on from NW_026126418.1 coordinate 73,933,726, forward strand.
TCTACATTTCCCTTACTGTCATGGAACTCACTTAGTAGACCAGGCTGGTCTGGAACTCACAGAGATCTGTCTGCCTCTACCTTGCTTGGCCTGAAAACTACATTTTAAATAACTCATTTTGACAGAAGGAAAAGATTTGAGTTTTTATTGAACCATTTAGAGCTATCTTGGATTTTCTGACCTGGCTGGTTTCCTCCATTCTGCTGAATTTGCTTTGGAGCTCAAACAGCCTTTTAGTCTCAGGCTTCTATTATTGTGCTGTTAGCTGTGTAGCCAGGTTGGTTCTACCGGCACATGTGCCTCTGTAACCTGGGCTCCTCGCACCCATGTTTCTTCTCAACCATGTAGCCCCGGCTGACTTCAAACTCAAGAAATCCATCTGCTTCTGCCTTCAGCTTACTAGGAATAAAAGCACTGCTACTACATCCAGCCCAACCCAGCTATATTAAAGCTTTGCCATCAGATCAACTGAACCTTAATTCCATTTCTTCCTTAGTTGTCAAAGGCGCTGATGGGCCTAATTTTGCCATTCCATTTTAATGTATGGATTCCACTCACAAGCATGTCCCCAGTGTTGTTCTTTAGATAATCTGAGGTTAAATTAAAGCACTACAGGCTCTGGGACCCCTGCTGTGCATCCTATAGAACACTTATCTACTGTGTGCCTGGCTCCTTCCTTCCTGTTAGCTGCTAGCTGCAACAACTGTTCTGTTTTTCCGCTTCCTATTTGACACTGGGCTTGAACCACATGAAGCTTCCAAAGTCTGGGTGTTTTGAAAATGTAGCCTATCTGGCAACACTGTGACCATGTCACTGGAAAGTGCCACTTGGCCCGGAGCTTGGCGCACACTCTCTGGCCCACCACATCTCCCAGTGCTCCTCATTGCCATCTATTCAGACTGCTTCTCTCACTGTTCCTTGCCTCTCTACACTCAAATATGTGACCCTTGTCCCAGCCCCTGAGCTGGCCTACGGACATGGAAGGCACAAAATCGTCACCTCTGCCAAGTGGTCTATAGCCTGCTGCTTCTAATGTTGGGGCAGAGCATTTCCCCAAGATTCTGCTGTGGACCAAAACTGGGAGCTAACAGTGTGGATGGTGGGTACCCAGCTATATGCCCTTAATGTCTCCACCAGGAGAAGGTTGTGAAGCATGTGGAGGCCTCTGGAAGGGGCTGCTGGGGTTTTGGAGGGAAGAGCACTCTCAGCCAGCTTGGCTGAGTGGGACATATTTGGTGACTGGAGTTAAGTGACATTCATCCCCTCAAATGCCACTGACATGGTTGATGAGGCATGGGAATCTTGTGTAGTTATTGATGGCCTTCATGGGCACAGCACCTGCATGCATGTAATGTACATAAACATTTGCCTGGCCTGTAGCACTAGTTTTGGCCAAGTCTAAAAGAGATTGAAGACTAGAAGCTGAGTAGCAGGTATTGATGTGGGATACTGTGAGGTTCTGGGCTCAATCAATGCTACTGTAGAGCCAGGTGACCAAGATAGATTCAAATGACAGGAGAGGAGATTTTTAAAAATGCTCTCAAATTACATAGCAACAATGACCAAATTCGGCACTGCGTGTCTGGGTGGGAGGGACAGGTGGATGCCAGCGAAAGAGCTGCAGCCCCTAGTGTGCTGGCAGAAGGTGAGAGCTGGCTTCTTTGTAGAGGGCACAGACCAGGTGGCACTGCCTGGCCTCCAGGGTTCACAGACTAGGCTTCTATGAAGAGACTGCAGGGGATGAAGCCAAGAGACTTGATTCTGATCAGCAGGCCTTCCTAGACACAATACCCAAGGATGCTCTGAGGAGGTTGAGGCCAACCTCTGTCAGACAGAAGATTCGGGAGCTCAGAGTCAGTGGACTAAGATGCATGTGCACTGACTCGTGAGGCTGGGGTGGGAAGGGGAGATGAGGACCCAGAGGAAAACTAACTAGTGCTACTAGAAACTAAGCATGGGCAATGGATGAACAGAGCACGGACTATCTAACAATGACACTTTCTTATGCAGAGCCTGGGGAGAACATGAAGAAACACATTTGTGTATGAACAAGTGATAGAAGCATTTCAAAACAACAACTCACATTTCACAAGCAAAAAGTCCCTGAATTCCTGGTGGTCTGTAAACACCGGTGGCGTTGGCAAGGGTGGGCCAAAAAGTGGCACGCTTTCTTCTGAAAATATTTTCAGCCTATACAAAGAACATTCCAGAATTAGTTGGTTCTGTTTTTCTAAGGTCACCAATATTTTTTGTAAGTCACTGTGTTCAGAGACCTATGTAATATGTCGGGGAGATTCATCCCAGAGGAGCCTGTGTCACCTCTGAGCACCTCCCTTCCAGGGGACAGGCCCTGACTTTAGGACCTACCAGCCTATGGATAGACTGAACAACAGCAATGGTGCCCTGAGCAACCAGGGCATACCAGGAAGTGTACTTTGGATTTTAAAGCTTGCTAAACATGCCAGTGGTAAATGTACTCATTCTACAGCGGGTTCAAGGTCCCTGGGGGACAAATACTTTTCACAAATCTTCAGTCAGTAAATGACTGAGGGTCAAACCCACTTCCCCTATCTGGCAGAAATTGACATTCCTTCCACAACATCCTTTTAACAGATTCATTTTGAGAAACATAAAGTCAAGTGGGCAAGGTAGTAGTAGGGAAGGGGCACTCTGACCAAGGTCAAACAAATTTTTTTCTCCTCTAAATTACAAAACACCAAACTAACCCTGTCCCCTGGGCCCACTGTGAATAGTAATACTATATGGAGCAAGATTCTTCTGAAGAGAGGTGGCTTCACAGGATATTCTAGAAGGTGAGAACATGTCTAATAAGCCACCCAAAGAATAGAGGTGAGGTACATCAGAATAGAGTTGAGGTTATCACCTACCTGTAATGGTCATTTTGCTGGTCATACCTCACTAAGGCAAAAATATCTGTGGGGACAGTCAAGGCAATTTACAATATCCTTGATGCTACACCTGACAGCTTGTGCCCTGAGATCTTTCCTGCAGAATTCTTGAGCAAGCTTTCTGTGGCTAGGCACCTATTGCTCTGAAGCAGGGCTAGAACCCCACCTCTTGATGAGAGACGGCCTTGGAGAGCACACCTCAGATCTGGTGTCTAGGGTTAGCATCTGTGTGTTCTTCTGCTGCTGGGAAGAGCTTAGATGAATCCTCCAAAACTGTCAGATCAGCAATGTAAGTAAACACACTAAACAGCCAAGGAGACAGCAGAACCAAAGGAGCAGTTCCCTCCCTGGAGCCCAAACAAGATCCTGACACGGATTCCTCATCTATTTCATTTCACACATTCTGAGATGGGAAAACAATCGAAATGTTTCTACTGAACACCTTCCCTCTCCTTCTGCCTTTGGTAGACAAAACAGCACCGGAGAACAAGCCAAAATAGCAAGTGGCAGCTTCTGAGCAGAGTCGACTCTGCTTGGGCTGAAGCTTGACGTGTCCAGAATAGCTCAACTGCTGGGGTGTGGATCAGTGGCAGAGCACTTGTCTAACACGTGGGAAGCCTGGAGTCCATCCAGCACTTAAGAAAAAAGGATAAATGATATGTTATAGATTTCAATCTCAATATAACTCTTTAAAAATAAACTCAAATGGCACAGCTACCTGCTCTGAGGAGTGCTCTTCCGCTGCCCTCCTCTCTCATGGCCAGCCCTGCTGCTGTCTAGGGCTGAAGCCAGCAGGCTGGGGTACCCCACTTCTGTGCAGCTGCAAATACTCTGCTCTTGTGCTCTGCGGGATGAACTCTCATTAACCACCTTTTGGTTCTTTTAGAAGCCCACGTGCCAAGCCCAGTGTGGAGAATCTCCAATAAGGGGCATTGTAAAGCTCCTCTCACAACAAACCACTGTGTCTTCCCTGCTCCACTCAGAGTTTTCTGTCATGTAAGAAAAATCACCATGGAAATGGGAACTATCAGTGCCATAGCCCAATGAGCGGGGACAACAGGCTGTGATCAGAATGAGCAAAGAAGGCAGGCACATGGGTTCCACCTTAATTTATCTTCCTACTCTGTGGAAGAGATTTGGCCATTTCAACTTTTAAACACTTCCTTGCAAGATGTTGTTTGGCTTCAGGAGACAAGTCAGGATATAGAGAGCAGCTTCACCTGCAGACACGTGAGGTATAACAGTCTGTCTCTGGGGATAGGAGCAAGGGGATTAGACTTTATTTTGAAAATGCCCACTAGATGTCCCTTATTTACTGTGGCTAACCTATAGAGCCACTGCCTTTGCGGTTTACTCTCATGGCCTGTGACCATGGCAAGTGGGCAATGACTGAAATCTGGAAGGCCAGGATGAGCACATGTCCTGGGGTTGTCTGGCTGAGCAATGATGAGGTCATCGCCCCCCCCCCCCCCATTCTACAGACAATCTGAGTTTAGCAGGATTAGAGAAAGCAAGCATTATTAATTTTCTTGTTGTTGTTCTTTTCAAGACAGGTTTCTCTATGTAGTCCTGGCTGTCCTGGAACTCACTCTGTAGATCAGGCTGGCCTTGAACTCACTGAGATCCACCTGCCTCTACCTCCCAAATGCTGGTATTAAAGGTGTGTGCTCCCACTGCCTGGCAACATCATTAATTTTACCATGCCTCAGACTTTAATTAAGCAGCTATTATCAGGGCTTAGAATAATTCCTCAGAGACCTCCTGCCTACACTCTTGAGTGCTGCCATTACAGGTGTGAGCCAGTGTGCCCAGTTTTTTTTTTTTTTCCATATTTGAGACAAGGTTTTTGTTATGTGGACCCAGCTGGCCTCAAACCTGTGATTCCCTGCCCAGGCCTTCAGTATGTTGGGACTGTAGGCAAGCAGCCACAGACTTTTATACTTGAAGTCAACTTCCCAGAGGGTTTTCTGCTTATTCCTCGGATTTATTGTTGCCAGTGGATAATGGGGCACCACTCCTTCTTATTTCAGAGACTTCCTGAGAAAAGAGAAGACATTTTGGAAGTCAAAGCTGGGTGTGGTGGCACGTGCTTGTAGCCTCAGCACCCAGAGGGCTGAGGCAGGAGGATCTAAGTTCTAGATTCCCTCGGGAGTTAGCTGTGAAACACAATCTTCTGCACATGACATAGTGGATGCACCCATGAACACATAGCCATCCACAGGACTGGGCCCACCAACATTCCATTGTGGATAGGGAGGGATTCATGAGGCCCTAACCATCCCTGAAGAGCAGTAGGTAGTTAATGGTTGCTGGGATACAAAGAGTCATATTTCTCAGTGGTGTAGCCACTGGTAAGTTGCCTTTGCTCAAATAAATAACCGATGCTTATGCAAGCTTCACTGATTAAATACAGCAGGGCACACACAGAGACAAAAATGTGGGAGTGGACTTGGGAAGATGAGTTTTAGCAGGAGAGGGAGGATGACAACAGGACAGTGGAGGGCTGACCAAGGCACATCGCGTATGTGTGTGTGAAACTGAGAAACATGGAAAAGTGATTTCCTGAGAATTACTCCCACAGACGGTGGAAAGAGGAAGGGCAAGTGCAGTGCTTAGGCAAAAATTCCCCAACAATGTGTTAGGCCAGCCACCCAGGACATGCCTATCACCGAAGGTCCAGTGAGGCTGTTGAGTTGGAGCATGTATGCAGGCCCAGGATACGTGTAAAATGGGAGCGGATCATGGAAGGCTTAAAGGCGGGAGAAGATTCCTCTCCTTCCTGGAATACGATGGTGACAATATCGTTTCCAATGTGGCGCTTCCTTTCCACCTGTGATGAGCATAAAAGACACCATGAGAAGACCTGCTCTACCAGGGCGTACTCAGTTAAAGCACACTGTAGCAAAACCCCAGAGCCATCACGTAGCCCCAAGTAGTCTATGTGGCCTTGATACGCTATCTGGGTGCCTCTCCCAATGCAGGGTTCTTCATTTCCTCTTGCCAGCCCTCAGCTAATGTCTCCTTGTCAACCTCAAGGCCACCATGCTCAACAAACATCAACAAACATTACTGTGTCTGTCATGTTTAACATGATTCCTCATCCCCAGAGCTGTATTCGACGCACACATGAGGGTGCCTGGGGGAGAGAGCACACATGTACACTGGGGCTTCATGTAGGCTATCCAAGTGCTCCACCACTGATCTACACTACCAACTTACCTTAGCTAAGTTGAGAGCTCATACTTGGTGACAAAATATCTCTATATAATTTGACCCTAGTCAAATGCAGTATTTACAACTTCATAGACTGTATGGACTCTTTACAGCTACGTAGCTCCTAAGGCACAAAAGCTGCCACAAAGAATATGTGAGTAGATGTGGTATATGCCAGCTACATGGCACTCAGCAGAACAGAGACAGGCCAATTTGCCAGCTTTGTTCAAGACCTCTACTTACCTGGTCAAACTGAAATAATGCTGTTCCCCTGGATCCCTGTTGAGTCCCTATGTTGGGTCAGTGGTTTACTAAGGATGCTCACTTGTTTTTTGGCTTGGCCCTCACTGAAAGGTGGAGTTTATTTGCTTGCCCTGTCAATATGGGTCTTTCCCTCTTAGTAGAGTCAGAGTTTTATGTGACAGGAGTCTCAACTAAGCTAAGCATAACTCCCCAAATCCCCTCTGTCTAAACCCAGCTGCTAGGGCTGGAAAGAGCGCTTGGCAGTTAAGAGCATTTGTTACTCTTGTAGGGGACCTGGGTTTGACTCCCAGTATCTACATGGCTTACAACCATCCTTAACTTCAGCTTCAGATGATCAAAACCCTGTTCTTTCTCTGGGGGCACTGTATAACACAGCACACACATACAAATAGGCAAAACACTTATATATATTAAAACCAAACCAAACCCCAGCAGCCCACATCTTTATTGTGTCTAAATTTCAACAGGTTGGAATATTTTCTTCCCAAAATGGTCAACCTCTGGGGTGGGTAAGGAGAGCTCTGAGGGGACATTCCCAGCATGGCCAGCCCATGCAGACACTCAACGGTTAACTTCAACATCATTCTAAAAGCCACTTTTAACACCACATAACCAACTTTCTTAGAGTTTCTCTTGCTGTGACAAAACACCATTGACCAAAATCAACTTGGGGTTGAAAGGGTTTATTTCAGATTACAACTGTTATACTCCATCATCTAAGGAAGTTACTGCAGGATCTGATGCAGAGGCAATAGAGGAGCCCTTCTCACTGGCTTGCTCCCCATGGCTTTCTCAGTCTGTGTGTTTTTTTGTTTGTTTGTTTGTTTGTTTTGTTTTTAGTCCTGGCTGTCCTAGAACTCACTCTGTAGACCAGCCTGGTCTTGAACTCACAAAGATCTACCTGCCTCCGCCTCCTGAGTTGGGATTAAAGATGTGAGCTACCTCCACCCAGCTCAGTCTGTGTTCTTATAGCACCCAAGACCATCAGCCCAGGGATGGCATCACCCAATGAGCTGGACCTTCCCACAACAATTATCAATAAAAGGGGCACCTCAGGACAATCTGGTGAGGTTATTTTCTGAACTGAGGCTCCCTCCTCCCGAATGACTCTAGTTGCCAAGCTGATATAAAACTAGCCAGCACACCAACTTACTTTGTGTTCAGAATCTCATTCTGACAAGGCCAAAGGCAGGCACACTGGATGAAGCCACAGGGAGAAAGCATGTTAAATACAGAACAGTTTGCAAGGCTTCTTCTTGTAGTTGAGCAGGTCCCCCAGCTACATGTGCTGGAAGCCTGGCTCCAGGCATGGTCTTGCTAAGGGGTGGTGGTGTCTTGGAGAGGTGGGGCCTGGTGGGGTGATGCTTTTCTCATGGGAGATCATTCTTCCTCACTTAGGTCTATCTGGAACCTAACCTGGATTTCTCATGGCTGTGTGATTTCTTCAACATCTGTACCAACATGATAACCACCATAGGGGTCTCACTGAAGCCTAGTAAATGTCAGTGCTCTTGAAACTACATGACTCTGAGTGGAATAAACCTCTTTTCTTTATAAAGTACCCAGCTCCCAAGTATTTTGTTGTGGCAATATCACATAGACTAGTATGTCTTTAAAATCACAGTTGCACATGTACAAGCACATATATGTGTACGTATACCCACAGGCTCACTACTATTTCTGATCCTTAATTGAGATGATAGAGGCAGTTCAATTTCCAGCACCCACATTGCAGTTTACAGCTGTCTGTCACTCCAGTTCAAGCAGACATACATACATACAGGCAAAACCCCAATGTACATAAAAAACCTTTACAAGATGATAGAGGCAGTAACACCATGCTTCCTGAGCTTTGTTTGCAGTTCACACACAGACTATAAAGGAGTGCCTGAACTGGTAGCTGGTAACTGAAGCAGAGCTCACAGTAACATGCCTTGTCTCTAATTCTGCAAATCATTGCAATGCTCAGCTCACATTCAGTCACCATCTGATGGTCTGTGCTGTCAGAGAGCCTGTGGTCACATGTACCTGCTGTCTGTTTTCTTTGGAATACGGCAACATGGTGGAAACGTGAAACATGACCTCATGCCCTTGGTACACAGTATAGACTGAGTTGATCCCTGTGGTATTGTCTGTAAAACACAAGAACACAGTCAGTGAGTACACAGACGAAGGCATGCGGCACGCAGTACATTCTCAAAGACCATCAGGTTCATGAGTGTTGGCAAGCAGGGTAGATCACCGGATGTCAACTCTGCACTCGAGGCTCCTGTCCATGAGGACAGACCTGGCTCATACTCTCTAAGCTCCCTGCTGCCTGCTGCACATCTAGTTTGAACACAGGAAGTCAGGAGAAGTCTGGCTAGCAAGGGAGAACATGCTGCAGTCCCCATCTTCCTGTGGCTGTGGGGTAAAGGACACTCATGCTGATGCAGCTGCGATGCCCACAAAATCACAGGGAGGTTTCAGAAGAACAGTCTTGATGAAAGGCATAGGCTCTGGAGGCAGATGGACCAGGGCCTGAGTTCTCACTGGCTATGCTGCCCTCCTCAAATTTAAGGCGTTATCTTATTTTATAATTCACTTTTTAAAACTATGTTACTTTTTGTTTTTAAGTGTGTGCACATGTGTGGGGGTCCAAATGTCCATATCTAGTGTCTTCTTCAATTGCTCTTAGCATATCTTTTCTCCAAGTTTCACTTTTGATTTAAAGTCAGTCATTATATCAGTTATTCCTAAGCTTGGTGGATTAAATCAATGACTAACACTTATTTTTTTTAAAAGAAGATTTATTTATTTTTATGTGTTTGAGTGTTTTGCCTGCATGTATGTTTGTGTACCAAGTGTTTACAGTGCCCACAGAGTCCAGAAAAGTGTATCAGACCCCCTAGAACTGAAATTACAGAGTTTCTCTGATTCTGTGTCTTAATTTGAACAGGGGACAGTAGTATCTAACTCTCAGGGACACAGGAAGACTCAGACTTTGCAGGTCCCTGTAAAGTGCTTAACCTAGCAGAGACCTGGCTTGAGAGAGCTCAGCAGATAGTAGTCAGGACCTATAGTGAGGCTAAGAGCTGACCACCAGTGACGAGCTTACAGGTGCTTAGGAGCCCATCATGTACATGAGAAAGCTTGTCAGAAGAAAGCTGGGCCACACCTTCCACCTCTGGACTGGTAACTAAGGCATTTCCATGGCAGTTCTCATGCATTGCTTTCCTGCTGTGGGCTGTCAGGAAGACAGGCTCCCAGACAGTCAGGCTACCTAGACTAGAAGTCTGTCACATTTAAGCAAAAGGAGCCTTGTACCACCTGACTGACTTTCTCTGAGGCTTGACTGAAGATCAAACAAAAACCACAAACACAGAAGCACAAGAAAATGCTAGAAACGCTTCTCTTACGTTTTTTGGTTGTGAGCCTAGCCTTTAATGGCTGAGCCATCTCTCCAGCCCAGAAACGCTTCTCAGATAGAAGCTAACCTAAGTGATTCAAGTCTAAACCTGCCATCTAGTCTGTCTTCAACCACCTTCTACCTTTCCAAGCTCCCCATTCAATACCCTGAGATCAGTTACCTCAGGGCAGAGACCCAGGGATCTGGTGGGAATCCTTCTTCCTCTTCTCCCCCATTATCCATCATCATGGGATCTGGTGTCTTCTTCCTCAGAGGCTCTGGAGTTTGTACACTTGTCTCCGTGCCAGCCTGCTGTTCTACCAACCATGACAGTCATCACCACCCCCACTCCACCCCACCCCTGTTTACACTGTGGAATCTGCTTCTCCAATGGCCTGCTCCCTCCAGATTATCATCCCCACAGGTCTGCCCTAAGGGGACCTCACTGCTCTACTCAATGACATGCAAGGGGACTTCAAACACCTTACAGGGCCAAACCTTTCCTTTTCTAGTCTGAATTACAACCTTTTTGTTCCCTCTGTTCCTTCCAGCCAGAAAGATATTCTCTTAGTTTCTAGAACAGCATGCCACATTTGCTCCTGCCTCAAGGACTTCACAGATGTTCCCTGTCTGAATTCTTTTCTCATATTCTCCAACTGTTCCCACTCATCACTCCCTTGCTCCCTCAGAGAAGTCTTCTATTCCATGATTCGACAAAGCGCCTGTGGCACTCTCTGTGGCTCCTGATTCCTGTGAGCACTGACTGCCAAACTATTTCATAATCACTATTACTGTGCTGCCTGTGCTGCCCAAGGGACTGTCGGCTCCTAGAAAGGTAGGGGCCATGTTGTTTTGTGCACACAGACCCCAGGGCCCAGCAGGGTCCTGGAACACAGATGGTGCTTATTGGTAAATATAGCTATGGGATAACTGAGACATGTCACAAATGGCCCTCGATGAGGTGGGATAGCCTTATGAGATTCTACAACAGATGTGGCCCTTCCTTGATGGAAATACCATTCATTGTGCATGACCTTATGTATTTGTTGATCATGTCTCTTGGTGCGTCCTATGAGTCTTATAAAACCAATGGAGTCGATGACTGCCCAGAAAGACCTATGTTAGACTGGGGATGATCGTCATGTAACAGAATTTTACTAATTCCAACAAAGGGCAGCTTACTTTTAGTGTCCAGACCGCCACGGTAGCCTGTCCAGCCCTTTAGAGTAATGGTGTCACCGAGGAGATTCAAAAATTTTTGAAAAGCTTCACTTCCAATTTCTGCAAGAAAAGGCAAGGGATGAGGAAAGCATGGATCTCTGGTCCTCATTTCCTGACCATAATGAAATCGGTGGACAATGAGGTGTTGTTGATATGCACTATATCAAAACACCAGGTTGCATGGCCTTCCAGCCAGGGGCCATAAGGAGGCTCCATAATTCTCAGGAAGCCAAGGAAGGAAAAAAAACCAGGTACTGTTGTTGCTTTGCCCAGTGATAAACATGAAAGATACAAATGCAGGAAGAGGGTACTGTCTTTATATTTACTTAACCAGAAACAGTGTTCTCCAGGACCCACCCACTGCAGGGACCCATAGAAGTTAGGCGGCAGTAAAATACTTAGTAAATGAGTGAAACTGGTTGTGAGCTGCCTTATAAAACTCTGTAAACTGCCTCCTGGTATTGGAGATTCCAAATAAATACTCAGTTTTGGCTGTGGGAAAGGCAGTAAAGGGCACCCCCAGTAGGGGTGAGGTAAAGGGCAGGGTCTCCCTCAGCAGGGGTGAGGAGGAGCTGCTCACCATTGCTGAACATCTCGTCGTCTGTGAGCTGCCCATCCTTGGCAAAAAGTACCCCGAATTTGAAATTCACAGAGCCCTTACAATGAGACAGCAAAAGAGAGGCCAGTTAATCTTATCACTGAAGCATGCATAGTGTTTGCCATTTAGGATTACTGCAATCATCCGACTGGACACTTAGGGGAGTCCTTCCTCCCATGAGCCCCAGGGCTGACCAATGTTAACAAGAGACACTCTTTTTTCTGTAGGTTGCAAAATAACTAGCAGATGAGTAGATCCATTTCTATACCAGTTAACAATTTCATTATTGATGGCATCAGGAGGATGCCAGGTCCATGCAGGAGCAGCATGGTGCTGCTGACACACAGCCACAGGTACTCATGGGTCTGGCACCACATTCTGATCTACCCATCAGCAACAGTTCCCAGAAGAGTAGGGGAGCTAATTGTCACTCAGAGCCAAACAGAACAATCTCAGACTGAAGTCTGGTAGGCTCTTCTAGAAATAGATATGGAAATTGTGGGCAATTTATGTGAAAAGCTCACCTCCCCCCATTCCTGAAGATATTTAATCTGAACAGATGTGCAAATAAAAGACAAAGCAAGCCAAGCAAGCATGGTTTGAGTTTATAATTCTCAGTTTGAGTTTATAGTTCTCAGTTCTTTGGAGGATTGATATAATCTGATCCTGCAAAAAATGACCACCACCAATGTATGATGGGAGCGCTTCAGAGAAGAGAGGAAGACAGAGGAATGGAGTCAGGGAGCAGGAAGTAGGCTCTCAACTGTTACTTTTAAAAGATTTGTTTATTACATATGGCTTGTTATGTGTTGCCATAATTCATTACTATATATGTATGTGGTGGTTATATTTATCACACAAGAGCATGTGCCCTCAAAACAGGGTACTGGATCCCTTAGAGCTGGTGTTACAGGCGGTATGACTTGCTGGACATGAGTGCTGGGAAGCAAATCTGGTTTCTATGCAGGAACAGTACATGGTCTTAATTGCTGAACCATCCCTGGAGCGCCCCCCCCCCAACTCTGTGTTTTTAATGATATTGCCATTAATCTGGGCAGGGGATTTATATGCCATTCTCTCTAATTTTGTGCACGCCCAAATTACTTAATAATAAAAGAATCCACTGTTGGAAGAACAGCACCATTACAAGGGTGTCTCACCCACCACTTGGTGAAGGATTCTTGTTGGCCAGTCAAGGTGTGGGTGATCAAGAGTATTAGTCCATGGGGCCAGAGGTGGGAGGCCAAGGCACAATGCTGGGAATGACAAAATTAAGACTCTGAAAACCCAGCCTAGGCTGATGGCTCAGTGATTAAAGTGCTTACCACATATGCAAGAAAAAGTGGAATTCAGACCCCAGAACCCACATAAATGCCTGGTAGGTATGGCAAGGTGTCTGCCTGCCTTTCTAGTAAGGAACCCCAAAGTAAGCTAGCTACCAAACTGGATGTGTCAGGGAGCTCTGAATTTGATTTGGAAATTCCAACTCAATGAATAAGGTAGAAGAGGGGTAGTAGATGAGTCCTGACATCAACTTAAGACATCTACATGTATGTGCACATGTACCCAACACACAGAAACATGCACACATACCACATACATATAATTATGAAAAGAAAGAAAAGAATCTGAAAATCTATGCCTGAGGCTGTGCTTAAACCCTTCTCTGTGTCTAACACACCAGCAGACAGATGCATGTCCTTCTGTAACAGTGGCTTTCTATACAGACACAGAAACAGGGAGGGTATTCCTATTGTGGGGGATAATGTTCTTCCCCACCAGGCAAGCCTCAGCTCCAACAACAATTTCCAGAGAGACCACCTACCACTGCCCCTGTTCACTCTCTTTACACCACTATCCCGACTGTAATTCTTCTTTGTTTCTTTTTTTCAGGACAGGGTTTCTCCGTGTAGCCTTGGCTGTTTTGAAATTCTCTGTGTAGACCAGGCTGGCCTCGAACTCACAGAGATCCACCTGCAGGTTTGCCACGATGGCCCTGGTCTGCATCTCTTTTCTCTTGTCCTGGTGTTAATAATACTCCCCAGAGAGTCCCAGTTTAAATGAGAAATTGTATAGAACCTTCCACGTCAGGTGGACGTTTCAGGAAGAACTTGTCTTAAGTTCTTGAACTTTCTTGGACTCTACTGAAATAATTTGCTGTCTGGGCTTCGCAGATGATGCCCACAATGAGCAGAACGTATTCATCTATTTTCAGAAATCAAGGTGTCTACCAGCATAATGAGCTGTTTTGTACTTTAGGAGAGGTAACTGCATCTGGAACTACTGGATCATAACACACTATTTTGAGATGTTGCTTTCCTGCACTAGGAACTGAACCCAGGAATTCACCACACATGCTAGGCATATGCTCTACCACTGAGCTCCATCCCCTAACAGACTATGTTGGAATAAGACACTAAACACATCAGGGCTTCATAAGCATTGGATTTTGAGGGATGTAGAGAGCTTTCCAGGCCCCAAGTTCAGTCTGGGTCTCTGGAGAGAGCCTGTTGGAGAGTTATAGGCATTGATTTCCTCAGGACATGGTCCTGCTCAGACACAGAAACTGGTCACATTTGTCATTTCTATTTGTTTGGAAGTTAAAATATTTATAAAATTTAAAAAGATATATTTATTTGTATTTTATATGCATATGTTTGCCTGCATATATGTTTGTGCACTACATGTGTGTTCAGTGCCTGTGGAGGCTTGTAGGGGTACTGGAACTGGAGTTACACATGTTGTGAGCCACTATGTGATGCTAGGAACTGAACCTGTTCTGCAAGAACAGCCAGTGTTCACTGCTGAGCCACTTGTCCAGCCCCTACTTCTAATTTTATCTATGGAATTTACGTTCTAAATTATATTTCTTCTGTTAAAAGCAAAGTCTGAGCAGAAAATTCCAGCAAAGCCAGACTTGCTGGAACTGAGAAAGGATGGCCTTGTTCAAAACAGCACTGCTGGTTCCCTGCCACTGTTGTTCAGACAGGGCCCTGGCTAGTGTTATGACAACTTGACACAGCTAGAGTCACCTGAAAGAGGGAACCTCAATTGAGAAAAGGCCTCCATAAGATAAGGCTGTAAGACATTTTCTAAATTAGTGACTGATGGGGGAGGGGGAGGGCCCACCCCAGTATGGGTGGGGCCACATCTGCACTGGTGGTCCTGGGTTCTGTAAGAAAGGAGGTTGATCGAGCTAGTAATGAACAGCTCTCCATGGCCTCTGCATCAGCTCCTGCCTCTAGGTACTACCCTGCTTGAGTTCCTGTCCTGACTTCCTTCAGTGATGAACAGTGATGTGGAAGCATGAGCCAAATACATGCTTTCCTCCCAACTTACTTTTGGTCATTGTGTTTCATCACAGCAATGGTAACCCAAACTAAGACAGTCTTCTGTGTTTATAGGGTTCCACCTGTTTGTAGTTCACTGGTTTCCCCTGTGTGCATACTGCACAAGACACCATATCTCTTTTGGGGATGCCTGTCTGTGCAGCCATGAGCAAATAAAACACGGATTTCCGGTCACCAGCTTCATTTTACTAAATAGCTAATCTTTCAGGGACATTGCAAGTATTCCGTATTGTTTTTTGTTTCCTGCTTTTCCTGCCCATCATCACAACTCATAGCTCATCACTAGGATGGACTAGAGTCAAGGCCAGTGTGCCCTGCTGATTCTAGACGAGATGCTATAGGATTCAATGAGGATGCCTGGACCCATTGCTTAGAAAAGCTCTGATGGATATGACCTCTGCTCACCCCTCCCCAAGTCATCAACAAGGGACATTTTCTTCAAGCAAATATCCCCTTAGTAAGGAACAAAACAGAAACGGAAATCTAGCCTGTACAGGGTAGGTCAGAGATGAAGTGGGTGTTGTCAGCACACTGGAGTGGTTATAACAAATTCACTAAGACACATTTGAGTTCAGGACATTTTATAAAGACATGTCAACTAGGTGAGGTGATGGATTGGACTTGGGGTATCAGGGAAATGGAGGAGTTAGGATTTTACCAAGAAATTAGACAAATGATATTTTCATTTCTGCTATGGATAATATGCACAAACCATCATTTCCTTACTCAGTTATCTAAGGATAACATGCTGGATATTTCTATGACACACATACATTTGCACAGGGCACACATGTGTGCACACAGGAGCACACACACACACACACTTAAAATGAGGGTAACAGAATGAAGCATGCAGATGTCTTTGGCACTTAGCACAATACAGTATGTGGCTACTGCACAGACATCCTACTTGAATGGAAATGTGCACTTCTTTACACTACATTCATGTATTTATGCAGATTTAAGTATACTGGTCTATTTACAGACAGCTGTACAGAAAGTTCTGAAGAAGACCTTGGCCAGCCCATTCAGTCATGCCCCTCTGTGAGAACAAGCCAACACCGCAGATGCACTAAGAGAGACTCTGAGAGTCTCTGACTCAGAAAGAAGGCTGCACTCGCAGTGAAGGGACTGATACTCACCTCTTGTTCTTCCAGAACCAGCAAGTCCTGTCAAGCAAAGTTTCAGAAGTTATATTTATACATCATGGTGATTACTGGATTTTGGTTCTCTGAGAAAGCCAAGCTTTACATACTCACATGATTTGATGTTAAGATAATTTGGAAATAATGTAAGTTGGTTATTGGATCTCTCTTTAAGGAAAACAAAACCAAAAATAAACAACTGAAAACAAAACTCCAGCTGGGCCATACACCTCTCAGAAAACCTCTGATAAATACTAACTGCTGCTCACCCACCCTAAATCAATGCACACTCACTGCTTCAGAAAAACATTCCCTTAGTAAGGAGATAAAATTGAGAAGTAGAGAACTAAACACCAATGTCAAAGGTTGACAGCAGGATTAAGATATTGGTCCAGAGCATCTCATTACTTGCCCCACACTAGGACAGCTGCCCTGAAGAGACCGTCTCCTGAGATCAGCAGGAAGCAGCGTAATCCTAAAGAGCCCTGGCTTTGAGTTCTTGCTCTGCTGCCTACAACTGTGTTTGTTTCTTACCCATGACTATCTTGCCCTACATGGGTCACTATGGAAAGTGACAGAATGAGTGTGAGGGACATCTGGCAAACAGCCTCAGGTCATTTTCCCATCTCACACTCAGTTATTTCATAATAAAGTGAAGTTGGTAAGCAGATACCAAGGCCAAAGGCTTCAATAGAGGTCACTGGGTGAGTGGAGGTGGGGAAGGTGGGTCCAGGTAAGCCATGGCTGCCAGTGAGAGCTGAGAGGAGGGCCAGGATAGAGGTGGAAGAGGCTGTGGGAGCCTCATCTTCCTTGTCAACCCTGGAGATGACAATTCTTCAATTCTTTTGTTTTTTTCTTGATTTCTTTTTTAAAATAAAATTTTATTTAAATTGAGAAGCAATATTATTTTAGATATTGATCCCAGTTCCCTCTCCCTCCCATCCTTCCATGTCTCCCCACTGCCCCCCATTCCATCTCCCATCCACTCCCCAGGGAGAGTGAGGTCTTCACTGAGGGATCATCAAAGTCTGTCACTTTGATGACAGAGACAGAGGGCCTAGGCCCTCCCCTGTTTATCTAAGCTAAGAGAGTGTCCCTCCATAGGGAATGGGCTCCCAAAGTCCATTCATGCACTAGGGATAAATCTGCTTCCACTGCCAGAGGCCCCATGAACTGCTCAGGCCTCCTAACTGACACCCGCATTCGGGGGGGTGGGGCTGGTTCAGCCCTATGCTGGTTTCCCAGCTGTCAGTATGTAGTCTGTGAGCTCCCACTTGCTCAGGGAACTGACAATTCTTAAAGAAGTATGTGAGGCACACAAAATCCTCCATTTTTTGTAACACAAGGGCTCTTTTGTTCAGAATTCAGCCATTATTGTTTCTGAATCCTGGAAAAAATAAAACTGCTATGTGTCTTATACTTCATATTTGCATGTCGTTACACACTTTACTGAAAAACCCTCTTTTCCATAATTTCCTTTGATCTCAAGCACCCTGCCATGTAGCCTAATCATTCCAGAATTACAGGTAAGGAATTGGAGATCCAGCAGAGCCTAGATTCTTCTGAAACCTGCAAGTACACACTTATGGTGAATACAATAACGGGGAGCTTCCCAACTGCCTTTAGTCCAGCAAGTATCAGACCTGGGGCACTCTGCTACCTACTGGCCCCTGGCCTGGTGAGGGTCCTCAGTGTCCAGGCTGTGGAAGTAGCCTTGTACCAGGAGGCCCCAGGGTCTCAATATGCAGCTCTGGTGGCAGAAGAGATGCCACAGGCTGCCAGCTCATATTTCCTTTGTATCTTCCTTGTTTTGGACTATATCTGCTCAGAAGTAGGTGCTCCTGCCAGGCACTGTGGTCTACCAATGTCACACCTGACAGCATTCAAAGTTTTAAAACTCTCATTTCTGGATTTGTGAGCACCAACTAGATCTCTTTTTGTTGTTTCCTAGTTTGTAATTTCAGCCTGGAAGGTCTAATTTTATGTTAGTAATGGTGTTTCTTAAAGTCCTAGTGATGTTATTTTTCTTTGTGTCTGTGTGTACATGTTTGTGTATGTATGCATGTGTGTAGGAGGCATGTGCATGTCATAGGTCATGTGTGAATATCAGAAGAAACCTGTGGTGTTGGTTCTTGCCTTCCACACTGTTTTCCACTGTGTGCGGCAGGTTAGCTGGCCTGGCTTCTGAAAATTTCCCCATCCCTGCCTTTCACCTTGCTGCAATTATGGATGCTAGCTACTGCCTTAAGCGGGCTCTGAGGATCTGAAACCAGTCTTCAAACTTTGCCAGTCCCTGCTGTTGCTTTTTTAAGGTAATTTTGATTTTGACCATTAGTATGTAGCTAACATTAAACTAAAACAACAACGACAACAAATATTAGCCAGGCAGTGGTGGTGTATGCCTTTAATCCCAGCACTCAGGAGGCAGAGGGAGATGGATTTCTCTGAGTTCAAGGCCAGTCAGGTATACAGAGCTAGTTCTAGGACAACCAAGGATACACAAAGAAAGCCTATCTCAACAAAGCTAAACCAAACTAAATTAAAAAAAAAAAAAAGTGCATGATTTTAAATAGACTTAAAAAAACTAGAAATGCTTTAAACATTCAGATTTAGTTCTGTAGATTTTTATTCAATCCCTGGTCACCAGGGATTGTCATCTACAACTATCCAGAACACAAGATGATAGAGAGATGCAGATCGGTAACACAGAGATGCCCACTTACCCACTTACTTAAAGCCAACTTACTTCTGGAAGGAATTTGGTCAAGAAAAGTGTCACTGCATTCTGGCAAGCAGAAGCAGAGGGGCAGCATTTTAATAGGACCAGACACCTTCCTTTTCTAATGAGGTGGTTCAACTTCTGTTCACTGTGTGGGTCCTGTGACTGTCAAGGGATCCTAACAATAATGTGCAGAAGTTGGGTGGTAGCTCTGATAGCGTGACTTTGGGGACTGCCCTCAGGCCCAGGGAGGCTCATGAGTGTTCATTGTTAAAGGGAGAAACCTAAAACACAATTATAGGAAATAATAAGATAACATTTTCATAGGAAACAGGCACAGAATGGTGACCCCAGCAGGCAGGGTGCTGATTGACTCTGTTACTCTGTGGGAGAGAAGGCAGCTGGGGCAGGCTAGCACAACCGCTGAGAGACAGGTGCCACAGGGCAGCTCCTCCAGGACTCTGGGGTGGTGTCTTCAGAGTGGGGAGAGTAGTGGTGATCACTCACAGGCACCAAGAAGGAAAGGGTTAAGAATGTTCTCATAGGCTGTTGTGGAGGTTCATGCCCATATGCCCAGCACTGCAGGGACTCAGGCAGGAAGGACATAAGCTTGAGGTCAGCCTAGTTTAATAAAGTGAGTTCTAGGGTAGCCTGGGCTTTATGGTCTTAAAAAAATCCAAGCTATATAATGGAGCAGTGAAAGCACATTGCTACTGATGTATTTAATTCTCATTTGCTTTTAAGGTTTCCGTAGTCATTTTAAGCACAGCACGGCTTAAATTTGCTCAGTTTAACCTAACACACTAAATTTTGCCCAAGTTTATTCTAGCAGAGTACAATATTATTTTATTGCTTATTTATGTATTTAGTACGTGTCTCTGTGTGTAGATGCATGCAATGCTTTGGTGTATGAGTGAAATTCAGAGGACAACTTGCAGAAGTCACTTCCCTCCTTCTACCATGCTGGTCCTGGTGGTCACACAAATAGTATTTTACAAATTAAGTGAAAGCAAAGGCTTGAGGACATTCAACTCTGTAAGTCTGGGTTAAGCTAAGTTGAAAGGCAATGACCTTAGTTTGAAAGCTTTCCTTAAAGGGATACAGAAACTAATTATTCATGCTCTCATCAGTTCTCAGATTCTCATTTGAGTTATTTCCCCTGCAAATGAACTCATTTACCTCTCTGCCTAGAGACCCCTGCTGCCTCCTGGACACAACCCCAGCTGCCTCTCCAGCCATGCCTTGTCATCTAGCTCTGGCACAACCCACCTCCTTGAAGCTCAGCTTGCTCTGTTGACTGGCATCCCATTGAGGATGGCTACAGTTCTAAAATTTCACAGCTATGAAGGCACAATATACACACATAGGCGCGCGCACACACACACATACGCACGCACGCACACACAGAATCCATGTATTGTTATGAAGCCCCACAGCTTCTTTTACCTTTTGTATCTCGGGATGAAAAATTTCCCTAGGGCCTTTCTCAAACTTGTCCAGGTTCATGGCACTGAAACAGAAGACAGAGTGAGTCAGTGAGGCAGGGACAGAAGCAACAGGGAGGAGGTGCCTTCACTGAAGAAGACAGGTAACATTGTCTCAAAAAACCATAGTGGACTCTCTGTAGGGCCTGATACACTGGAAATGAAGGAACTGAGCGAATCCATGAACTTCACCAATTGCCATGGGTAACTGTCCTTTCTTTCAGGATACTCATGCAGTGAGACAGTGGCTGTCATCTGGGACATTGGCCTCTCTCATATTGCTATTGACTCATTCGTTGTTCTGTTATCAACAATTTCATATTTATGATATCTTTACCCCTGGGCCCTGGAGCACAGATACTTGGTCTAAACCTTGCAGTTTACTAGCTCTGCAGTCTCTCCTGCCATCCTCTTAGGGGAATGGAGGCAACTGCAAGTAGACTTCGTGCAACTGAATTAGAGTCACTGAGAAAATGCTGGGAAAGCATTCAGCATGGTGTCTGACAAGGAAGCTACTATCATTAGGATGTAATGTCTTAGCTGGAGATAGAGTGACAGGCTCCATCTGAGTGGCAGCTTTCCCGGAGCCTGGGAGGGAGGATGAGAGGGATGTGGGAACCAAGGGCAGGAGCCAGATGTTCCAGTCCTTTCACTAGTTGTTCAGTGAAGAATAAAGCACATCCCCCCAGGGAGCCTTTGCTGACATCTGGGTTTCTATTTCAAAGTATAAGAATGAAATGAAAAAGATTTCTTGATTTTCTTTCTAAACCCAAAGTACCCAAGAGGGAGAAAAAAAAGCATCAGGCAAAGAATGCAGCAGGGAGGGAGGGTGCTTAGGAGCTGTGACTGGATAGTGTGGGACACTAGCCGTGAAATCTGGTTTTTCTGCTCTGAGCCTCCATTTCATCATTTGTAAAATGGAGGCAACCACAGTCCTGCCCTCTGGGGCTGCCTTGGAGACTCTAGGAGGGGATGCCCAGCTAGACAAAGTGCCAATCAAGGAAAGTGAATACACAAGGATCCCAGGAACATGCAATGCACACAGGGCCTCAGACTAGTGTGGGTCCGTCCTGAGTACTCACCTTAAAATGGACTTCACAGACAGCGTCTTTGTGGGACTGTAGGGAAGGCATATTTTTTGCGTACCCTGGAAGAAGCAAAGTGCCAAGCAGTGATGAGTCTGGCGTCTTCCCCTCTGAAGAGCATCATCTGGTCTCTGTTGTGAAACCATGCCTGATCTGTTTTTGCTCCGGCTGGCAGCACCTCCCTCTATGAACTCCTGGTTCTGATCAGAATTCAACACACCAGGCCTCTGCATCCTGGTACCATGGACAGTGGAGCCATCTGCTACACTTTGGATACAGCCCATTTGTTGAAGGCTATGTTACCAGTCTAGGGCACTGTTAGAAGGTGTGGAAGCTTTAGGAGCTGGACTTGATGGAAAGTCTTAGGTCACTGGGGTGATGTGCTCTCAGTAGGACCCTGGTCTGGTGGTTCCCAGCTGCCATGAGGGGACCAGCTTCCTCTAGCTCCACAGATTCTGCTGTGAAGTGCTGCCTCTCCACAGGCCCCAAAGCAATGGGCACCTGACCTCCACAGCTGTGAGCCAACATGAACCTTCCCTCTTTTCAATTCTGTCATCATTTCGGCTTCCTGGGATCCTGAGAACCACACCACCTACACCATTCAAAGGGACTGGTTTGGTCTCTGAGCTAAAAATCAGACATGATTCAAAGATTATAAAAAAAAAATTAAGTCTCCTTTTGTTCAATGAGATTCAAGTACCATGCCATCCAGTCAAAGACCTTTTAACTAGAAATCACCCCAATCTTCCAGCGAGGTTTTAATACCTGTGCTGATTTATTTAAGTCATTTACTTGCTTTAAAATGAGTACCCACTTTGACTGACTCACAGGAAGGGCTGGAGAGTCCTGTGTCCAGCCCACCCAGACCAGAGGAGCTCCCTTCCATTACACAGGACTTACTATGCATGGATAGCAGATGTTATCCATATACTCATTTAAAGGCTTCTTTGTAACTTTGGAAAAAAATCACAAACTGGCATCACAAACAATTAGACAAGGGTTGTAATGTTTTTGCAGGAAATGAGCAAAGCAATAAATACTTTTTGTATGTGTTTGGGGGGACACTTCTAGCAATTTCTCTGTCCAAGCTGAGAACAATGGCCTGGGGTAGAGTTCCTCTGCCTTTCCAAGCCTGTGATCTTTCTTCGTAAAGAAAACATTTGACCAGTGTACAAGATACCTGACTCTCATCACCACCACTGGTCATGAAAGATTATCCCCACACTGGACCTTCTTTCTGGGTCCTCTACTGTATTAACTTTTTGACACAGAGATTGGAAACACTTCAAATACAGGAATGTAATAATAGTTCATGTGTCACACTTCCCAGGTCCCACCACTGGGAGCAGAGTTCTTCCTATGGCTTTGCGATACACTGGTCCCAGTGTACTATTCACCTATACAGGAGGCTAACCTGCTCAAGGTGGTCTCAGATCTGTGCCTCTGCTTAGCTTACTCCTTACTACCTTCTCTACTCATCAAACACACCAAAGGCAGTTTTAAAGACAAGCTCAGTATAGTTTTTAGCAGGTGACAATGACATCTTCATAGGTAATTATGTGGGTAGGAACCCAGGGCTTTCTTCACTACAATCTGGCAAAGCTCTCCCTTCCCATCTCCTGTTTTCAGTTCTCTAGAGTCAATACTCAAATAAAACCACTCTGTAATCTCTGGTGGAAACATCAAATGCCCTAAGTGGAGGTCCTGTGTCTGCACATCTCAGGCAACCAGAGGTGAGGTGAGCACTGTACAGATTCACAAGCACAAGCTGGATATTATATGGTTTGTATAATAATGGATGTGTGCACGCGCACACTTGCCAATACACACTTGTAGAGACTCCCAGAAGGGTGCTACAATTACAGACATTGATCCCCCTCTTTACACCAGCTGTATTATCTGGATGGAATTTTTAAAGTGAGTATGAATCATTTCTATATACAAATCTTCCCCATGTGTTCAGATGACATCAAGCATAGTACTGGGAATGTCACCCAGTGGCAGGGTGTTTGTTTGCCTAGCAAGTGCTTTACCCTGGTTCCATCCCCAGCACCTCAAAAAACAAGCACAGATACACAGAAAGGACTGCTTGCAGTAGGGTTATATGTTCTGTTGGTTTCTAACTGATATTTAACTAAGACAACATGGGCTTGTGTGCATAGAGGGCTGGGCAGAGCCTGCTATCTGAACTTCCCACAGTCTCCAGAGCCAGCTTGTGGTTACAGGGATTTAGTAACTGGCTTCTGCTGACATTCTGGTTTTATTTATTTTTTTATTAAAGATTTATTATTTATTATGTATAGTGTTCTGTCTGCATGTACACCTGCACACCAGAAGAGAACACCAGATCTCATTACAGATAGTTGTGAGCTACCATGTGGTTGCTGGGAATTGATCTCAGGCCCTCTGGAAGAGCATCCAGTGCTGTTAACCTCTGAGCCATCTTTCCAGCCCCATCTGGTTTTTCTCATCCCTTTCAATATTTCCATTTGTAGCTAGAAGCAGCTACTTACACTGTTGATGGCCCCGGTTATGGTGGTGGCATGGGGAGATGTGTTGGTCCTTCTAGTTCTTTTGAGTCTTGGAAAGCACCTGTCCCTGTAAACCTTGATTCCATTAAAGTCCCTTGTTATGAACATACCTCTGCTGGAAACAGGTTTATGAGATTTTTTTTTAATCCAAAATCTGCTTCAAAAATAGACAAACTTGAAAAAACTATAGAAGTTTACTTAAATGGAAGAAGCTGCATCCAGAGCTGTTAAGCTGGGCCTTGGTGCTATCTACTTACTCATTCAACACATCCTTCTAGAGCTATGCCTGTGTGTTAGGTACTCTGCTATACGGTGGGGGCATTGAGGGAGGACATGAGTATGCACTTGAGTGGGAAGACATTATGAGTCAAAGATTTACATATATTATTACATTATGAATATTAATTATGTACAGTAGGGACACCCTGGTAACTGGGCCCTGGGATGAATCTCCTGGGAGGCACTTTGGCCATGCCATTTAACTTCTGTAATTGCAATAGCAGGTATTAAGATTTGGGTAGTTAAAGAATTATCTAGCACAGTGGTTCTCAACCTGGGGAATCATAACCCCTTTGAGATCTAATGACCCTTTCATAGGGGGTTGCCTAAGACCACTGGAAATCATAGTTACATTCCAATTCATAACAGTAGCAAAATTACAGTTATGAAGTAGTAACAAATAATTTTATGGATGGGGGTCACCATAAAATTATACTGTATTAAAGGGTTGCAGCATTACAAAGGGTGAGAACCACTGATGTAGCTTATATTAAGTACACAATAAATGTTAGGTTTTATTCTTTACTATTTTAGAAGTACCTAATCATAATTTGTTGAATAGTAGTGGTTCCTAGAAAGTTTTTCTTTGTGCGATAGAGTCTCATATCCCAAAATGACCTCAAACTTATTACGTGAGGATGGCTTTTAACTCCTGACTCTCCTGCCTCTGATTCCCAAGTGCTGGGGTTACCTGGTTTATGCAATGCTGGGATGTTGTGATATAATATTTATGATTTAATAAAGATTGCCTGAAGTATCAGAATGCAAAGCCACACTAGTTAGCTATGGAAGGTAGGCATTGGTGGCACACACCTTTAATCCCAGGACTCAGGAGAGAGGCAGATGGATCTCCATTTGTGCAAGGCCACCCTGAGCTACACAAAATTGATCCAGTCTAAAAGAGAAATAGCTCACACAAAGGTGATCTCAGCACTTGGGATCACACACCTTTAATCCCAGCACTTGAGGTATGTACGATAGGAGCAGATATTCAGGCTGGAGCATTTTGGTCTCCAGCCACATTGAGGGCAGGATTGCTACAGCTTGGGCAGAGGTAAAAGCTACTGGCTTAGCTTCTTTGCTTCTCTGATTTTTCAGCTTTAACCCCAATATCTGTCACTGGGTTTCTATTTTTCATGTTACAATGGGGGCTGAACACAGGATTTCATGCATGCTGGGCAAGCATCCAATCAACAAAGCCTTATCCTCAGTCCTTCTTTCTAAGTCATTTAAAGTTGTTACTCTATTGCTACATATGCACATGTGTGTAGAATGTGAGTGGATATGTGTATGTGTATATGCTTTTACCAGGGTATCATACTGTCTGTGTAAAAACACTCCGAGAAGATAATATGAAAAGAGAATAATGGGAAAAACTTATGAAAAAATCAAATACAAGAATTATTAGAAAACAAATTTATGAGTCAGAGTAGCAAGTAGACATAATAAAAACATGTAAGGAAAATATGAAACCTAAACCAAATTCCAGCAGTATAATTGGATGCTGGTGCTGGCTGAACATGTAAGAGAAATGGGGACACATAGGGACTATAGCCAGATAATAATCATCTGTTCTTCCAATATAACTAAAAGCTGGGCCAGTTCGCAGCTTTAACTAGTAAACATAGCTTGGGTCAGGGCCTGAGGAGATGACTCCGATGGGAGATGCCATTCTGTAAATATGTTTCTCTTATTGGTTAATGAATAAAGCACCGTTGGCAAATAGGAAAGCAAGATAGGTGGGACTAGGAGACAAGGAGGAGAGAGGAAGTAGGAGGGAGGAGATCCAACATGGAGGACACAGAGAGAAGATGAGACCATGTGGAAATACTTAGATTAATAAAAATGGGTTAATATTTAAGACAGAGCTACCCAATAAGAAACTAGTAACAGGCCAATAGCTTTGTATCAAATACAGCATCTCAGTGTGTTAATTGGGCCTGGCTTGGCGGTGGGACCAGACCGGCGGGGGGTGTGGAGGGGGGGGAAAATACTCATAACATGACTCAGTGCTTCAGAGTGGTAATTGTTCTTCCAGAGGACCCAGGTATGCTTCCCAGCACCCACATGATGACTTATAATCATCCCTAACTGCAGCTCCAGGGGACCCAGTGTCCTTTTCTGACCTCCCTGGGCATTAGGCACACATGGTACACAGATGTACATTAAGACAAAATACTCATACACATAAAATTACAAGAAATGTAATTTAAAAAACAGCTAGGGCTAGCTGGGTGTGGTGGACTCCTATAAGCTTGGTCTCAGGTGGCTGAGACAGGAGGATTGTGAAGTTTGAGGTCAACTTGGTCTACAGAGGAAGTTCATGAATACAAAGTGAGATCCTATCTCAACAAACAAACAAAATGATAAGAAAAACTAGGGCTGGAATGCGACTCAGTGGCAGAATGCTTGCCTAGCATGCATGGAGCTCTGGGTTTGGTCCCTACAACATCATAAACTAGCATGGTAGTGCATAATCTCAACACTGAGGAATTAGAGACAGCAGGGTCAGGAATTCAAGGTCACCCTCAACTACAAAGTGAGTGTGAAGATAACCTGGGCTATATGAGACTGTCTCTAAAAACAAAACAAACAAAACCCTCCACAGCCTCCCCTCCAGCCCCCAAACAAAGAGGAACATACCACTACCATTAAACATCCCAAAAAGTAATAGATAAAACCTACTATAAAACCCACTGCCATTCCCCAGAGAACAAGATTTAGGGTATGGCTGTACCTGGCCGTGGCCTAGAGATGGAGGAGAAGCTGCTGTTCATGTCAGGCTCGGTAGCCCCAGCTTTGAATAATGACACTCTGAATTATCTACAATGAGAGGAACAGCCTGACAATGGGCTAACTGGACTCTGAGATGGGCATGTGTGCTGAACAGGCAACACCAGAGTGCAAGTCAGGTACTCACTGTTTTCCGCCACAGAATGGCACGGTACTGAGGGACACGCTGGTTGTTCTGGTCAGAAAGTGTCACAGACAAGAAGAAGGGGCTCTTCTCTGCATCGTTTCCAATGTAATTCTGATGTACTGCAGAAGAGACGATCTGTGAAAATGCTTCAGCCAGCAGTGGCCAGCACCCACATGAGCAGCCAGCCTAAGACTGGTATGGGTAGGAACTGACCACTAATTCTACACCCACATCCCTTTGCCTGCAACTGGTTCAGAAATGAACATGTTATTCAGTGTTGGCCAAGGCAAGATGAGAAATCTGCCAAGAGCCTTCTAGAAAGGCTTCCCACTCTAAATATACCCCCCTTCCTCTGGATATTGTAGTGTCAAGTGATATCTGGAGCTACTGCAGCCCCCTGTGCTCACAGTAAGGGTAGGGAGGCAGAAAAGGCAAACAGGCCTAAGCCTCTAATATCACTGAACTGTTGATGCCACCAACCACAGGGCCTTCTTGGCTCATCTGTAGCTTGCTATGCAGACTATGTTGGCCTCAAACTTTATTCTCTGTTTCCTTCTTGTTTAAACCAGTTTGAGTAGGCTTTGCATTACCTCGTTGGATGCTGCTGGCACTCAAACTTGCAGCAACCCTTTTGCTGTAAAGCCAATGCTATGGGCACTCTGTGCACAGCTATGGGGAAGAAGACTGGCACATTTCTTTCTTTGTAAATGCTTCTATATTCCTCACCCACCTGAGCAAACCCGCCTAGCCAGACCTGAACTTTAACTTTTTAGAATAATACTGTAACAGGTTTTCTTTTCTGTGTGTAGCACATTGGTATTGGTGTGTGTGTGTGTGTGTGTGTGTGTGTGTGTGTGTGTGTGTGCGCTGCACACACATGCTGTATGGGTGTGTATGACTGTCTGTGCACTTAGGGAAGCCAAGGGAAGCTACAGTCTTCTTCATTGCTCTCAGCTTTACTGCCTGCTGACAGGATCTCTTGCTTAACTGGATATGCTCCATCATTTTGGCCATGCTACTTGGCCACTGAGCTCCCATGATCTGCCTGTCTTTGCCTCTCCAGTGCTGTGTTGCAGGAATGCACAGCTATGCCAAGACATTTTACATGGGCTGGGGATTTGAATTTAAGTCATCATGCTGCAGAGCAATCACTCTTAACCCTTTGAGCCCCGTGACAGGTTTCTAAAAAGACACCACTTTCATTTCCTGGCTTGAGAATCATGTTCTACAATGGATGCCTCATGGAGTTTCTCTGCCACCAGTTACTTTTTCCTCCATTTCCAGCCCCCATCTCATTAGCAACTCACTTGCTTTCTGTCTTTCCATGTGCTCTCTACATGTACAGCCTAAAACCTATGTGTAACTGAGCTCTCGGTGTGTGTTAGGCACTGGTCTTTGTGTTATTTTTGTACATCTCTTTGGCAGCTTTGCTCAGACCTCTAGGGAAGGACCAGAAATAGTTCTACTTTACAGACATAGAAACCAAGTCCAAGCCCTCAGGCTGATGAGAGCAGAACCATGTTGCAAACCCATTCTATAGGTTCCATGAGGGCAGGAAGTGAGCCTTAGCACTGCTGCTCTCTGTACACTGCCAGACAGCAGGTGGAGCTTAAATCCTTGTCGCTGGTGAGTTAATGTGGCAGAGCCTGCAGTTTTATGGCCAAGATTTGCTCAGGAAACTGTTCTCTCCTTCATGGTCAAGAACTAGACGCTCAAAATGCGTGCAGATGTGTACTGACTCAGTTAAGTTAAAGCCTCTTTTCCATCCTGAAAATTTCTATCTCTCAAAGAAGAGATGGACTAATTGCCCATTTACCAGGGGCTAAAACAACAACAAGCCGGGTGGCAGTGGTACATGCAGAGGTGGGCAGATCTCTGAGTTTGAGGCCAGGCTGGTCTACAGAGTGAGTTTCAGTACAGCCAGGGATATACAGAGAAACTCTGTAGTTAAAAACAAAAACAAACAAACAAATAAAAAAACAACAACCAAAACCCCAAAACCAAACCAAAAAACTCCAACCCCCTCCCACCAAAAAACCAAGCCAAACAAACAAAAACCCAACAACAAAACCCAACCCCATGACACTTCTCAAAATGGTAACCCACATCAAGACAGCTCTGACTTGTAGCTCTTAACCCATAATGTTCACCACTGACCTTAATGGGAACTTCTCTGACACTGTCGTCCTACATTATTTCATCCCACCCATACAGGGTGTCTGAGATTATGCTGTTTTGAACATCATTTCTTTTCTGTTACCACAGAGGCATAATTACCTTGTCCTAAGAAATACTTGAAATACCACCGGGTGTGGTACTCTGGGTTTTCTAAGTGCACGTCTGTTCTTCGCCAAGTGCCTGGCAGAGCAGCTGCATTCTGTAACGGAACAAAGCTGCGTGGTTAAGAGTTGTGCTTGGAAAGTGAACATGAAGCTAGAAATAAAGCACAGTCAGAGAACCAGGAAAAGAGTCGCCACTAAAAGCACACACATGAGGGCTGTAACCGCATATTCTCACTAGCAGAGACACTTGGTATAAAGTCACTCAAATAGACAGTCTAGAAGTCTGCAGGGTGCAAGAATAAGAAGTGAACCCAGTTCTAACAGGTGTGTGAAGTCTTTCTCTTCCCAATAAATGGAGTCCCAATAAATAGAACTGCTGTCCCCTAGGGCACCAATTCTTACCACCTTACTACCAGTACATGTCCTCCACAGGATATTTCTTTGGATCTTACTCAAGTTAATTTGTTTTGTATGTTTTGTTTGTTTGTTTGTTTGTTTTGAAGCAGCGTTTCTCTGTGTAGCTTTGGAGCCTGTCTTGGCACTCGCTCTGTAGATCAGGCTGGCCCGAACTCACAGAAATCCACTTGCCTCTGCCTCCTGAGTGCTGGGATTAAATGCATTTTAACATTTATCCAGTTGGTGTGGATAATATGGACAACCGTAATAAGTAATCTATTTAAAGACAGTCATTGTTACTGTTTTGTATATATGATTATTAATCCTGGTTGCCAACTTGACTGGTCTGGAATTAACTAAGAGGTAAGCCACTGGGCACATCTACAGATAATTTCTTGATTAGGCTATTTGTGGTGGGGGACCTACCCTAAATGTGGGGGCACCTTCTGGTGGAGGCCTGACAAAAGCAAGTGCGACAGAAAAGGCTTTTTTATATCTTGCTGTTGGGTCAACACCACTGTTGCTGCCATCACTGCTGCTGTTCTTTGCTGACATAAGAGCCTGAAGACCAGCGAATCTCCAGCAATCTTCTAGGCTTTCAGCACCAGGCTGGGACTGCTGAGGCATCCATCCGTGTGGATCAGGTACCTACTGGGTTCTCAGCTTTTCCAGTGTGAAGACAGGAATCACTGGACTACACAGATGACATCATGCAAGCCAATATAATAGATCTCCTTTTAATAGATATTCAGTCCATCACTTCTGTTGCTTTAGACTCCGACTAACACACATTCCCTAACTACATCCATGTACACAGGTATTTTTTTTTCTTAACAACATGGAATCATACCAAGTCATGCAGTTTGGAAGATTGCAGATGCCCACAGTGGTCAGAAGAGGCCATTAGATTCCTTCGAACTGGAATTACAAGCAGTTGTGAGCTGCCATGTGGGTACTAGGAACTGAACCTGGGTTCTCTACAGGAGCAGTAAGTGCTCTTAATCTCTGAGCCATCACTCCAGCTTTTCTTTTCCCATCTCTATGAGACATTAAATACCCTTACATTGAACATCTTGATGGACAGGCTGAGACTGTGTCAAAGTCATTGGAGAGAAGCTCCAAGGACATACAGTTGCCATGGTGGGGAACAGCCTCTACAGAGCATGAGTTGTGACCCTGACATGTTCCTGTGACTTTCTAGACAGTTCTGACCAGTTCTCTCTCTCTCTCTCTCTCTCTCTCTCTCTCTCTCTCTCTCTCTCTCTGTTTCTGATGGTGAACTAACCAGTTCTTTATCATGTTGAAGTTTTCTTCAATTCTTAATTTACAAAGAGGCTATCAATTTTTTTCTTTGCCAGATCTTTGTAGAAGAGATTAAATGGAGTAGAATTGCAGTAGGTCTGATGCTGAATGGTTCTTTGATTTCTGGAGCTCCATACTAGATCATGTAATATTCTCTGAATAGATCACTGGACTTTTAAAAAGATGGATGTGTTATGGTTGTTCCCAAGGGCATCTGCTGATCTGCAGGCTGCTTCTCTGATGATGTTACTATCAACTTGACTTTTTGTGCCCTGGTCTCTTGTGAACTTGAAGCTCCCTAATTGGCCAGGTTTCCAGACAGTAAGTTCCAGGGCTCCCTCTTTCTCTGTCCTCCACACCAGTGCTGGGACTACAGGTGCCTATTGCCATGCCTGGCTTTTCACATGCTGGAGATCTGAGCACAGATCCTCATGTTTGTACAGCAAGCACTCTACCAATGGAACCATCTATCCAGCACAGCCACACACACCCCCACGCCATTGAAGACTCAGTTGCACAGGTTAAAGTTCTTTATCCCTAAACACTTCAGTGTCTATTTCTCAGGAAAGGGGTCTTTTCTTGTGTAACTAGAATACAGCTTTTGTCCTGGTGCTGGGAATTGAACCTTGTTCCTTCAACCATTGAGCTATATCACTAGACCTGCAATTCAGCTTTATCAACTTCATAAATTTAACATCTATACAATACATTATCATCTGTATTCTGAATCTGTCAACATACTCAATGCTGATGAAAGCGCCCCCCCACCCCCAGCACATAGTCATTTTGTTGCTGTGTCTCATTTAGCTGCCCTTTGGAACATTTTCAGATTGCTGTCTTTTGTGACAGTGGCAATTTGAAGCACATAGTGTCCTCTCTCCCTTGCTTTTTCTTGTGCCTGTTTGATGCATCTCCACAGATTCAGGGTTTGCAAACCCAATTAGAGCACTATGTATGTAAGGCTGTCCTCAGCTCATCAAGATAAACTTACTTTAGCTGCTTATGTGCTCCTTGTTGGAAAGGTTAACTGTGACAACCACAAGGTGTTTCCTCTTTGTTTTGACCTTTTGGGGTGACTTGGGAGGAGCAACAAATTGGCTTCTGTTCCTTGGAAGATGTCTGCTTGATTCATTATCTATAGCCACGTGTCTTAACCACGAACCCTGGCAGTACTCCTGCTCCAAAGAGTGTTCCATTATGCAGCCAGGTGCACACAGGTAGGGCATGGCCCTGGGGCACTGGCCAGCCATAGAGGTTGGTGTCGTGGTTTCAGTGCCCTAGACCCTAGCAAGTTTCACGTGAGCTTTGAGAACTCCATAACCCCTGCACAGTCAGGCTTCTGGAGCTTCCACGACTCAGGTAGAGAAACCAGAGAGGTTCCTTTCAAGTAGAGCCTTAGCTCAGTGCTTCTCAATGCACTGAAATGTGCACTTTCTGGCTCTGCTACCAAGCTGCTTCCCCAGAGCTCTCTAGGTGGAGTCTGCCAAACTTTCTTTTCTATGTTTTCTTTTTTTCCCTTTCCCTTTTCTCCCTGTCGTCTGCTTTCTCTCTCCCATCCTTCCCTCTCTCCCTGAAGGACTGAGGACCAAAGCGAGGCCCTCTTTCATTTGAACAAGCAAGCAGGTGGTTCTGGTAACAAAGAACTTTGGGAAGCAATGGTCTATACCAGAGATTCAACATTACAGAGTATATGAAACCTGCTCTTGGACTGGCTCTCTAATGTATTAAAAGTACTATGGATCCAGGCATAATAAATTATTTTTAAAAGGCTTTCCCTTTATCATAGTCTGTGTTTTATGCATTTAAAACCAAAATTCTGATTTTGGGTCTGATGGGGAATGTCCTTCTGTATATATGTTTCTCTTACTGGTTGGTGAATAAAACACTGTCTGGCCAATACATAGATTGATAAAAATGGGTTAATAATTAAGACAGAACTAGTCAATAAGAAGCTCTAGACACCAGCCAACAGCTTTATAATTAATATAGCGTCTGTGTGTTCATTTGGGGCCAAACGGCTGTGGGAAGCTCCAGCTACAGGGGTCTACAGGTTTGATTGTCAGAACTTTTGAATGTCCTGCCTTGGTCCATACATGTCCTTTACCCTGGAGGCTGAGCATGACAACTGCAGAACAGAAGAAGCCATGGAGAGGCAGCCTGAAGTTGAGAGTTAAAGTGGCACTGTGGGCAATGACATGCTGTGCACCTCTTTGAGAACCAAGTGTTAATGATGAGGTCTTTTTTAAGGACTGAAAAGCTATTTCACTTGCATCTTCACTAAATACTTAACTGAAATGGAGGGAGGGGACCCCCAATACCCAAAAGTTGTGAGTCTTGCAGAACCAGACACCTTCTGTCCCTTATTAAATGCTAAGGAGGATAGACAAGAGTGTGCAAAAGAAATGGAGAAGCAAGTAAAACCCTCTGCCCGGGGCCCCACAGAAAATGAGCCCTGCATTCTGATGATGTGTAGCACTGGCAGAGGGTAAAGAGTACAAAGCAGGGTGAAGTTGAATGACTTTCTCCACATGTCCAACCTTGTAACAATGACATAGATAGATACAGCCCCACCATTCATGTCCCCAGCCATTCTCCAATCACAGCCACCTCCCTGACTTCTCACCATGGGGTTAGTCTCACCTGCTGCTGGACTTCACAGGAATGAAACCCTATCATGTGTATTCACTTAAGCCAGCTTTTCATCCTTCAATACTACGTCTGTGACCTTCATCTTTTTGTTGGTACAGTGATTCTGTTTTTCATCACCATATAGTCTACAGGACAAATGCCACGACTGATGTATTCACTATTCTGTTGTTGGATGTTTAGATTGTACGTAACTGAAGCCACCGTGAATAGGACTCTGTCCTTGGTGGATACACACACTGTTGTGCATTCAGTTTTAGCAAGGATGGCCAGATAGAGCTCCAGAGAAGATGCATCACCCTGTGCTCCTGTTAGCACTGTAAGTCAGGGTTCTCACTGCTCCATGGCCTCTGGCCAAGCTCTGGGCATCCCAGGCCTCTTCTTTTCTAATGTTCTGAGAGGGTGTGGTGGTGCCTAACTGCAGCCTTAGTTCTCAGCAAGTCCTATTTTTAAGTATGACCTGTTTTATTAGAGGATGTCAGAGACAGACAGAAATAACAGCAGTTTCAGGTGGGAATGAAAGAGAAACACATGATTTGATATCAAAAAGAAAACTAAGGTGTCTGCTGCTAAGACTCATAACCTGAGTTTGATCCCCAGGGCCCACATTGGTTGTCCTGTCATGTCACACATGTGTGGTGGCATGCCCTTTCCCTCCATAAATGTAATTAAAAACAAAGTCAAGAGGAAATAGTCTAACAAATCCATTTTCCAGACAACTGATGTTCAACATTGCAACTACCACACTTACTTTATGCCCTTTGAGGCAAACATTTTTTTCAAAGACTTACCCTAGGAGAATGCACTTAAATGTCTCTTGCTGCAGGTGTGCCCACAGAAGCCCCTGGTGGCTAGTGAATTCTGATGTGGAGAAAGCCTCATTATTTCTGTACCAACTGCAAAGCCACAAAAGCTTCTTTTTGCTCTCTGTTTCTCCCTCCCATCTGGACTTGTGGGAAATGAATGAGGGGCACTGAATCTGACCTGAATATTTTAAGAATTTAATTAAAATCCATATAAAACACCTGATTCTGCTTGAGTGTTCCCGAATATTTGGCTTCTGGCAGGAAATCCACACATACATTCAGGCTACAAATGATACCTCTAGTTTTATGTTATGCCCATGATTCCCCAGAGTTGTGCCACAGTGGGGTAGACAGAGGACTGAATGCATTTAAGTAGCTCCACTTCACAGGTTAGACTGCTGAAATAGCACCAGACCTTTTTTTCTTTTACAGTTTCTATATATTTTTAAATGACTGTGGTGGCTGACTGGAATGGGAAATGTCTCCCACAGGCTCGGGTATTTGAACACTTGGGTCTCAGTTCCCGCACTGTTTGGGAGGTTTAGAGGGTGCAACCTTGTTGGAGGAAGTTTGTCTCTGGGAGCAAGCTTTGAGATGATAGAACTTTGGCCCCTTCCAGTTCACTGTCTCTGCTTGGTGCCTGCATTATAAGATGTGAGCTTTCAGCTTCCTGCTCCTGCCAAAATGCTTGCTGCTTGCTGCCATGTTTTCCCACCATAATGGACTCTTATCCTTATGAACCATAAACCAAAATCAACTTTCTTCCTCAGTTGCCATCAGTCACAATACTTTATCACAGCGACAGAAAAATAATAATACTGCAGCATTACAATTGTAAACATAAATGTAAGCCCACTGTGAAAAAGTGAAACCAAACACAACTTAAAATATTTTCTCCCCCATCCTCCACATCCCAATCCACTTCTGCCCAGTAAAACCATGTGACAAAATTGGCTTGAATACTCCAGACCTTTGTTATGTATTTACAAAGATGTGTGTACTTTACATGTGCACACATTTACATACTATACATATGCACTTACACACATGGGAGGTATTATATTGACACCTGTTTTTCCATTAAAGAAAATGCCTTGGGGGCTAGGGATGTAGCTCAATTGGATTGGTAGAATGTTTGCTGAGCATGCCATGAGGTCCCAAGTTCAAGTCCCAGAACCATAGAAACCAGGCGTGGGGGCACAGGTCTGTAATCCTAGCATTTGAGAAACAGAAGCAGAAATATCAGCTTAAGTTCATCCTATGTTACCCAGAGACGTTGGCTAAGCTGAGGAACATGAGATCAAAGAGAGGGAAGGAGGGAGGCAGGGAAGGAAGGAAAGAAGGACAGAAGGAAGGAATAGAAAAGATCTAGGAAAATTTTCTGTTAGCACGTCTAGATCTACTTGGTTCTTATTAATAACTGTTTAAGCTCTTTTTCATTTCTTTTTTAAATTTTTTTTAAATTAACTTTTTACATTCCAGTCTCAATTCCCTCTCCCTCCTCTTCTCCCACTCCCCTCACCTCTCCCACTCCCATCAGCTCCTCAGAGAGGGTAAGGCCTCCCCCTAGGAAGTCTACTAAGTCTGTCCCATCATCTCATTGAGGCGGGACCAAGGCACCTCTCCATTCCCCACACCCCTGTGCTTAGGCTGAGCAAGGTATCTCTCCATATGGAATGGGCTCCACTAAGTCAGTTTGTGCATTAGAGTTAGATCTTGGGACCCACTGCTAGTGGCCTCATATATTGTCCCAATCACACCATTGTCGTCTATATTAAGGGAGTCTAGTACAGTCTTATGCAGATTCCCCATTTGTCAGACCTGAGTCAGTGATCTCTCACTAGCTAGGGTCAGCTGATTCTGTAGGTTTCCCCATCATGGTCTTGACTCATTTGTTCATATTATTGCTCCTCCCTCACTTCGAGTGCACTCCAGGAGCTTGGCCCATTGGCTAGGTGTGAATTTCTGCATCTGTTTACATCTGTTTCTGGAAAAGAGTTCTAGCTTCTCTGGGGTTGTGAATTATAGGCTGGGTATCTTTTGCTTTATTTCTGGTATCCATTTATGAGTGAATACATATTTGTCTTTCTGGTTTTGGGTTACCTCACTCAGGATAGCTTTTTCTAGTTCTGTCCATTTGCCTGTGAATTTTAGGATGTCATTGTTTCTTACCGCTAAGTAGTATTCCATTGTGTAAATGTATCACATTTTCTTTATCCATTCTTAAGTTGAGGGGCATCTAGGTTGTTTCCAAGATCTGGCTATTACGAATATATTGCTATGATCATTTCTTTGTTTTTTGTTTCATTTTGGTTTGGTTTGACACAGGATTTCACTGTGCAGCCCTGCCTGTCCTGGAACTCACTTTGTAGACCAGGCTGGGCTGGAACTCATAGAGATCCTGTCTCTGACTCCTGAGTGCTGGGATTAAAGGTGTTTGTACAACCATCACCCAGCTTAAATTCTTAAAAAAAAAAAAAAAAAAAAAGTTAAACACTTGAGCCAGGCATGGTGGATGGTGGCTCAATTTGTAATCCCAGCACTTGGGAGATGGAGGCAGGAAGATCATAAGTTCAAAATTTCCATAAGCTACACAGAGTTCTAGGATAACCTGAGCTATATGGTGAGACCCTTGTCTTAAAACAAAACCTTAAAAGATCCAAACAACAACTCCATTGACTGTAGACTCATAAACTATGTAGCATGCATAGAAGATCACGAAGTAGGATGCCAAGGTCCTCCAGCTGTTTTCTGACCTTCTGTTGTTATTTTTCCAGAGGTACTTTTTTTTTTTTTTGTCATTGTTGTTGGTTTTTACAACCCAACCAAAGTTTCCCCTCCCCACCTCTCACCTCTCCTCTCCTTTACCTCACCCATCCACTCCTCCTCCATGGTTTCTCTTCAGCTATAGGCAGGCAGGCCTCCCATGGATATCAGCCAGCCAATGTGTATCAAATTGCAGTGAGACTAGGCTCCTCCTCTTCTTTTAAAACTTGATGAGGTAATTCAGTGGGAGGAATAGGTCCCAAAGCAGACATCAGAGTCAGAGAGAGTCCCTGCTCTCAGTTAGCAGTCCCACAAGAAGACCAAGCTACACAA
Organism: Phodopus roborovskii; assembly: GCF_943737965.1. Classification (NCBI taxonomy): domain Eukaryota; kingdom Metazoa; phylum Chordata; class Mammalia; order Rodentia; family Cricetidae; genus Phodopus; species Phodopus roborovskii. The sequence continues at coordinate 73,971,363 of NW_026126418.1, forward strand.
CTGTAGCATATATTCAGAGGGCCTAGATCAGTCCCATGCAGACTCCCTGGTTCTTGGTTCACTCTGAGCCCATTTTAGCTGGTTGTGGTGTGTGTGTGTCTGCTGCAGGCGTGTGCTCTTGTGTGCATGTCAATGCAAGTTCAAGTCATTGAGTATTTGCCTCTATTCCTCTCTGCCTTATTTCCTTTAAGACAGTGTCTCTCACTGAACCAAAAGTGTGTGTTTTCAGGTAGGCTGGCTGACTAGTGAGCTCTCAGGATCTATCCAACTCTGTCCTCTAATACTGGATCTACAGGCACATGCAGCCATGGCTTTGATATGGGTGCCTGGGATTAGAACTCAGGTCCTCATGCTTGCAGACAAAGTGCTCTTACCCACTGAGCCACCTCTCTAGCCCCTAAAATTGGGTTTTTATGTCCTCAGACAGTAGACAGTTCTTCCCATGCTAACAAAGGTAGATTTGTAGGAAGCTGGAAGACTGTCTGCTCTGTTCTGCCATCATCTAACTGATGCACCAGGAAACAGGGAGGGAGCTCCCCAGTGGTCCACTCGGGGGCAACACTCATTTTAATTAATACTTGGAATGAGAACACAGATGGCACAGTAGCACATATTTAGGAGACACAAAGCTGCTCAGTGGGTGAGATAATAGGACAGGTGACAGAATCAAGATGTCACAAAACTCCTGACAGTAACTGTGGGATGTGTTAATGAGATTACACTCAGTGTGAACTATGCAAAATCCTGTGCTCAAGTGCAGAACACATATTACTCATGGGGAGACCAAGTGCTGCAAAGGCTGAGATTTAAATCCAGGTCTGTTGGAGTCAAAAGTCATCCACTATACCCTGATGCTGTCCCACATCTAAGCAAAAGTCTCGTGAGCTAGGCTGCCAGGCAGAGGCAACTCACAGCCCTCAGAGCATCTCCAGTAAGGCACAGGCCAAGCCTGCTTTTCCTATGGTCTTGCATTAATATGTGAAAACTTCAATTTAAAAGGCTCAGGGTCATGAGGACAGTTTATGTACAGCATCTTCCAAGGATATATGAAGCTCAGGGCTTGTTCTCAGCATTTCAAATAAACTATAATAAACTAGAATGTGTCCAGTTGGACATGCTAATTGCCATGACTTGTTAATTCCGTGAGATGTATACGTATTGAAAGTTTACACTATGGGACTGGGGACATAGCTCAGGCAGAGTGCTTGTTTAGTATGCACAGCACTGCATACATTGGTGTGGTGGTGCATGTACACCTGTAATCCCAGTGCTCTGAGTAGGTGGAGGCAGGAGGCCCAAGAGTTCAAGGCCATCCTTAGAGAAACACAGACTCATTAAAGAGGCTGCAGATCTCCCTCTGGTCTGCTGTGAGCAGAGCAGTCCTGTGTGTCTACCTGACCTTATGACGATCTTTGAAAGAACATGTGGAATTACCAGCACCTTCTGTACCCCCACAATGGTAAAACTCTGACACGCTCTTATTTGTCCCTTGTAGGGCTCAGCTGAGGAAACTCATCTGTGCCATGGGGTCTGAGAGCTTGATGACAATATATGAGCTGGGGGTGTTCTTACCTCATCTGCAGAACCATTTTCCACTCGGAATCTTCCTGCTCTTTGGATGGCTCCATCAGCATCACTAGAAATAAGCTGGGGAGAAAATGTTCAGTTAGGTAGCTGGGCCTCCATTTGCAAAGCTACTGAGACTCCCTCCTAGAAGCAGACCCGTCTATACAAACACATCAGCTGGTGGATCCAGCCTAGAGGCAAAGAGTCTACTTTGATCCCTAAGGCCTTACAAGTTCAAGCTCAAGTTCCACCTAGAGGGAACATTTTACAAACTGAAAAACATTAAAGCTAAGATCCATGGGCAAACAGTCTTAATCCACATCACATGGGGACAAGTGGCAGCTCGCAGATGGCAGAACTCAGAGCCAAGCCCCAAACTCAGCCATATTCCCAGCCTAGATAACAATTAGTGGCTGGCGTGAACTCAAGGTGTAACATTAGAGAAAGCTCTTGTGCTTCACTCAGTTTTAAATAGTCTCTGGAAGGCCAATGCAGCCCCTCCAGGCCAGCTGTGCTGCGTGCCAGTAGACTGCCTTCAGGAGTGCAGGGCTAGAAAGTGGTGAGCAGGAAGGAGGCTGGAGCTCCATCATGCAGTCTGTAAGCCACTCTCAAGATGTTTCCCTTTCAGTCTTCTCAGAAGCAACATGGGAAGGGGTATATATAAGATTTTCAAGTTTTAAAATCTACCTGCAGTTTGCAGCAAAGGTCTGCCAATAATGTCCACATTTCAAATGTATCAGAGAACAATTGCCCGGGGCTGGTGGGGGGGGGGAGTGTCTTTTCACCTCTAAGTTGGGCTCATTCCCAAACCAGAGCACAACCTCTTCAGACTGCTACCTCATACTTGCACTTATACTTATGAGACATGAAGGTGGGAAATAAAGGACACACTTTCAGAACCACCCCACACAAGAAAATTCTGCCATATTAAAGGATCTGAAAAAAGATTGGAATAGTTTTCTCATGGTAAATATGAAAACAGAAGGTAGGGGGCTGGAGAGATGGCTCAGAGGTTAAGAGTACTGGCTGCTCTTCCAGAGGTTCTGAGTTCAATTCCCAGCAACCACATAATGGTTCACAACCATCTGTAATGAGATCTGGTGCCCTCTTCTGGCAGACAGAATACTGTATACATAAGCAAGTAAGTAAGTAAATAAATAAATAAATAAAAATCTAAAATATAGCTAAATAAAAAACAAATAAAAATGTTTAAATAAAAATGTAAATCTTAAAAAAAAAAAGAAAACAGAAGGAAGGAGGATATGAGTTCAAGTCCAGCCTGGGATACATAGAGAGTTTCAGGTTAGCCAGGGATACACAGTGAGATCCTATTTCAAAAAACGGGGGCAGGGGTGCTGGAAAGATGGCTCAGCAGTTAAGTGCACTTGTTGCTCTTACAGAAAAGCTGGCTTCAATTTCTAGCACCCACATGGTAGCTCACAGCCATCTGTAATTCTAGTTACAGGGATCTGGCACCTTGCTCTGACCTCCACAGATACCAGGTATTTACATGGTGCATAACACGCACTAAACAAATCTAAAAATTAAAAAATAAAAATGAAGAGGGCTAGAGAGATAGGTCAGCTGGTTAGATCATTTGTTGCTCTTGCAGATGACCCAGATACAGTTCCTAGCACAAATGCCTGCAACTCTAGTTATAGGGGATCGACCCTCTTTTAACTTCTGTGGGCACCAGGTATGTATGCGGCATAATACAAACACATAGGCAAAACATTAACATATATAAAATAAATTAATACAAAACACCCCAAACACAAAATTGCATCATTTTTTATTTTGTGCTCCTATGTACCATGTATTCTTCTGCCCCTAGCAATACTATCTCATTCACCTTATGTATTAGAGTAATCTTAGTTTTAATGAGGAGGTGAGGTTACTTGACTAATTGACAGAAGCAGAGCTGGGATGTGACAATGGCAACTGGGCCTCAGAAGCTGACAGCTGTCTTCATCTAAACATTGCCTCACCTAGAAAGTCCACAGCAAGCCCAGTTTTACTACTAAACCTCAGCCTGCAAAGAAACCTCCAGACACAGGCGGAAGCCATCTATGTTTATGGCTGGCTATTGGCAATATATAATGCCATACTGTTACGAGGCAGAGAGTAAGCTGTGGAATTTCACTTTGCCCAAATAGAGGTCTAGCCAGGCATGGTGGCACACACCTGTAATCCCCACACTCAGGAGGCTGGGGCAGAAGGCTGTTGAGTTCAAGACCATCCTCAGTAAGAACCCTTTCCACAAATAAAACAGAACAAAACAAAACAAAGCCCAAACTAAACAGGACTGGCTTTGCCCCTGGCATTTGAGAGGTGACTTCTTAGCCTAGTAGTGTCCTATGTGAGTATCTCTTTTCTTAAGGGCTTAAAGCCATACTGGCAAGTAACACTGTAGTTTATGGTGGGGGCTTTAGTTCATGCATGTTAGCTCTCCCTCTGGAGGGACAGAAGGCTAAGGTCAGCCATATGTTCGGCTCCACTAGAAAGCCACCTAGTCACTCTGGTAGTGCTCCATACAGCATGGCTGGGACAAGCCAGGATGCCACCAGAGAGGACATTTGGAAGCTCTATGCTGGGACTCACTTGGATTATGTTTGTGCTGAGTTGAGACTGTCCTTTGGCTGTCACAAAACTAAGTATGCTAACAGCTATCAATAAGTTCTATGAGTCCTTCTGGCAAATGATAAAGGGTGGGGGACTCACAGCACAAACTCTGCAGATGGTGTGGGAAGGAAGGGTGAGTTTGTGGGCTGACTTCCCCTGGGGTCAGTCCTGAACTGCAAGTGAAAGGGCCTGAGAGAGGGCTCAGTGGGGAGAGTCATTTGCTGAGAAAGCCTGGTAACCTCAATCAATTCCCAGAATCTACACAGAGGTAGAAAGAGAAAAGAGACTCTACAAAGCTGTTCTCTGGACTCTGTCCACATTGGTACCAGGGCAAACGTCACCACACACAAACACACAAAACATAATGAAGCACAAGAGAAAGGTTAGGTTGGGTCTCCAGGGACTCTGCCATTCTCATAGGGGAGGCAGCAGTGTCAATGTCTCCCTGGACAGTGGGCACCCACACCCTGTTACAGGAAACAACAGAGGGAATGTGAGTATGGTGGTGCTGGTGCAGGCTGCTGAAGGGGCTTGGCATGAAGTATCTGAGGGTCACATTAGGACATGGCAGGAACAGAGCTCCACACTCAGTTCCCAGTGGCTCCCATGGGCAGAGGAAGGGATGGGGGTCACTCATCCTCACTACTCCTGAAATGTAAGTTAGTGAAATCCTGGCCATGGCAGCTCATGGAGGGCTTGGGAGAAGAGCTGATGCTGGACTTCATTTCCCATGAGGTAGCTGATCATCTGACTTGATTCTCTCCATCTGTGGGTAGGCCAGAGTCTTGAGTGGCATGGACAGACTACCTTCCACAGGCCCTTTCCTTGCCATTGGCAATAACTCCAGACACAAGAGACACCACAAAGCCCATATTATGATGGCAGAATCATCCTGACCCTGAGTGTGTAGAGCCACTCACAGTAGCTGGCTGGATGGGAAGAAGAATGAACTTATTAAGTTTCTCTTCATTGTCCTGCTCTCCCGTAAGGGAGGAAATCTCTTGCCCTGTGATTAGTTCACGATTCAAAACGTGAAAAATGACCCAAAGCCTTGAGCATGTGTAATTAAAGAGTAAAGCGCATAAAGGGCTTTGCTGTGTAGCCCAGGCTATTTCTGAATTTATGAGCCTCCTGCCTCAACCATGTGAGTGCTGGAACTCCAAGTATATACTTCCACAGCTCCCTGTAAATGCACAACTTCCCAAAGCATTTATTTAACTTTAAAATATGGAGCCAATATTGAACAGTAGCATCAACAAATAAAATACCACAAAAGAGAAAAAAATGTGGAAAATGCTGTATAACTGTATAGATCCTGTATCAGTATAATGGAACTGGGATTCAGGTTAAAGAGTAAAGCCATGGGACATTTAAAACCACACATCTGGGACTCCCAAAGTAGGGCCTCTGCTAAAGAAAGAGGCCTCAGGTGGAGAGTGCCAGGTCCCAGTGAGATCCTACTATCGGTAGGATCCCAAGTTTCAGCCCAGCCTTTGTCCTCTTCTGCCAGCCATTGGCTAGAGGTGAGTCTGGGCCCAATTGGGGCACCCTCTCCCCTACAACCTCCCCCACCCCGGAACTCGCTAGGTTGGCCCCAGATCCCCCTGCTCCTGTGTCCTGTCCCCATCGAGAGCACCCTTGGAGCTCTGATACACCCCCACCCATCCCCACCGCGAGCCTGCCCCCCACATCCTGTGCCCTACCCTGCCCACTGTCCCACCACTATGGTTGAGCACTGGGACAGAGGGTGGAGCCAACAGTCCACACTACTTCTGGGACTTCTCGGAGCGACTCTGAACACAGGAGACCTGCCTATCCACGCGGAACCACCAGTAATTTCCACCTGCTTGGTCTCTGACCCCGCCTCCAGTCCTCTGCTGGAGTCCCGGGCCCCTCCCAGAGATCCGCCTATCTCTGTGGGACCACTCTGAGTTCCAGCCGGCATCTTCTACTGGATCCTCATCCCTGACCCCATCCCTGGGCCCCTGTCTATGGGGCCTGTCTATGGAGAGACCTTCTAGAGAGCTACAGATATTGAATCTCAGACCCACATAAGCCCAGCGGGGAAGTACCATAGAGAGAGGGGGAGACCCCACCAACACCTACTGGAAGAAGCTATGGGAAGACAGCATACAAGAAAACACTAACAACAGAAAGACAAGCATGACACCACCAGAATCTAGGGAATTTACCTCAACTAGAATGGAACACAACAACAAAGCAGAGGAAGCAGAAGGGAATGACTTAAAAATTACCGTCATAAAAATGATAGAGGCCCTCAAAGAAGATGTGAGAAAATCCCTTAAAGAAATGGAAGAAAAAAACAAACAAAAAAGTGGAAGAAATGAACAAATTTCTTAAGGAAAGTAAAGAAAGTACAGAAAGCCAAGAAAAAACAATTAAGCAGGTGAAGGAAATGGTTCAAGGCTTGAAAACTGAAATAGAGAAAATAAAGGCAACACAAACCAAAGGAATGCTGAAAATAGAAAAACTGGACAAAAAAATCGGGAACTACAGACACAAGCATAACCAACAGAATTTAAGAGATGGAACAGAGAATCTCAGGAGCAGAAGACAAACTAGAAGAAATAGAGTCATCAACCAAAGAAAATCATAAATCCAACAAATCCTTAACACAAAACATCCAGGAAATGTGGGACACCG